>NC_135500.1:85242389-85842389 GCF_052857255.1 Amblyomma americanum | reverse complement strand
CCTGTGACACGGCGTTCTTCAGTGCGAGGCAAGAAGCGTCTGCCCCACAGCCACGCGGAAAATGAAGCACGTCCCCAGTAAGCATGAAATGAACTTGGATTCATGCGGCTACTAAAATGGCCACTGCTAAGTTAGAACCCAGGGTGATTTGTACTTTTATTCTGCACAGCGGCCCCGTAAATATTACATCTTTCTGGTGATAACAACGGTCAAGGTTACAGTTACGTGGTGATAGCGTCCACTCAGATCAGTACATTCGAAACTCATATCAGTACTGAATATCGCATGAGAAACCATTACTGTGATGTATTAATCGATAACTGCTATTGGTGAAACATTTGCAAATAGCTGATACTTCCACAATCCTTGAGCAACGACCGTCCTGGCACAATCCTGTGCCCATGTCTTGCAAATAGTGTTAAGTACCGTGCAAATATTAGTAACATTGCGCTACTTGACAACGACGGTGCTTTATGTGTGCAGCTTCTGAAAGCCAATCCATTAATTTAATAGAGGTAGGAATTGCGTCACGGTGGCTTTCAAAGCTTTTGACCTACAGATGTTAGAGCAAATGTATTAGCCCTGCGATGAAGCTAATGTTCCTACCATCCGTTATTTTTAAGATGCCCTCTCTTCATGTCATACACACAGATATTCCAAGCAAGCCGCGTGAGCCTTTCCAGGGCTTGCATCTCGGCGACGAGTTTCCTTGTGTTTATCTTGGGTACGTCATGTTTCTGATGCAGAAATAAACGCAATGCTCTTGCTCCATGTCGACCCTATGTATCCCCTCCGGGTGAGTTTCCTACTAGAGGCAATTACATATTGCTGCATTGCCCGTTTATTTCATTGCTACCTTTTCAACCGCGAATAAGCACTCTGTCCTTGTCTATGGGTCGTGAGATCAGCAGAGAACCGCAGGCGAGCTTACGCAATATATGAATCTATAATAAGAACAGAGTAAAGACTGCAACAGCATAAGGAGTAAAGAGATGACGTGAAAAGCTATCTATGAAGAGAAAATACGCTTAAATAATATTGTTTTCATATTTCCCTAAAAAATATGTAATAAAACTTCTGCTCTTCTTTCGTTTGCATTCTTCCATTCCAGAGATGAATAACGCACCCCTTCTCTGACACCGTGTGGCTCATTGATGGTGTGGCGCCGCGCCGGAGGCCACATGTTACTGAAATCAAAGACGTGCATCGGCGCGGCGAGGCCTAGCCAGCTGAGCAGCAAAGCGTCCGAACTGCTCTCTGTCTTCCGGATCGCTGTCTGATGGACGTGCGCGCCAGAGCTCAGTGTTCCAAGATGGTGTTCAACCACGCGAGGGGCGCGTTGCCGCTATGATAACGGCCGCTAATGTTGGACGCATTGCTCGGGTATCTCGAAAATAGGCCTGACTAGAAGTGTTTTGCAATGGTTTTTGGGTGATTTTTTTGGTATGTAAAGGTTATTGTTGATGTAACTGTGTTTCACAAGAAGCTCTGCTTTATTAGGGTTCTCCAAAACCGATTAATTTAAAAGAGGCTGCATAAAAGGCTACAGAGCGCTTCTTCATTAGCGTTAGTTCTTCATCAACTATGAGCAAAGGTTTCTCTTTACGGCTACCTTCCCCCCAAAAAAAGTTAGAGATGAAGGCAACGTTGGCAATGTTTCACAGTTGGTCGAGCAGGCAGTTTCGCTCTTGGGGTATGGCTGCAATGCGTCCCTCAATTCGCTCACTCGATTGCACGTGAACAGCCTTGACGCGTACTCACATCCCCCAGAAATTGCCTGCCGGTGTAATCGGCTTGAAGACGTGTGATCTAACCCATACGTACGGGTAGCAGATTACGCAAAGCTAAACAGACCGAGTAGCACACGCAATAGGCAGACCACTGCAAGTCGATAGTGGCATTAAAAAAAAAAACAGGCTTACAGGCAGCGCATAATCACGTTGAAGAATGAACAGGAAGTTGTGAAAACGCACAAACGAAAGATAAATTAGTCACATGGTTCGATGCGTGGTACCTATTTGTTACATTTAGATTATTTTGGAGCACCTACGCGTGCCTGGGAATGGCAAACGCATCTAAGCACACACCAGAGCGTTCGAGTCGAAACGCATACATTGTGAACATTATAACACCAGCTGGTTGACGATTCGAACTCGAATGCAACAAGCTGACGCGGAAGCAACCGTGCACAACGCCAAGAGGAAAAGAACGGGAGAGGACCTCGTCCCATCCGTTTTTTCGCGCCTTTGTGCAGGTTCGTCTCTTTGCGCAGCCGCAATATCCGCGCATTCTAACGTAGCGCTGCGGGTACGACCTGGAAACGAACTCGACGCCTTGCAGTAATCGCTTTCTTATCTTGCTTTAGCTGTTCCGGCAAGGAAAAATACTGACGGTGTTTTATCATTGCTGCGCAGGAAATACTGTGCGAAAGCAGGTTTTTGCAAGTGGACACCACTGCCATCTGTTGTCGCTGTGATGACCCAGGCACGCTATTGATCTCCGAGTAGACTGGTCTCCCATAGCTCTTCGCGTTCGTTTTAAAAGATCAACCCCATTGCACGTCTCCTGTTAATGAAAACTTTTTCATCGTAATTGCCAATTTACTGAAATAACGCCAGCAGGCTATGGTTTATTGTTGATGGCTAATTTTTAATAAATAATTACAGGATTGCACATAAGTCTTCCTAAGACCGGAAATGAGAAAGCCTTTACCTTTCCTCTGCTCCTCCCTTCATTTGACATTTTTGTTAATTTTTCTATTTTTCATTCATTGAAAGTTAGCTGTTTTTATTTCTATCTATTTTGAATTTTCATTGTTTTCTATTTTATTTTTATTTCTTTGGTTTTATTTATTTTAATTTTTCGCTTTTATTTTTGTTTGTAGTTTTACTTATTTTTATTCCTTAGTTCTTAATACCATTTGCGCCTTCTCACGCATTTGCATCATTTATCTTCGAATAAGTCAGACAAAACCTGTTTCAAATAGACCGTAATTTTTAATTATTAAATTTAACTAACTAATAAAAATTCATCAACGAAGCTTTTGCCATTTCAAGACCTGCTCACGCACTACCTTACACAATGAAACGTTGGCAGATTTATCTCCACCGGTGGACATAATCATGCGGACAAAATTTGCTGACAGTTTTTGCTCGCGCGACATTATAATGCTTTCGCATCAATAACAATAGAATGGAAAAATGGCTGTGGTTTAGCTCTGGTTAAACCTGGAGTGACCCGATAGCTACAGTTGGCTGAGTGGAACACTCTAAGTTGATTGATTCAACAACGTTAATCTCCACAAGAAAAGACGTTTCTCAACGCCCACGGCACGCAGGCCTGGGAGACGGGGAGTTGCGCGTCCGCGGTCGCATTTCAAAGCCAGTCTTTCGCCGCTCCGTTTCGCTGGACGTTGCTTTTTCAAAATCATCCCTAGAGGTGGATTCACTCTTTCTCCCTCTCCCCCTCTTCACTCCCCCCTCAGTTTCGCCGGCAGCTGCTCCGCATAACGTGACCAGCCACGGCGCCGCCACGGTGGCCACGGCACCGCCACGCTGAAGGCTCGAAATGGTACCGTAGTGTAGCTATCGCTACAAAATGGTGCCATACGCGGCATCTGTCATAGAAACCTGAAGCACCTGAGCTGCGGCTAGCGGGAATGAAAGGACAGGGAGAGGACAGAGAGAGTGCCGCGTTCCTGTCAGCGCATGCAGCGCACATCTTTCTCTCTCACACACACACACACACAACGGCCACGTAGATAAAAGCTCGAAGTTGGTGCCAGTGACCTAGAGAGGCAGCTATGGGTGTTTCGTTTCCTCTCGTGAGCTCCTGAGAGGCTTCACTGATTTTGCGTGGTTGGAAGCTAATAGTGCTTTTAAGCTCGGATTCAAGTATGAGGACGACGACATGCATTGCACAGCTGAAAGTGTGGCAGTGGCGTATCGCAGCTGTTTTGAAAGGTTTAGAGTGGCAAAACATGGAGCAACATTTCGGCCGCCGCCATTTCATGATCGTCTCGGTTATCAAAGAGGGCGTTAAGTCGCGCAGGCCGTGCCAACTGACCGTGACGGAATGAGATAAATTTAGAGAAATCAGTACAACAGCACAATTAAAACGGATCGAAAACATTGACGAATGAACGGAGGCACTCAAATGCCACGTTGGGCAGCCGACAAAGATGATAGTGTGGGACAATGCTCCTGGTATAGCGGATAGCCGACGTTTGCGCATATGGGAGGAGAAACAAAGCATGGAACGCAGGCAGAAAAAGCTAAAGTGGAACAAGAACGTTAGAAGACGGATCGCGAACCATAACAAAGAAATTGAGAGCTACGCGAATAAATTGTGCGAACAAAACTGGTGCACCAGATGCGACGAAATTGAGGGAGGCATGCATTTCTCCAAACCGTGGAACATGCGCCGGCGTCTGCTGGACCCGACAAATTCTAAAACTCAATCAGAAATAATATTGGCAAAATTCACACACGCGTTCGAAGGAGACGGCGCACAGTTCATGAATAAGTTAGTAAAGACATACGGTAAGGATAACCAAGGCTTCTCCCCCCCTCCTCCCCCCTCACCGAGCTACGGTGTGGCGCCCAACGAGGCTCTTGACGCCCCCAGCACGGAGGCCGCAGTGAGGGTAGAAATTGTTATACTGAACATGAAATCAACCCCGGGCCCTGAAGAGATCACAAATAGAATACTAAAGAATCTGGATGATGCATTTATTAGGCTTCCAATAAAATTCATTAGAAAAATTTAGGAAACCGGCCAGTTACAGTATAAATGTAAAACGGCAAGCATAATACTAATATCTATGGTGGCCAAACCCCCGCAACTGGAGAACTTGAGACCAATTTTCCTAATCTCATGCGTAGGGAAGGTGATGGAGCACGTAATTCAGGCCAGATTAACGTGCTTCATGAAGCAAAACAATCTGTAGCCGCACGAGACGGTCGGTTTCCGACCACACTTGTGCACGGAGGGCGTGATGCTGCGACTGAAACATGATGCAATAGGTTCGCGATCGAAAGACGCCAAAGTAATCCCGGGCCTAGACCTCACCAAGACCATAGACAATGTCAGATACGACGCTTTTCTCGAAGGGCGCGCAGGACTCGCACTCGGGTAGTGAACGTACAACTACATCAAAGACTTCTTATCGAGTAGAAAGAATGCATGACATTTCAAACTTTTGAGTCTCCCACGATAGAGTTACGAAGCAAAGGCACACCGCAGGGCTCAGCGCTCTAGCCTTTGGCTCATTCCACGCCAAACGCCCCAGACGCTGCGCTCGAACATCTCCAATTTGTTCAAAAAAATTATGAAAACTTATCCTACTGTGCGTAATCAAAACCTTAAATCGACAAAAATTCTTTCGCGACGGGAGGACCATTCAAATATTTAGAAAAGGCGAGAAACCAGGCACTGCTCAGTAATAATAAAAAATTCAACATTTTAGAAAACACTTCCCCATTGTTTTCATTAACATTTACATGGATTCCAATATAATTCGAAGCATGCCCCTTTATGCTGTATAAGTATTTTAAAAAATCGAAGAAACGTATGAAAATGTATCATTTTTGTCGTTTTTTGTTTTACATATCAACTTTCTCTCGGTAATTCGAAAATAGCCGCTTTGTTTCTCTGGATGTCTAGTATTTATAATAAATCTTACAGGTAACGAAACTGCGTGCTTCAAAAGAAAAAAAATTGTAAAGTTGCACAAAGGGCGTTCTGTAACAAATACGGTCTTTAATATGGTATTTAAGTAAGCATAAAGACAATAGCAGTTTATGTAGAATGGTTTAACGCCTTTCATTTCTGAATTTATCGAGGTAATTTGTGTTTAAAGTGAGCTAACAATTTTTGAATTTGAGCTCTTGCGCCGAAAGTTGCGTAGTCTCTCAACGCCTCTTCCCCGCAGAACACGCCACCTGGCATGGCACGACACTTATTGCCAGAGAAACACTTCAGTTTGCCGTCGTTCGCTATCGTGAATGTTTAGGGCTGGAGCTAAAGAAGATATCGCGTCCCATTCGACGGATGACATCCAGTAAACATCGTTTTTGTTATCGAAGTTCGAACAGACCCGATTTGGTGTGGGGCTGCGAAGAGAAGAAAAAATTGCTGGTAGTTTAGCTCTGGTTAACCCTGGTCGAAAGCGAAAAGCTATCTCCCTGGCTACGTTTGTGGTCGAGCAACTGGCGGTTTCCACATTTTTTTTTATTTGTTAAGCGTCTTGCTTTCATCAAAACTACAATAAAGGTGCTCACACAAGACACTGTATATCTAATATAGCTTCGGTGACATTTAGAACTGTATTATTGCTCGTTGTGTGCGGAAATATGGAACCAAATTCGGTTGCAAATGACGCCCAAACCCTGCAGATAATTTCTGAAAGCCAAATTTAAAAAAAAATGTTTTTTGCGGAAGGAATTGGCGCAATGTGAGGCAGGCCTCATTTCTTTTTCTTAAAACCAACTTTGATTTTCCTACGCTTACGAGGTGGTTCGGGTGTCCACCGAGATATGTGAGACAGGCGTCATTTTGTTTCCTTAAAATCAATTTTCATTTCATTTTCCTTCCCTTACAGGTGCGTTTCAGGAGTCAAACGAGATAGTGAGATACGCGTCATTTACTTGTTTGACCTACAGCTATATTCAAGGTCAAAATTGCAGCCCCGCTGACGGCTAGAAAAGCTGGCGTAGTGAAGCTTTTCGCTTCAAAACAAGGGTACTCGGCGTGCTGTTTGCTATGGACCACGAGGACGGATGACCAGCTGGCATGGCAGGCGTATAATAATAATAATTGTTTTTTTTTAGGAAAGGAAGTGGCGCAGTATCTGTCTCATATATCGTTGGACACCTGAACCGCGCCGTAAGGGCAGGGATAAAGGAGGGAGTGAAAGAAGAAAGGGGTGCCGTAGTGGAGGGCTCCGGAATAATTTTGACCACCTGGGGATCTTAAACGTGCACTGACATCGCACAGCACACGGCCGCCTTAACGTTTTTCCTCCACCAAAACGCAGCCACCGCGGTCGGGTTCGAACCCGGGAACTCCGGATCAGCAGTCGAGCGCTGTAACCACTGAGCCACCGCGGCGGGTCTGCCAGATGTATGAAAACTCATTTATTTACATCCGAATAAGATCGCGAACAGCGCGCGTCTCGGAGCGCATGCGAAGGAGCGAAGTGCACACCTGCGGCGAGTAACGCGAGACGCTCTGGCGGTGAACGCGGCCCGCTCGCTCGTAGCTGCGTCACTCGCATGAAGGTGCTTCGCCAGCATAGTGGCCCGTCTACAGTTGTCGATGGAGTATTAATGCAGAAATTGCACTGATTAAGTAAAATAAAACCAAGACATCACATCGGAAACAATCGGGCATGAGCCTCTGACGGCCACAAGGGTCAGATACCACGACGTGGTGCTGCTGCGTGGCGGATGGTTTCAACGTCGGATCGTTCTGGTCATTTCTAGATCGGCGTCTCACACGTTCATGCTGGTGCTTACGTCTGTCGTGGCGGTGACTAGAATTACTGACTGTGACAGAACCACACCGAACAACTAAAGCTAATACGGTAGCAAGGCGGGCGAGTCGGTGATACATATTTGAAATTATACAGCGCGGAAAACGGGGACTTTAGGGACAGCGCTTGTCCTGTGTTTTCTACACTAAAGTCTCCGTTTTCCGCGCTGTATAATTTCAAAAATTATAGTTAACTTCGGTGTGTGCCGCCTCGTGCGCGTTAAGAAAATCTTTTCCCACGTATACCTGTTCGAATACTCAACGTTGCCATGCTTGCCTGCAGTGCAAGAACTCTACATTTCGTCTGACCAGAGTGTCAGTAGTGTCCTGCTCTGCGGTGAAGAGACGTAAAGAGACAACGGAACCTTCGGCGCGAGAGGTCAAATTCCAAAATTCTTTTCTTGCTTTAAACAAAAATTACCTCAATACATGTTTCAGAGATGAAAGGAATTAGACTTCTCTAGGTAACCCGCTATTGTTTGTATTTTTACTTGAACCACCTGAGAGCAAAATTAACGAGTGTTTTTGGCTCAATACGCCATTTTTGCAACTTTAGTGTTTTACTTCTTTAATTCTTAAAATTTACTTTTCTCCCACGACACTTCGACGTTTTAAGCTGAATAAAGGCACGTGTATTGAATGCACACTTCTTAAAACGTATCTTCGACATATTTATTGAGATTTTCATGTGTAATAATGGGCATGTTAATTACACATTTCGCATTCAAGCGAGCGCCAGATTTTCTCCGTTTCCAGTAAACTTCCACCGTGCTTGGCGTACAGTCATAGATAGCGTCTTCATGACGCACCCAGAGCTAACCCGTTTCGGAATGTACGGCGCTGACCTAGCAGATGGCTTATGGGGCGTACCGCACATAGTTTTCGCGTTTCCAAACTTAAAGAAACCTAAGTGCAGCTCGTAATTTCTCATATCGATGATCACATCAGCGCCAATAAATAGAAAATGTTAGCGAAAACATTAGGGGAATCCATGCTAGTGCACATGCGCCTAGAGCAAATGGCCTTTCTTTGTAGGGGTCACTAGGCGACATAAACCCGTTAGGGGGCCCCGCAACGTTTTGGGGCCCCCTAACGCAGCAATAAGTCAGGCAATCTTTTACTGTCGGGCGAAGCGGGGGCCGCTCGTCTGACTATCCATTTCTCGTTGCCGCTTCACATTGGCGGATGATGAATGCTGCACGAAGCTTTCTATTCTTTAAATCATGCCCGCAAAACAAAATCATCAAATAAAGCGTGTTAAATTTAAGATTGCGTCTGGATGTGTACGGTTGCCAGGCTTAGTCAGGAAGCATAGACTGGGTGGCGTGTAGATAAGGGCTGATAAAGCGTGGAATGTTGAAACAGCTGCCCACGCTGTGGCACTGCATCGGACATTGCGATGTGCGACACCTGATGTGGGTGTGCCCCTCAAATACTCCTGTTAGAAAACGGCTCCACATGAAGGCGGGCCTGCGATGAAAGTACGAACGTGATTATGAGAAGCGGGCAGCGCACAATAATTACACCGGCTATCTTTTCGCCTACATCAGCAAAACTCCACTTCTAACTTTCTATATCCTTCATACCATTCCGCTTTTTTCAACTTAAACCTAGTGGCACACTTCTGGAATGAAGAATACATCTTGGCGATGTTTGATTAAAAAAGAGATTACAATGTTTAATTTTATATACATTTTTATATTTTCTGCTTTTTGTCTAAACCTAACGATATATTTTGTAAATAAAATAACGCTTGAGGGAAGCTCTTGTGAGTTCACACGCCAAGGGCGCCGTAAAATGAAAATGAAAATTGGTTTGGTTTGGTTTATGGGGGTTTAACGTCCCGAAGCGACTCAGGCTATGAGAGACGCCGTAGTGAAGGGCTCCGGAAATTTCGACTATCTGGGGTTTTTTAACGTGCACTGACATCGCACAGCACACGGGGAAAATGAAAATTGGGTTTTAGGAAATGAAGCAGTAACTGTCTCACATATCTCGGATTAGCCTTGCTTATTCTGCCGGCAATTGCTCCACCGTAGCGTAATTTATATGTTAATAATGACCTAAAACCTGTCGGATCTCCCCGCTATGCGCAAAGGCACTTATAAAAGTACATGTCCTACTCCCCCAGTCACCACATGTGCACACATTCACTCACAGCAGAACATAGTCCACCCCAAGAGTCACGATCTATGCACATATTCAGTCACAGCAGAACATAGACATAAAACATAGTCATAGTAGAACATATTAGTAGCATACAACTCAAGTCCACTGACAGATCTCGGTGGACACCTGAGCCGTGCCGTAAGGGAAGGAATAGAAAAGGGAGTTAAAGAAGAAATGACAAAAGAGGTGTCTTAGTGGAGGTCTCCGGAATAATTTCGACCACCTGAATGTCTTTAACGTACACTCACATCACGGGCGTCTTTTGCGCTTCGCTTCCATCGAAACGCGTCGGCGGTGACTCGGAGGAGGCAGGTTGCAAAGTGGGAGTGCCTGAGCTTATTGCCCTTTACAGTCACTTTAACTGCAAATGTACCAGAACCGTTGGAGCCGCCTCGCCATATTTGTTTCAGTGCAGCCGACGCGCCTGCCGCCGAGCAAGTTAGTCATGGCTGCGCAAATAGGGGTGCTCTGAATGGGCGAATTTCCTTCCAATTTATTCCAATTTATTCACTTATACAAAAGTGAAGACCTTTTTCTGGTTTCGTCATGACTGCATGACATTCGAACACTACGTTAGCTATTAAAGTTCATGAGGGTTATTCTGCTCATATGAACTCGTAATTTCTCATGTTTTCTTGAAATAAGGTTTGATTCCTTAAATTTCTGTACAGTAAACTATAGAAGCTAGAAACAAGACATGAAGCCAGCGTCCAAATTGGCATTTTTTCTCTCATGAGCCCGTAATTTTGTGTGCATGCGTGCGGAATGTCGAAGTCAATAATGTTCAGGGAGGAATATAAACGTAATAAAGCATCAGAAAAATTGTGCAAGTTTATTTCACACTATTTCTGCAACAGCAGCTCGCATTCCAACGATCTTATAGGCACATTTGATTTTGCATTGAGCGCCTTTGATTAGGAGTGCAGTGGTCCTGCAGAAGGAATGAATTAGTAACCATTATATATGCCAGTTGCTAGCTCCGGTAACAAATATTGCATGACTGCGTAAAATCCGCCGATACTAGTAGTGTTAAATTTTTTAACGAAATGCCCAACATATCTCACTGCACAATAAATATAATAATGATGAGTATCTGCGCAGGAAGCACGTATTAACTTTGGCACACATGAATGTGGGTGACTACTTCCTGGAATTTGTGAGGATCGTAAATCTGTACAACAATAAAACAGAACCGCGGTATGTAGTCGTTGAGACGTCTCTAAAAAAGCAGGCCGTTGACCCCATTGCTCGTGCCGGAAATGGTAACGTAGCGTTAATGGCTTGCACAAACGATAATCTCGTAGCAATCGGGACGTCTAAGAGAACACATTTTTTCTAATGAACGGGCATTACTTGGCTCGCTGAGGGAGAAAACCATCGTAGCCAGAATGCCGTAGCAGGCACATGTGGCACAAATGAGGCACGCGAATGAATTCATCACCCTTCCAGATGTGTCAATGCCGCCCAGGCAAGGGAGGGAAACCTTCTTCCTAACACTACCGAGTGCAACTGACTGACCCCCTCAGAGAAGAGCAAGTTGACTTCCGCAATTATAGAAAAGAAATTTGGGGGTGTCCCTGCTCCTTCCTGGGGTCGCTATACAATATCCCCTCACTATTACAAGAAAACGAACAAAGCTGAGGGGCTCTAATGTCACTATTGGAGTGGCTGGGGCCCACTCCAAAAGTTAACACCCCCTCCACCACAAGTACTGGGTGAGATGCGACTGTCCCATCTGATTTGGCGTGGCCATCACTAGGTAGACGCAGAACAAGACAGAAGAGAAAGGAGGCTTCAGTCAAAAACGCACGTCCAAAGCCAACGATCATCGGCACGGTGCGTGCCCCTATAAACTTAAGACTCGCCTTTCCAATCGATGCAATCACCACTTCGCGAGGAAACGGAATCGACTTGCCGTCCGAGAACATTGAACTCAAAGTAGATGAAGTAAGATACGCATCAACCTGCTACTTTGAGTACAAAGCCATGGTACTGTTGGCCAGCTTTTCCCTGCGGGCGTCGTTGCTGAAGCCAATGGACGACGAGAATGAATAAGGTGCAACGCGGTTCAGTCATCTGTCGGACAACGACTACAACATCCCCCGAAAGCATGAAGTGGAATTTTCCTACGAACCCGACGAAGCAATGTCGCGTCAATACCATGCTGCCGCTCGTGCTGAAAAGTGGTGTCATAGAAAAAAAGAAAGCTAAACGGAATGAAGATGAAACACTACTTTTAAAAGAACTCAAATAAAACTCAGCTGACACACCGTAATTTGGCAGGTTTGTTGCCTTGCATTCTCATGACCCCAAAAGCTGCAACATTACTCACATAAACAATGCAGCGGCACTAATCACAGCAACACTAGCAGCAACACTAAACTCAGCGACATACCTCAGTGGCACAGTGCCAAAAGTAATGCTCTCGCATTTGCACATCATAAGAATTGTTTAGGTATCCCAACTATTTTCTTTTCTGTACATACGCGTTGAGGTGAGTTTCCACCTTCAGCATGGAATGAGGCTACAACTGTGAGGTGCACTGAACGGAAACGCACAAAAACCATTGCGCAGCCAGCAACCTGTAGGTATAAACAAATGAGGTTAATAAAGAAGGACAGGACCGCCAAATAAGCTCTCATAATAGAAGGTTGGCAAAACAATGCACAAGTTTGAGCCTGCTATCGCGTGAGACCCTCGCCTGAAAGGTCACCGTGCTCAATGTTCCGAGTGCCCAGCGACGTAGTACGTGAGACAAACGAAGAATTTCGCTAGAAAGAATGAAGAAGTGTTATTCAGAAATAAGGTGAAGCGAGTTTTCTGATGCATGCGACCACAATATTGAATTCGACGGATCTATTGGGCTCGGGATGAAAGAAATCCAGCGAACGTGAAGAATGTTGCTTCTTGAGTAGTGGCTATTTAGCAGGAGAGGGAGAATATTGATTGTTCTTAACGGTCTCTTGGTTATATTCAGTGTTCAAAATCGTGGCCACATCTACACGGTTATTAAAGCACGAGGAGGAAGTAGACATATAGGTTGGGAGATGATGCGTCTTTTTGCCATAATTTGTTTGACATTCCTGTGATTATTTATCAGTGTTTCCCGAAATAGACAAACTTTTGCTGAATGACTTTGTTTGAGACTAATAATGCATTGGGTTTTATGTTCTGAATTCACGCAGCTACCCTTCTATGACGTCTCCCATATTGCAAACCTTTTTTCACATCCAGAGCACCATGGCGCATGAACTTTAAACAAAATTTTTAGGGCGCACTTAAGCAGCGCCGTAGGCACACTCGCAGCGATGGCGTAGAGGTAGAACATCCACCTCGCGTGCAAGTAGACCGGGGTTCAAATCCTGGTGCCGCGCAATTCTCCACCGGGTTTAAAAAAAAAATCCGTGTGTCGATGGAATTGCATAACCAGGCCTGGAGTGCGGCCTGATCTCGGTGACCAGAACCGATAACGCACTCTCATACCAGAGCACGATTTGGCAACCCTGGTGTAGTACTTGGCCACAACCTTCTATGATCAAACCAATTAACCCTCGGCCCTCAGTCCCCAGCGGCTGCGGAGCAACTGACCACGGCGGCGGTCAGACCTGTGACGCAGCGGAGGGTGGGTGCTAAGAATCTCTGGCTCCGGACAGGCCGCCATTGGAATCTGAACCTGGCAACGTTTAACGCTAGAACTTTAGCTAGTAAGGCTAGCCTAGCAGTGCTGTTTGAGGAACTAGCGGGAATTAAATGGGATGTGATAGGGCTTAGCGAAGTTAGGAGGACAGGTGAGGCGTATACAGTACTAAAGGACGGACACATACTGTGCTATCGCGGGTTAGAGGATAGACGAGAACTTGGTGTGGGATTCCTCATTAATAAGGATATAGCTGGCAACGTAGAGTTCTACAGTATTACCGACAGGGTAGCAGCTATAGTAATTAGGCTGAATAGGAGGTACAAGCTGAAAGTGGTGCAGGCCTACGCACCCACATCCAGCCATGATGACCAGACCGTTGAAAGTTTCTATGAGGACGTAGAATCGGCAATGAATAAAGTAAAATCGCTGTACACTGTACTGATGGGCGACTTCAATGCGAAGGTGGGCAAGAAGCAGGCTGACGACCACGCGGTGGGTGACTATGGGATAGGCTCTAGAAATAGAAGGGGAGAGTTATTAGTCGAATTCGCGGATAGAAATAATTTACGGATCATGAATACCTTCTTCCGCAAACGAGAAAACAGGAAGTTGACCTGGAAGAGGCCCAATGGCGAGATTAAAAATGAAATCGATTTCATACTATGCGCTAAACCTGGCATCATTCAGGATGTGACCGTCCTCGGAAAGGTGCGTTGTAGCGACCACAGAATGGTAAGGTCTAGAATTAGCTTAGCCTTGAAGAGGGATCGGAAGAAGCTAGTGAAGAAGAAGACCATTAACGAGTTAGCCGTAAGAGGGAAAGCACAGGAGTTTAGGATAGCGCTGCAAAACAGATATTCGGCTTTAACTGAGGAAGATGATCTTGATGTTCATTAAATGCACAATAATCTGACATCAATAATTACGGAGTGCGCAGTAGAAGTAGGCGGTAGGACAGTTCGAAAGAATACCGGGAAGCTATCTCAGATGACGAAAGATCTGATTAAGAAGCGCCAAAACATGAGGGCATCTAACCCTACCGATAGAATAGAACTAACGGAGCTATCAAAGTTAATAAATAAGCGGAATGTAGCCGACATAAGGAAGTTTAATATGGAGAAAATTGAGCATGCTATAAAGAACGGAGGTAGCCTAAAAACAGTGAAGAGGAAACTAGGCATAGGTAAAAGCCAGATGTATGCATTAAGAGACAAGCAGGGCAATGTCATTAGCAATATGGATAAGATAGTTAACGTAGCCGAAGAGTTCTACACAGACCTGTACAGTAGCCAATGTAATCAGAGCGTTAATGAGAAAGACAGCAGTGCACAGCAATGCGTCATCCCGCCAGTAACGAAAGATGAAGTAAAGAAAGCCTTAGAAACAATGAAAAGGGGAAAAGCAGCTGGGAAGAATCAGGTAACAGCAGATCTGCTGAAAGATGGAGGGGACATCGTGCTAGAAAAACTAGCCACCCTGTATACGCAATGCCTTATGACCTCGACTGTACCAGAAGCTTGGAAGAATGCAGACATTATCTTAATTCATAAGAAGGGAGACGCCAAGGACTTGAAAATTTACAGGCCGATCAGCTTACTATTCATTGCCTACAAAGTATTTACTGAGGTAATCGCTAATAGAGTGAGGGCCACGTTAGACTTTAATCAACCAAATGATCAGGCAGGCTTTCGAAAAGGATATTCCACAATAGATCATATTCACACTATCAATCAGGTGATAGAGAAATGCGCAGAATATAATCAACCTCTGTATACAGCTTTCATTGATTACGAGAAAGCATTCGACTCAGTGGAAACCTCAGCAGTCATACAGGCATTGCGTAATCAGGGGGTAGAAGAGCCTTATGTCAAAATACTGGAAGATATATATAACAACTGCACAGCCACTATAGTCCTCCATAAAGTCAGCAATAAAATTCCAATAAGGAAGGGCGTCAGGCAAGGAGACACGATCTCGCCAATGCTGTTCACCGCATGTTTACAGGAGGTATTTCGAGGCCTGAATTGGGAACAGTTGGGAATAAGAATAAATGGTGAATACCTAAATAATCTGCGATTCGCTGATGACATTGCCTTGCTGAGTCACTCAGGTTGTGAACTGAAAATCATGATCAATGAGTTAGACAGGTATAGCAGAACGATGGGTCTAAAAATTAACATGCAGAAAACCAAGGTAATGTTCAACAGCCTAGCAAGGAAACAGCAGTTCACAATCGGCAGCGAGAGCCTAGAAATTGTGACGGAATACGTGTACTTAGGGCAGGTAGTGACAGCTGATCCGGATCATGAGAGGGAGATAGCTAGAAGGATAAGAATGGGGTGGAGCGCATATGGCAAATTCTCGCAGATCATGAGTGGCAGTTTACCAATTTCCCTCAAGAGAAAAGTGTACAACAGCATAACCTTACCGGTACTCACCTACGGGGCAGAAACGTGGAGGCTAACGAAAAGAGTTCAGCTTAAGTTAAGGACAACGCAGCGAGCCATGGAAAGAAAAATGATAGGTGTAACGTTAAGAGATCGGAAGCGGGCAGAGTGGGTGAGCGAACATACACGGGTTAATGACATCCTAGTCGAAATCAAGAGGAAGAAATGGGCTTGGGCAGGGCAAGTAATGCGAAGGCAAGATAGCCGCTGGTCCTTAAGGGTAGCGGAGTGTATTCCAAGAGAAAGTAAGCGGAGCAGGGGGCGGCAGAAGGTTAGGTTGGCGGATGAGATTAAGAAATTTGCAGGCAAAAGGTGGATGCATCTGGCAAAGGATAGGGTTAATTGGCGAGACATGGGAGAGGCCTTTGCCCTGCAGTGGGTGTAGTAAGGCTGATGATGATGATGATGATGATGATGAAGCAGCGCCGTAACGGTATGACGCGACACCGAAATAGCTTAATGCTTAAATACAGAAAGCAATTCTCTACTTTAAATTGAAAGATCACTGACAGCTCTCTTACAGATCCTGGCGCAGTGCTACAGCGATTAAGCGATATATCACTGCTTGGGATGGCACGTGCTCCTAACGGCGGGCCTTGTACGGCTTGTTCTTCTTTCTGATAAGAACTGTTGATTGGAAGCTGGTACGTGCGGTTAAAAATTACTGTATTATGATAATGTACTGCAATTGATATGTGTCGACGAGAGAGCGTTAAATTCCCCGTGGACTAGAAAATCAGGTGTCGACGTTGTGGTCGTCGGCGTTGTGAGCAAAAATCACTAGCATGACTCTGGCAGGTGATGCCCAGAGAGCAAACTAGGAGGCAGGTGGGCTAGCTAGATCACAATAACTTGCAGCGTCCTTACAGCCTATCCACAGGATAATGAGCAAACTGGCCACTTTGGCACGTGTGAGTGGAATTGAAGATTGGTCGCATGGAAAGACCAATCTGGATGGCCCAAGCACTTGCCATTACAGGACAGTGGCGCATCGCTTAACCGCTGCACCACTGTGCAAGGAGGTGCATAAGGACTCCCACGGATTTATGAATGTGAAGTAGGGACTGGCCTCCTGCATATACGGGAATTAACCGAGTACGGAATGGCATCATATTCTGAAGGCGGTGCTGAAGGGTTCGTCCCAATGTTTCGTTATAAAGCCCATCTTCCCTGTGTAGTTAAGTGTGAAGTTTCCATGGAAACTGGTCAATTTACTCCTCAGCCAATTTCATTTATGATGGGTATGTGGGCAATTTCGCACGAGTTATCAAACTCGAAAGTACTGGGCTATACACAATACATCTTACCGCCACTATTTATTCCCGTAATTTTATTATATAGTTACAGTGATTAAACGTATGATATCTACGTACGGTGGCAGAGGACAGGTATCGTTCCGACTGAAAGTCTATTCCCAAGTAGTGGTGATTTTACTTCTAGACCTAAGAGTAATCTCCCAGTGACTTTATTCCCCTCAACAGTTTCACAATGAGTAAAATTCACGGATAGAACTTTATTCTTCTCGATGTTTTGCTCCAAACGCCCATGGCTAGGAAGCTGTCAGCAAGTAAAAGAGGAAATGCCGCGTTTCCTTGGTGTTCATCCGTTGCTTACAAAGAGGTAAAACAATAGGGAGTTGGCCAAGGGCTCCACTCGTGAACATCAGCCCTAAAGGGTGCTTTACACGCTCCTCCTTCTCGATATGATGCGTTGAGGGCTTGCGCAGACATCCATTTCGATGGGCTCTTCATCCTCCTCATATTCTTCGTCGTCCAAGATGTCGCCGATCGTGAGGAAAGAGCGGATGTGATCCAGCAATTCGGGCCTGAGTGAATCCAGCTGAGGCGGCTCTCTAGTACCCTCGGTGTATGCTCCAGGCTGGGGGGGATTGCAGACAAGTTCCTCGTGCACGATGCCAACAAGGCTCCAGAACTGTCATTAACAAAAAATGAAAAATAGCACATCTATATGCAAAACTGGCTGGTGGTCAACGTGGCTTGAACATGATTGTACGAGTGAAAGCTCTCTTAAGCATGTCTCCACTGTCTCAAATCAAATGTCAAGATCAAGGGTCAGGGGTGAAGGTCAGGTACCTAATGGTTATTGTCATGATCACGTGCTCGTACTGACATAGCTTGTGCCATACCACCACGCATTTAAGTTAGGTTTGACCTTGTGGGGCATCTAAGGTCATTTTTGTGTGCCCGCTGTCTCAAATTCATAGTCAAAGCCAACGGTCGAGGCGAAGGGTCAAGGTTGGGTACACAATGGTAATAGCCATATGATCAGACGGTCGCACTACCATAGCTAGGCCCATAACACCGCGCAGTTATGCTCGATTTATCTTTGTCAGGCATTGAAGGTCACTGTCTCATCCATATCTAAATCGGAAGAGCTCTCGCTCTCTAAGGTAAATCATCTTCCATACGGAAGCAACATGTCTACAACACCATTAATTTTCGCAGGACGTGACAACATAGCCTGCCTATTTAGCGAGTTGCAGGCGGATCTCTGCGGATTCTATGTGGCGGGAATTATGGATATTTTACAAAACTTCCGGTTTTGTTTGTTTCTCGGACAGATTTAAATTGACGGAATAGGAAGTAATTACTTGAAGTACGACTACACTTTAAACGGATACATTACAACTCATGAGTAGTACTACTGTCTCTCCTATTGAAACGTAGGGGCAGTTAAGTCATTTTAATCGCCTAGCCATTTCGGGTTATGTCGTTTTTGCTGCGTGTCGCTACCGACGCTCTAGGGCAAATCTGAAGAGCTGCTTCTGAAAAGATAAAATGCAGATGGAAATTCCGGCTTCGTGCCTAGCCTCTTTAATAAATTCAGGCGTCAGGTCAGCAGCAAGCGTGAATCGTTATGCTCTTTGACTGGACAGCCCCGTAAGTTTTGTGTTTTACAATGGCACATGCTCACCAGTGAGCATGCACGGCGTAACCTTCGCATCCTCGGCAGCCATGCGCGCCGAACAGGATTGCTTCTAATTCAACGACTCGCCCACTGCCGTCGCAACTGAGCTGCACGAGAAGGAGCAGCTACCGGAATCGGCGGCGGGGATCAATGCGTGTACATTGCTTTGCTGAATATCTTAGGTGATCGAATTTTTGCTCTCCGCCGAAATGAGAAATTTGCTGCTTCGGAACGGTAATCTGCTTCTCTGCTTAAGCATACTTTTCGCCGCTGTTGTCCTTTCACGCCTATGTCCAATGCGCCTATGTCCAATGCGAGTACTTGGTCATACGATGAAGCAGTGGGAAAGATTTTACCTGATCCTGCGTTTTATACCTCCCAATAAGCTCTGAACCAGCCAGACCTCATGGATAAACGACGTAAACCACCGGGCACCCACGATGCATGCACTGGATTTGCAAACGCTGTAGTTCTTAGCCTCGTACTCACAGTATAACGTTTGCTTATGTATATTCGCAACCAAAAAAAGAAAAACTGACGATCTTGAGTTAACCACAATAGCCGAACTGTCTAGCGCAAAATAATAGGCATAACAGAAGAATCGTAAGTCTCCAAGCAAGATCCTATAAAAGGTCATGTAACTGATACTTTATTTTTATAAAGAACGAATTCGTTGCCTGTGCCCGGAGAAAACGACGCAGACGTAGCATTTGAGACATGAATGCACCAGTTTGTAATAAAGCGCTAAATTTTTGTGCGCCATTCGATGCGGTTAATTGAAATTGCGTCTCAGAACGGCTTTGCAAGGCAGCAGCTGTCGGCGCGCCTGAGCAAATGTGCCAATGTGATTAACTCCTTTGGCTATCTCGCCTGCGTACAGCGTATGGCACATAACGAGCACGGAGTGCTTCTTGGGTGCAGCGCGCTGGTTAGTTTGAACAGGTAACGATTAGTGGCTTCGGTGCTCGAAGACAATTTTCTTCTCCACAACGCTGCCATGGTCAAACAGCTTTCACCGGGTACGAACTGCCAGAAAGGCTATGACTGACGTAGCCCCAATCAGGCTGTTTTGCAGTTTTCATTGCTAAAGAAAGAACCATTAAAGTCGTCGCCACTGGAGCGAAAGCAAAAATGAAGAAGACCAGATTTATTTTGCGATGAAGCAGTTGAGGCAACTTTTTATCGAATGCTCAAATTGCTGTTTGGTAGCCCTCGGTATCCAAACTAATTTTCCACTACACATGGCCGTCACATAGTCTACTGTTATCACCAGCGCGTAAATGTGCCATGCGGGCTGCAAACCAAACATTCACGACACAAATCATAGCCCCGCGTATGCTTCCACCGAGCGTTTTAACGACCCCAGTAGAGAGATAGTGGCGCTAAATATTCTGTAATGCTGTCGACTAGTGCTTTGCTCCAATATTCCCACCAAGACCGAATTCTCGGCAACACGGAAAATAACGCGCTCGCGTTAGCGAAGCTTTTGTTATTTGTCGATATACACACGCTGTTATCGATGTATAGAAGAGGCTTTTATGAAAAATGGAAAATTTGATTGCTTTAGATTTGCCTCTCTATATCTGCAAGTCCACACGGTGAAACAGCCTATCCTGCAACTTAGCAGAGTTTTGTTTGATGCCACACTAGGTAGGGATATGATTGTCGTAGATTTCACTATTTTCTATAAGAAAATACAGGGACTAGACTTGCATTGCCATGATTCCTCATTAGAGCACTCGGATAGATGTACAGCAAGTGATAATATTTTCAAGCACTTGCTGCATCAAAGCTATCATGTGACACCAAATCTCACAGGACTGCAGAATGGCAGCACTCTTACACAGTAGCGAATCCTTCGCTGGCTTTCCTGAATGCGAATCGCTGCTTGATATGCGGAAAGATATCCAATTTGCTCAAGTTTTTTGGGGAGCTGCGGGTGCCACGACACCTTCTCAAAAGCTCCCGCATTGCGTTTCACCAAGTAGCCCAGAGCGAAATGGGCCGCGCACTGCAAGAGGCCGTAGTTCCGCCGCACCTGCACAGAATGAAGATTTATGAGATGCGGCCGCCAACGCCCAAGGTCCTGTTGCCACCACCGGTGTGACGTGTTCGTATGAAACCATCTAGAAAGCATGCACTCGCTTCAGATCTGAAACAAACGGAATACCGAGCAAGTACAAAAGAGGATGGAATGTTGGAGCTAAACGTTCATCGCTTATCACATTTTGTCCTTAGTTCGTGCTTGGTGAAATATTTTTGGGGAATCCCCCAAGGTGGAGTAGATTTGTAATAAGGGTGTAATTACTGATTGACATCCTCCCGAGCGAGCTGTACGGCTACAAAAGTAGCCGTATGGCTGCGCTCGGGTGGATATCAATGAGTAATTACTCCCTTATTATAGGTTCGTGTTTGCGAGGTGCCACACGACGTTCCTTCACCTCGTCGATTACTTATGAACGTAAATCACTTTCTTGAAACACGTTGAGTTTTCTTTTACTTCCCGTTGAAACGAATACTGCGCAATTCAGAAATCTTTACTGTAGGCTTTACGACCAACCCCGAGGGCTGAAGATTCAATATCAACCACCGTAGCTCAGTTGATAGAGCACAGGATGCGAAAGTTGAAGGTCGTTAGTACGAATACCACTGGTGGCATGTGGAATAGTTTCTTGTGTTTTCTAATCAATTTTATTTCAAACTAAATTACATCACCGATGCCCGGTTTATCAACACATATAAGGAAATGACCGTCGATATACGTAGTTGAGCGGAATTCAAATTATCTATGCTGGCGCTGTGTCACTTATTTTTAGTTATGTATAGTTAACCTGCCATATCTACTTTGGGGAGGTATCACAACCTGCCAGGTATGTCCACACAAGCGCGTGCACACACACAGACCACGGCAGGTTGGCCGAAGCCATTAGTGCTAAATGATGCAGGCAATGGTCCCTAGCGTATTATAAATATAAAAAACTCCTAAGCTTTTCTTTGTTTTGGAGGCTGTTGGTTTCGTTTGTAGGTGTGTAGGCCTCAGGTTGCTTTTCGTACATTTTGCAAGCATGCAAATATATAGAAAACCTGAGTCTTCATTCCTGACAGTAATGCCCGTTTTGAACGGGAAATGAGATTTTACGTGCTGACGGCACTCCCGGAACAACCCCACTAAAACAACGGCAAGAAAGAAAAAAACTACAACAATGTAGTTACATCTGGCAGAATTTTAGGATATGCGATTCTAAAGCTAAAATAAAATGATTCTCCTGATGCTTTGTGACCGCAAACGAAGGAACAGCTTAAAAAACAAAAAGAACATTTATCTCAGTTGCGAAAAATAATACCAGACCACAGTTTTGGAAATAACAGAGCAAGCTGTGCTCTGTGCCACGTTTCTTGTAGGATAAGTGAAGATTAAAATCCTACTTTAAACCTACGCGATTCATCTGGAAGCTGGTGGAATAGTGCTGCAACGTGGAGCTCGTGGCACTTGAGCAGCAAGTGAATAGCTCGAGGATTTAAAATAAATCTTGTGTTCATTGGGCAATCCTTTCCCTCAAAAACAAACTCGACGTTGATCGTTACAGTGATACCGGTACTTTAAGCCGCGCTCAATTTAAAGCTGACAGACATTTAGTGGCAAGCCTTCTAAAGCACGCACGGCAGCTTCTCATTATCATCAGCGACTACGCGCACTGCAAGGCCAAGCCCTTTCCCATATCTCTCTAATTAACGCTGTCATTTGCCAGCTGCGAAACCCTATCTCCTCTGATTTCATGATATCATCCGCTCTCCTAACTTTCTGCCTCCCCCTCCTACGCTTTCTTTCTCTTTAAATCACTCTGTTATACTTGAAGGCCAGCGGCTATCTTGCCCTCTCATTACATGCCCTGCTGAAGCCATTTCTTCCTCACGATATCGACTAGGGTGTCATTAACCCGCTTTTGTTCCCTCACCCAATCTTCCCGCTTCCAGTCCCTTAACGTTACAGGTATAATTTTTCTTTCCATTGCTTGCTTCGTTGTCCTTAAAGGAACTATGAAATAAATTAATGGAGATTACGTAAAGCAACGAAAGATAGGCATTTCATCACTAGTCACCACATCGCAAGAATTTTTAAGCTAGCATCAATAAACAACGAAGATATAGACGATTAAATATTACGCTCCTCCTGTCTCCCCTCAACTCGTACACGCGGGGCAACAGACAAAAATAAAAAAAACAGCTCTGGAACTGGGACCCGCCCATGAATACGTCATCCGCCGACGCTCCTTTTGCAACTTCGGGTTGTCGCTCCTAGCACCCCAGCAGCAGCGTCGGCGGCGTGATTGCGGCGCTCGTTGGGTTTCTTTGCGTGTCGTCTGTTGTAATTAACAGTAATGGACCCGGACCTCGAGGCGCGACTGCTCGCTCTTTACGGGCACGATGGGCATCGAGCCCTATGCAGCGACGACAGTAGCGACTCGGCGAGCCACTGCGAGTGGCTCCGGAACTCTCGACAGAATGAGGCGACTGACCAAAATTGAAACCATATGCGTGAAGGCAATGCCCTGGCTTGCGCTTGCCCGAGAGGGTCGCGCGGCGGCACGAGCAGACGATTTTCACGGCTACCGGAAGTGTGGCCGTGACGTCGTGGCTGCCGTGGCTCCAGCGAAAGACAGCGTGTGGTGGCCTGGAGATGTCGTAGGAATAGTGACGTCTTTTTTCGCAAATTTAGTTTAAAAATCGATCACTACGAGAACACCAATCGGCCCGCGAATTTAAAAATAACACGATTTTTATAAGTTCATAATAAATTGGCGACTCAGTTCAGAAGACTCATACTGGGTGTGCACGCTTCTTAGCATCATTTCTAAGCATTGAAAACGTTCACAGGCGACTTTTTATTCATTACATAGTCCCTTTAACTTAAGACGAACCTTTTTCGTTATTCTCGAATTTTCTACCCCATAGGTGAGTACCGGTAAGATACAGCTGTTGTATACATTGATCTTCTTTATGTAGGCTACCTTGCGGTTATTTATGAACTCTGATACTTCTGCCAGTTCTATTATCTCTTTATGGTTGGACGCTTTCACGCTTTGGCGTTTCTCAATGATATCTTGTAGCTTCTAATATCTCACAAATAGATGCGTGTGGCTAAACTCGCGTTAAAAATCTGTTTGCCTTTCTCTTCACAATAAATCATATGACACATTATTTAACCCATTGTGTTTACGCGGAGGATTGGGCAAGTTCGTACATCATCTCAATAAAAACGGGCGCGAAAAAACGGGACCCGATGTGCCGTCGTGTTCTGTCTGGTCCTTTGTTTACTAAGCTGTTTTTGCTAATGTATCTACCTCATTCTTACAATGAGAATCAAGGTGGTCATCTATAAATACGTGCAATGAAAACGGACGACCATTTGTACAGTTTTTTTACGAGCAGAGCAACCGATGCAACCAAAGACTCATTCGAAGGCTGGGTGACGTCACGAAGAATGTCTTCCACTTGGCTCCCCATTCTGTTCTTCTCATAGGCTAAATACTGTTTGTGCTTTGCAGAAAGGCCATGTGTGTTAATGAGTGACTGTGTGATTCTCGCAGCCGGCCTCTGTCGAAATTTAACTACGGTAAATGCTCCTAGTTTAGAAAAAGACTGCCTGTCTGGTCCCATCAGTTCTTGGATAGTGCTAGGTTATGTCGTAGGTAAGGAGTACGGTCATCGTCAGGCTTGTATTCTGCGGATAGCTAGGAGACCGGCAGCGTACCATTATCCATCATTCCGTCCATGAAAAAAAATCACCATGCCAGATCTTTGACCCTGGAATATGCGATTGGCGATCAGGTTTTCAATGTCATTCATTGGTCCAAGGTTACTTCCAAGGTTCCTTCGGTGACGAGCGATGTTATCGCCATCTCCTGCTCTCACGGATGACGATGGCCGCAGCTGCAGACTGACTTCTTCGTGTAGGACGGTGCGAGCAACGTGATGCTCCAGACCTGTGGTCAGTCGAAAACTCTACGTGCTTGGATTGGAAGTCATATCGCTTGACGCTTAGTGAGGAAGTACCTGGAAAAGATGACATCCCGAGAAGAGTTATGCTAAGTACGAACGAAGCGGGATATGTGCGTTCGTTAACTGCAACTGGTGTTGTGCATTGCTCCGGCGGAGTAATAATTAGGTTCGACTTATTCGAATTTGTGGGCCATTCCAGTTGGTCATTAATTTCTTCACCAGCGCAGTAAAGAATCCGCTCATGACGGAATAGTCTTTTGCCGTGCCCACTAAGGTGTTAGTAAAATGTCAATTGAAAGTCGGCGGTTCTTGCTCTGAAACTGAATATTAGTCTCCGATTGGTCTCAGGGCTTCATCAGATATTGTAAATGCGCTTAACGCGTGTCTTTGTGGGTCTTCCGTGTGGGACCTGGATCTAAATGTTGCGTTGCGTGGCTTTCATGCTGATCCCATGCGCAGTCGACAAAATAGTTGTGCTGCCTTCACGCGTTGTCATAGACAGCGATATGACCTTCATTAATGTCAACTTGTAATGCTCCCGAAGGGTGAAATTATCAGGGTAGCGAAAATTCCCCAAACTTAAATCCTTAACGCAAAACCTATCACAAAAGGAGATAAAGGAATGCCTATTTCTATGCAATTATATTATGTTTTGATATATACATCGCTCGATAGCTAGAAACTAAGTCCGAGAAATTAAAAGTTATTTGAAACTTCCATCCACTACGGCGCTACAGAAAGTAACAATCAATAATTTTTTACGCATGTTTAAAAGAGCGCTAGAATGGGAGTATAATTGCACGCAAAATGACGCCGGGCAAATAAGTAGATTTCATCTGACATAAAATATTAAGTCGTATAGCCATATTACACAAGCGGAAATTTCAGTCAACGCGTCTCGTTTTCTTTAATGCACGATCATATCCTTTTTTGTCGAAATAAAAATTTCAATGCTGGAAAATTTTCAGTTGTCAGCTTGTTGATGACGCCGCATGCATGACCTCGAGCAGTGTCTTAAAATGGTTCAGACCTAGCCAGCGGAGCATTCAAGATCAGCCTCGTGGTAAGCGGCTTCTGATAGCCGGGACCGAAATCGACAAAAGAGACAGGTGATGCACTCCTCAAAGAAGATGTGCTGTAACAGTAAAAAAATAATAGCAGTGATATCTGAAATAAGGCACAGTGTTTGGTTAACGTCTCAAAGCGGCTCAGGCAATGAGGTACGCCGTTGTGAAGGGCTCCGTGAATTTTGACCACCTGGGACTTTTTAGCCTGCACTGATACGGCAGAGTAAACGAGCTTCTATAATTTCTCCTTCTTTCAAATTCGGCCGCCGTGGCCGGGACCGCACCCGTGTCTCTCGGGTCACCAGCACTCGGCTGCTGAGCCCAAACCACTGAGCCCCCGCGGCGGCTTCGTGCGTGTAAGCGTGTCTGTATGTCGTGTGTGTGTGTCTGCGTGTGTGTGCGCGCGTACCCGTCTTCCTGCGCTGTTTTGGACAACGCTGCTTGATAACTTCCCCAACGATAACGAAACAACGGGTTGTGCCCTTCTGGACACTGACTGCTGGTCGAAGCTGGTCTCACCGTTTTGAGCGTAAAAGCAGACGACAGAGCTGGAATGACACCACTCAATCTCTTCAATACAGACAGCAAGAAGAGAAAACACTGCTTGCTGGCAAAGAGACGACCTCGCGTCTTCTGGGAATCCGGAGGTATTAATTTCGGCTCACTTTCTGGCTCCTGGGCACACAATAGGTGCTGCTAAAAACTGTAAAACATCAAAGAAACTCTGTCACGCAAGGCATAAGCTAAGCAACCGAAGCGATCTTCCCGATTCTGGGTTACGGGGGAGAAAATAGCCATAATGGGTCTGAAGGTTCAGCTGCACTCGTCTTCTACCTGTGTTTGCCTCCTTCTGCTGTTTGGCTATCCGGCTACGAAATGGATAAAATGCCTAGCCAAAAATATGTGACATGAAAAACAATTCTTACAACAGTGCAACAATCTTTCTACAGGGATGGAACACCCCCCCACCCATATATAGGACCGGTTCTTCAAGCGTCCCGATTCGTTCGCAAATTGTGTCCAGTGAAATCGGCACCATGGAAAAAAAATAAACGTCAGCACCCTCCGTTTCAGGAATGTAGCACAATGACGTGCAAAAATTGCGTCTGATAACCTTCGGTTCAAGCTTCGTACTAGGCGCAAAAGTTCAAATAGTGGCTTTCAAGCTTCCATTAACCGATAGCCTCAATAAATTATGCTAGGTGTGATTATAGAACACGTATCTAAAGTAGTATTTCGGCTATTTTTTATGTCAGTTCTCACACAATATTGTCGCAAATATGTGTGCTTTTTGTTCATTCTTCCAAGATTTCGACACAAGGCTATATTGCTTTGGTTGTGGTACAAGACGCGACCAGACTTACCGCCATTGATTTCGTCCAGGCTGAGCTGATTATATGCTGTTCCAGACTGTTATGGCAATGTTCCACGCCATATCTAGAAAGTTCGCTATTAAGTTTGGACCTAGCGCGGCTGAGAGCATTGGGCATTCTGTTCGACGACCGCCCATCATATTTGCGACCATCGTGGGCGAAAGTCAGCCCACATAGAATTTTGTTTGGAAGCCATTTTCGCTGTCTACCCGCTTGCTGGACTGGAGTTCCTACAACGTCACATCTGGTGCAGGGACTGGGTACTGTGGACTTCCAACGCTGCATCATCACTGCTGGTTTATCAGCAGTCATGAGATTTTCCTGTGTTCAGCGGTCTACCGCAGGCAGACGCCCAGAGATATTTGCACCAGTTTCAGCGTGCGGCAAAGTTCAACGCGTAGGACGACCAAGAAAGACTACCGGATTGCCCAGCTAAAACGTGGTACGGGAACCAAGAAGCTTCCCTGCAATCGTGGAAGTAAAGTAGAAAAAAAATCATCGAACATTCGCAAGCACTGTCCGCAAAGGAAAGGCCGAATTACTGCTCAAGGCGAGCAGCCACTTGCTGAATGAGAGTTTTTCCTTGCTTGCGTCGAAAAATTGTGCCGTCTGTTCCGACAGGCTGGCCTTCACGTGACAGATGAGAAGAATGTGCGCTCATGACGCATGGCTAAGAAAAAGCTACGACGGATTAGACCAACACCCACCCAAGACCATTGATGAGTTCACACCCGAAGCGTCTACAATCGAAAAGACCATCGACACCCGGGCTCAGAAGTACGACCGGACGCCACAAGCTATCCTCATCAGCCATGCGGACACCTCAGCGACCACCAATGACATCCTACGGGAGATCATCCCTCAGACAATCCTCTAGAAGCTACGACGACTACTGTCATCCTCCCCACAGCCGCAAGCACCGACTCTCTTGAACGCTGTACGGGAAGAGGTGCAAGAGGCAATAGGATACCTGTCTCTAAAGGCCACAGAAGCCCAGGCCATGAACTGTGCCGCTGCAGTGTGCACCCAAAGCCGTCCTGCCACTCTACGCCAGGAGGCCCGGGGCCCCTCCCCAAAGACATCAGTCACCCGCCAGCCTGCGTATGCTGCATGCTCAGCGTAGAAAAGCAGAAGTATGGAAAACCCCGGACCAGCGTCACCAGCTCTGCTTCGATTGCGGCGAACGTGGCCATATTCGGCAGTGTCCCTACAGAACATTGATCATTTGATACCCCATGACCTTACCTCCGCCAGTGACCAAGGGGGATCGACGAGTACCTGCGCCGAGAGGATTACGTGCCGTCGAGCCACCTTTCTCGCTGACCATCACCGTACACACCACGCTTTGCATCGCTGGGGTGCAGATACGCAGCGGTTCTTCGTGGGAGGTCCCCTAACCTCCACAACGGAAACTGAAAGAACCTCTAGAGGTCAGGTTGCTTGCCGACTGATGGAAAAAGATCCTCGAGCGACCACGCCGCATGAAGACGCCGCACGCACAACGCCAACGTCGCGTATAAACAGCAGCTCGACCTCGACACGGTCCAACTTTGCAATGAGGCTGCCACCCAGAAAAGCCCCGACGGCACGCCCTAGGCCCGATTTACATTCTCGACGAAGACATGACCCGATGCTTAGGGCGACGTGCAAGACAAGAGCAATAACATGTCACATGGAAGTGGTTACAGACGGCGCTAAAGTAGCCTGTATACTCGACACAGGAACCGGTTATTCGGTGATGAAAGGAACATTTTCCTCGCAGCTGAGGGGAGTCACGACCGCTAGGGACGGCCCACAGATTTGCACCGCGGGAGGAGACCTGATTCTGTCATGGGGTCGATGCACAGCGCGAGTGGTTCAAGGAATATAGATAACATGAGAACTCGTACTGTTACTGCATTGTTCCCGCAACCTAATATTGGGCATGGATTTTTTAATCAAGGCGATCATCGTCCTTCGATTCAAGCTCATCGCGCTTTCGACGAATGAATCCATTCCTTCAGTGACAACCAGAGAGTAGCATTTTGTCTGAGTGTCCTGGATGAACAAGTCAGCGTCCCATCCCGAACGAGCCTAATGGTCACCGTAGTTACCAGGGATGCCAAGAACATGAAAGCTCTCATCGAGGAGAACACGGAGTTGCTCTGAAGCAAGGAATCGGCATCGCAACGGGTTTTACACGTTTTCGGATTGGCCAAGCTAAAATACTGCTGACGAATCTCAGCGAAAAAATCGGCACGTTGACAAAGCAACGGCGATTGTTTTCTTCGACAAACTATCCTACACAGGGACAGGGACGCCTTCGCCCTCTCCGATCAATCCCCTGAAGACCCACCTAAGGAAGACAACAGGCATTTCTTCGACATGCACCTAGCCTGCCCTAGAACAAACACAAAATCTGCAATCTGCTTCGAAGCTTCAGAGAGTGTTTGTTGTCATCGCAGAAGTTACGACAAACACCGATTGCCATTGTAACCGAAAAGCACGCTCGACCTCTGCCCCAAACCCCGTATCGTGCATCGCCGCGAAACTTAAAGCCATTAGTGACCATGTGGAAGGAACGCTTCGCGACAACGTCATCCAGCCATTGAAGAGCCAGTGGGCGGCACCGGTTTTTCTAGTGAGAAAGAATAATGACGCACTTGTATTATGCGTCGATTACCGCCGCTTGAACAACATAACAGAGGAGCCCATACCCTCGCTCACGCATAGTCGACTAACTGGACCAGCTTTGCAACGCCATGAGTTTGTCATCGATGGACCTCAGGAGCGGCTGCTGGAAAATTAATGTCGATGAAAGAGGTAGCGAGAAGACCGCATTCATCACTCCGGATGACCTCTTCGAGTTCAAGGAGGTGCCATTTGGACTATACCGTCCCAGCGACGTTTCAGCGAGTAATGGATCCTGAAGTGGAAAATTTGTCTGGTATATTTAGATGACGCTGTCCTCACCTCGACCTTCAAAGAGTGCCTCAAAAGACTTCGAATAGTCCTAGAGGCAATCAAGTCACCTGGTCTAAACATGAAAACAGAAATTTCACTTTGCTATGAAGAGCAGCTGTTCTAGGCGGCATCGTTAGCAAGGTGGGACTACGCCCTGAAAGGCAGAAAACAGCCGATATCGTACTGTTTCCACTGCCGGCTGATAAGAAAGCTACGCGCAAATATCTGGCACAATATGCGTATTAGCGATGATTTGTGAAGAACTCGCGCGTCGCCGAGCCTCTTGCCCAACTGACAAAGCTATTCAAGTTGAAAGCACCACGAGCGGAATCCTTCAGTGAACTTCAGCGTCGGTTACAGTCCCCACCGATCGTCGGGCACTTTAATGAAAACGCCGCGACTGAAATTCGTACCGATGCAAGCACCATGGACAAATGCGCTGTTATCGTTCATATAGCCGACAGGCTGAAGAAATTAACCGCATGCGGTAACTGCTCCGAGTTCAAGGCCGAGGCTAAGTATTTGACAGCTGAGGCGTGCCTTGCCATCATCTGCGCAGCGTCGAAATTCCCTAACTGTGCGCACGATTGTTCAAGGTGGTAAGCGATCAGCACGCACTGCGCTGCCGTGCATGTTTGAAGGACACTATCTAGAGCCGCCTCACTCGATAAAGTCCACGACTGCAGGAGTTTGACGTCACCGTCGTCTGCAATTTCACACGCAAGCACAGATGCCAACTGCCAGTCATGAGCCCCTGTAGGTGCGCTGCTGCCGGGCAGCAATGAGGACGCCTTCGTGGGACCATCTTCTCTAGCTCTTTTGCACAGCAGCAATGCTCAAGTACGGCAAGGGCACAGTTCCTTCACCCTGCGCCTGTTTCAAGGAAGGATTGTCTTCATTCTGTGTACGGAATGATGTCCTCGTGACGAACTTCGCAATGAACAAAACAGCCTATCACCATGTTTTAGCTGCAAGTCTCCGCGAAGAAGTTCTACATGTTTCTCATGACGAGCCGACAGCTGTATATCTCGTGTTTCCTCGCACCCCCCGCCGTATTCAAGACAGGTCTTACTGGCCCCGACTCTCCGCTGATGTCGCATGCACATTATGTGGAAACCTGCTGAGATTGTGAGCGGCGAAGAGCCCCTCCCACCCTACCAACAAGATTCCTGAACCCTACTGAACTCGCCTCCAGGTACTTCCAGCACATTGCCAGGACCCTGCTTGGCTCTTTCCGACGTCAACGTCTTTACATAAGTGGATCATAGCGACCGATTTCCTTTTCCGCTACGCAGAGGCAAAAACCCTACAGAACGGAAGAGCAGCAGACGAGCCAAAATTGTCGTGGAGTGCAATGTGCTGCGACAAAGCGCACACCTTGTCCTGATCATGGTTAGAGAGACAGTTTTCATGGCGGAACTGATGCAAGCCATGCTTTCACGGGAAAAAACTGCATACCATCAGCAGATCAACGGACTGACGGAACGCCTGAGCTAAACCATCGCTGATATGCTGGCCATGTATGTCGACACCGAACAGAGACCTGAGACGTCATCCTGCTTTACACCGTCTTCGCTTAAAACACCATCGCGGAGGAGACTGCCAAGATGACTCCTATTAGGCTCGTCCCTAGCAGTAAGGTCGAGGCCAGGCTAGACGCTATGCTGCCCAACGTTTTTGAAGAAGAAAACCTCGAAGTCGCCGCCTACCTTCAGCGCGCAGAAGAACCCCGAACACTAGCCCTACTACAGATCAAAGGCCAGCAGCGGAACGAAGCCAGACGGTACAAGCTACAAAGACGCAGCTCGGAATATTAGCCAGGAGGCCTAGTTTAGATTTGGATGGCCATTCGACACCGCCGATAGGGTGAAAATCTTATGCGCGGCTATTTCGGGCCGCACAAGGTACTTCGTCGGCTCGGTGAACTGGACCAATAAGTCATCCTTCAGCAAATGACAGCATCCCAGCGACACCTCGTGCGACCATATGTTGTCCTTGTCGTCTGTGTCAGGCTCTATTATGTGCGCTAAAGTATGGTGTGTTTCCACTCTTGGTGTTTATTGTGTACAGTCCGTTTTGTTTGTTTCTATTCACCTTACTATTATAAAGCATAGGGCCTATGCTTCTATGAGAGAGGAGTAAAGCCGGGAACGTGACCAGGTTTATCTCGATTCATCGCAATCAGGCGGAGTCGATACTACGTTCTTTTCTACTGTTGTAACTTTCCGCGTCGTGTCTGGAAAATTTGCTGTCAGCGTTAATTGAGCACGGCCGAGAGCGGCTGGTATTCTGTTCGACGAGCACCCAGCACCGTTGTTTCTATGCCGCTGTCGAGTTCTTCGCGGGGGCAAGTCATGTTTGGAAGATAATTTTACCTGTGTTCCTCTTCGCCGGGCTGCAGTCACCACTACGTGACAACATGGTGTCTACCACTATGAGAGATTTGCCGAAACAAAGCTGTGAATTCGAACGCCAGCGTTACTAATCTGCACTAGCGGATACGTATTTAAGGAACGTCGTCCACTTACTAGGTTGATCACTTGCTGCCCTGCTTGACTGTTCAGAAAACGCTCCGCCACCTTGATGGACGTAAGCGTGTAGTTAGAGTCCAGAAGTGTGGCCAGTGTTTCCAAAATACCTTCTTCCGCATCATCACTCAGGCTCAAGGCGACCCTGTGCACACGTCGGCTACTTGCCAGCCAGCGACAAAGCACGTCAGCGCATTCTTCAGACAGAGAGAAATCTGAAACGAAAATGGAAAATAGGTTCCATGATATTGTTTGAATGTCGTCCAGTTTTTGTATTTATCGACCTCGCGCAGCTTCAGGAATGAAAAAACTGCCAGAGGGAGCGATCAATTCAATTACAAAAGACAGCGGCAGTTTGAAATACACGCTCCGAGTCCTCGGCGAAAGAATCCAGTGTGTACTCCAGTGAATAGAAAATTACATTTTTGTAAATGCGCGTAACAGACTCACGTTTCTTGTACTAAGTTGTCAGTCTACCTGAATTTTTCTGGAGTGAAAATTTCCCTACTTGCCATTTTACATATATTGATGAAATAAATGTAACATTAATGTTAATCAGTGTGCGACTCCAACGATGTTTAACATGAAATTCACACTGATATCTAAAAAGCTGATTTCTCTTAAGATGGAGTTTCATTCACTGGGGTCAGAAACTGCAAACTCAAAACGCTACCTAAATATCTAATGATAGCTTCACTGCCCTGCTTGTTCTAGTTTGTTATATGGGGTTGTATGGGGTTTTATGGCTCAAGCAACTGTGGCTAATATGCGTCATACACAAGGTTACATGAGCTTTTATATTAAGTGTATAGATGTTATGATATTCTATTAGAGTTCAAACAGTGGCTTTCTTTAGCAACTTACAAACAGGAGAAAAATTGACGAGTCCTTGTTCGCCTGAAAGCAATGCGGGACGAAATGAAATGTGAAATGGAATGGAAGTTCTTCGAGATGTGAACACGAGATTAAAACGCGGTTATCTGTGAGCTCGTCACCACAGATTTGACATACAGGTTTGTCTTTTTTTGCTAATAAGAAGCTATGGGTGTTTGTGTTACCTGTGCATAAACGACATAAAATTAATTCGATGAAACGCTCTACATGGCGGCATGATTTCCATTCTTCTAAAATGGGCTTTATAGAATGCAGCTTGTTGTTTCCTTCATTTTTTCAAGAAGCTTGCCTTTTGGCTCATAGTTCGCTACGTACTATCTTCATGTAATCTCTAGGTAGCAAGTTCGCATGTTTTATTTCCATGTTTCAGGCACGTGCAACACACGTCTGCTCTCATTGTCTCTAATGACAACGTGACTGAGAACCCATCACAATTTTATGGAATGTTTAGTTGTCGTGACCACCAATATATTGTGTATGATGCTTCCTATCAGTTACTCTATGGTATTTTTACAGTTTAATGCAGTAAAGACGCTCAGTGAATCGGTGTAAATGATGCTTTTTGATGTTTTGATTAGTTATTTTCTGTACCGAAACACAAATGGCATAACACTCAGCGGTGAAAACTGCAGCGCTTGGGGGCATTCGTACTGCAATTTCATTTTTTCTTTGTATTACTGCGCTTCCAACATGAGCACGAGTTTTTGACCCTTCAGTATAAAATGCAGTATGTAATTCAGCATTTTTTTTGCAGTGCGAGATATTCTTGTATTATAAGCTCGCGTGGCGTACAGGTTTTTCTAAAGCATGTGTGACGTCACACACTGCAGGGAGAAAGTACTACGGTGGTAGCGCTTCGTGTATTGGGCCAATAATTTTAATTTAGTTCAATATGTCCAGAATTTGCCGTTTTTCTTCGAAGCACAAGAGCAACGACTTAATCGCCTGAGATTCGCTCTTGAAGAGAAGTCGGGATGAAAATTTTGTGATAATAGGGTATCAGAGATGTTTAGGCTGCGAAAGGATTTTGAGGTTGTATGTACAAGATAGTGAAGTTCTTCGATCTTCTAAGGCAGGCTCATTAGTTTCCACATAGAGACTTGCTATTGTGGATGTTCTGTATGCAGCGGAAGATAACCGTAAACCCAATGTTGTGAATAGGATCAAGTCGTTTTAGGTAGGATGGCCTTGCTGAGCCATATACTATGGGCCTGTGGTCTAACTTAAAGCGAACCAGAGAGCAATATATATGTAACAGGCATGCCCTAACTGACCCTCAGCGTTTTCTTGACAATAGTTTCAGCACAATGAGGGCATAGGAAGCCTTTTTCTCCAGTTGTTTACGTGGTAAGAAAGTGAGTCTTATCGAAAGTAACGCCTAAAACTTTATGCTCTTGTTTGACTGGCAGAGGTGATTGGTTTAGGAATAGTGTCGGGTCAGCCTGTAGGCTTCTTCTCAAACAGAACCGAACCGCTACTGTTTTCTGCGGAGAAAATCTAAATCCGCTTCCTTCTGCGCAAGTAGCCAGTTTGTTTATTGTAATTCGTATCTGTCGTTCACAAGTAGGTATGCTGGAAGACGTGAATGTTATTTGCGCTTCATCTACGTACGCTGAGTATATTCTGGATTTAGGGACTACTTTTCCTATGGAGTCCATTTTGATGATGAATAAGGTCGTGCTGAGGATGCACCTGTGGGGAACACCAGTTTCTTGAGTAAAAGTGGCGGAGAAGGTTGCGCCTATAAGCGGAGTCTGAACGTGCGGTTGGTCAGTAAGTCGCTCAAAGAGCTCAGCATCCTGCCTAGAATACATAGATTCGCTAAGTCAAGGAGAATACCGAACCTGCAAGTGGTATCGTAGGCATTTTGCAGGTCGAAGAAGACCCTGATACTGCGTTGTTGCGGATGAGCACTTCACGGATTGTTCTCAAAGCGTGCAAGGTAATCGGTTGTGAAAATTGTCATTTTAAACCCGCATTGGTGTATGTCTGAAAGTTGCTGGAATCGAAGTATGAGGATTAGCCGGATGCTTAGAATGCTTTCAAATGATACTGCTATACAGCAAGTGAGTGTTATTGGTCTGTAACTGATGGGACTAGTTGATAGTTTGCAAGGTTTTAGGAAGGATACTATGATTGCTTCTTTCCATGCTTGAAGGATTTCGCCAGTCATCCATACTTTATTGAAATATTTTAGGAGAGCCTCTGTCGCAGCCTCAGAGAGGTGGGAAAGCATGACATATGTATATTGTCTAAGCCTGGTGCTTTTTTACCGGATGTTAATAAGTTTAGTTACTGCAGTGTAATAAGCTTATTGTAGTCTTCATGTATGCATGTTCCGAAGGGAGTCTTGTTTTTCTACTATGGTTTTATGCTTTTGGAATGTGTGCGTGTAGTTGGATGAGCTTGAAACTGTGAAAAAATGCTCACCCAATACGTTGGCCTGCTCTTCTAATGTTTGAGCACCGGGTGTTGTTAACTTCGAAATGTGAAAGGATTAAAATTCCCTGTGAATTTCCGCACCGGTTCTCACATTTTATTTGATGATATTGAGCTGTTTATCGAGGACGTACTGTTGCTTGACGCCCTTTCTGCGTTTGTCTAATGCATCGTGCTTAGGGCCGTTGTACGATCGTTTCGGAGCGCCTTCCGCCTCGTCCGCTTCGCGAGCGGGCCTGGCGGATCCGCCTCGTTCGGCGAACGGATGGAAAGTTGGTCAACTTCAACTTTCTGGCGGACGAGCGCATCCGGCCGGGGACCGGATTGCAGCTATTGGCTGCTTTTCCCGTGACGTCAGTGACGTCCGAGCCCCTCCTCCCTCCGCCTCGGTTCTGCTCTGCCGGGGCAAGATGGCCATCCGTCGACTGAACTGGGGAGCGCGGCCTGGGCAGTGGCAGCGATGTCGCGAAGCGTGTTATATTGGCCACATCTTGATATTACCAGTGTTCAGAGCGACTGCAAACTTCGCCGCGTTCAGCAGTGGCGAGCGATAGTTCCACTAGTTGAATTCTGTAATCATCTACGTTGACGGAGTTGACAGAACGCCTCTTCAAACCGATGCAAGACCTGTGCAGTGGCGGTGTCACGAAGTGTTTATTTCGAGCTGTTTGTGGTTTTTGCATGCGTTTGTAATTCCTGCTGCGGCTCTGCAGACCGACCCAAGACCTGTGCAATGGCGGTGTCACGAAGTGTTTATTTCGAGCTGTTTGTGGTTGTGGCAAGCGTTTTGAATTTCTGCTGCGCGTTATTTTCCTGTGCGTGCGCAAGTTTCACAGCATAGCGACAAGTGTCCGCGTAGTCTACGCCTACGCTGCAGCTGGACGATTGCGTCGGCAGCGACGAATTGTGCAACTAATTGCCAGTTCGCCCTGTTTGTGTTGGCCATGTACCCACGCAAAATCTCTACACAAGAGCTACTCATCTGGTTGCTGACGAGAGCCGCCGACAACAGCAGGAACTTTAACACGCACACCATGGCGAAGCCGAAGCGCAGCCTACTAGGCCTAGGTGCAGGTTGCCGAGGAACGGAAAAAAGTACCACGTGACCACGAAAAGCGATTATATGGGGGGGGGGGGGCGCTCGTACGGGAAGTAGGTAAAAAAGGGGGGAGGGGGAAGCGCAGTGTGCAGGGATATCGAGGTTTGGAGAGGGGGGCAGGAAAGGAGGGAAGGGAGAAGGTAGTCGGGCGCATACCGATCTGTCCCTTGGGATGCGGGAGCCCGTTTCGGCGCGCGGAGCGATGCTGGCGGTGCGCTCGCGCCGGCTAGGTTGCCATCAGCCGGAGGAGGCTATTGGACAGACGGATATGCCAGGCGCGCCAATCGGCATGCTGGGACCATCCGCCTCGCTCGCAAGCGCCAAAGTCATCGTACAACACCTTTCCGCCTCACGTCCGCCTGGCGGCCAAAAACTGGCGGACCGCTCGCGAAGCGGACGAGGTGGAAGGCGCTCCGAAACGATCGTACAACGGCCCTTAGGCTCTCGCCCTTTTGAAGGTGAGCAAGTTTTCTGCAGTGAGATATTTGGGAAGGTTGTCCCAAGTCTTGCTTTGCTGCTTTTTAGCCAATATGCATTCATTTGACCATCAAACTTCCTGTGTGTTTTGTATAAATTTGACATTTGTGTAATAGCCTGTATTGCTGCAAATAGTAGGAAAAGTCACAAATTTTTCATTTATTTCTTCTATATTAAGGGTTTCGGCGTATTCAATTTCTAGTGTGGCCTTTGTTCTGAAAAGGCACCAATCGGAGAGATGAATTTTTCATCACCGTGCCCTCGTAGAGATGATGGATGTAGGTGATTTTAGCATTAAAATCGTAGGTATGTAGTTACTTCCCCGGTGGTTGTCTAAAACATTCCAAATAATATCATTAAAAATCGATGGAGATGCAAATACTAAATCGAGGCAGGTCATTTTAGCAGAGCTGGGGCACTACGTGGCTTTTCTTATGCTATATGAAACAATAAAATCCTCGATGAGCGGTCACCTGGAATAAGTACGCTCACTTCCCCGGAAGGGCGAGTGTTCGTTAAAGTTTCCAAATATCACATATGGCTCAGGCAGTTTTTTAAGAAGTTCTAATTCGTGCATGGTAATTGTATTGAGTGGTGGTATGAACACAAAGTGTAGCGGAACTATCACCATCAGCAGTGCTGCGCCGCCTCAGCTTGTGACATGCGCTCGCTCTTGCTACGTGGGGCCACGTGCGAAGTAGAGTAAAGATCGTTGATTCCTGGTTCCTTGGCTGTTTGCTTCATTCGCGTCGCGCTCCGTTAATTTTAAGGGGACTAAGTCTGTCCTTCTACAGTTTGGTGAACCCCAACGTGGTGGACGCGGATAACGCCACCACGGTTGCGGTGCCCAGTCTCGGGGTCCCGGCTCATACACTGGCTGCGGAGAACATCACCAGCATCTGCGTTCAGCTGCCGTCATTTAGGCCTCGGAACCCTGCCGTATGGTTCGCGCAAGTGGAGGCTGTGTTCGATCTTCAGTGCATCGCTTCACAACGCGCGAAGTATATCCACGTCGTGTCGACTCTCTCCTCCGAGGTGATGGACGAGTTTAACGACTTTATAATGACGTCCGACCCTTCCTCTCCGTGTGATTACTTCGAAGATATGGTCCTAGCTCGGAAGACCATCTCGGAGCACAGCCACCTGCAGCAGTTGCTCAGCATTAAGGACCTCGCCAACCGTGGATCATCTCAGCTCCTCCATCGCATGTGACAGCTGCTCGGCAACTGCCCACAGGACATCAACTGCCCTCTACTCCAAGAGCAGTTCCTTCAGCGCCTGTCTCAGAACCTCGAGGTCATCCTGGCTGCAGCAGGTGATGTTAGCTTATAAAAGCTAGCGGAGTTGGCTGACCGTGTCTCGGATATTCTGGCCCGCGTTCTGTGGTTGCAATTTCTTCCGCCGCGCCGTCCACTTCTGTCGACCGGCAGTCAAGCCTCGAGGCTAAAATCCACCACCTCGCGAGCAGCATGCCGCACTGCGAGCGTCGATTCCTCGTCGCTACCAGCGTTCCTCTAATCAACGGTTGCGCCATCGTTCCAGTTCCAAACATCGATCAAGCCCTGCCCGTGACGGGTTCTGATGGTGCAACCGCAAGTTCGGCGCCGCTGCCCGCCAGTGCCGGCAGCCTTGCCTATGGTTGGGAAGCCCACCAGCGAGTCGCTGATGGCGGCCGGTGACTGGCTCTACATCCAGCCGCCTCCTATATGTCACCTACAAGATCTCGGGATGCCGTTTCCTTGTGGACACCGGCACACAGATTAGCGTCGTGCCTGCCTCCCACTTTGATTGGCAACGCGCTGTGCAATGAGCACTTTTGCAGGCGGTCCACACCTCCCAAATCGCTACCTTCGCAAAGCGCTCAGTCACTCTCGATGTTGGCTTACGCCGCAAATTCAGATGGATTTTTATTACCGCCGACATGCGGTTTGCCATCCTCAGAGCCGGCATCCTCGCCACTTATAGCCTGGCTGTCGACATTCAACCTCGTCGACTGGTGCACCACACGACTCAACTGTCTGAACGGCGTCCTCATCGCGGTGGTAGCCCCCATCCTCCAAGCCGCTCTGCAGCTCCCGTTGTTTGCCTTTGCTGCGATTCTGGCCGTTTTTCCTCCCATCACGCGAGCTAGGAACCTTGAGCACAGCGTCCGTCAAAGAGTCACGCACCACATAGTCACTACAGGCCAACCAGCGTTTAGCCAACCGCGCCGCCTTGCTGGCGACCGCGTCGTCACTGCTCGCCGCAAATTCGTCCATATGCTGCTATTGGGCATCATTCGGCCGTCGTCCAGCAGTTGGTCTTCTGCGCTGAATATGGTGCGAAACGTTACACCGGCGATTGGCGCGCTCTTGCGGCGACTATCGTACCCTTAACGCCAGCACTGTCCAGGATCGATATCCTCTCCCTCAAATTCATGACTTTGCTGCCAACCGGCATCGCATGACCATATATTCCAAGACTGACCGGCTGCGGGCCTACCATCAGATGCCGGTTGATCCTACAGTCATCGCTAAGACTGCCATTGTAGCACCGTTTGTCTTCTTCAAGCACGTCCGTAATCCCTTTAGTCTGCGAAACGCTGCTCACACATTCAAACGCTGCATCAACGAGGTCACTTGTGACCTGCGGTTTGTGTTGGCGTATCTCAATGAACTGCTGGTTGCCAGTTACTCGTCAGAAGAACACGCTGAAAACCTGCGCCTGCTCTTTTCATGCCTCGAAGAGCACCGCCTTTTCATCAATCCGGCCAAGTGCGTTTTGGCGTCGACGCCGTCGAGTTCCTTGGGCATCATGTCACAGCGCAGGCAATTCGCTCTTTGGAGGCAGTTCAGGAGGCAATTCAGGAGTTAAATCCATCGCCACTCTCGTGGCGCAGGATTTCCGCGGGGACGCCGCGGATGTGCGAGTTTTCGATGTCGGCAGGCTATCGCTGACATCCATATCCTCCGCAGTGGACATGGAGGATGCTTCTCGGTCGCAATGGCCCGTGGCCTTCGCATTCTTCTTTTCTGTTGGCACCGCTGAACCAGACTCTGCTGCAGTGGCAGTCTGTTCAACCAGCAGTTGTCTTCTTAGTAGGGCGGGGCGACAGGTAAGGATCAGCAGAGCTCTTCTGGGCGTCTGTCGCCGAGGATGCCGCAGGTGGGGCATCAGGGCCTCTGGCGAGAATCACGTGGTCTTCTCGCCAAATTTTCAGCCTGTGGACTGCCGCTGGATTCTGTGTTGGGGCTTGGGTATCGACACAAGGTCCGTCGGATCGACCTGTGTGCCAACCGAAACCGAAGGCGGTGGCGGTGCCCACGTCACCAATTCGGATTATATCCCTTTCTGTGGAAAGAGAAGTTTCTTTACCTCTAGGTAGGACTTGTCTGTGGTCTACAAAGCTATAATTTGTATTTATGTTTTCCAAACCGAGAATGACCTTGAGTACGCGCCATGAGCGCCATTGCAGTTGATGCATTTCGTTGAGCGTTCGCATCTCTCCCCGGTATGTGTCTTTTCTCCACATGTGAAAAAAGCGGGTTTACCACGGGAAGCCAACATCCCGTCTCCAAATCACTGGCATTTAAAACATCATCTGGGATTCGGTATGTATGGGCGGACTTTACAATGGAGGTATGCGGCGTGAATGAGATCAGGCAGAGTTCTGCTAGTCGACACTTCAGGCGTTTTGACACGCCTGAAGTGTCAACGACACTTCGGGTGTAGGCCAACATGCAACACTTCGGGGATGTGCCGACATGCAACACTTCGGGAGTGGGCCGACATGCGACACTTCGGGAGTGGGCCGACATGCGACAAATCGGGGGTGGGCCAACTTGCGGCACTTCGGAGGTGAGCCAACATGCGACACTTCGGAGGTGGGCCAACATGCAACACTTCGTGTGTGTGCCAACATGCAACACTTCGTGTGTGTGCCAACATGCAACACTTCGGTGGGGAGCCAACATGCAACACTTCGGTGGGGAGCCAACTGCCGAGTTCCGGGGGTGTGCCAAATGCCAAGTTTATGGGGTGAGCCAGCCGCTAAGTTTCGGAGGGAGCCATCGGCCAAGATGTGGGGCGAGCCAACAGCGAAATTGTGAAAGTGCCATATTTTGGGAGACCTTTGGAAGCTCAAATTAGGCGGCGGTCTGATCAGTTCCTGTGGCTTCACTTGCTCGTGATGGCGGCATCTTCCAAGGGACCACATAGTAAATTTAGTTACGAAAAAAGCGGGTTGTTTTTGCAAGTTTACACCTTAAATGCTCCGCTTTGAAACTATGCGTGGGCTGTAGCGTCAAATACGAGCACTCCTGCATGCAAAAGAAACAATTCCATCATTTTTGAGAAATGAAATGTCATTTTCATGCGTGCCTTCAATCACTTAACTTCTACCTCACATCAGATTAAAGATTAGACAAGGCCCGGAGTCAACATCTGCAAATTACTTCGACAACCGCGAGCGCTCAGAGTGCAAATGGTAACTTAGCCAGCACTAACAATACATGTATGAGGCTCTAGGTAGCAAGCTCAAGTTCATTAGAATGATCAAAGCATTACATGCGTTCAGTGCATCCCACATCTAAACATTATTTTAGGTTGCAGACTCATTCTGCGAATTACGGAACTCATGAGCACAGCTACAAACCATTCAGGCAGGCTTGTGTCCGACAAAGCATTACATGCGTTCAGTGCATCCCACATCTAAACATTATTTTAGGTTGCAGTCTCATTCTGCGAATTACGGAACTCATGAGCACAGCTACAAACCATTCAGACAGGCTTGTGTCCGACATACTTATTATTTCGAGTTCCAAGATAGTCTTGTTCTTAGCCAGACCATTGATGATTTCATCCGCCGGTGAGGCCGATTCCGAAGATATTTTCAGGCGTCTCAGGTGGGGGGTCACAGGCAGATAGGCTGCCAAAGCATTAGCCACTTTTCTCTGGTCGTCTCCTGGCATATCAAGCAAAGTGAGCGATGTCAGCCAGTCCTCGCGGATATTGTGGAGTGGGTTCCTCTGGCTCAGCTGGGCGAAAATGTTTTGCAGTTCAGCGTGCTCTCCGTTGGTCTCAATCCAGTTTTGAATGATCCATGCCATTTGGAAGGACATCTTGGGGCCAGCCCTAAATAAAAAATTGAGCATGCACAAAAAAAATTAATTTCGCACCTGTCAGTTTTTCAAGTGCGCCATTTGAAGCATTACTCAGTGGAGAGTAAATACTTTCGAAATTCTGTAATGAGGGCCCAGACGGTCAATTTTCTTTGGAACGGCGCCATGCAACCACTCAAAGTAATCAGTGGGTTTTGTACCGCCTGCTTAAAACGCTGTGCCCAGAAACCATGAAAATTCGCAGCTTCCTAGAGCCCGGAGTGAATAATAAAGAGGTTAAAATAGCAGTTCTTTTTGTTTAGCGCAACACGTGTAATAATAACTGCTACAATGGCTACAGTCTCCACTGACTGGCTCGCTACAACGTCGTTGCTTCCCGATCACAAACGGAAGCTGTTATAAAAGCGATTGGATTCTGAGAGCCACGCAGAGAAGAGGAATAGAGACGTGCATATAAGTGCGCAATTTTCTCATGTAATTTACGTGACTCTACCTCCCATGCGTTTGTATTCAGAACCAATTATTAATCCAGTTATTTAGACAGCTGTGCTACCATGCTCATGAGAAGCCGGAAATACTAGAAATAATTTTTGCCGCGCATTGGTGAAAACTCGTCGCTTGCCCCGCTGAGGGAGACACATTTAGAAATTGATGGGAGGAAAACAGTACCGCTTTGTACAGCAAACAGTTTAGGGCACTGAATACATTGCAGCGTTCACTGCTGTTTTGTTCTGAAAAGCGTGTTTTACAACTCATTTCTTTTTGGAGCAAAAGTGTGGTGCTGTTTTCGCTAAAGCTAAGCAGTTCGCTTCAAGAGTAGCAAACGCGGCAGCCAGTGCGTGGACACAGCACACTTGTAAACCTGATTTTTCAAACTCTTTTATGGGGCTGACATAAACCGAAGCTTCTATCAAATTTCCACTTCATTGTATTACCCAAAAAACGAGCTCAGCGAATGCTCGGTTGTAATTATGCCGGAGCCCTGCACTACCGCACCTATTTCTTCCTTTCTTCTTCCACTCCTTTATCCCTTCCCTTACGGCGCGGTTCAGGTGTCCAACGATATATGAGACAAATACTGCGCCATTTCCTTTCTCAAAAAACCAATTATTATTACAAATATTAATGCTCAAGACCGACACAGAAGGGACGAAGGACAAGCGCCATCTTATATGTGCTTAATTTTTGCATCAGCAACATCACCAAAAATAAAAAGTGTACGGTATAAATCCCCCTAAACCACAGGCATTGAAATAAACTGTCGAAGATACATGATTTCTTGCTTAAAGAGTGCCAAAGGCATATTCCTCGCGTTCATTTCACTGGTCCCTCACCATGGTAAAAAAATTCGTAGGAGACACGTATCTCTTAACTGTGGGAAGGAGAAAGCCGTTTGCGACTCATTGCATTGATATGAATTTGCCGTGCTTGAACTCATTTCACGACAGAGCAGAAGAGCACCTGGCACGAGCGTGGCGCCACGTGGCCAAGGTGGCGATGTAACGGACGGGCGGTCACCACGAGTATGAGCCGTTAAAGGCTATTGCCTTAGAAACAAATGAAGTTTTGGGAACGCTACTGCTCGCTTTTTCACAAAGAGGCAACTGGCTCAACGTTCCTGGTTTTTATAGCACTCTAATTTAATATGAGAATTTTTCAACACTTCTCGCGCCAACGCACCACAACTTTTACCCAGAATCTCTCGAGCATACGCGGTTCGCATGTTTTCCAGCCTACACAATGCTCAGATAAATGCGCTTCTCCTCCATTTTTTACCGAGTGCAGAAGTTCTCCTGCAAGGACCTGACTGCAACACCCCGACCGCCCTATCCAGGTTTTCCGCAAGTCAAAAGAATTTAATAAACGACCTCAGTGCAAAGTTCTCTGGAAGGTATGACACATTTTAATGCGTTCTTTATGCCTTCGGTGTGATGCGCTAGCGAAGTTGAGCCAGCTTTTGCGGAGCAGAATACATGCATGACAGGTTCTCCATCTTGTGTAGTTACGGTACCAATTCGGGTTGAACCATAAGCTTTTTCTGCTCACATTGCTTCCCAAGCATGTCTCGTTTGGTTTTCCGAACCAGGGATTCAGCAGCTTATTTAATGACCCCACAGGGGATCCTGCTGTATAAAACCGCTCATCTCCCTTATTAATAGGACTTCGACCCTGGCTTCCGAGCGTTGTGGACGTGTGTCGCATGGGTTTGAAGTTTGAAGATTATTTTCATTTCAGTAAGAAATGAAAATAAGCTCGCCCACTGCAGGGCAAAGGCATCGCCTATGTCTCTACAATTAACACGGTCCTTTGCCAGCGACGCCCACTCTATGCCTTGCAAACTTCCTAAATTCTTCCGCCCACCTAACCTTCTGCCCCCCCCCCCCCCCCCTACTACGCAAGACTTCTCTTGGAATCAACTACTTAACCCTTAAGAACAAGCGGTTAACTTGCCTTCACCTTCGCATTACATGCCCGCCAAAGCACATTTCTTACTTTTGATTTCGACCAGGACGGCATTAACCATCGTTCGTTCCCTCACTCACTCTGCCCGTTTCCGGTTTCTTAACCGTCACTTAGAGAATGACTAAGTTTGCTAGCTTTTTAGAGCATCGATAGAATTCACGACGTGCATGGTATTTTATTCGTGACAACACTCTCACAAACGGTATCCTGCCGTAATGAATAGGCCGGTTGTTGTACTCTTTCTTGCAGCTGTTTACTCCGCCTAAGCTCCCCACATGATGATGCGACTCCTTCGCCATACAACATAATTGTCTTAGCACACCGACTACGGTAGACGTGAGTTGGAGGACGTTTATTTTCTAAGCATGTTATTGCAGGAGGACTATATAGTCACATGTGACCTACATCTCTCGCGAAATACACCCCTGTCCGCAAAGTCCTGATAAACATTTCCAAAGACGGAATGAGTGCCGTTCAGCGGAGGCATACACTTGCGTCAGATTATGAGAACAGTGCGTTGTCACTGTCACAATTTCCAGAAAACAAATACATCTGTATCGTTATGTAGCAATACTTTGTATCTCTTGGGATACCTCTCGTATATATGTTTAAAAAGAGCGATCTTGCAAGTGAACACGATTCGCTTTTTTCAGGGAAAACACTCCCCAATTTACCCTGTCTAACCCTTCGCGTTTCGCCGCGAAACATTGGCTAAAATACTTTATAATCTCGCGTCAGTGAGACGCGAATGGTCCACATGAGCGGCGCTTACCCTATAAAGAGTTTATTGAAAAAGATACGTATCAGGGTGAGAGAAATCTTCGTTCACAAAGGAAGGACCCTCAAGATACCGTGAGGTATAAAATGGTTGCCGAGCAAAGATTCTTTGTGCTGCACAGCTGTTCTCAACGATTTCACGGCTGACTGAGCTGAACTAACTGCAACCTGCCTCTAATTCACACATCGTGACAGCGTTCTGTCACCTACTGGCAAGTTGGGCCAGTATAATTAGTAAAGTGTGATCAGGAAGACGCCGTTTTATTCAGAGAGCCATATACCAGGTGTAGTGGTTTGGTTTATAGGTTTATAGGGTTTAACGTGCCAAAGCGACTCAGGCTATGAGAGACGGCGTAGTAAAGGCCTCTGGAAATTTCGACCACCTAAGGTTTTTAACCTGCACTGACATCGCACTGTACACGGGCCTCTAGAATTTCGCCTCCATCGAAATTCGACCACCGTGGCCGGGATCGAACCCGCATCTTTTGGGCCAGCAGCCGAGCGCCGTAACCACTCAGCCACCGCGGCGGCTATACCAGGCGTAGTACGGCAGCCGGCCACTAACCTGCAAAAAAATTGGCAGTGGCTTAGCTCGGCTATGCCAGAATATACGCAGCGAGACGTACATTTCCCTGCCTGAGATTGTTGAAACTCGAACGGTGTGATCAGTCACACGACGGGCCTTCACATACTCTTCTGTTGGTTTGCTTTGACATCTTCCTTCTTTGACATCTCTCGGCGGCTATGCGCCGTCTATTACGCTAGGCAGTCTGGCATCTCCGTTTGGCAAGCTGTTCCTCTGTCTGTTCGGGCGTCTTCGCTGCTCTCTTCGCCTTCCCACGCCCATTCTCTTTGTTGAGTACCCAAGTGGCAGGCGACAACCTCAGAATCAGAAGAGTTATTCGCTTGTCTATACCGCCTTTAGCAGCAGCTGGACTCTTCTTTCTGCATCCATGTCAAACATTGTGATACAGCCGACCATTACATCTCCGCCTTTTGTACGCAATACTGCGCATACAGCGCGCGTTTCCAGTGATAGAGCGGTGTGCGGCGAGGCGGCGACGAAGCGCGCGGCGCACCTGTGGGGTGTCTCTGGTTGCTAATTAGTATGTTATCGGCGCATGCGCACAACTGCTCATCCACGTGACGTCACGTGCGGCTGCGACGGTAGAGCGGGCGTGCGGCCGCGGCGACGGCAATGCCTACGACGCACCTGCGGCTCCTCTCCGGTTGCCATGGTAACGATGCATGCGCAGAACTTGCCTCTCCCGGCCACCGGAAAATGCTCGACTGTTAGTCTCATGTAGCTCTCGCTACAATATGCTTTAGATCCTAGCCGCCGCGGTCGCATTTCAATGAAGATGAAATGCTGGAGGCCAGTGTGTTCTGCGACACCAGTGCAGGTTACAGAACACCATTTGGTGGAATTTCAGGAGCCCTTCACTACGGAGTCCCCCATAGCCTGAGTAGCTTACAGACGTTAAAATCGGAAAAACGAAACCTTTTCAGATGTAAAGATGCCTGTGGCGGCATAGCAATAGCAATATTAGGGGTCATATCAAAACGGGGCAATAAGGTTAGCTAGTAAACTGCTGATTTAATTTCTGACAGTTACCTTTTACAGTTACTGTCCGGCGCCTGGCTCCTGCTGGTTAATTCTAGAGATCCATTACTAATGAGGAAATCAATTTTAAGAGTGTTAACTCTTACTACCCGCATTCGAATGGTTTTAGTCCGTCCGAGATTTCAAGATGGCGGCCGGAAATCTTAGGTCAGCGAAATGAGACACCCCATCACGTGACCGCGAGCGCGCAGTCATCAAGCCGGCATAGCGGCCGGTTCACCGTATGCTGGCGTTCCACTATATGCTTACTGTCTAAGCGAGTGCCGTGATGTCTGCCTCATAGCGTCGCCAGTGGTGAGAAAATTGTGGCCCACCCGTTTGACGCAGAGGGTTCAGATGGTAGTAAACAAATCAGCACTGTTCAGCGCACAAAGTTGTTAGTCGAGTTAAAGCCTGGTGTATGGAAGGATTCGTACGGACGACCTTTGCTCCTAGAAACCGTAACCGAGGGCGACATTGGGAAGGCGGTGGTAGGTGAACCAGTGCTCGCAGAGGGATGCAAGTGGTACCAAAAAAATTGTCGGTTCGCAATGTACACGTTGGAATCCGAAGCGTAGGCGAAAAGAACTCCGGTAACGCTCTTCACTTGATTTCGCAATCGCGAATCAATATTTTTTTCTAATTTAGTAACTAAGATTGCCCTCTGCACTGTGGCTCAACAATGTTTTGACATCTTGTCCCAAAAGACGCTGTTATACTCCACGCTGCTGCAAAAAGAGGTAACATGACATCCGCGCGATAGATAAGCGCGTCTCTTTGACGGGAGACAACCGTATTTTGATGAGCCAAAGCACCGAGGGTAATCAGGTTTTGGAAATTCCAGAAATGATTATATGTGATACTAACAGTGCGCTACAAATTTATAACTTACTACGGGCTGAAATGAACCTCAAATGTCAAAAATTACTTAACTATTTTTTTTCTTAGTATTTACCTTTTTCTCGTGTTTGCCACCACCGATATCACTATTCCAGAGAAGCCATGCTTATATTTAAAAGACCTCAATTTTAAAAAATAGTGAAATTCTTCCTTGAAACACTTCCTGCGTCAGCTGACGATAGTTGCAGCCATGGACAACATTTTTTTTTATACCACCTGCCTTATGACTGAAAGCTGACTGGTATAATCCCCAGTTTTTATTCATCTTTTTGTTTCATTGCAATAGCGTTAAGGAGCTCGTGTCGCATATAATCCTGTGTCAACGTTGTCGGCGTTGTAACACAAGAATCTCCAAGTAGAATATCTTACGACTATACGGGGAATCGAAACCAGGTCTTTCAGGTTGCGAAGCGAGCACGCGAAGAACACGCTACAAAGTATTTTCCTTATTGCCCGGCTCTGCCCCAAAACATTTCACCAAACAAAGTCAAACAAAAACTAGACAAACCGCTATGTACATGTGGCACTGTTGTGGTCAGTCAGCACGAGTCTTGCTTGTTCTAGCAATGAAGTGGGCCTAGTGAATGCGTTGTGTTCTTTTTCTTCGTGCATTGACTTTCTGTACTGATGAGTAGAAGTGAAATTAGTATGCTACTTTCGAAAGGGGACTCGATAACAATTGAGTTCTACTATATAAAGCATTTCAGTTGACTGCATGAGCTGTGCCAAAGCCGCGCCATATATGTTGTATAGATAAAAGTAAATGCGAATAGCTTCCGCTGAATTACGATAGTGGTATTATGACCAAGTTTCGTTTGAATTTAGGCTTATAAAGTTCTATGTTCTAAAGCGACTTAGGCTATGAGGGGCGCCGTAGTATAGGGCTATTTTGGCGACTTGTGGCTCTTTAAATTTCACTAGCATCGCACGGGGTTCTGGATTTGAATAAGGAGAACCGAGAGACGAAACCTGGGGGAGAGACGTCAACTAGTCCGAACGCCTAACCAGGTAAAAAAACGACGCTTCTGACCCGCGGACGGCAGCGTGGGTGCAATCCTTCGCGACCTTTTCGGGCTTAGGACGGCCAGGCAGCGGCGACCGAACCTGTGTGTGTCACATTTTGCGCGGGTGTTAACCAATAAGTTGCCACGGAACACACAACGACAGAGCGCCAGTAATGTACGCGCCTGTGAGCTGTTATGGTCAACGAATGCGATGCCAGCGGTGACGCAGACGCCATTACGGCCTGTCTGTCTTTTCTTTTTTGCTTCAAACTTCATGGTGGAAGTGTCCACCGATATGTGAAACAATCACTACGTCTTTTTATTCCTTTAAAATCACAACGAACGCTCACAACGGCAAATTCAGGGAGCAGCGACTCTGCAGTCCGCTTGTGATCTTTTCGGGCGGGGGATGCGATGTTTTGAGCGGCATCGTAGGCACTTCGAGCGATTTTCCCAACGGGCAAGGCGTTGCGCCGAACAGGTGGTGGTGTTCCACTGGCTTCCCGGCAGGGCTACTACACGCTGTTGAGTTCCACTCTTTCAGGCAAATTTTAAGCGTCCTCCATTTTGTATTTCAAGGACTCGCAATAGAAGGAATATGTCCACTTATGGAAGGCGAGTGCGCTGCACTCAGGCTTAGCTGAAGTGAGGCGATCCTGAAGAATGGCGACGTATGGGAGAATCGTATATTCTATCGAAAGGCTTTCTTAGCACTCCTCTTCAAACAAGTACCCCGTCGCGGTTATACAAAACGTTACTTCAAGCATGCACACACCCGAGCATGTTTTATCCACTCACTCAAGTAGCAGCCGTGCAAAATGCACGAGGAGTTGTTGTTCTTGGTATCGGTGGAGGCACACCTACACAAGGCCTTAAGCCGAACGTGGAACGCCAGCAGAAAGGTTTAAAAAATACGCCTAAGCTACTGTACCTTAACAATCGGTTCATGATAGTGAAAACTAATTCCGTCACCGGTGGCCCCATGCGCGTTAGGTAGACAAAAATACATTTAAATCAGGATGCAACAAACCTCCATATAGAGAAATCGTCGCTATAAAAGTTTCTCAGTTCCGAACGGCACCCCCTTCGAAATGTGTGTTTTTGAGAACTTCATTTAAAGAAGGTGCCGCAGCGCACGACCAGGAAGTAACGAATTCGCAACGCCGAATACCCATTAACTTGAACTGATTTAACATGAAGTTTCTCCGAATCATGCGAGGAGGAGTTGCAGAAATATTTATTACAGCACGGTACTTAATTGGGTAAGGGAAGTGGGGATGGTCGTTGTGCTGGGTGGCAGTCTCCATTCCGGGACGCCATTGGCCGCCGCCGCTGCCTGTGCTCTCTTGGAGCAGTGCCCGCTAAGCCTCCAGGTCTGAGCTGGACTGGGCCATCTCCGCAGCCTTCCCTAGTTGGCTGCCTTATAACGGCTATTATGTCCATTGTACTGGCAGGTCCACACATGTGGTATAGGTTAGCATACTGACCGCAGAATTTGAACCTGGTCGTGATTTAGTGTCCACGTAAGGAAGGCCCTTTATATGAAGGAGTAATTGATAATGTTAATATAGCAAAACTCTGGATAATTTGGGCCCATCAAAATTGAAACTCGAGGCACGTTTCAAGAAGCAGTTTTCACTCCGCTGCTTTTCACTCCGCTGCTTTCACTCCCCGAGATGCTCCACGCATGCAGTGTATGGAGTGCGCAACGTGCCGTGCCCCACAACTATTGGCGACTTCTCGTGGACAACGCTGCAGTCTGCCCATTTTTCACTTCTATATCTGCACACGAAATGGAACTACTTAAATGTATGTCCAAAAGCAGCACAAAACAGCGTGACGTAGGAGAGGAGGCTCGGGAGAGCGGTGCCGCTGTCGCCATGTTAACAATGTGAAATGTCTCGCTGCTTGAAACTTCGAGTAATGGTTGTTTACAGTGAATGCTGGTGGATATGTATAGTGAAATTTAATTCTTAAAGCGCCTTAGCTCTTTCTACTCGCATTCGAAGGTTCATTGTGTGTCCGAGATTTCATGATTGTGGCAGGAAATCTCAGGTCACCAAATTGTAAAACGTTCATTAGAACAGAAACATCGATTACAAAAGAAGGCTTCGAGAAAAGAAAAAAGCATCTGTTCATTGTGAGCAAAGAAAGCATTTACTACCAAACCAGAGCTATGAAAAATGACTCACTTGCCGAAGGTCACTTTTCTTATCATTTCCAGAGGATATCTTCTAATGGTCCAGAGTAGGATGCTTTCGATTCTAAGGAACGGGAAGTGCAGGCCTAAGAGTGTGGCGCAGCTGTTGGCAGCAAACAAGAGACGTGGCAGCTCCCATTCATTGAAGTCCAAGTCGACAGCAATTTGTTGCAATGACTTCGTCGCCGCGAGGCCGTGGATCAGGTGGTTGGCATGCCACCTCACTTGCCTGAAATCAAGCTGCAAATATTCAAAATTGCTTAACTAGTAGATTTATGCGTGAAACTTGTCGATTCACGAAAAACTATTCACGGCAGGTCGTATTTTGCCCCTGCATATTTTCGGATGACGCTTTCGCCAATATATGCCAAAAAATATTTGCTCAGTTTGAGCTCTCTGGTTGAACGTAGCATGTGCTCCGGATCAATTGTTAGTTCGTCTGCTAAACAAAGAATATACCATGTAGTTGAGCCTAATTTGTCCGCTACTAGAATTATGTCCTGCATTGAACTAAACGTATGATTCATCCACGCGTAACTCGAAATATATGAATTATGCCATTGTGAATTCTGCGGTGTTAAAGTATTCAAATTTATATAACCATTGGGCAAAGTATGCCGAGGATTTGTAGCGCTGGGATTTGAAGTTGAGTCGTAATAGACGATAAAATTTCGGGCTCCCTTTCACAGCGTTGGCGCCGGGCGGAGAAGGTTGGTCCGACGTCATGAATAGGAAGAATTAAAATATCCGTTGCCGTCAACCACACCCTGCCGTGCTATGTTCAATGCTGCAATGCGCCCCCCACTTCGCGCTCAGCGCTATGCAGAATCTTAAATGCCGTCGCGATAACTAGCGCACATAACGATCCCATTCCAAATGCTAGCCCAGTAGGACTTAACATGTTTTACCTGGAGGGTTTACTCCTTCCAGCCATATAAGCGCACCGAATTTGAAAACATCGGAAATTGCGCTTTAAAGAGCCTTTGAGGGATGCACTGTGGTTGTGACAGAGGCACAGCCAATGTTCACTCCTTCGTTCATACTTGACGCGCATTTCCCACGTATTTTATTGTACTTATCGTAGCACGCATGAACGCGCGCCAAAGCTATTACCACTTGTACTCGGCGAATGTATGTGCAGTGCCCACGGAGACAAATATATAGAGCTCCGCGGTTTGCATGGAGCTTGCACCACGCTCTCCTGTCCACAAGAACGATCGTGCATGGTTTGTAACCACTTGCTCCGGATACATCGTGTACAGCAGCCTCGCTCTCTAACTTATCACTTACTGTACTGCAGCACTATATTTAATGGCCTTATTGACGTGGCCAATAGACTTTATACATGGCTACAGGAGCTCAGACAAAAAAAAAAGTTTTAGCCCATGGTACGCTTCTCGGTAACGAGATTTTGAAGTGCATCTGATGCGGCATATAGCCCGTAGGCGGCCGCATATCGAGCATGCAGTGCCGAACGAAAGCGGACCTAGGTTGCGGCTGGCGTAGAGCGCACAGCGATCCGATCCGACGCCGCTGAGCGTCGCCTCCTCCGAACGGTCGGTGGCGCCACCTGTGAGCGAGCGGCGGCCACAACTGGCATGCATCGCCACAGCACTCACCGAACACTACTTTAAACCTATGTAGGAGGTCCCTCACTCCACGTCCCTGGCACGCAGGCTCAAGGGGCGGGGGCCAGGGCCTCCGCGACTAAAGAAAGTGCAAAGTTAGACCGATTCTTCGCGGCTTCCGTCGCCAGGCGGATGACTTGTTGCTTGGGCGGGGGAATCGCTTCCAGCTAGACCTCCTAGGCATCTCTACATTTTATCTTCTTCTTGACGTCTAGGGAGTCAAGACATTGCGAGATTATATGATCAAAAGTACCCCTTTCTCCGCAGATTCTACATTTACCATCAGGTCTATCATTTTTTCGCATGAGGAACAGCCAGACTGGATTTGGAAAATTCCCAGCTTGGAAGCATCGCCAAGCGACAGCCTCTCTAAGCAGTCTGAGATTTTGGGAAAGGAAGGGTCTCGAAAGAGGCAAACTAAATTTTAGCAAGCTCTGAATTGAACCGTAAAATTACGATAATCTGGACCCCGCACACGAATCAGCACCAGGCAATGAGGCGACACAGGAGTTAGCCCGAGCTCTCTTCATCCGAGTAGCCCTAGAGCCACCCGGCTGTCGGCGAATGGTCGAGCGCATGCAAACCTATACTGCAGTCGTCGAGCACTACAGAATTCAAAGAACGTCTTTGCCCCACCGGACCGAAATTTAAGCGCTCGCCGATTACCTTACTGACGACATCATCGGCGCACAGATGACAGCGCGTGCTTTTCTGCTGTCTGGACTCGGTAGTCAACGCAACGGTTACCTGCACTCACGCCACTATTGTACCCTTCTTCACTTTTCTTCTCTCGCTCAGTTCTGTCGCTCAGCTGCTCTCCGCGGTCTGTTACACCGACACGGCGCGCACTCAGTCAGTGAACAGGCGGGTTATTATTTCGATCTAAAAATTGCAAAATCTAAGTTTTACGTTCCGAAGCAACAATTGACCATTTAAAAATGCCGAAGAGTAGGACCGCGGCTTTATTTAGGCCAGTAGGCGTTTCTGACGAACGCTAACGTCTAAAACCTCACGAGAGCCTTTTGAGTCTCCTATCCAACGAAACACTGCCGTCATGGCTGGAAATGAACTCGGGTCGGCCGGCTCAGTATCTGAGCGCCCTAGGCACTAAGCCACCGGGGCTAGCACGGCACTTTATCTGAATTCCTAAGGAACTTCACTGAAATTGTTTGTAAGCTTCGGGCGCAGTTCAGATTGCAGTCGGTGTTTCATTCGCTTTACGCAGGTGGTTCGGGCAAGATAGACCGCTGCCAAGCGCTATACGAATGCTACTGCCGACTAAAGTTGGCGCCACGGCCGCTGACCTCTTAACATCAGTGCCCCTTCTGAACCGGCAGCGCATGGGACCGCAGAAATAGCAGTGCTTTTAAACAGCCATTCCACTACCACCTGACGGGAATGCTCATAGACCCTGGCCTGTTGCTTGTTCAAACAGTAACTCAAGTTTTCTATGAAATATGCAGATCGCCAGCTGCATTCACGGTCTGCCGCAAGCAAATTGCTGGAATGTCAAGCCATTCGCCAAAATTGAGCGAAAAGCCTTCGAGGCAAAGAGGATGAATCACAGAGGTATGTCAGCAGCGTTTGCTTGGGGGATACTTGGTTCATGTTTCATCCAAGAGAAATTCTCTCTTAGCGCGACACATAAGCGGGACAAGAGAGGCCCGTTTATGCGCCTGTTTAGCCCCTGTTTTGCCCCATTTATGTGTCCCGCTAAAAAAGAATTTACATTGGAAAAATCCCTGGGAGGCGGCCCGATTTCCCTTTTCACGCTTTGCGTTCGGTGCTTGCACGATCGTTTTCGCAGGAAGCCGAACATGACTGCTTACAACAGGGCTACAAACAAGGAGGCGCCGTTACTGGTCGTTGAATTCATCCTCACCAGCACTACTACGACCACTTCAGGAATAAGGTCTCTCCCATACCTCTAAAATTAATCATGTCCTGTTCCAGCTGTGGCCACCCTATCCCAAACAGTTTTACACGCCGAGTTTAGTCTCCGCCGCTCCTTGCTACGATAGCCCTCTCTTGCAGAATAGATCCTCACGCTTAATGACCATCAGTTCCCGTGCCTTGACATTACACGCCATGTCCAGGACCATTTCTTTATCCTGATTTCGACAATGATATTATTAATCCATGTTTGTTATCTCAACCACTTTGCCCTCGCCTTGCATGCTACGGTTACACAAATCAGTTTCCTTGGCAAAGCTAGCTGCGTTGTACTCGATTTGAATTCAACACTTTCGTTTCCTCCAAGGTTGCTACCGATCGCCGAGTACGGATACGATACAGCTATTATAAATTTTTCACTTGAGGAATTTTAGTGAACTACTTTCGTGCTGAGAGCACATTCTAGTTCTTCTAGTAACGTCAGTCTCGTGATCCGGATCTGCGTTCACTGCCTGCCCTATGTAGGCATATTCCCTTACCACTTCCAGCTGCTCAATAACAATTGCAAAATGCTGTTCATTTTTTAGGTGTTGAACATTATTTTTGGCTGTTGTATATTATTGTTAGGTCGACTGTTCATATTTGCCGGTCTACGGCATTCATCATGATTTGCAATTTAACCCCTGAGTGCCCTAGCAAGGTAGTCTCATCAGCGAGTAGAAGATAACTAAGGAACTCTCTATCAACTCTTATCCCCGACTGTTCTCAATCCATTCCTTTCGATACCTCTTGCAAAGAGGTGATAAATACGATTGGCGAGTTTGTGTCTTCCTACCAAGCATCTTTCTTTAATGCTGCTATATTGAACACAAGGAGTTTCCAACGCGCGCGCTGGAAAAAAAAAAGAAATTGAACTCTCACCAACATTCCCTAAGGCACCCGCAGCTGTAAGCACATCCCCCCGCCACCCTGGCGAAGCGGGGAGCACTCCGAGATATTTTCAAGAGAATCCCAGCGTTCTCGAGAATACAACGTGGATTAAGACGTAGCTTAACGTGTGCTGCGACACCTATCCCTCAGCGCGCCGCAGTGGCTGAGTGGTTATGGCTCTCGGTTGCTGGCCCGGAAGACGCGGCTTCTATCCCTGCCGCTGCGGTCGTATTTCGAAGAAGGCGAAGGTGTACTGGGCGACGTCAGTGCACGTTAAAGAACCCCAGGTGGTCTAAATTTCCGGAGCAATTCACTACGGCGTCTCAGAAAGCCTGAGTCGCTAAGGGACGTTAAACCTCATAAACCGTAATAAAGCCTTTCCAAAAATTTTGGACTAGGTTGTTTAAGAACGCGTTGCATGTTATGTAGCTGTAGGTCAGGCTTCACACAGCGATGTCTTTCTGCAAGCCGTCTAGAGTGAGCTTGGAGCTAGAGTGTTACTGTTGCGACAGCTTTGGTACCTGAGTGCGTAGCTCCTCCTCCTGCTTGGGTGTATTTGTTTCTGTGCAGTTTTTTTTAAGTGTTACAAAAGTGCACCTCCTCTATTCGTCCGTTTGTCTTCCGCCGTCCATCGTCTGGCTGTCTGCTACGAGTTTAACGCCTAATAAACGAGTGGCTTGAAGAAAGCGAGGTTCGAAGAAAAAACATATCTATACTCCTTCTTTATGGAAAACTCACTACTGCTTTACAAAGGCCTTCGATGGCTCTGCAGTCGTTTTAGATGTCGCAGTCTTTCGGCACAAATCTCCTATACCACCTGATTCTGTAACGCCTACATGACTGCTGACGGTCCAACTTAGTCAAAGTTTTCCTGGTAAACTATGAACGCTGTAAAGGGGTTGGGTATGTTGTGCGTATTTATCTATCACATGAACAGTGTGATTATAGTCTATTGTCGACAAGGCTTCGCGAAGGCCTCCTCCATCATTTCGTTGCTTGACGATTAAGGTCTCCTGACCATATGAGATATGTAAATCTCTAGGATCGTTGAATAATTATTCAACATGTCACCTTAACTGCCATATGGCCGTCAGTTATTACATCTCCTGGCGCACATTTGGCGGTCTTTTGTGGTTTTCTATCAGTTTGTCGTCGCTCACCTATCAGTGTTCCGTCCATCATCCGGCACTCATCCGTCAGTCCTTATTAAATTGGGTGCTCTTTTTTTTCGATAGCATTAAGACCCCGATGTCGAGAAAAATTGGAGAAGACAAGCTTTGCCTCAAGGCTAAATAGAGAGAACGCAATGAGTTAATGGCCGTAGAATCATAAGGTCGTTACCTGATTTACATTCATACAACCCCGAGAGTCGCCATACACCTTCTGGCGCAGTGGTGCAGCTGTTGATCGAAGCGTCAACTCCCTGCGGCGCAGGTGCTACCGGCGGTGGGTCTTGAGCGACCCAGGTTGGTCTTCTTGAGTGACCAATCATTCATTTTATTTCCACCTAGCGCGGTGCGCAACTTGCTCAATAACCAGTAGGCAGCGCTTTAAATCACGCCGCAAGTTCAAGTGACCTAGATGCTACACCTGCCTCGTAGGTTGCTATCTAGGCATCACCTGTCAGCTATGCTCGTCATTTTTCGCTCACAAAGCAGTCGTTTTATTTTTGGGTAGCGGGGCATTTAAGGCTATCGCTTTAAAACTGTCCGGCGTATATTGTTCTCTGAAGCCTCCATGAACCATCTGGCAGGGGTTAGCGTTCGGCAAAGTGGAGAAACAGAAAGTCGCCTCTCAATATATAGAGAAGAGGGAGAGACCAGAAATTCGAGAACCCAGGGGGTGGTTGCCGAAGACGAAAGAATTCATGACGCGGCCAGAGGGCTGCGAAACCTGATGATGTTTGCTAAGGGAAAAACCAGGTGGGTGGCTACCATAGAAGAGGAGGAGAGTAAATAGCAAAATTACAATCGCTTTTCAAATGCCGCTCTAATGCTTACGTGGTTGTGTGCAGGCCATCTGCACATACAGGTCACGTTGTATAGAGAGATCAGGTTTTGAAAAGAAGACCAAGTGTCCAAACGAGTGTTGCAGTCAGGCGCAAAGAAAGCGTGCAATAAAGGTGAATGTAAAGAAGTTTGTGTAATCTCTGGGGTGATGCAAAGAGAAATGAAAGTGTAATGCTATGCATTTCCGTCTTGTTGGCCCACCGATTGTCGGTCAATTTATTTTACCCAAGCTTGTCTTCACAACGTTGTTTTCTTTATATTTGTGAACGTCAACACGGAAATAGCATGCCTGCTATTTTGCGTAAAGTATTGTGCCAATATAATAAAGTTAGGCTCTGCACCACATTATGCCCAAACTGGAGTTAACATAAGACGATCGACACAAATGGCACGTTTTTCTTAAGTTCTAAATAAACCCTACAAGTCCTGCAATCTGCACTCTTCCTTAGCTAGTATGGGCAGCTGGTTATCGAAATCAGTGCAAATTACGGCACCGAAAAAGCCAGAGTTCACGATGTAATTTTCGACGGCAGCGGAAACCACGCCAGAAACCACTGTGCGGACGAAGCCGCCCAATCTGACGACTACGAGGTACTTCGTGTGTCTATTTCCATATTAAGCTTTGACCCAGCGGGCTTACTTCACACGCTTTCGAGGAAGCTCATACTTGCTGCGTGGAACACGGGCGAGTTTTACAAGTGAAATAGATTGGACACAAGATATGATTGAAATTTTTATAGAGCAAGGGCATCTAGGGCCAAACAGCACCATGGCAAAAGGTATTTTTCTTCTCAATGTAGAGTCAGAGACCCAATTTTTAAGTATTTAACCCTGAAAAAGCCGAGCGCAAGGCCAGGGGAAGGCTTGTACCCATTGAATAACAGGTGGGTACCTGGCGGCACTGCGGATCGAAAAACAAATCTGCCGCATGCGTGGCGGGTGCGCTAACCAACAGGCCACCGCTTCGGGGGCTCAAGCCAAGTCAACGCTTTCCTTTCTTCTTTCTCCTATGATACTGCAACTAAAGCAACACTCTTCTGCCCTCTGTGGCATGGTATTAATTTTTCAAAGCAACAGTCCTTCCGACCGCGGCGGCAAAACTTGGCGGCCCTCGTAACCTGAAAAGCACTGTTCAGTTTTCTGAGAGCGATATGCTTGAGTGAACGACTATTATTTTTCTCTAACGCTCCCCTTTTCATATTTTACATTCCCTTATCGTTTGCCCCCAGTACAGGATAGCCAATCGGAAGATGTTCTGATTGACCTTGCCTTTCTTCTTTCTCTCTTTGCCTGGTTCTTTTCCTACGCCCAATTCATGAGAAATTCAAGTACACTAAGGTGAAGTGTGTTGAGCTATGTACTTTGTACTTTTTACTTGTCTCTTGTGTTTCGGCGCGAAAAGATTACGGAAAAAAATTTAAAAATCAAGCAATGATATACGACATGCCAACCAACGGTAATTCCAGTCTCCTTCCATGCTCGTGTCTACCATTCCCCACCTTGTTTTAAAGCGACAGCTTTTAAGGCTCCATTGTGCAGAAAACCCACGTGTCGACGTTGTCGGTGTCGGAGTTGTGAGCGAAATACAACGGGTATGTCTCTGGCATGCGATTCCCAGAGAGCAACCTAGGATGCAAGTGGGCCACCTAGGTTATGTTGCCAAGCGCAGCCATCTCAACCTGCCTACCAAATAGTGAGCAAACGACCCACTGTGGCAGATGGCAGATAAATTATTGATTGGTTACTTGGGAAAATCAACTTGTGCTGCACAAGGCTCACCGCTGGGAACACCCACTATCACAGCGCAGTGGCGCATAGCTTAACCGCTGCAGCACTTTAGAACTGCTAATATTAATAGCAGAGAAGCTAGGGCCTTGACAATAATTTCTATTGACAATACAAAAGCATCAGACAACAGCACGTAGAACAAGCAAAACACAGACTCGTGCACGTAGCAGCATCACGTACCTCTAGTTCGCGTTTGTCCCATTGGCACTGGCCGCAGTTGATATCCAGGATTGTCCTGTTGTTCTGTAGAAGCGTTGACAGCGATATCGCGTCCAGCCAGCGTAAAGTGAACTCTTCCAGGCGGAGCATCGTCACGGTTCGGTTTTCCAGCAGCGCGTTGAAAACGAGTCCTGCTGTTTGAGAGTTCTCGGGATAGAGTATACAAACCACAGTCACGATGGCTGGAGCCGAAGGGTTGGCGAGCATCCGCAGAAATTTTGTGCCATGTGTGTAAGACGAGAAGGTGGAGTCCAACACCAGAGATTTCAGAGTGGTCATGCGTGTTAGGGCATCCAAAGCCTTTTCCAAGAAGATCTGCGCTGAAGGTTGCTGCAGAAGAGCGAGAGCAGTGAAGGCGAGATCTATCTGACGCTATTGATAATCGTGTGCCATCTTGGCACTGAAGCTATCAACATTGCTAACCTTCCTGCGAAACGAGTTCTACGCAGTGAATTCCAGAAGCCCTTGTACTTTTTGGCGACATATTTCAGGTTATACCCTCTGTTATGGCAACACTGCTCTACCTGTCAAAGGGTTATGTGCTTGAGCATCGAAAGAAAGCTACCCGCAACAATACGCATAGGGCTTCAAAGCACGCAAATGACTTGGCGTGGAACGAAATATGCCTCCCGATCTCATTCAATATATTTAAGATTAATTAAATCTGAGCTGCGAGGTAGCCCCACCGTTTTCGATATTGTGAGCTTGAGATATTTTCCGTACCAAATTGATATTCGATTTCTTGATTGTGGGATTTAACGTCCCGAAGCGACAAATGGGCTATGTTGGACGCAGCAGTGCATGACTGAATATTTATTAAGACAACTTGCGATTCTTTAATGCGCGTTGACATTCTACACCGCACCGATGTTTTAGTTTATCGTCTGCATGGAAAAGTTATAGGTCCATAGAGGTGTTCCTGAAGTGATTCAGGCTATGAGGGAGGTCATAGTGAAGCGCTCTCGAAATTTCAGCCACCTGGGGTTCATTAGTATGCACTGCGCACAGAACACGGGCCTCCAGCATTTCGCCTCAATCGAAATTCGACTACCTCGGCCGGGATCGAACCAGCGTCTTTCGGGTCAGCAGACGAACACCGTAACCATTCAGCTTCTGCACTGGCCTGAGGTCGGTTATAGTATTGGGCCACTGTCTACGAGCTATGGTTCGCTATAAAAATGTACAAAAGCAGCTGAAAAACACTGAATATTTTTCTTTAGCATCTTTAAGGCTTTTTACAAAAACTTTTAAAATTAGAGGAAGCATACGTCGAATAGAGGGAATTACGAAGTCTCCCGAAAGCTGCATCGAGATTTTGGTACTAATATTTTCTCTTTAACAGAAATTTTTGAGAATGCTTTTTAGCAGTTGTGTATATTTAAGGATTAAAGCGAGCAACATCTTGCACAAAAATTATGATATCCAAGCACCAGCGATGGTGGCAAATACTACTCGAATATGTAAAGTGCGCCGGCCGGGCAGGCTTGTGCGCAGCGTGAGAAGGAGGAAGAATTTTTTGCCCCACTGCGCCAGACTTGGGCTCCGCTGGGACACAGAAATATAGACGCACTGAATCTTCATCGACTAGATTACCTAAGCGTCCGAAGGGGTGCGAAATGCCGCAAATCAAATGCTAAGCCGTGTTGTCCGCTCTTGTAACGAAGCCTTTGAGATGCAAAACTGGGTAAAGAATACCAGACTAAATACCTGATGAACGCCTTGCCGTTTTCTATAAGATACTTTAAATGAACTGTATTTATGCTTTCATCGGAGAGAAAAGAAAATTTTCGAGACGCAAAAATGATGAACAACAGATGTGAAAACAACAGGCGCGACTCTAATGCAATCAAGGGGCACGGACACCCCACGGGACAGCAGATTAACTGGGCAGACACCACTATCTTAACGAAAGAGATGATCCTGACGACGCACCTTCCGCTCAAACCCCTAGCCATACACACGATGCAAGCAACATTAAACAAGAGCAAATGCCTACGCCAAGCATCGTGCCTGGTCATTGCTTCATATTCTTCGCATATTAATCCTCTCCTGTCCTGCTCTTTGTACTCAAGAAACCCGGACAGATTCTTTGCTTCTGGACTACTGTCAGTTATTTCTTGATTTCATTGAATACGTCGCCAGTGCATGCACAAGTGTCAGTTTTACTTCAGGGTTCAAGGATGAAAGCTGATCCTCATGAGCAGAATTCTGGTGAGCAAAGCGACCCTGTACAACATCTCATACGAAGTACAAACCACATCAACTTAGACTACCACTAACACTTAATAGTTCACATTCATCTGTAGTGCCAGTGGGAAGAAAATGGTTTTTGTTCGCCCATAACGCAAAAGAAGTGCTCCCGAGATGCCAAAGAATGTTCGAAAAATCAGCACTGGATAAATTGAATCTTTCAGGCACTGCTTTAGTGTCCTAATGAGCGTCTGAAACGACGGCGCATGAAGTTAATCTTCTATGACCTTCATCACGTGCGCAGTACGCCTAGTCATCTAGTCCGAAATTTAATTAAGTCCTTTGCGCTGCACTTAAAGGAGATCGGTGGAGGCAACCGTGATCACGGCAATCAAGACCACTCGACCTGCATGGCGTCTAAATAAATGACACGTGTATATGAGACGGGAATGAGAAGAAAGTAGCGCACAGAAAATTAACAGCAGTGAGTGTTAATCATATTACCTGGGGGTTTATAAGGATACCGAAAATTTTGAGCGTGTTCAGCTTTGTCGTTTCCATCAGGCCGACTGTCAAACCGAGCAGCGAAGTTGGTTCGTCTAAGACAAACTCGACTTGGCAGAGTGATAGTTCGAGGAGATGCAACTTCAAGAGGCGTTGGATGACGTTGAAGGCTTGTGATGTGGCATCGACGCCCAACCGACAGTTAGTAATGCAGAGGCAAGTCAACCACGTATTCCATTCTAGGCTGCTGAAGAGGACCGCGTTGCAGGCTCGGGATCCCCGTGGCGAAAAGGTAATCTGAAACATTTTGAACGCTTATACAACGGAAGCTCGCTGATATTAAAAAGGTATCGCAAACGTTTGTTGCAGGCAATAGGACAAGTACGAATAAAAGTTGGTTAAAATATGCAAAATGTTAAAACTTTGAATGAGGTCATGCAGAGACCTCACTGACTTATAGCACACATCTTCGCAAACGCTGAAATCAACTTTTCGATTAATTCAGTGCGGTGGTCACAGCTGCGTCCATACCATCTCTTCTAAAAAGCTTCTGATCGTTTTTTTACGAGCTCTGTTGGAATACCGCCGTTACTAGAGGACTGAAACCTAACTACATTTAAAAATTTCAATGCAACAAAAGATGAATTTTATTATCGCAAGGGCATCTGTGGCCAGCGAGGGAAGCGGCAGAAGGATTTTTCTTTCTGCGAGGCAGAGTAAGTGGCCCATTTTTTTTGTATTTAACCCAAAGTAGCCGAGCACAAGACCAATGGAAAGGTTGCAGCTATTGTATCATCATCGACAGGTACACGATGGAACTGGCACTCGAACCCCGCACCACCGGCATGCGTGACTGATGCACAAACCACTAAGACCTCTCCAAAATTATATACCGGGCGTCCCAGCTAACTTGAGCCAACGGTTAAAAAATTGATTATTAAAGGCAGGCGAGGGAAACCAGTTGCAAATTGGTGACATTATTAATTATTTAAATTAATAAATATTGACTTTATACAACAAATTGAATTTGAAGAGTTGTCGAGCACCTTCAAGAACCCCCATTCCCCATTTACTGTGGAGGAAGTGCTCACATGCGTCTTTTTTTCTCAGCTCCAAAGAAAGCCCGTGAAACACAAAATAAATCTCGTGACTAGCGCACTTGCGCGCAACGATCGTGCTGCTCTCAAGCGTGGTTTGAGTAAACAAAATCGCCTGCAGCCTTGACTCGACGGCGCCGCAGCGGCGATAGGCCAATATGTTGGCGATGGTTTCTCCTCTGCGTCAGCCAGTGGCCCACATGAAGGTGCGAGTTGCCGCCGCCAACTTATCGGCCTGCCGCTTATGCGTGGCTGTCGAATCAAGGCTGCAGCAGTTTCGTTTGCTCAAACCATGCTTGACGGCAGCGCGATCATGGCGCGCAAGTGCGGTAGTCACGTGGTTTATTTCGTATTTCGCGGGTTTTCTTTGGAGCTGGAAAAAAAAGACGCACGTGAGGATTTCCTTACCGTAAATGATGGAGTAGGGGTTTTCGAAGGTGCACGACAGCACTTCAAATGCAATTTTCTGCGTATAGTCATATATTTATTAATTTGAATAATTAGCCTTATTAAACTATTAATAAATTGCAAAACAAAAAATTGCCTGTGGTGCGAGAGGTGGCTGTCACCGATATGCAACTGGTTTCACTCGCCTGCCTGTTACAAATTTTCTTACCCCTTGGCTCATGTTAGCTGGGCACCCGGTTATATTGATGTGAACGAATTATACAGTATTGTGCAATTTTATTTTGAAGACTCAAAAATATCCCCGCCTCAACCGCAGGCTCATTTGCAGTGGAACTGAACACGGAGTTTGCGTATTATGATGACTTTTGTATGGTAGCAAGTTTTACATGGTATTTATATAATTGAGTCATGCATGAAGCGAAAACGTAATCGTCTGCATAGCGATCAGTGAACCGAAATAATAAAACCCGCAAACGCCGTTTTTGCGCTGAAGAGCGGCAGTGACGCCATCTCTTTTCTGCAGTGGAAAGCTTCCCGACAAGGCGCCCGAGCGTTGCAAGAAGCGCGGGCCCTCTGAGTATGCCGTTCCAGCCGTTTCCTCTACTGCAACTGAAGCGCTTCCAACATTTTCGGCTAACCAAGCGGAAAAAAATGTCAGAACAACTTATTTAACTGGGCTTTACCTTTCAAAGATTATATTGTCGCCGACAAACGTAGGGCGGCACGAAAAAATGGCTTTTGTTAATCCGAAGGCCAGAAACCCAGCAGCGCGCGTTCGAACGGGAACGTCCTCTTCTTCGCTCCCACACGAGCCCAGTCATGCCGCTCGGCCGCATGGCGGCGCTCGCAGAATGTGAGCAGTGTGGCATTGCCCCCCTCCTTTCAAGAGGCATCGCCTCGATGCCTCCGGCAAGGGGGATAAAGAGTGTGGAGACACCGAAAGTGCGATGGCGTGTGGTGGCAGCACTGAATGTGAACTCCGGGAGGGGCTAACGGGCGTAATACGGTTTCATGCGGGACACGGGGACGACTTCAGACTTGGGCGGGCGAGAATACCGGACAACTCCTTGCGGGTACACTTCATAGTTCACATCGCTGAGTTGACGTAGCACCTCGTAGAGACCGAAGTAGCGCCGCAGAAGCTTTTCAGAACGACCGCGCACACGTATAGGGCTCCATACCCAGACGTGCTCGCCGGGTTGGTAAATCACCTCCCTGTGGCGGAGGTTGTAACGCCGGGCGTCAGTTGTCTGCTGGTGGCGAATGCGTTGTCGATCAAGGTGGCGAGCGGCTTCTGCATCGCGAACGAATTGGTCAGCGCCTGGGACAGACGAGGGGGTTCCATCCGGGAGCAGCATGGCGTCAAGCATGGTCAGGGCATCTCGGCCATACACCAAACGGAAGGGGGTGAAGCGCGTCGTTTCTTGGAGGGCGGTGTTGTACGCAAACGTAATGTAGGGAAGTATTTCGTCCCAGTTGCGATGGTCAGCGTCGGCATACATAGACATCATATCTGTGATGGTCTTGTTCAGTCTCTCAGTAAGTCCATTCGTTTGAGGATGGTAAGCAGTCGTTTTTCTATGACTGGTGCCACTAAGGCGGTGGACCTCGTGTGTAAGAGCCGACGTAAACGCGGTTCCCCGGTCAGTTAATACAACCACGGGGACGCCGTGGCGAAGCACGATGTGGTGAACAAAGAACTGTGCAAGTTCAGCCGCGGTGCCACGGGGAAGAGCCTTGGTTTCACAATAGCGGCTTAGGTAGTCCGTGGCAACAACAATATACCGGTTTCCCATGGAGGACACCAGGAATGGGCCCAGTAAGTCCATGCCGACTTGTTGGAATGGGATTTGCGGTGGATCAATTGGCTTCAGAAGGCCGGCCGGTTTTGTCGGTGGTACCTTCCGTCGTTGACACTCACGGCAGGTTCGAACGTAGCGTTGGACGACCGCAGCAAGCCGTGGCCAGTAGTACTTGTGGCGGAGGCGTCCCAATGTTCTGGAAAAACCGAGGTGGCCAGAAGAAAGGTCGTCGTGGCATGCAGCGAGAACTTCCTTACGAAGCACGGTTGGGACAACGAGGAGATACGCAGTGTCAGTCGGACCGTAGTTTTCCTTGTAGAGGACTCCATCTATTAAGCAAAACGACAAAAGTCCGCGCGAGAAGAGTCTGGGCGGAGACGGAGCGGCTCCTTCGAGGTACTCGATTAGAGGCAGCAGTTCACAGTCGGCCCTCTGGTGGTGGGCAAGGTCGGATGTGGTGACAGCGCCGAGGAAAGCAGAATCGTCGTCGGACTCATCTGGTGGGCACGGAAGAGGAGCTCGGGAGAGACAGTCTGCATCGCTATGTTGCCGACCCGACTTATACACGATGGTGACGTCGAACTCTTGCAACCGAAGGCTCCACCGTGCAAGTCGCCCCGATGGATCTTTGAGGTTCGCAAGCCAGCACAAGGAGTGATGATCGCTGACGACTCGAAACGGGTGGCCGTACAGGTATGGACGAAATTTTGTGATTGCCCACACAACAGCGAGACACTCCTTTTCCGTTGTGGAATAATTCACTTCGGAACGGGACAAAGTGCGACTTGCGTATGCGATCACGAGTTCCGCGCCGTCTTGCCACTGCACAATCACCGCACCGAGGTCCACATTGCTGGCATCTGTGTGCAGTTCCGTGTCGGCCTGCTCGTCGAAGTGGGCAAGGATAGGCGTAGATTGGAGGCGGGCCTTAAGCTCTATGAAAGCTTTTTCCTGAGCTTGGCCCCAGAAAAAGGGTTCGGCGTCTTTTGTCAGGCGAGTCAGCGGCTCTGAGAGCTTGGAGAAGTTTTGAACGAACCTCCGATAATAGGCGCAAAGCCCCAGGAAACGCCGCAAGCTTCGTTTATCTGTTGGCTGGGGAAATGCAGCAACGGCGGCGGTCTTTTCTGGGTCGGGGCTAACGCCCTGAGCGCTCACAATGTCGCCAAGAAACTTGAGCTCCCGAAATGCGAAGTGGCACTTTTCAGGCTTGAGAGACAGACCCGCAGAACGAATTGCTTCGAAGACGGCACGCAAACGTTTCAGGTGCTCCTCGAACGTGTCGGAGAAAATCACGACGTCGTCGAGATAGACAAGGCAGGACTACCACTTCAGGTCAGTTAGTACGGTGTCCATCATACGTTGGAACGTCGCAGGGGCTGAACACAAGCCGAAAGGAAGCACCTTAAATTCGTACAGTCCGTCAGGAGTAACGAAGGCGGTCTTTTCTCGGTCACGTTCGTCGACCTCGATTTGCCAATAACCGCTACGAAGGTCGAGTGACGAAAAGTAGGTAGCATGGCGTAGGCGGTCTAATGAGTCATCAATGCGCGGCAGTGGATAGACATCTTTTTTGGTAACGTTATTGAGGCGGCTATAATCTACACAGAACCGTAGGCTGCCGTCCTTCTTTGCGACGAGGACAACAGGTGACGCCCAGGGGCTCGTCGATGGTTGTATGACGTCGTCGTGGAGCATTTCGGCAACTTGGCGGCGGATAGCATCGCGCTCCTTCGACGAAACACGATAAGGACGCTGACATAGCGGTCTCTGGTCACTGTCGACGATAATACTGTGCTTAGTTATTGGCGTCTGGCGAACCTTGGATGTTGATGCAAAACAGTCGCGGAAAAAGTCAATAGGGCTTTCCACGCGGCGTTTCTGATTGGTCAGAAGGTCAAGGTTCACGTCGGTCCTAATGGCTGTTGCAGTGTCCTGTTAGGCTATTTCGGGAGCCGTTGTTGATAAGGCACATTGGCCGGCATGTTCGCCAAGTTCTTCAAAATGAGCAATCACCGTGTTTTTCGTCAAATGTTGGGGTTCACAACTAAAGTTTGTCACTAAGAGCGTGGTACGCGCGTGAACAAGGTCGACAAGGGCGCGAGCAACGCCAACTTGCCGAGACAGTAGCAGCGACATATTCGCTTCGGCAATGCCCCGAGTACCGGAGCTGGTATCACACTGGACTGTGACAAACATGCTTGCTCTCGGCGGTATCGTTGTGTGGTCATCAGAGATGCGTAATGGTGCTCTGTGCGGCTCGGGGTCGGTATCAACGGCTCGCTGTGTCGAAAACGATACCAATTGCTCATGCAGGTTGATGACCACCCCATACTCTTTAAGGAAGTCCATGCCGAGAATCAGTTCTTTAGAGCACTCTCGTAGCACGGCGAAGGAGCCAGTGACAGTTGCACCGCGGATATTTATACGGCTCGTGCAGACGCCAACCGGCGTTGCCACATGGCAACCAGCTGTTCGTATCTGCGGCCCATGCCAAGGTGTTAGAACGTTTCTGAGGGTTGCGGCTAGGTTACTACTCATGACAGAAAAGTCGGCTCCGGTATCGACGAGTGCAGATACGTCATAGCCATCGGCGGCAACAAGAATTTCGGCGGCGGAAACAATTGTTTGACAATTTGTCGGCGAGGTTTTTGGTGCCGTCGTCGACGGGGTTGTCGCTGAGGTCGTCGGTGAGGTCGGCGGTGGGATCGTCTTTAAGGTCAGCGGGTGGGGTCCTCGCATAAAATCGTCGGATGGAGGCTGTTCACTGTCTGCGGCAGCGGCGGTCCTACCCCCAGAGAACGCCGTCTTCAGTTTTCCCGACGTGGGGACGTACCTCTGAACTGGCCAGAGGATGACGGGCGGCCGGGCGAAGAGAACCGCCTTGGGGATGGCGATCGGTACTGGCGTCGCTGCGAGGTCGAAGATTGCACGTTTTCAGCCAAGTACTGTTCGATATCCCGTGGCCTTTCACCGTAGCGTGGTCGAGGTGAGTCAGGTGAAAACCCCCTTAAACCCATCCTGCGGTAGGGGCAGTGGCGTAGGATATGGCCAGGCTCTCCGCAGTGGTAACAGAGCGGCCGATTGTTTGGCGTACGCCAAACGTGCGCTTTGCTCACGGGGGGCCTGAACTCCTGCCGCACGGAGGGTGCTGTTGCGATTGGCTCCTGCAGGTATTGCACAGGAGCGATGGGGGAAAAGGCTCGCATCGCTGTCCCGGGACTTCGTAGCGCCTCGCTGTACGTCATAACGAAGGGCGCCGGGTGTGGAGCTGGGGGTGGCTGCACAACTCGTCGGATTTCTTCGCAGACCACGTCCGTAATGGCAGCGACGCTGACCTGTGGAGCTTCAAAGCGAAGTTTCGCCAGTTACTCGCGCACCAGGCTTCTTACAAGTTCCCGAAGGTCCTCGGCGGGCAGCGACGTAGGCGTGTACTGGGACTGGGAAGAGGCTGCTACAGTAGCGTGACGTGCGTAGTGGGCGCCCCGTTCCTGTAAAGAGCGCTCGATACCCATTGCCTCCTTGGTGAAGTCGGACACTGTTCGTGGCGGGTCACGGACCAGTCCGGCAAACAGCTGCTCTTTTACGCCACGCATTAAGTGTCGTACCTTCTGGGCTTCGGGCATTGCAGGGTCGGCCCGGTTGAACAGTTGCGTCATGTCCGCTTTCTCTTTTCTTTCGCTGCTGGTAAATGTCGCTAGCAGCTCTCGACGAAAAGCCTCCCAGGTGGTAAAGGAAGCTTCGTGGTTCTCAAACCACGTTTTGGCCGAGTCCTGCAGCGCAAAGTAGACGTTGCGCAGCTTGCGGTCGCCGTCCCACACATTGAAACTCGCCACTCGGTCAAAGCTGGCCAACCAGTCTTCGAAGTCCTCGAACCTGTCCCCGTGGAACGGTGGCGGCGATCGAGGTGCGTGAAGGACAAATGACGGGGCACTCCCGGAGTGCTGACTTGTCAGGCTAGCCGCGGTGGATGTCATGGCCCTTACCGGCGCTGTCAGTTGGCCGAACTCGGGTTGTAGGCCTCGCAGGCGGCGGCTCGCTTTGTGGACGGGTGTTGTGTCCAAGCGTCGCTGATCAGCGTCAGAGTTGCCCTCGGGGTGAGTGTTCATGGAACGACACCCAGCACCTCCACCAAAATGTCGCCGACAAACGTAGGGTGGCACGAAAAAAGGGCTTTGGTTAATCCGAAGGCCAGAAACCCAGCAGCGCGCGTTCGAACGGGAACGTCCTCTTCTTCGCTCCCACACGAGCCCAGTCATGCAGCTCGGCCGCATGGCGGCGCTCGCAGAATGTGAGCAGTGTGGCAATATTGATCTCTTTTCGTGCCGAGTGACTATCCAATTCAGCTCATATCCTCTACTTTCGTGAATGTCCGAATGCTTGGAGGGTGACAGCAGAAAACAGGTGGCGCCACTGTCGCCCTTCAGCGAAAAAGCGGCGTTTTATGGTTTCGGTTCGCCGATATCAGTGCAGACGATTATTTTTTCGCATCATGCACAGGTCCACTAAGTACCGTTGCAAAACTTGCTTCGATACAAAAGTTACCATAATATGGAAGCTGTGTGTGCAGTTTCACCGCAAACGATCTTGCGGTTGAAGCGGAAAAATCTTTGAGTCTTCACGATAAAAATGCACAATGCCATATTCACTAAGCCCATCAATGCGCGTTAATACATGAGAATGGTACACTAATCTTGACAAAAGTCTGCGCATCCATAGCACGCAATTCGGGTAATTACCTTGTGACCAGAACTACCGCAATGGGCTAAATGCTGCAATCACTTTTTAATCTATGACTTTAATCTATGGCCATCGCTAGGACGTGCCAGTGTCAGGGGAAGTTTGTTTGAACAACATATGGCGGTATTTTATCGCGTCAAGTCATGGGCAGGAAAGCAGTCGACATCAACTATGCTGATGATCTCAGAAAGACTGCACAAAACATGTTTCTTCACGAAATACGGTGTTCCATTTTCCATAGCTTTGCACGTGATTTATCAGGAGTCCGTTTGCCCCAGTCGTGCGATCTTGGCTCTGGCGACATGCGTAGTGGCTGTTCTCCATGCTCGTGTTGTGTTGTATCGAGTTTAGTGGCGCATAAGCATCTGTGGCTATCATGCGCCAAGTTGAAGCTATAGAGAAAAATTGCTTCTAGGATAACTTTATAAAGTGAGAACACAACGGTGGTGTCGACCGTCGAAACTGTTGGTTCTTATTCCCCACTGATGAGGAAAGCTAGGAAAGTTGAAAAATTGTCAGCAATACAGCTCTAAAGGGCCTTCGATATGATATTGATATACATTTTCTAGTGCAATATATCTGCAAAGGTGCGCTTTGTGGGTATTCTAGTGTAATTTGAAAGCTATGCGTGGACCCTACAAATTAGAATCAGTTTTTAAAAATGGCTATTTGCAGTAGCTGGCAACCAGTTAGAGCGACACAACTCACCGCGCGTCCCCCAGCCCGATGACGTCACAGGGCACAAGGTCCAGACTTTAAACTCGCCCCGCTTGCCCCCTGACATCCTTGTGTTAGAGCACGCACGGCGAAGCGCGTCGCCCTAACCGGTTGCCAGCTACGGCAACTTTTGGTTTTTAAAAATGATTTTTAAATTAGAGGTTCCAAGAAGAACTTTGACTCAAATACCCACAAAGACCACCTCTACACATATATTGCAATAGAATATGCCCCTCGAAATAATTTCAGGGTTGCTTTATTGCTGCATTACTAGCCATTTTTTTTTCACTTTCTTACCTTTTCTCATCACTACGTACTACGAGCTGACATTTCATACTCATACTCCGAGTCCTTGTCCGGAACTTGAAAGTCGCGGTCATGAATATGACTAAGTTTCTGAACTGGAGGGAACAAGTGCTTATTCGGGGGTCCAGACCAAAGATGTAGTTGCGTATCCTGCTGCTTGCCAGGATGACCACGGTGTGCTTCACGAAGTGCAGTCGTTTAATGTTCGTTCCTTAACTTGAAATACGGGGTCACCACTTTAATAGCGGGCCAATCATTATTCCCCTCACAGCCTTCGCCCCCTAAAACAAAGTGCACATAGAATAGAGTGATATCACGGAGGCTCTTCTTTGCTATCCACTTGACCCCCCAACAGTCACCTCTGTCCGAAATTTGCACCAAAATGGTCTCTTAGTAATTGTCCGCCCATCTTCGAGAAACCGAATAATTTCTTTCGTCTATTCCAACTCGACTTAAATCGAACAGAGTGCCTAAAAATGCATGACAAGCTGGATTTATATCAATATAAGACAGCCAGCTTATGACTACCCTGGCTCTTCCAACCATACTATTTGGTGAAAGATACTTGGATTATCTTGATTTTATGCCTTGCTGAAGAGTGGTTGCTTTGATTCAAATTTCGTCTTCAATGCGCTTCTGCTCAGTGAATTTGGAAGTGTACTTCGTTAAAAAAACCTAATAAATGTCGACTTCTTGCACCTGACATCACCTCTTTTCGGGGCCTTAAACTGGAAACGAGCGCAAAGAATAATATTTAAGTTAAACTGTTATTACATTCTGAAGCCATTGTAGTTACAAATGAGACCATACTAAACTGTTTAAGCTATGACATCTGCACCCTATGATGATATAGCTTTATCGCTAATTGCTTTGTTCGAGCACTCAAAATAATAAGGGCTAAAACAAATGTGGCAGACTTGGTTGTTCTCTCACCTCAACGCATACGACGCAGCGATGGGCACCAACCATGTCGTGGACGAAATGGGACACATATTGGAGTAGCATTTCATCTCTGGTGTATCCTTCGTGCGGAAAACCCTCGAAGAATCGAATGGCCACTTTTCTGGGGGCAATCTCTACGACTTCAGCCGCCGTGAGATACAGCAGTTCATTGACCGCCTGGAGGTTGCTTAGCAGCTCACATGTCTTTCCCGGACCGTCGGTGCATGGCAAAGGTAATTTTAGACTGGCTCGTGTGTAGGGTGTTCGAATTTCCAGCAAACCAGAACCTTTTGGCCGCTTCGCATTCAGACGCTGGCGCACAAACTTGCGCAGAGCGCTGCGAACACCATCGACCTCCATGTTGCCCTGCAAGGAATTAGACGTTCCTTGCAACCGTCGCCATGCACTATAAAAGGAATGCGTATGGGTACCCCGTGGTGCTCATTAAATTCATTTTAAATACTTAGCAGCGGAAGCAGCTTGCGTAAACATGCTGCGGGTCGGCGGAGTCAGGGCGTAGTTTTAGAGGAAGAATATTCTGGACCCCTTCAAAAAACAATTTTTAGTAAGTAATAAGAATAATTACCGGCTTGAAACTGAAAAATTGGCTGATTCCAATATGATTGAGCTCTGCAGCTGATGCCTTCATAGAGAGAAAAAAGCTTTTTGTCTCAGTTTCTTTACGGCGGGACTGAAATCCTGCTGCAGGAAGACTTTCTGCGGCTCTAGTTGTTAAACGTATATGTGAAGGAAAGCGTACACAAAGCTCTGACTTAGCAACTACCAATGAGTGTTATTCGCCACGTGACTGTGTTTCGGCTTTAAGGTTCCTACTCCGTAATGCTATTATCAGCAAACAACGTAGGCATGGCTGGGCACTTGTCTATTCGACATGACGTACGCAAAATCAGATAGGCGGAATTGTTCCGGAGGTCCGCTTCAAAGTGTGTTCTTCGATAGCCTCGCCATTTTGTCCCCACGCATTACTGCTCTACAGGCGCAGGCGCAACAACTCCCCAGTCTTTGTCAACTTGAACATAGGGCGGAGCCTTTTGAGTCTGGAGGGATAAAAAAAATGAGCCGACGCTAAGGCAGCGATCGAATATCGAGTGATAACGCACCTGACATAGTTTGCTGGTTCAAATTTCTGCCGCGAACTAGACTAACTTAACTATTACGCGAGTGTAGCAAAACACGGGACAAGGTACAAAGCAAGAGGCATACAACAGCGCGCCTGAGTTGTGTGCGTCTTTCTTTCTCCCTTGTCCCGTTTAGCGCTGCACACACATATCATGTTCACCGTCACCGATTCGCCCAAGTTTCTACCCTTGTGAACTATATTAACTAGTAGGTTTATGCAGCAGGAAACTCGAAATCGAATGCCACAACCCCGAACACTCCGCGACAAGCGGTTTAGCCGTAACATTCACATGAAGATTCGTAAAGGCGTGGAATTGGGGGCACATAGGTCGCCGTTTCGAATATCTGCCACGAGCAGGGCTCAAACTTAACTAGCAACTTTGTGATGCACGAAACGGTGATCCATGACTAAAGCAGAGCGGAAACAAGACGACGGACGAAGACAGAACACACACCACGAGAACACCACGTGTGTTCTGTCTTCGTCCGTCGTCTTGCTTTCGCGCTCCATTTGTCATGGATCATCGATACCGACTCGGGCAAATTTCCGTCTTTCGCAAAATGCTCAGTCGCATGATACCATCCGGAACATTGTGCGACAAAAGGTTCGCCCACAACTTTTACACGAATGTCGGAACTAATTGGCCCTACTTTGACAACTGCCAGGCAGGGATATATATACCGGATTGACATTGTTTAGTTTCGGGTTGTGGTGCTCGGGCATCACGCTGCCGCCTTTTATTTTGTTCCATTATGCAACCACTACGGTTACCATGACAACCAGTTGGTTTCGATTTGCGTCATAGAGCGTAAGGCTCAGAGCCGAAACGCGAGAAGTGGAGCTTAACCCAGACTCCCCTGTTCTAGAGGCATTGCTTCCCGCCAAGACTAAGTTTCAGTGCTCTCGCCCATCACCCTCCTCGAACGGAGGACGATCCGTTAGGTTTTGTGTGATACCGGACCACAGAGAGAGCGCTGTGTCCAGGGGCGTATTTTAGGGCGTGCCCGTCCTTTGGAGCTTATATTACAATTTCTCCTTTAACGTAATATGAATACCTGTGAAGCATGTGAATACGTGTGAAGAATATGAAGCGTATGAGAATAATCGAAATTTTCGAGACGGGTATTGAATATTTTGCTATTCGGTTCGTTTGAGTAACCAGAGCGTGCATGTTCAAAAATAATAGAAAGGAATCAATTGCGTATTCATGTTTTCTAATACATCAAATCCTAGGTATAAAAATTGAAAAAGTCCGTGGTCAATTTTCTTTGACAACTGTTTCCAGCACAGAACCCACTGCGGCGCTCTACATCATGCTGCCGCGGTCGGTCATCGAGGAACATACCATCGTCGTCACGAGTATTGAGCGCCGCACCACGCCACATTAGTGTCATTGCGGTCAGTTCTCGTACGTGGCTTCCAGGACTGAAAGGCACGGAGGCCCTGGGTTGGATCAGCTTTGACGCCCCTCACTTACTGAGATGTGGCGCTTATTATTGGCTGTCGTCTTTAGAGGCGAAGGGCAATTTTCATGTGCGTATAGCAACACAGCCACATAGTTAATATACCGACTGCGTGTTTCGTACCTCCGAGTGCAGTCCAGTGCGGCGCATTCAGGAGTGGATCGCTGTAATTCGATCAAAGCTATAACTCATAAATTTATATGCTAGAGCGCCGTTGCGCACCAGTGCCGCTTAAACTAGCTGGTTCGCAAGACTCCTCGTTTTACAAGGGTATCACAAAGGTAGGTGAAACAGCTAAATATATCGTATTCGCATTCGATTCAGTTCTATCAATATTCGCTATGCTGATTGATTCGGTTACCATCAACAGTATTTGTAATCAGTTCACTTTTGAAAAAACTGCTCTTCGCACGCGCCTACAAGTTTTAGCCCTGGAAAATGCAGGTACTCAGACATCGATTGACATTTCCTTCATAGCGTCTGGATGGATTGGAGGCATGTGCAAGCGGTTTGGATATGCGAGTACAGAGGATAATTAGAATTTGCCTGAAGCTGCACAGGAGGATAAAAATAATTACAGGATTGCATTTAAGTGTGCTTAAGACCGGAAATGCGAAAGCCTTTCCCTGTCCTCTCCTTCTCCTTTCATTTTTTATTTGTTCAAATTGTTTTTTATAATTTTTTCATTATTTTTTAAAATTATTTAGTTTTGTTACTTTAGTTTTTATTAATTTAGTTTTGACTCTTATCTTTTTAATCCTATTTTTCGTTTGCTTTTATTGTTGTTCTTTTATCATTTGGTTTACATGCATTTTAAATTTTTTTTTGCTTTTTATTTCATTATACATATCTTGCTATTAAGCAGTTGCCTAATCAATGTTTACCTTTTATTTTATTTACGATGCAACTTATGATTGCCAGTTCGTCCCCACAAGTTATGTCCGTCTCCACAACTTACGTCCACGCCACTCATGAGCCAAGAGCGGCTTACGCCTTAAAGAAATAAGGTTGTGCAAAAAATGAAATGACTGGCGTGCACTCCGGATGCCGTGGCGGCCGCGGCAGGGAGTCAACATTGGCCCCCATATAATCCCACCAAAAAGATATAAAAATCAGGGCCAGTTAGAGTTGTCTAAGCGGGGCACCTGGATTTCAAAGGTGGCTACATTTCGAGCAGCCTAGAATCGTTTTCAACGTCATCCTATAGGTTGCGTATTTTGTTGACCTTGGCATATTGAATAGAACATGTTTTCCGAGAGCTAAATAACATCCGACAATGACCCGAGTATTAAGGATAGAACTAAGCGTTCAAGGCATGCAAGGCACTGGCTGTGGTAAACGCTGATTCCGATGGTTAAACTGGCATGTTAATGAACGTATCCAAGTTTTAGTTTCCGTTCACCGCAGAATTGAGCTTACGGAGCCGGTAAAGTTTTAAGTGTTATGAAGAGGCTCTTAGAGTATTGCCATCGATAACGGGTTTGTGTGTGCAGAAACAACGGTTAGGAGTGTTATGGTGACTGGAACGAAACGGAAGCAGAAGCGTAGCGATCAAGCGGAGATTTCTGTTCCTAATGTAATCCGCCTGTCTTTTTTTGAGTAGGGCCACTACCAGCAAACGCTACAAAAAGGTTTATAAACAACGATGGTGTGACTCACGCAACAGTGTATACAAGCGCCTGTTCTGGTTTCGGAGTAGCAGACAACGAAAAATCCGAACCTAAGTTAACACTGCAGTCTTCAGCGCACAAATGCAATCGCTTGTGCTTGGTTTTCCCGCATGCCGTCTGGAGAGAAAAAAGTTTTCGGTGTAAAGCTCGCCCTAACGGTATTGCCGTGGAGTTTAACATATTTCCACGTAGCAGTTGGTGCTGGTAGTTCGCGTCTAGACCGCAGAGAAACGCCAACATCAAGAAGCGCTGAGCAGATGCGACAGCACACCGAGACGGCCAGAGCGGAACGTCAGTTTCTTCTTCAGAAGCGAACAGCGTGGCGCACGAGCTGAGTGCCGAACTGTCGACGAGCGGATATTGGTGTAGACGCGGCATTGCCCTCCCTCTCGGAAAGAGCATCGGTTGATGCTTTAACAAGAAAATAGGGAGAAAGAAAAACCAAAACTTAGTAACGCGGGTCACTGAGCCACTAAATGTCTCGCAAAAAATAGGGCTTCATCCGCATGACATGAACAATCTCTGGTCTCTGCAGACAGCGAGTAGTCCGGGAAACCATATCCGGAAGAACTTCATATGTCACGTCGTTTAGCTGACGGAGAACTCTGTAGAGACCAGAATACTGCTTCACCAGTTTCTCGGGGAGACCGCGGCGTCGAATGGGGGTGCGGACCCACACTTCGTCGTCCGGGACGGACGTCATCGGTCTGTGGCGGCGATTGTAACTTCGGGCGTCACGGCCTTGTTTGTTCAGGATACGCACTCTAGCAAGTTGTCGAGCTTCTTCCGCGCGAAGTGTAAATTCCTCGGCGCCAACGTCGGAGAAGCGGCCATTATGGGGCAGCATTGCTTCCAACATTTTCGACACTTCGCGGCCGTACAACAGACAGAAGGGCGTCCTCCGCGTGATTTCTTGTTGAGACGAGTTATTCGGGATAGTAATATATGGCAGGGGATGCTCAACGTCAATATACATGGACAGCATGTCGATGAGAGTTTTGTTAAGGCGCTCGGTCAGGCCATTTGTATTGGGATGGTAGGCGGTTGTTTTCCTGAGTAGTGCCACTCAGCCACATGAGGGATTCCAAGAGTTTGATAGTGAAAGCGGTGCCTCTATCCGTGATAATAAGTGCGGGGGCACCACGCCTTAACACGATGTGTTCACAAAAAAATTCGCAGCCTCGGCTGCTGTGCTGCGCTGGAGGGTTTTGGTTTCAGCGTAGCGTGTGAGGTAATCAGGGGCGACGAATATCCACCGGTTCCCCAAAAATAAGTTGGAAAAGGGTCGAGATGGTGCCTGCCAACTTGCTCAAACGGGACTCTGGGCACTTGTACAGGATGTAAAAGTCCAGCTGGCTTGACAGGGGGTCTCTTTCGTCGTTGACAATTGCGGCACGTGCCCACATAATGTCGCACTGTCGCCACAAGCTTAGGCCAGTAATAGCTCTTTTGTGTCCGAGCCAGAGTGCGAGCGTAGCCGAGGTGACCGGCGGTAGGCTTGTCATGACACGCCTGCCAGACTTCTTCCCAGAGATTCGCTGGAACTACGAGGAGGTAGTCGCTCCGGTTGGAGAAAAGTTGGCTTGGTACAGCACGTTCTTGCGCATACAAAAGGACTGCGTTCTCGCGAAAGGGTGGGGAACCTCCTTGGCTCGAGTTTTCAGGATGTCGATACGTTTCAGCGGCGGATCCTCAAGTTGCTGACTGGAAATTGTCGCTGCGTCCACGGCTGCGATGAGAGGAAAGTTCGGTTCGTTGCCGTCGCACGCAACCTCGACTGGAGATCAGGACAAGCAGACGGCATCGTTATGCTGGCGCCCTGATTTGTTCACGACGGTCGTGAGGAACTCATGAAGACGTAAGGTCTAAAGCATAAGGCGGCCAGAGGGATCCCATAAGTTCGTAACCAAGTAAAGGGAGCAGTCGCTTACGACTTGAAAATGTCGGCCGTATAGGTAATGTCGTAGAATAATCAGATTCAGCACGAGACCGAGTTTGGCTGGCGTATGCTATCATACGCTCGGCGCCCTCCTGCGCCTGGACGAGTACAGCGCCGAGGCCCACGTTGCTGTCATCTCTGTGGACAAGAGTCTCGGCACGAGAATCGAAATGAACAAGGACAGGCGTGGTTTGCAAGCCGCGCCATAATTCATCAAATGCCTGCTGCTGCTGCTGCTGTTCGGTCCACGCGAACAGGACATCCTCTCTTGTAAGATGCGTCAATGGTGCAGCAAGTCGGGAATCCCAAGTTGGCAATGAACTGCCAGAAATACGCGCAAAAGCCCAAACAACGACGGACTGTTTTCTTGTGCGAAGGAGTGGGAAGTTGGCAACGGTAACTGTTTAGTAGGATGCGGCCGGACTCCACGATGGCTGCCGACATGGCCCAGGAAAAGGAGCTCCTCATAACCAAAGTGGCATTTCTCGAGCTTCAACGTCAGGCCGGCAGTTCGTATAGCCTACAGCATGGTCAAGAGGTGTTGGAGGTGTTTTTCGAACGTCGGCGAAAATACAACGTCGTCAAGGTACACAAAGCACGTTTGTCATTTCAGACCAGACAAAACAGCATCCATCATTCTCTCAAATGTTGCAGGAGCTGAAGACAAAGTGAAAGGAAGGTCCTTCCACTCATAAAGGCCATCCGTCGTCACGAACGGTGTCTTCTCGCGATCCCGATCCTCAACATTGATTTGCCAGCAACCACTTTTTAAGTCCAGCGAAGAAAAGTTGAGCACGAGCCGCAGCCGGTCAAGATAGTTGTGAAAGCGTGGTAACGGGTAGTCATCTTTCTTTGTAACCTGGTTAAGGTTCCGGTATGGAACGCAAAATCGCAGACTGCCATCTTTCTTCTTAGCCAAAACCACAGGCGAAGCCCAGGGGCTACCCGATAGCTGGATAACACCATCCTGCAGCATTTCTTGGACTTGCTGGGCTATTGCTTCACGCTTCCGCATTGAGACACGGTATGGGTTTTCTCGAACCGGTCGGGTACTGTCGTCCGTTATAATGTGGTGCTTAGCGAGAGGCGTCTGTTTAACTGCTGACGTAGACGAGAAATGGTCTTGGAACTGATGCAGAAGGCCAACTAGTCTTTCCTTCTCGATTGATGGTAAGCCTGGGTTCACGTCAAGGAACAACTGTGTTGTGCGACAGGTGGATATTTCACTCTGGAGGGCAAGACAGTCGTGAGTTTCGGCGATTTCTCGAAGTATCTGACCGCGGTGCCCTTGGCGATGTGTTGCCGTTCGGTTCCGAAATTTGTTGGAAAGACATCTGCCAGGCCGTTGCGTGGCGTTACAATACCTCTTGCGACGCAGATCCCGCGAGAAAGCACAAGCGCAGTGTTCTGTTCTGCTACGCCGTCAGCACTGCATTGGTCACCACAAATGACGGTAACAAGGGATAGTGGAAGCATGGTCACATCCGTGTCGATGATGCGCAGGGCTGCTCTGCGTGGTTTGGTGTCGGGTGAAGCTGTTCCAGGTGTCGAAAATGTTACCAGACGGCCAGGAAGATTTATGATGGCACCATGCTCAGGCAAGAGGTGCATTCCAAAGATAAGGTCTTTGCAGCAGTGCGGCAGGACAACAAAAGTAGAGTTGGAAATGGTAACTCGAGCAGTGCACCCTCCGACTGGTGTCATGAGGTGACCGCCGGCAGTAAGAATTTGCGGTCCATCCCATTCTGTTTTCACCTTGCTGAGGCTATCCGCGAAGTTTTTGGTTATTATTGAAAAGTCCGCGCCTCGATGAACTAAAGCCGTCACTGAGTTACCGTCAACGTGAATGCGCAGGTCGGCGCTAACAACTGCATCAATGTCAGGGAAATTCGGTATCACAGAATCAGGCTACGGCGGCATCGGGATCTCGGCATCGGGATCTCCGCATCGCCTTCCGGTGGGATTCGGGGTCTTTGGAATATCTGCTCTCAGCAACCTTGCCCCCCCCCCCACCCCCCTTCGAGTGCGCCGCTTTTGGTTTCCCCGGCGTGGGATTGGAGACTGGACCCGCAGCCCATCTGCGAAAGCCTGGCGGCTGGCCGATGTGATGCGTGCGGGAGATGGAGATCGTGGTCAGCGGGTAGAGTTAGTGTCACAGGCAGCAAGGTATTCCTTCATTTCGTGGGGTCGCTCACCGAAACGGGGCCAGTGAGCGTCACGTGGAAAACCTCGGAGGCCGATTTCGCGGTAAGGGCAATGGCGATAGAGGTGGCCGGCTTCCCCGCAATAGCACCAGCGCGGCTGCTGGCCAAGAGGTGCGCTAGAAAGCCGCCTTCCGAGCCGGCGGACACAATGCAGGCCCTCGCTGGGGCCGCTGCTAGAATGACGGCGACGGAGCGGTCGGCGGCGGCGAGTGGTATGACAAACGTTGCACAGGCGGCAACTCGGAACGGTGAGCCGCGGCGTAGCTAATGGGGCGTGGCTCCGGCATGACTGGAGGAGGCGCTGATAATGCTTGGCGGATCTCGTCGCGCAAAACTTCGGTAAGAGCCGCAGCTGTAGCATCAAGCGATGCGATGATCAGTTTCAGCCACAGACAACAGCGCGTATGAGCTCACGCAACGACGAATTGTCGCTGGACACGCTCAATGCGGCCGCACTGCGGCAAGTCTCACCTCACAAGGAGTCATTTCGATGGCAGCGCTGCTGCAAAGCCTGCTCAAAGGCGGTCGCTTCTTTTCTGAAGTAGGCTACAGTCTGCTGGAGATTTTGAACCAAACCATTGAACAGTTGGTCTTTCACACCTTGCATCAGGTGGCGGAGCTTCGTGGCTTCCGACATATCTGGGTTAGCGCACCAACAAAAGCGGATCACGTCCTCAGCGAACATAGCAACGCTCTCAATAGGTTTCTGTACGCGACTGTGCAGGAAGTGCTGTGCACGATCCCGGCGAACCGTGCTAGTAAACGTGTTCGGGACCTACTGGCGAAAGGTATCCCAGCTTTGGATATCGTCCTCCCTGTTCTCGAAGCAAGTCTTGGCTCCATCTTCGAGTGTGAAATAAACGTTCCGAAACTTCTGCGCAGCGCTCCATTGGTTGAAATCGGCGACCAAATCAAACTGGTCAAGCCAGTCTTCAGCGCCTTCAAAAATAGCGCCGTGGAAGCTGGCCGGCAGACGGGGTTGCTGGAGCGTCAAGGTTGACGCGCTAGCCTGCGCCATGATGGTATTTTCACCAGGCGGATGAGTGGGTGACTCTTTGTGGAGGAGACCAAACTCTTGGAGGAGTCCCAGGAGGCGGCGGCTGGTGCAGTAAACGGGCGCGCAGACAAGCCGAAGCTGGCCGGGACTCAATGAACAGCTGTCTCGAGGGGTCCTGGAGATGGGTCGTCGAGCCCGCAACCTCCATCAGTTTCACGAAGCAGTTCGTGCCGGTGGCTCACGTGTAGATGGCAGAGAAACGCAAAAACAGATGCTCTGAGAAGATGCGACAGCACCCCGAGACGGCCAGTGCGGAACGTCAGTTTCTTCAGAAGCGAACAGCGTCGCGCACAAGTTGCGTACCGAACAGCCGCCGAGCGGCTATATTTAGTAGTGAATCGACTCCAGCTGTAAAATAACACCTGCTCCTCAACAGAAATAATGCAGAGGTCAAAGATCACCCACCGTTAAGCATTCAAGCTGCGCGTCGACATTGAGCATCAAAGCTGTTAGCTGTTTGAGATAATTTGTGTCCACCATCATTTATTAATTTAGTCGTCAATTTCAGAGCAACCAAGTCTTTATACTTCGCCTCTATCAATAAGCGGATCAGTGTTGTAAAAGGTGCAACAGTTTCTTCCTTTTCTCAGAAAGTCTTCGTAAACCCTAGCTAGGAGCCACGGATAAGGCCAGAAGCACTCATTCTTATACTTGCGAATACTAGACAGCAGAATAAGACATGTATTAGTGAATAGCGAAAACACTTTTGGTTGATTTTGGGTAGAGTTTGCATAATGACTCTCTGACTGAGGAGGAAAAAAGCTGCAGCCGGAGAAGCACTGAATGTGGATATTGGGCTGCTAAAAAAGGGAGAAATAATAGGGTCAAACGGATTAAAGCTGTAATGCGCTATAACCTTAGGTCTACATGGACTCCAGACGGATTGATAACATAACATTCATTTGGGAAAATAATCCTGTAGAAGTACGCACCAATAATGGAAAAAAGCAAGATCTAGAATTGAGGTATCTGCCGAACAACTAATTTGGAGCGGGACAAAATAAATACAGACACCAGGCCTTGTTTATTTTTGAATGAATATTTTCTTTTAGCACAACGCGCAGGCGTCATTTGCTGTTCCCTGTACCTGTTCGTGTGTCTTGTAAAGGGCTGTCTTGACCGGTGTACAAAATTTGTGACGTGGTATAACTAGTTTACTCTTCAAGTGTCTACTCATGACAAATAAGGACCTTAAATGTACACAAAACAGCGTACTCCGCGACAGCGCACAAGGACGACATAGAAGGCACGGGTAGTAAAGTTCCTAGTTCCTATATATAAAGGAGTTGTTATTCAGAACTTTAATATGCATATATATAGCGGACGACATCGACTACACTAATCAGTACGGGAACACTGCCGTCTGCAGCATCGCTAATAAGGCTATTTTTCATCGCTATAATTCGCCCTTGTTCCAAGGTAAAAACCAGCCGCATCGGAACCCTCTTCGCTTACGTCACTGCCAGCGTCTGCGATCTGATACGATACCATTTGAATGGATGTTTTGCATGACCCGAGTACCAAGCAAACCGAACCGAATGAACGCTAATTTTGCTTGCAGTCAGCCTAATGATGGGGCTGACTTTTCAAGATAGAGTTTTTAATGAATTGTATTTCTGCCATTAGTTGAGGTAACGAAATGCATCGAATGTACAGGCGACCAATATGGGTGCTTCAACAGATGAGACAATGTCGAGGATTTACTACACACAACAGCTTTAATAGAGGCACTGCGCAAGCAAGCTGCTCTGTAAGCCCTCTTGTTTATGCTGCAAAAAGCGCTTTAAAAGTAAAGCAATAGAAATAAGTATAGTCGTTCATAGGAACAGTTAAAAGGCTTTTGATGAAAACACTCCCTTGGACGGAGTTATATAAATTTCAGTAATACTTTTCGGATGGTCTATTCCAAAATAAATAACAATCATTCATGAACATTTTTCTAAACTTTAGGTTGCTTACTATTTATTATCTGAATGGGCACAGATCAAATGGATCCTTTAAACAAATATTAGCAAAATAATAATTGTGGCTTTAACGCCCAGAAACGTAATTGAACTATAAGAGACCCCTAGGGGCGGTTGTGAACAAAATAAACCGCCTCCGTTCTTTAACGCGAGGTGCAATCACACAGCACACGGGTGTTCATGTATTTCGCCTCCACCTAAGTAGCGTCACCTTATGTTCAGCTGCACAACGCAAAAGTCTGAGCCAGCTCGGCGTGTAAGCAAATTAATAGCATTCAGGAGAATGTCTAGGCAACGGTCCTGCTTATACGTAACGAATAGAGAAAGTACACAGCCTTTTCTGGACAAAATTTCGACCACCATTGCGCATATTTAATATGTTCTGATATTATTATTATGCTCGGCCACCGCTTAACTGCCCACAAGGTCTCAGAGAAAAATGCAAGCATTAGAGTTAGCAGTCATTTTTTGCAGCGATGAGGTTTGTACACCGTGTCAACATGGCAGTTTCAATAGTAATCTAAGAAGTATTATAGAATTACATTTCGAATTTGATGGTGTCACACGAGTATCGACCGTTCGCTGGATCAGCGGCCTACGATGGAGCGAATAGCAAAACTGTTAGATGGCGCACGCACACGAAGCATAAGGCGGGGCAACCGTCAGCTAATAATAAGGTATTTAAGTTGGCGCTTAGCTCCGTTTCTTTGCTTCGCTTATTACGCTGCTTGGCGTGTTAAGTGCAAGACGCGTGACGTTGACTGCGAGGCGATTGTTCACTGTCTTCCGAGGATCTTGTTATCAGAAGTTTGGTTTTTTTATTTTAAAGAGACTTAAAAGGCATAGCTCACTCTGCGATCCACTACGAAAAAGTGGTTCCTTGGAGCGCCAGCTAAGCATGCGTATATGGCCGTGAGAGGCGCACTCTTGCGCAATGCTACCACTCAGTAGGAGGAGCTCAATTTTCGTACCAGCGTAACGTGGTAGCGAATCTCGCTGTGCTAGATATTCTTGAGAGCGTAAGCTCTACTTAACGACCAAAGGCGCAAACGCTGTTTCACCGGTGAAGCCTGAACTTGAATTGATCTTGCGCGCCTAAATAAAGTAAATAAAATAAATATTGCCGCGAGTGGGCTTCAAAACTGCGCCGGCGCTAAGAGGTCAGCCTCCATGGCCAGTGCACGAGAGCACTATGCTATTACCGCAGCCGGTAACACTTCATGTTGAACTGAACACATTCGCGCTGCGCATTGCACGACGTCGTCCTCGTCAACAACACTACTATCGAACTAATATCGTCGCCAGACCTACCGAAGACCCAGCAAGGCAAAGCACAACCATGATTCAACCAGGCTAAACACCTGCTTTCGCACGTCTACAGAATTTAACTACGTTAATACCCTTCGACTTTGTTTTGAGATGTTTACGGTACATGGCCTGGCTCTAGTTTTAGATGACGAGGAGATAAAAGCAAAAATAAAAATTAATATCAAATACTTCTAATTACTTATAAATGGTACCAATAATATCGCGATTTTGGCGGCAGGTATGCCCAAAAGTGCGATAACAGTAAGAAAATCTGTTGGCAGAGCGTACCTTTAGGAAAAGGCTAGCAAACGTTGGGCGGCCTGGCCTGCGCATTGTGCCCATTCGGCAACCATCGGCAAGTTGACCGATTCGCATCGGCACAGAGCGCTCATCTAGCAAACAGTCGACGCTAACCAGATATTACTAAAGAAATGGAAGACTAAATTTATTCGTACAGTTGCTGAGAGGAGTAAATGGAAGTTGCGACAACGGGCAACAGCGTCAGCGTTTTCTAAAGCTGGCTCGCGTAGTCGATTAGCTCGGTCGCCAGTAGGGCCCACGTGCTATCAGCAGACCCTTATCTCCTCTGTCCAGCGTTCACTCTCGGCCATTCGAAAGCGTGCTTGTGGCTTTTAAATTGCAACACCAGAGAGTTTTTTGGCCGTAGAAGCGATGCGTTTAAAAGGGGTCGGCAGCCGGCGCGTGCGGCCTTCGGCAGTGAGCACACGCCAGGACGGCCTGTCTTCTTTGCATACTTTACTCTTGATGCTGATATAAGCAGCCTGTCTCGGGGTGCTGTTTTAGTTCTTATGCTGAAGTGAAAATTCTTCATTTTGGCTTCTCGGGCAGACTCCGCGATCAAGAATGGCATCCTTCATTCGATTGGGACAAAAAGAACATGAGGACGCGCATTCAGTGCTCTAAATGTTATGTAATGCCCAGGCCGTTTTACGACTTGACAACGTTCGGTTGTTACTCCTTTCAGGCTAGCTGGCTGTTTTCAGAGCCTCACAGAAGCAACAGTGTTGTTGCAGAGAGACAAAAGACATTTGTATGAAATGGAGGGTAGAGGGTACATTGAAGTAAAATATCGCATTTATGGACAATTACAGTAAAAAGAAGCGACACTAGATAAAATAAAGCCGGACTGTCATTTCCGTGCTCTGGAATTCAAGACTTATGGGGCGTAGTGCCATTTTGATTGCAAAATGGCAACGCCAATACCAACAGGGCCTTATAGTTTCTCAAAAATAATTTCTTCTTGGTAGGTGTTCTGGGAAAAATTTGACAATGGCGAGCAATCTCAAGAAACAAATAATATCACGAACAAAACGGTCTGCGCAATATGCAAGCGTTAACACGCTCAAAGCAGGTTCTCACGCCATTTTTGTCACCACCGAATTAACGATTCCGTTCCTTAGCGCTTATGTCTGCTCACGTGGAGGAATACGAATACATGTTAGTTATTTTTTCTTTTAATCCTGACTCCCTGTTAACTACAGTTTTGTGACTCTAATGACATCTCGCTTTTTTGCATGTCATCCGTACATGAAGTAACTGTACCCCTTGCCACGTGACTAATATGATGTCACATGTTTTGGACATCGACTTTGGTCTAAATCGGTCAAGTTCAAATGATGGGGGTTTGGGACACGGGCTAGATTTTAGCAATGACCGGGGACAAATTTGGAGGTCGCCATCGGGAGAGCACACCCAATTAAGGTTAGATATCGATTTTGGTAAAAGTCGCCCGAGATAAAAATTCGGGGCTCACCCGGACAAAAGTTTCGGAAACGACTGGGGCTAAACTTGGAAGCCACCATCGTGTCGTGCACGCTGAATAAGTGCTAGAAATAAAGTTTGGTCCGAATTGTCTAAGGTAACCTTTTGGGCGTTGCGCGTGCCAAAATGTTTCAGTCACGTTATGGCATACTACACGAACGTTATCCTGTTCCGCGCGGATATTGACACAGTTTAACTGGTTATGAGGTCTCGTGACATGATATCACTTTGGGTGGACATGTTGAGGGGGCATAACAGAGGACAAATTCCGGTGACAAGACGGATTATGGATTATGTGGGTGCAACGTCCGAAAACGACCAGGCTATGAGGGACGCCGTAGAGAACGGTTCCGGAAATTTCAACCACCTGAAGTTCTTTAATGTGCACTGACATCGCACAGTACACGGGCTTCCAGAATTTCAGCCCCATTAAAATTCGGCTGCCGCGGCCGGGATCGAACTCGCGTCTTTCTTGTCAGCAGCCGAGCGCCATAACCACAGAGCCACAGCGGTGGTGGTGACAGTATGTGTGAACAACGTTTGCTGACTAGTTGTGTGGGTAAACATTGCTGAGTAATTGCGTGGGTAACCTTTGCTGACTAATTGCGTGGGTAACCTTTGCTGACTAATTGTGTGGGTAACCGTTGCTGACTAATTGTGTGGCCAACATTTGCTAATTGCGTGGGTAACCTTTGCTGACTAATTGTGTGGGTAACCGTTGCTGACTAATTGTGTGGCCAACATTTGCTAATTGTGTGGGTAACCTTTGCTGACTAATTGTGTGGGTAACCTTTGCTGACTAGTTGTGTGGCCAACCTTTGCTGACTAGTTGTGTGGCCAACCTTTGCTGACTAGTCGTGTGGCCAACCTTTGCTGACTAATCGTGTGGCCAACATTTACTTACTAGTTGTGTGGCCAACCTTTCCTGGCTAGTTGTGTGGCCAACATTTACTTACTAGTTGTGTGGCCAACATTTACTTACTAGTTGTGTGGCCAACCTTTCCTGGCTAGTTGTGTGGCCAACATTTACTTACTAATTGTGTGGCCAACCTTTCCTGGCTAGTTGTGTATCCAACTTTTCCGTACTGGTGTTGTAGCCAACCTTTGGTGACTGGTTGTGTGGCCAACCTTTGGTGACTGGTTGTGTGGCCAACCTTTGGTGACTGGTTGTGTGGCCAACCTTTGGTGACTGGTTGTGTGGCCAACCTTTGGTGACTGGTTGTGTGGCCAACCTTTGGTGACTGGTTGTGTGGCCAACCTTTGGTGACTGGTTGTGTGGCCAACCTTTGGTGACTGGTTGTGTGGCCAACCTTTGGTGACTGGTTGTGTGGCCAACCTTTGGTGACTGGTTGTGTGGGCAACCTTTGGTGACTTGTTGTGTGGGCAACCTTTGGTGACTTGTTGTGTGGGCAACCTTTGGTGACTTGTTGTGTGGGCAACCTTTGGTGACTTGTTGTGTGGGCAACCTTTGGTGACTTGTTGTGTGGGCAGCCTCTGGTGACTTGTTGTGTGGGCAGCCTCTGGTGACTTGTTGTGTGGGCAGCCTCTGGTGACTTGTTGTGTGGGCAACCTCTGGTGACTTGTTGTGTGGGCAACCTCTGGTGACTTGCTGTGTGGGCAACCTCTGGTGACTTGTTGTGTGGGCAACCTCTGGAGACTTGTTGGGTGGGCAAATTCTGGTGACTTGTGTGAGCAACATTTGGTGAGTTGTTGTGTGAGCAACCTTGAGTGACTTGTGTGGGCAACCTTGAGTGACTTGTTGTGTGGGCAATCTTTCGTGACTTGATGTGTGGGCAACCTTTGGCGAATAGTTGTGTGGGAAACTTTTGGTGTCACGAACTGCGGAAAACTTCCGGTGAGAGTTTCGCTCCTCGCGGAGCAGATAAAGATTCCACATTAATAATAAAACAACGCGTCACGATACGCCGCTAATGACAGTATCAATGTTAAACTAAACAATCGAGCCTGTGCTCATTGCTGGATGCTACACACGCCAGCTACTAACGCGCTTCAAACAGCGTGAACCGCACTTCAAACTCATCCCAGCCAGAGCGAAATAAATCCCGCGAATTTCAGTTTAGAAATCACCAAGCACCCGTCCGAGGCGCCGTGAGTGATCACCGGACGCGCAAAATAACGATCTGTTCAAGCCTGTGCCCCTTCCTGGCAAAGCGAGCTAATCACTCGTACTATCGCGATAAAAAGAAACGCCAACAGCGGAAAGCGTAGACTGCCGCACAACCAGCGCAGCCTAGCGTCGGCCCGCTAGTCCGAGGATCCGTGTCCAACTCCGATATGCTTTGCTGTAGCTAGGTAAATGGCGCTTTTAGTCGGCCCCGCCGTAGCGATAGAATCTTGTGCCGGCCGGCGCTGTCGCACCGCGGGTGTGTTCCGAGTATCGGACTTGAATAGCAGGCGATAACTTTTCTTTGCCCTTATGGCCGGCAAGTAAAATGCGCCATGCTTGTCAGCGGCACGACGATTAACACGTAAGAGAACTGAAGGGGGAAGCACGCACCCGATCGTTGCTGGTTTCTAGGTTCGCATCAAAAAACTAATAACTTCAAAAAATAAAAAAACATCATTGGAAGTTATGCTGCACAAGCTCATTCTATTCTATGGCGCTGTAGCTAAGCCACTGGCCTGAGCCTCTTCAGTTTGAAAAGAAAGTTATGCCACGAGTGTCCAACAAATTCCCTTAATTTCCCAGAGCAATTCACCATAGAATAATTGCGGAGATTACCGGAAGACCACTATCGACAGCCAACTGAGTTTTGAATGCTCAGACAACTGAAGCTATAGACTCTCGGGCCTTCCTCGCGGTTCGTGGCCACATTCCATGATCGTGGAAGACCTGCTGATAACTGTAGCCGCCTTAGACAACCCTTTTTTATCAGCCGAGCACATCAATAACAACCTCGGGATAAACGTCGATGTTCAAGTGGTTTGACAGCCCCTGCACGAAATGGGCATTCAAAGCAGGAAAGCCGCAAGGAAGCCTTTGATTCTGGATCACCATCAAGCCACCATCTAGAATTCGCACAATCGCATAAGGGCTGGACTGTGGAGGATGAGACCAGGTGGTGTTCACAGATGAGAGTACTTTTACCACGAAGAGACACGCCATACTAAAAGTGTGGCGTCAATAAAACCATCGATAAGACTTTGAACCAGAATGTTCTTTACTTGCGATGGTCTTTATAAAGATGTGATCCTGAATCCGTCTGGTTAGTTCTTCTGTGGTCATAGTAGTGGGTTTATGGGGGTGTAACGTCCCAAAGCGACTCAGGCTATGAGAGACGCCGTAGTGAAGGGCTCCGGAAATTTCGACCACCTGGGATTCTTTAGCGTGCACTGACAACGCACAGTAGTGGTGAGAGTAGTATCAAATTTTAACTAAAATAGCTAGGCGACGACTGTTACATGAGAGTGCGACTACCATGTGTTTGCGGGATATAATATATCACTTCAGCGTTTTAAAGTCAGAAACGTGTTCTCTTGTTAGCTTGACAATTTTTCGGCTGCTGCATGCCATGAATTAGCGGCTCGAGGTGCATTCTAAGCGAACCAATAAAAGCCATGCTGCAGTAACAGCGCGTTACCTGTTTTAGTGCCAGGTTACAAGTTAGCTAAAATATTCAAGAAAAGTGTTTAGGTGCATCGGCAATTGGACTAAGCGCAATAAACGAATTCGAAGTTCGTAAACTGGCTCTTAACTTTTTCCTTTGCTTTATGCAGCCTTGACCCCACCTGCTTCAAGCGACCAAGCCTCAGCGGGCGCTGCTCCGTGAATGTGTGGGGAGCCATCACAGCCGGTGGCTTGGATCCCTTTAAACGGCTGTATGAACGATTCACAGCAGCATAATACTTTAATGAAATCGAGAAGGTCGCCCAGCTCTATCCTTTGGATGACCATTCAATGATAGGCTATTTTATTATAAGTACAACCTTTCTCCTATCCCTACTTCACGTTCCGTGGAAGACTTGCTAGGGATAATTGGCGTCTGTAAACTTTCGTGGCCAGCAAAAGGCGCAGACATAAATCCAATTGAAAATGTCTGGGGATTTACGAAATAACGCTTTTCACGACTGCAGCTCCATAAAATGAACAAGGACTCCCTTTCGGCTGCTCTTCACGGTGAGTGGGACAGGTTTCGCTGCACTGAGCTAGCCTCAGAAGTGTTCGCCTCTATGTTAAGGCGCATGGAATCGGTCATTTTGCCGAAGGAATCTTTACCAAATATTAATTAATGCAAAATGTGTTTTTGTCGAATAGTTCTCACTTCTCATAAGTTCAAAGTTTGTGCGGGCTTCAGCGCTCGCTTGAATTGCTCTTCATATCTTTCTTAAACCAATAAATCTGCGATGCTCTGCAAGACATTGACACTTCAGTTCTCTTAAGCACAAATCATCGTCACAGCATGAAAGCTTGCCGGGGTTAATGACAAGTAAAGCTTATCATCCTGTGGTTGTGCCTGACAGAACACGCACGCGGGGAGAGAGCCGGCCGGAAGAAGATTCTAGCGCTACGGCGGCGCCGACTGAAAGCGCCAATTTGCCTAGCGACACCAAGGCATATCGGAGTTTGACACGGATAATCGGACTAAGCGGGCTGATCGTAGACGGCGCTGGTTGCGCGGAAAGCCCCACTTACCGCTATTCGCGTTTCTTTTGATCGCGATGGTACAAGCCGGCGTTACAAAGTCCTGCGACACGGCTTGCCACGTTGTCGTGCCTTTTATTTACTTCTGACAGCACCTGCACATTTCTTTCGACCACCAGAGTTGACGAAAATAATATTTTTTTAGCCGCAAACTTTTTTTTTCAGTACGCCATGAATAAAAATGTATTTAGATTTATCTTGTGCACAATATCATAGAACGAGCCTTGAAAAGACTGCCTTCAAGCGTAGAATTTGCATGGACCAGAACGTTTAGAACAGACTGCGCAAACCACAATGGCAGTCGGGGTGCGAACAGGCACCGCGGTTCTAGCCGCCGGGTAGCTCAGTGGTTGTGGTGCTCGGCTGGTGATCCGAAAGAAGCGGGCTCGGTCTCGGCCGCGCCGGTCGCATTTCTTTTGAACTGCAATGCTAGAGACCCGTGTACCGTGCTATGCAAGCCCACATTAAAGAACAACCGGTAGTCGAGATTAACCATAGCCCTTCATTAAGGCATCCCTAATATTTCAAGTCGCTTTGAAACGTAAAACCACCAAAACCGTAACCTTAAACCAACGCACCGCACGGCTGTTGTGTTTCAAAATAAGGCACACAAGAACCAGAGAAGAACCAGCATAATGGCTCTCTAAGTACAGCAGCGTTTTGGCTTACCGTTTAGGGCGGAAAACATCCAGGCGAAGCGTCAAAATCACAGCATCAGCTGCACTTGTCGGCTAGTTGCGGTGGCACATTGTTCTTTAGTGCGAGAATAGAAGCGTCGGCCCCGCAGCCTTGCGGAAAATGAAGCACGTCCCCAGCGAGCATAAAATGAAATTTAATCCGTGTGGCGATTGAAATGGATACTGCTATCTAGTAGGTAGGGTAACGCTAGAACCCAGAATGATATGTATGTACTTTTATTCTGCTGTAGCAGCCACTCAAGAATTGCATATTTCTGCTGATACGTACGGACACGGTTACAGTTACGTGGTGATAGCGTCCGCGCAGATCTGTGCAATCGAAACTTATATCAGTACTGAACATCGCACAAAAAACATTTACTGGGATGTAATAATCGATAACCGACATCGGTGGCGCTTTTGCACATAGCTGATATATGGACAACCTCTGAGTGACGACCGTACTGGTACAATTCTGTCTCCATGATTATTTTGCAAAGAGTGTGAAAATAGTGTGCTAAAGTACATGCAAACAGTGCGCAAAAGTACGTGCAAATAAATAGCAACATTGCTCCGCTCGACAACGACGATGCTTTGCGCGTACAGCGTCTGAAAACCATTTTTCTTCATTTGACAGAGTAAAGGATTCGGTCATGGTGGCATTAAAATATTTTGACCTACAGTTGTGAGCGCAAACTTATGAACCCCGCGATGAAGCTTATATTTTTACCATCTGTTATTTTTAGATCCCACTTTTCACGTCATATGCAGATATTCCAAGCATGCAGCGTGAGGCTTTTTTGGGCTTGCATCTCGGCGGCGGGTTTACTTTTGTTCATCTTCGTTACGACATGTTTGTGCAGCAAAAATTAATGCATTGCCGTTGCTCCGCTTCGACCCTTGCTTGCTTGCATCCGTTCCTGGTGATTTTTCTACTAGAGGCAATTATATACTACGGCATTGCCCTTTTTATTTCATTGCGAATAAGCACTACGTCCTTGTCTGTGGGTAATAAGATCAGCAGAGAACCGCCGGCCAACTTATGCAATATATAGATTAGGAGCAAGAAGAATCACGGGTATAATAAAAGATATGGGTACAATATATGACTGCCACAGCACTAGGACTCATAATAAACTGCACATCTCCAAAAAAAAAATTTTTTAATTTGAATCCCAACCTTTCGAAGCCGGCTCGGCTGCTTCATCAGGGGTGACTGAGGGCAGTGGCTAGCGTTAAGTATGGAGGGGAGGAGGGAGTGAAAAGAACGAAAGCTATGACGCGAAAAGTGTGGGGAGGGGAGGAGGGTTAAGGCTGTGAGTCACGTTCTCGCGCTCTGGGGAGGTGGTCGCAGGCGACTTTTTTTTTTTCTTTGAGTTGCAGAACGCAGTCCAAGGGCATATACTGAGGGCAGGTTTTCTTTGGTGCGGGTGATGTTCTTCGGGGTAGTTTGGATGTGCAAGGATTTGAGATTCCTCTTACTGAGATGCTATGGAGACGTAGGCCACCAAATACCTTGCAGTAGCTTTGAGTACCTATAAGCATAATGCACATTACTGCACAGACCGCGGGCCAAATCTGTGGAGCTACGCTTAGCCTTTTGTTCCTCATGGTGTCTCGGTTTTCGGCAAGTCAACCGCATGTCATCTGTTTCACGCAACTAAAATCTGTTATGTAGGAAATAATGTTAATTGCACAAGACCTTATATCCAGTGTTTTGGCAGAGTTTTTGCAACTTTTCTGTGGGATTCGTGTTTTGTATAGCAGATGTTAGAAAGAAGACGTTACGTAATTTTCAAAAATGTGCTTTTTCGGCTAAAAATATGGCGTTTCCGGCACAGTAGTATCAGTGTTGGCGAAGATCGGAAAGTTTGTGATTATTATTAGGTAGTAAGCTGGTCAACTAAATTCTCATAATTAACTTTTAACTATTAAAGCTAGGAACCTTGTTGACATCAGTGATTTGCAGCCGTGATTAGTAATACCCATATCAGTTTCTAAAATTCCGAAAGCGCGATTATCCACGATGCTGTCGCTCGACAAAATTTGGCTACATCGTGCCAGAATAGATACGCTTTCGAAAACACGCAGGCAAAGCAACCCTTTCAAAGCACGTAACTAGTCAGGAAAGTCAGATTTTGTCTAGCCACAGCTCCATGTGTAATCGCGTTTTCTAAATTCTGATTACTGTAATGGCTATTGCTAACGGCCGGCTACAGATCTCTTGTCAAAACTTGGTACTGAACTGTAATAGGTATAAAGTTAGTAAGTTAATTATTAAACAATAGTTAACCGGCTTACTAATTAAAACGACTCACCGGTTTTCTGGTGTCCGCCAACACTGACAATAATAAGCTTAAAAAGCAGTATTTTACCCCAAAAAGCCAATTTTGAAAAGTACTTAAAATCTTTCCTGTAACACCTGGTATCAGGCGTGAGAACATTTTGCAGCCGGTAAGCACCGATGGCCTTCGTGTAGTTCACCTGTACGTCCGGAAAATAGTTTCGCATTCCATGTTACTGCATGGCACTACACACACAATAGAGCTTGCATTCTTGCAAGCCAAATTAGTTCGTGTTTTGCCGCACGTCACTGCGTCTACTGATGTTTCTCAACACCCGTGTTTGTGGGTTTGATGCATGAGGTGTATTTGGCTGATAGTTTCATACTTCTTCATATCTCGTCGGAGTTTGTTTTCTGTGTCGATGCGACGGCTGTATAGAGATATAATTTGTATGCTCTTCCCTTTGTCCACGTATTGCTTCGGGTATTTTGGTTTCATAGGGCATGACATACAGAAAATAAAGCGTGAAATACCCCTCTCGGCGAGTACAGACATTTTTCTATAAGCTACAGACAAAAACAGTGCCGCTTGAAACATGGTCTTCGAAAAAAGTCATTTTTGTATCTATGCTAAACCGCTGCTTTGCGATACTCTTGAAACGATTGACCATTGTTTCATGCGTTGCAAATGTACATACTCTTATTAGGATATCGTGCAAGAAAGGTATTGCAACATCCACTGCATTTTCTTTTTTGTTGAACCCTTAGATATGTTCTCTTTAATTTCACTACAAAGCCTCAGGGAAACACGCAAATTGGATCGACAGAAAATCTGATGTTTCAGCTAAAGACCATTTCAGTAAAATACTTCTACATCTAAAGGAAGCGCATGCCTAGACTTGGTTCCAACCGGAGTGGCACTCACTCACAGTGATGGATCGCTTTCCTGTGTTGCATGTAGCATCGTGGTGATATGCCACTGCTTTCTTCATGGTTTGTATATAGTTCATCTAAATAGAACATTCCATCACTGTAACATATATCTTGTCATAAAGAAAGCAAGCATACCGTAGTGGTTAGTTCATTTCGCTATAGATCGCCACACTGGTAGTTGGCATCCTGTTGTCTTTTTTTCTACCTTTTTTTCCTCTGTTTTTGATTTGATTTGGTTTATTTTCATCAAACCGGCAGGAGCTCGAATAAAAGAGAAAAATAGTTCACTTTACGATGTTCAAGCCCCGGTGTACAAGGCATACAGTTCTTTAAACATAATTATCAATAAAGTGCTAAGTTTTCAGGACAAACATTATACAGAAAATAGATGTGCAAAGCCACTGCATGAAATGAAGCTAACATAAAAAATAAATACAATCCATTTTCATGTTGGAAGATTGCATAAGCACAATACAATTTTGACCACGTGCGGATATTTAACGTGACCCCACTGCGGTGGCTGAGTGGTTAGGGCGCTGGGATACTGATCCGGTTACCCCCGCTACGAACCCTACCGCGGCGGCCGCGTTTCGTAGGAGGCGAAACGCAAAGGCGCCCGTGTGCTGTGCTATGTCAGTACAGGTTAAAGATTCCCATGTGGTCGAAATCATACCGGAGCCCTCCACTATGGCACTTCGTTTATCCTTTCTTCTTTCACCCTCTCCTTTATTTCTTCTTTTAAGGGTCGGTTTAGGTGTCTGCCGATATGCGAGACAGATACTGCGTCACAATCTTCCTCCCATCCCCTAAAATACGATTTTCAGTTCGTAAAACACCGGTGCACTGTGATGAGTTCAGCGGAAAGGTGTGATCGATGTGAGGCCTGCCGTGGAGAGCTACAGATGTGCTCTCCGTCACAACATTGCGGAGAGGAGGAAAGGAGGCATCCCAGGTGTGCCCCCTACTCCCCCCGTGACCTAACACACCTTGAGTGAGCAGAGCGGGAAGGCGCCTTCTGTGGTTCCCGGGTTACCCGCCGCGGTGGCTGAGTGGTTAGGGCGGTCTACTACTGATCCGGAGTTCCCGGGCTCGAACCGCGCCGAGGAGGCTGCGATTTTGTGGAGGCAAAAGGCTAATGCGGCCGAGCGCTGTGCGATGTCAGTGCGTGTTGAAGATCTCTAGGTGGTCAAAATTCCTCCGGAGCCCTCCACTACGCCATCTCTTTCTTACTTTCTTCTTTCAATGCCTCCTTTATCCCTTCCCTTACGGCGCGGTTCAGATACTGCACTGTTTCCTTTCCCCCAAAATCCAATTATTATTATTATTCCCAGTTCGGAACACGACCGCGGTGGCCGCATTTCCCTGGAGGAGAAATCGTAAAGCACCCGCGTCCTGTGCGATGTCACTGAAGGTTAAAGTTTCCCAGGTGGTCGAAATTATTCAGGAGCCCTTGGATGGATGGAAACAACTTTTATTAGAAAAAAAAGGAAAGAAAAAAATCTTCCAGGGTGGTTCCCTACAGGTCCAGGAGTCCACGGGTTTGGGCCTCACATAAGACCCAATCCACAAGCCATTTCTGGCCGGCGGGCGGAGTGGTCCGTAAAGCAGCCTCCCAGGGAGAATAAGTGGGATTAGGGATGCGGGTTACTGCCTATGGGAAAGGACATTCCCAAAGGTAATGAAAAAGTGTGGATCTGGGCACGCCACAGGTGTTACAATGAGGAGGAAAGGTGGGGTGAAAGCATGAGAGACGGTAGGGAGAAATAAAGCAGCCCGTATATTTGTCGCCATGTGGTGCTGGATAAGGGCGACAAGATACTTTGGGGTGGTGTTAATGTCATGCGGCTGAGTTTGTAGAATGCGGTGATTTGATGATATGTATAAAGCACCGATGGGGCCTTTGAGTAGGGTTGGGTGCCTAATCGTCCGGGGTCCGGGAGGAGAGTTCTCGGGCCAGCGCATGAACGCCCTCATTACAGGGGATCGAGGCATGCCCAGGAATCCACGACAAAGTGACCGTTCGGTCGAGAGAGGTGGATGTGGCAAGAATACGGTGCGTGGCCGGCGTCACCACGCCCTTTAGGTAGGGGCGGTATGCGGCCTGGGAATCTGCAAATTTCGGTTATTTTTTTGTCAATGGTGGAGTGGGCCAGCGCAAGTGCAATGGAGGCTCCTTCTGCCTCTGCAGGCGAATTAGTTCGGATAGTGGCGGCGGCCCCCATAGTGCCGTCTTCATAGGCTGCGACTGCCGTGAAGAATCCTACTTTAGAATTTTCTGCCACGTCGACATAAAGGATATCGGAGCGGTTGCTGTATGGTTTAGTGTAATAGCTCGCTCGAGCCTGCCTCCTACAATGATGGAGGCTAGCGCTCATATTGCGTGGCAGGGGCTTCTGATATATGTGATCCTGCATGAGCAGATATCCTTTAAGGCGTTGGACTTGCTGTGGTTGGAATGGATGTATTGAGACGGAGCTGTCGCAGTAGGCATTGTCCTGTTTCCGTGCGACTCAGGCCGGCTAATTGGTTGGTGCGTTGAGCCTCTATTAATTCCATCACGGTATTATGGGTACCAGTGGCCTGGAGGCGTTTCGTGCTAACCGTCCGCGGAAGACGTAGGGCGGAGGTGACAGCCGTGCGTATTAAGATGTCTGCCTGTTGTGTGTGGCGCTGAGTGAGTATGTGGTATGGGAGGTGGTATGTAATGCGGCTGATGATTAATGCATTTGTCATATTGAGGGTCGCGTTCAGACAGCCCATGATTTCGTGCTACCACCCGCTTGATTAGTGCAGCCACCTGTTTGGTCTGTCTTTGAAAGAGCTGAAGGGTGGGGGTAGCATCGAGTGTGTTGTTAATGAGAAGGCCGAGAATCTTCACCTGAGACACAATGAGCACTGGATTCTCATACATGTGCAGTTCAATGGGGGTCACTGGGTAGGGGTGTCCGCTGCAAGAGCTCCGATTTATTTGGAGAGCAACGGAGGCCTGTGTTTGCTAATTGGGTGGTGGTGATGCCTATGGCAGATTGCAGGATATCCTGGGTTGTTCCAATGGATCCTCCCGTTGTCCAGAGGGTTATATCATCTGCGTGTATGGCCGTCTGGAGCCCTGGGATAGCAGCGGGCCTTTGCCAGTGGCGCTAAGGCAATGTTAAAAAGTAAAGGTGATAGGACCGCCCCTTGTGGGGTTCCCCGGTTAGGCAGGGGGAAAGTTTGGGAGGCGACATCCCCAAGAGAGAGTTTTGCCGTGCGTCCCTGAAAGAAGGCCCGAACATATTGCCATATGCGGGTGCCACAGCCGGTGGTGGCTAATGTCGTCTGGGTATGGTCGTGGCTTATAGTGTCGAAAGCATTATGAATATCCAAGGCCAGTATGGCTTGCGTAACGGCTTTACGGCGCTTGGTGTAAAAGAGAGACTCTTTCAGGGCGAGAAGTATGTCTTGCGCCGAGATGTTTGGACAGAAGCCAAATTGAACGTGGGAGAGGAAGCCTGTTTTTTCTAGGAACGGTTGCAGGCGGTTGAGAATAACATGCTCGAAGACCTTGCGGACACAGCTCGTTCAGGAGATGGGGCGCAAATTTTTAAGGGTGAGGCGTTTTCCCGGTTTGTGTATAAATCGCATGCTGGCATGGGTCCAGGCGGACGGGAGCGTCCCAGCGTGCCAGTGGTCATTAAAGAGCTCCGTGAGTTCCTGAAGCGAGACATCGTCCAGATTGAGCAGTGCCTTCTATGTTATGCCATCGGGCCCCGGCGCCGTATAGCGGTGAATACTTCTATGCCGCTGAGGTAGACAAACCGTGGTACTGTTTTGCCTTCAAAGGTATATAGACATGCCTCCTTTGTGCCGAAAGGCCTTGCTTTAATGATGCTTATTTGTTTGGGATATGTTTCCGTGCAGTTCATCAATTCCTCTTCCGTTGATATCGGTAAGGCGCCGGTAATGATGCCTTTACATGAGTGGTCTGGTGATGATGCATAAACATTCATTGAATATTCCTTTCCTCCTAGATTGATTGCCTGGATGCTGCATATCTTTTCAGTGAGGTCCGGATCCGGGGTGCTCAGAATAGCGATATTTTGATCCGGCTTGACTGTGACCCGGGCATCGTGTGTTAATTGACGGCTGAGCTTGAATTGCAAAGCCGCAAGTAGTGACCTACCGGAGTTGTTATGCAGCGTCACCCCTCCGCGTAGATGTATCACGATCTTGCAATCATCATGCGGCAGCCTCGGCAATATGACGGAGCGAGCGGGTCGTGATCTTTCGGCATGTTTGTTTGCTTCTGCATCCGTTATAGCTTCGAATCATTTTTTTCGTGCGTCGATCATCCTGAACCATGGCGTGGCCTTCGGGTAGGTATCAGTCTTGTCTAGTGTCGTCCAGTTGGAAATTGAGTTGGAGTACGGGTCCTCCTGCGGCGTCCCGTGCGGTAGGCCCTCCTCCGGTGCATGAGTGTTAGAAATTCCGGGAGTGGAGTCCTGAGTTTTCATGTCGGCAAGTTCGTGGACTCCCTCCGGTACCGTAGGCAGTGAGCACGACCCGCCGTGGCTGGATGGCAAGGCAGCGGCGTCGGCCATATGATGCGTTGACGTAGAACGCCGCTCCTCCGTGCGCCGCCAAGGGTAATTAGGCTTAGTGCGGCGACTCCGCCTCCCAAGACTTCATAAGCTGCTTGTGCAAAATACAGCCTACTCACGGGCGAAAAAGTCCTCGCAAAAGGTCTTTTAGGTGTTCACGAAAGACTGAAGTAGTAATTTCGGGACCTATGAAGGGTAATTGGTAGAATAAAGCACGAAATTCACAAAGCCAATGTGAAGCGCGTCCGCTTCGCTCGGCTCCCTGGCTCTTCCACGAGCCCTTCAATACGGCGCCTCTTGCTTTCTTCTCTCAGTCCCTCCTTTATCCTTTCTCTTACGGTGCTGCGGTTCCGGTGTGCGTCGATATGTGAGAGAGAGATACTGCGCCATTTACTTTCCTCAAAAACGGGTTTTCATTTTTCAATCGCATCCGCAGGTGATCTAAGTGGGTTCCGCATAAAACGCAGGCGCACTTTGGTGCGTTATATATAATTGGTTTTTTTGGGGGGGAAAGGAAATGGCGCAGTATCTGTCTCAAATATCGTTGGACACCTGAACCGTGCCGTAAGGGAAGAGATAAAGGAGGGAGTGAAAGAAGAAAGGAAGAATAGGTGCCGTAGAGGAAGGCTCCGGAATAATTTCGACCACCTGGGGATCTTTAACGTGCACTGACATCGCACAGCACACGGGCGCCTTCGCGTTTTTCCTCCATAAAAACGCAGCCGCCGCGGTCGTGTTCGAACCCGATCGCGGCGGCTGCGTTGCCGATGGGCTGCTGTTGCTGATATGAAGAGTGAAAAGGAAAAAGCACGGGCCTGCCCACTGGCTCAAGCTGAGCCACAATCGCTACCTCGCTTAACACTAGGTGTGTTCGATGCGACGCCCGCCGTGGAGACAGCCGGTCGCTCAAGCACAAACGTAGCCAGGGAGCTCCAGCTTTTCGCTTTCAACCAGGGTTAACTAGAGCTAAACCACCGCCAATTTTTTAACGGGCCCTCACATCACACAGCAAGCAGGCGCCTATTACGTTTCGCCTCAATCGAAACAAGGCTGCCGCGGTCGTAACAAATGAGCATATGTTTTGCTGGAGGTGGGAGCAGAAGGGTGAGAGGCGCTATCTAGCACCATGACAGCCGAGTGTGGCGCCGATCGACTACTTTGGTGCCAGTATGTGCAATGATGCGTCTTCGCGGACAAACATTCCGGGATTTGTGAATAACAGAAATGTGTGCATCGGCCAGCAATATTGGCCCCAAGCGAAATTTCAAAGGATTCTTCAACACTTCGTTCAAAAAACGTTTTCTTGCACTTTCGTGACTAGGTATACATTAGTGTTCAGCAAACACACCGTTTAGACCATAGTTTTTTTTTAGTGCCATTCCTCCGTTAACAGTAAAGCCATCAAATTCTTTGCGACTTTCGAGTTATATGCAAGGAGAAAGCAAACTGATTTTGAGACGCATTTAACACTCTTTACGTGTGGGAATGTGAAACCATTATTATTTCTGGATTGATTGTACGCGCCATATTTTTGCGTTCATTAAAGTTATTTTCTCCGAGTGAATATGCATGAGACAGAAAAAAACCCCTTTATTATTAAGACCAAGACCTGGGCACGCACCTGGGTGCCCCCTGCCCCATTAAATCCCCTAATAATCTCTCTCACGGCCCAATTACTTAAACCGACACCACTAGGTATGCTGCAAGACGAATGGTTGCATTACTTTCATACAAAATTCAGAGAAAGCATGCATTTGAATGTGCATATGCGATCACTTCGAATCCCTATCGCCTTAATAGATGAAGCGCCTTAGAACAAGTGTTCTCGCATGCCGTGGTGGCGACTGCCAATGCGCCGTAATAGGCGGATGGTCCGGTGTGCAGTGTTTGTGAGTCGACGGATGAGGGTGGTCAGCCTCTTATACGTGTTCAGCCCCAACCTGGACACATTTCTTATGGTGTATATAGTTTGTACATATTACTTCTACCCCTATCCTCGCTTCCTGTCCCCTCACCTCTTCCATTTCATTTCTTCATTCTGCCCGCTGTCCTTTATTTCCGCTGCCGCTGCTCAGGTGCTTCAGTACCGATGGCAGATGCCGGGGCTAGCAAAAATCTTTTCCTTCCTTTTTACTATTATTTTAATAAAACGACTACCACCACCACCAGCCCCCAAGTGACTAGCGCACTCACATCCTTTCCTCCCGGGTGCCGTCCCCCTCCGCATTTTGGCACAATCCGCGCACAGGTCGTGAAGCAGGAAAAGCTGATCCAGTTAATAATTATCGCTGGCTGTATACTGATACGTACGGCGACAGGCTATCTGGATTAGCAACGTGGAAAGCAAGACTAGCATGCTGGTAGCCAGCACCTATGCTTCTTCGGGATGGCTCCGAGCAAAGCAATGGTAATCGCTCGCACGTTTCCCACCAAGGACTACTGAGAGTGGAGTCGGGTGTCAGCTGGTTAAAATTTGGAAGCGTCGACCGGTTGGATTATGGGAACCGAGAGAGCGGAGGCCTGAAAGACTCCGCCACAGCGAACGAGCGGCAGTTATCTTCCCCAATGGTCGTGACTATGTTGGGGTAACAAAGAAGCCTCGTTTCCGGTGGAAGACAGCGTGTCGAAAGCACCGGCGGGCTAGCGGTCATCGTCCGAAATCTTCGCAGGCATCTCAAAAGACAAAACGACCTCTTCCGGCTTCTGGACTCGACTTTGCGATCTAGCCTGGCGCGTCGGCTGACATCTAAGGAAGAACAGATGCCAGCAGCGCGTGGAAACATTCGGCTGGACAGATAACATCGCCTGCCGCAGTCTACTTTAACCCGACGGCCTCCTCCTCTGTCCCAGGCTCGGCATGTGAGGGGGGGTGTGCCTATGTGCGGTGGTGTCAGTTTGTGCGCGTGAATGAAAGTTTCAGCCACTCCCACCCTGGCGAGGGCGTCCTCAACCTAGGGAATTTAGTGACGAAGAATGGTATACATCTCGACAGTGAGTGCAGTGACAATCATCCTTCATTCTGTTCCTTACTCTTGTAAAATTTGAAATAAACCCACTGTACATTTTCCTTCATATCGGAGTCCGACAACGTCCTTCGGAGCCAGGACCTGCGGTGCTGAATTAGTCAGCCTACCCAAGGGCCCCTCCATCTCTAACAATACTAATAATACTACTGCCCGCGCGTGTTTTGATCCTGATTGAGGTATTCTGAGCGGTAGATGTTCACTAGCTGCTCTGTGTTACTTGAACATTGTGTATGCTGAGAGTAAGGTGTTTCCAGGTTTCCGAGCGTGTTTGAGTGGGGTCTATGAGACTCCTAAGGAGGCCTGAAGTGTTGCGGCTCGACATCTGTCTTGCTGCGCTGTTGCATCTATCTGCCCTGTTATTTCTCAGCGAGCTGGGCAGAATACTCTGCAGCTTGCTGGGTACGTCACAGATGCGCGCGCGTAATATACGATTGTGTTTCTCCCTCCGCCATTGTGTTTTGAGGCTACGGCGAGCTTCCATGAGGTGCATCAGAGAGTTGCATCCACGTCCGATGCACGCTTTGTAAGCTGCATATGCTTTTCGTGCGGACGGAGTGTATCCATGAGTCGGTGCGCCCAAGTGGAGCAGACTTGCCGCAAGAGAGAAGTTACTTGGAGGGTCTGCCAGAAAACATTCCAGTCGGGAAGTTTGGCTTGTGCAAGGGGGCGATGTAGGGTTGAGTATAAATGATACTGCTGAGTATGCAGTAGTGGCTACTGAGGGCGTCGTCAGTGCTGATCCCTCTATTCTCGTAATAGAAATAGTTCTGAGTTTCGACTGAAAGAAGAATGGAAAAGAAATTGCTCGGGCCTGTATTGGGTTGGGACAAAGGAAATGCCGCAGTATCTGTCACATCTGTGCTGACACCTGAACCGCACCGTAAGAAAAGCACTAAAGGAGGGACTGAGAAAAGAAAAGAAGAAATAGGGGCATTGTGAAGGGCTCCGGAATAATTTCGACCACCTGCGGATCTTTAACGGGACCCTACCGCGGTGGCTGAGTGCTTAGGGCGCTGGGATACTTATCCGGATTACCCCAGCTACGGAACCTACCGCGACAGCCGCGTTTCGTAGCAGGCGAAACACAAAGCCGCCCGTGTGCTGTGCTATGGTGGTGGTGGTAGTGGTTTTATTAAAAATAATAGTAAAAAGGAAGGAAAAGATTTTTTGCTAGCCCCGGCATCTGCCATCGATACTGAAGCACCTGAGCTGGGGCAGCGGAAATAAAGGACAGCAGGCAGAATGGAGAAATGAAATGAAAGAGGTGAGGGGAGAGGAATAGAGGACAGGGGGAGAAGTAATATGTACAAACTATTTACACAATAAGAAATGTGTCCAGGTTGTGCGCGTGATTAGTTCATTTTAGAGGAATTAAACCACACGCGCACAGCACTGTGTAGGTTACAACTGGAGTGGGGCGGCCAGTTATTAATCGTTCAAGGTAGAACTCGCGGAGCGTTCGGTCACTGCGTGTAGCTACCTGACGGAGAACAGACGGGACGTCAAGCCCGTGTGTTCGAGGAATGCACAGAGGCTCACCAATGTTCGCTCACGAGTGCGCGCACTGCCCTGCGGCCACAATAGCGTCTTGATGCAGTCTGGTAGTATGCCCTGCGCCCTATAGGCCGCGAGCATATCGCGACGAGCATCGGCGAACGCGGAGCAGCGAAGGAGCAGATGTTCTAGTGTTTCCACTGCACCGCATCCGTCACACACATCACTCGTCGCGATTCCGTGACGCACCCGTCGTTCCCCGGGCCACACGCAGCCAATGCGCGCGCGGAGGATTATTGCACGTTGTGACCCTGTAAGTGCGCGACAGCCGGTGACACTGTCGATGCGCTCACCTCCCGCGATGCGTGGGTCGGGGTGCTGCTTTCGGAGATGGTCGTGAATGGCCGCACGCACGTCCTCCAGCGCAAGGGGCAGATCACTGGCAGGTAGTTGGTGTGCAGCGGTCGCGAGGTCGTCAGCTTCTTCGTTGCCGGCGATGCCGCAGTGACCGGGCACCCACTTTGCACGCACGGCACAACCTCTCTGCGCGAGGCGCTCGAAGCGCGAGCGAATTTCCCGCACTAGTGGGGTACCGCGGCCGTTAGATTGCAGGCGGCTGAGGGCGGCGCGGGAGTCGCACAGCAGAGCACTCCTGGGCGGCGGAGGGCCGAGGGTGAGCAGCAGGTCCAGCCCGAGCCTGATCCCCATCAACTCCGCCGTGGTGGAGGAGCCCAGGAAGTTTTCGTGTTGCTGGCTGTGCAGTCGCAGGGCGGGGATGGTGGCCGCCGCAGCAAGGGAGCAGCTGTCGCGGGCCACTGAGCCGTCGGTGTACACGAGGAGATGGTCCTGGAGCTCCTCGTGTATGACGGCTCTGGCCAGCTGCTGCACAGCGCAGAGGGGTGTGCTCCGCTTTCCAGCGATGCCGACGATCTCTCGCTGTACCTCCGAGGCAGCAGGCCAGGGCGCGCAGGAGCCGTAGGGGGGTGGGCCTTGGGTCAATTGCTCATACTCGAGCAGCGCCGCGCCCATTCGTGAGCGCGGGTGCGAGCGCATACGCTGCAGCAGCGAGCCGCCGTCCGGTGCGCGGTGAAGCCGGTCGATGTGATTCAGTGCCCTGCGCGCTGCTTGGAGCTCAAGGGGCCACGCTCCTGCCTCGGCCAACGTTGCGGCGCACTGCGAGTTTTTGGCAGGCCTAGGCACACGCGCAGGGACTTGCGGTGCTGAAGCTCGAGCTTCTTCCAGCACGGCTTGCGCACCGTGACGAGAGCAGCGCATAGAGCACCGCCCCCAAAGCTGCGGCATTGTATAGACGCAGCGCGGCTTGCTGGGAGATTCCCTGGCCTCGAGCGGTGAGCTTGTGCACGACGGCGGTGATCCTCTTCATCTGCAGACAGGCCTTGGTCGCCGCGGGGCGGAAGGAAAGGCGCCAGTCGATGTCCAGGCCAAGGTACCGCACCGATTTACGCCAAGGAATCGTAGTCCCGTCCAGTGACAGTGGCGCAAGGTGCGCGCGCGAGCGCGAAACGCAGGCCATGGGCACCGATTTGTCCGCGCTCAGCGACAGACCAAGGCCGCGCAATCTGGCATCGATTGCGGTCAGAGCTCCCTGAAGGCACCCCCGCACGCGGAACGCCTCGCCCGGTGGTCCCCGGCACCACAGAGCTATGTCGTCTGCATATATGGACATGTACACATGGTGTCGCCCGCTCGTGGGGAGGGAGGCCGGCACCACCGACATGGCCACATTAAACAGAAATGGTGATAGGACAGAGCCCTGCGGCACGCCCATGTCGACCGGGCGAGGCTTGGAGAGCTTACCCCCTACTCGTACGCGCATGGTGCGGCCACTCAGGAAGCCATGAACGTATCGCAAAAGGCGCCCGCTCACACCGGCCCCCTCAAGCACCGCGAGAATTGGTGCGCGGTGAACGTTGTCAAAAGCGCCCGAGACGTCCAGTAGCAGCAGCAGCGCGACCTGGCCTGCTGCCCTGGCATGCTCCAGCGCTGTAACAACGTCCGATATTGAATCAGCCGTGCACCGCATCCCACGGAAACCCGTCTGCCGCTCGTCTCAACAAATCAGCCTCCGCAGCCCGCTCGTTCAGACGCTGCAACGCCATATGCTCCATGAGCTTACCTGCCGCCGATGTTTATGCCAGTGGCCGGTATCCGCTCAGCTCCGTAGGTGGGCGCCCTGCCTTTCGGATGGGACAAACGACCGCGGTTCGCCAATCCTCCGGTAGCTCCCCGCGTTCCCACACCAGGTTGATCTGCTGCAGGAGGATCTGTCGCTGCTGCGCATCCAGGTTTCGCAGCATTTGGTATGTCACCCCGTCCGGTCCGGGCGCCGAGCGGCGGCGGCAGCGCTGCAGCGCATTGTTCAATTCCGCCGCGGTGAACGGCGCATCACATGGACCTTCCGAGGCGACAGGCGAGGGACTGGCGTCGCTTCTGGGGCTCTCAGGAGCAGGTATGATAGCGGCGTTTGCGGGGCTGGGCGGCGCGAACCGATCGGCAAACCGCTCTGCCAATTCTACAAAGCTGAGCCCGCTGGAGATTGCGAGGGCGGCCAGCGGTTGACGGTTTTCCTGTGGTTCGGTGATGCGCCGCAGGGTGTCAAACAGCCTCCGCGAGCTGACATCTTCCTCCATCCGTTGGCATAGTGAAGCCCACTGCCGGCGGTATAGCTTGTTGGCGTGGCGGCGCGCTGCTGCGTCCAAGCGGTTGTAGACAGTCCAGTCGGCGGCTCTGTCTGTCCGTCGCGCCCGTCGCTCTGCGCGATCTCTCTTCTCGCGCAGATTGAGCAGCTTCATATCAGGTGTGGGCTGCCCTGCCCTTACCTCTGCTCGTTGGGTGGCTGCGAGAGCGCTTCGGACAAGACTTGAAAAGAAATCTGCGCTAGTGGCCGCCGCCTCGTCGACCGCCCGCCTGAACGCACTCCAATCGGTAATGGAGTAGGCACGTTTGGGGCGCGCCTCCATCGCAGTGGGTTCAATTAGGATGGAGTAATGATCCGAGCCCCAGAGAGATGGTGATCGGCGCCATGTCGCCTCGATGCCTCTGGATGCGAAGGCAACGTCGATGCAGGAGCCGGTTGTTCCGCGTCGTCGAAAGGTGGGCTCGCCGGTGTTCAAGGGGGTGAGTCCCAGCTGCGTTGTTGCGTCGTGCAGGTCGTCTCCACGCTCGGAGTGGCGCGCACTGCCCCACGCACTATGGTGGGCGTTAAAATCACCACAGATGATTTGGCGCGGGGCACAGCACGAAGACACAGCACGAAAACACAGCGCGTTCCACGCGACAGCTGGACGCACATAAACACTGGCCACCGACGTGTCAACACCACCGACGCGCACTGTCACCACCACGCACTCCTGGGCGTCAGATGTTGCCGCCGCCGAGCCGACGAGGGTGTGCTGGACGTCCTGCCGCACGTATATCGCGCACCTTGATTTCCCGGGGCGATGAGATGTGACACAACAGGGCACTGCAGCACAGGTGGGTTCCTCGCACGTGGTGGCTGAATGGTAGCCAATGTAGCCAGGTAGCCGCATCTGGGGCTCCCCGTCATGTGAACGTACGTACGTCTCCTGCAGCGCGATAACTTCCGGCGAATCCTGTGCGATGCGAACTCGCATTTCGGCGTACCGCGCCGCAAGCGAGCGCACGTTCCACTGCAGGATGGTTGGTATGCGGGAGGGAGTCCGGCGGCTAGCCATCATGCTGGCTTATCTGTGCGGGAGCACCCGCAGCTTCTAAGCAAGCCCGGTGTCCATCGGTGCCCTCCGGGAAAAGTGCGCTGAGGGCGCGCAACGCCAGCTTTAGGCGCGCGATCTCCGCGTCCCGTGCGTCAGGGGGCTGGCCGTGAGAAGCGGCCGCAGGCTCGGGCCGCGCTGTACGGGACGCCGGGCAACCGGATCGCCGCTGCCGCTGCCGGCGCTGCCGTTGCTTCTGTGTCTGCTGCTGCTGCTGCTGGGGTGTTCCCCTGACGACCTGCGCATAAGAAAGAGCGCGCGGCGTCTGCTGATGTTGCTGGGCTGGGGCCGCTGTCTCAGCCTGGACGACGGCTCGGACAACCAGCCTGGACATCGGGGCCATGGATGTGGCCATGAAAGTGGCCACGTGTCGCTCTCGCTGCCAGTGCGGGCACGCTGGGTCAATGGCTGCGTGCCGCCCCCCGCAGTTAATGCAGCGGGGCTTGCTCGCGCAGGTACCAGGCTCGTGCGGCCCGCCGCAGCGCGTGCATCGGGCAGGAGCACGACACACCTCAGTGGCATGCCCCAGGCTGGCGCACTTGGCGCACTGGAGCGGCCGGGGACGGCAGGGGCGGACCGCGAGCCTGCGCTTGAATATGGTGATGAACGCCGGGGGTGTCGGCGCCGCAAAACGGGGAGCGAGTGTGCTGCCCGACAGAGACGCCGACACCATCGGTACCGTTGACTCCGCCGCCGCTAGCAGCTCCTCCGCCGTCCTGCGCCCGTCCACACCGAAGACCAGGCCGGAGCTTTGATTCCGAGGAGGAGGCTCCTTGGCGCAGACCGGCACGCCGCGGATGACGGCCGTGGCTAGCAGGGCCTGGAGAGCATCGCTGCTCCCCGCGTCCACTGCCACCACATTCCGCCGCATGTTTACCCGGACGGCGAGGACGCCCGGGCGGGATCCGATCTCCTCGGCCAACTCCCGGCCCTGTTCCCTGGTGAAGGCGGTGCCCCGGTTCGCCGGCCGAAACAGCACCGTCCCCACCAGGCTGGACGGGACCTCCACGGCAGCCGCGGCTCGCTCCAGGGCAGCTCTCCGACGCCGCTGCGCCTTGGTAGTGATAATGCGCCACGGGACCAGGCTGGCCCCAGCATCATCGTCGCCGCTGCCTGCGGGGCATTGCTGCGGCGCGCCGCGGAGTTGGGCGAGCTCGCTGCCAGCAGACGAAGCCCCAGCCGCAGCCTGGTCTCGTGCGGCGGTATTTGGTGAGATCGCACCCGTTTTTCTTCCGGACGCCGTCGCCCCACCAGCAACAGCAACAGCATCAGCAGCAGGCTGGAGGTGGGCTCCATGGGGCTCGTGCTGGGAAGGCCCTGCTCCTTCGAGTGTGGAGGGAGAGGGAACAGTGACGGTGGGGGGACTTCGAGCTTCCCGCTTGGCCACCGCGACGTCCCTTTTGGTTTCCGAGTCCCTCTCCTCCTCGGACCCCGTTGAGCGTGGCCGTTTCCGGAGAGCAGACTCGTCCATTGGGGTGCACATGCTCTCCTCGGCTGCAGGTGTCCGCGGTGAGCCCGCAACAGCAGCATCAGGAGGAGAGGGCATCACAGCCGGTTCCCCAGGAGTAGCAATGGCGGCAGGAATCGCAGGGGTGGCCAGAAATGGCGGGGAGGGAGCCGCCATGGAGTTCTGCGTCTGGTGAGCGAGCGCCATGGCGTCCCTCAAGGCTAGAACGCGTGGGTCCGCCGGCGACACGTCCAAGGTCCCGATGACGGACTCAAGGTTCTCCGAGGTGGTGATGAGCGCCGCCGTCAGGCACCTCACCGTGTCCCGCAGATCAGCGATCTCGGCCTGCATTCGCCGAATGGTGCTGGACGACCTTCCTCTGGACGGTGTTCGTCTCCGTGATCGTGAGCGTGAGCGGCCTGCCCTGCGTTGCTGATTGTCACCGCCGGACACAGGCCTTCGCTCGTTCACGGTGTCTGTGGCCTCCATGGGGAGACCCCGCAACGCCGCGAAGCCTTAGGCCCAGCGTCCGAAGGAACAGAGAGCTAAAAAACACGTCCGCTCGCTTCAAACGCCCACCGAAGAATCCGCTATGCTATGTCAAAGCACGTTATAGATCCCCATGTAGTCGAAATCATTCCGGAGCCCTCCACTATGGTACCTCGTTTATCCTTGCTTCTTTCACTCTCTCCTGGTGGTGGTAGTGGTTTTATTAAAAATAATAGTAAAAAGGAAGGAAAAGATTTTTGCTAGCCCCCGCATCTGCCATCGATACTGAAGCACCTGAGCTGGGGCAGCGGAAATAAAGGACAGTAGGCAGAATGGAGAAATGAAATGAAAGAGGTGAGGGGACAAGAATAGAGGACAGGGGAGAAGTAATATGTACAAACTATTTACACAATAAGAAAAGTGTCCAGGTTGTGCGCGTGATTAGTTCATTTTAGAGGAATTAAATCACACACGCGCACAGCACTGTGTAGGTTACAACTGGAGTGGGGCGTCCAGTTATTAATCGTTCAAGGTAGAAGTCACGGAGCGTTCGGTCACTGCGTGTAACTAACTACCTGAGGGAGAACAGACAGGACGTCAAGCCCGTGTGTTCGAGGAATGCACAGACTCTCTCCTTTATTCCTTCCTTTAAGACCCGATTCAGGTGTCTGCCGATATGCGAGACAGATACTGCGCCATTTCCTTTGCTCCCCCAAAAATAATTTTCATCTGATAAAACACCGGTGCACTCTGATGAGTTCAGCGGAAAGCTGGGTGAGATCGATGTGAGGCCTGCCGTGGAGAGCTACAGATGTGCTCTCAGTCAAAACGTTGCAGAGGGGAGGAAAGGAGGCATCGCAGGTGTGCTCCCTACTTTGTCCGTGATCTAACATACCATGACCGAGCAGAGCGGGAAGGCGTCTTGTGTAGTTCCCGGGTTCTCGGCCTTTTGGGCTAAGATCAGAGCCGTCAGGCTGCTGGTTTTCTGAGAGGCAAACCCACGCGCCTGGAGCGTAGCGGTGTGTAGCCCCGCTCCCGGAAGGAGGCCCCCATCCCCCTGGAGGATCGTCGTCCCGGTCGCCCGGTCGCCGGTAGCCCGGGAATCCCGGCCGCCCAGCCTACCCCGGAGCTTGGTGGAGGTGCTGACCGTGGCCCCCCACCCTCTACGCGCCGCCCATCTGCTGATCCAGGTCCCAGGCCCGGCTCAAGCATGGTTTCTACCGGTCCCGCTGGCGGACCAACTTTCCGCGCGCCTACCCCGAAGGCGCACTGCTTCAACTTCTCGTTAACGACCGAGGCCTCGGCCGACGACGTAGTCGACGGCATCGAAGCTGTTGTCGGCCCGAAGGGGCTGGAGTCGCTCCAGCACCAGGGCGGTTACAAGTTCTGCGTTACCGTAGCCTCTGCTGCGGCGGCTCACAAGCTTCTCGCAGCGGGTGCCTTCCTTGTGAACGGCACCTCAGTCCCGGTCTCCTGCGTGGGTCCTGCGGTCGTGAACGTCACGGTGTTCAGGCTGCCGCTCTTCGTAGGTGACGCTTCGCTCGCCTCGGCACTCAGCCCTTACGGGAAAGTGCTTGAGATCACCCACCCTACCCTGAAGGGCCGGCGGCATGTCGACAACGGTCAGCGGCTGGTCCGGATGGAAATGCAGAAACCCGTACCCAACTTCATCTCTGTCCTAGGGCACCGCGCCATGTGCGATTATAGAGGCGTCCGCAAAGTTTGTTCTCGCTGTGCGCAGGAGGGCCACGTCGGCGCAGCTTGTCGCACGCCGCGGTGCTCGCGTTGCGAGGCCTTCGGCCACGACACGGTCGGGTGTCGGGCGATGTGCAGGCGGTGCGGCGGGCCGCACGCGGCGGCGGATTGCCTGCGGCCGCGTTCGTACGCGGATGCGGCCGCCGCCAGGGGACCTGGGGCTCCCCGACCTGGGCCGCCCAAGGGACCTGGAGATGACACCTTGCGACGCCCCGCCGAGCAACAGCCGGCTGACACCCCTCGGGAGGGCCAGGCCGCAGGCTCCCCCGTCGACACCCCCGGGGAGGACCAAGCCGCGTACCCTCCGCTTGCCACCCCCAGAGAGGATCAGACTGAGCACCCCCCGGACGCCTCCCCCGAGAGGAGCAGAGTGCGAACCCCCCGGCTGCCACCCCCATGTGCCACCCCAGCGTGGACCCCACCGTTGACGCGCCGCCAGAGAGCTTCTCGGAGCTTTTCTCTTTTCACTCCCCTTCGTCCCCGGCTGCCGTCTCTGATGCAACGGGCGCCTTCTCGCCGGAGCCACTCGCATCTTTCGGCTCGGAGGACGACTCGAGCCAGGACTCTGAGTCCACCTCGTCCCAGACGGATCAGGACGGGCCGTCCGTGAGCGGTGCAGTGTTGCGCCTGACGGGGGACCCGACCTGCGAGCAGCGCCAAGCCCTCTCCACCTCGGTACACCAAGCCCTGCCCTGTCAAGCGCCCCGCCCTCAGCCCAAGGGAGAGGAGACGCAACCAGCCGGTGGTGGCTTGTCGCCAACACCGGTCGCTACTTCATCGGCGTCGAGTGGAACGCTGAGTCGCGACGTGACGGTCAGTCAGCCGCTCGATCTGCGAGCAGTGGCCGAAATGGACACAGGAAAGCTAGCGGGGAAGCACGCGAGGGACGCGGATGATAATTCCGATGGCGCTGTCTCGCCCCAGGCCAAAAAGTCTGCCCCAAGCTCCGCTCTTGGCGGGGCTCCCTAAAGGAGTACTGTCACCGTCGACGCTCTGTATCACCATCATGGCGTTAGTGCACCTTCTCTCCCTGAATCTTCGGGGATTTAGGTCGCCGGACAAGCAGAGAGAGGTGATGCACTTCGCCCGAGCGCAGGGCGTCGACATCCTGTTTTTACAGGAAACTAACCTACGTTACCCACGCGAGGTCTCCGATTTTAGGTCCAGGTTTTGTGTTCATGCTTTTTTTTCGTTAACTACTTCTGTTTCGTGCGGTGTTGGTGTGGTTTTTGTTAACAGCTCTTTTCGCTCTGGCGCGCACTGCATTTACGGCATTGACGGTCGCACACTTGCGGTGCATTTTTATTTGGGTAGCAGGCGTGTCAGGGCGGTAGTGGTCTACGCACCAGCCCGCCGTTCTGATTCGTCTAGTTTCTTTAATTTGTTAGATTCTTTTTTGTTGGACTGTTATCCTTGTTTTCTAGTTGGCGATTTCAATTGTGTTTTAGATCCCGTTCGTGATGTAGTGGTGTAGTGTAGTGAATAACTGGACGCCCCACTCCATTTGTAACCTACAAAGTGCTGTGCGCGTGTGATTTAATTCCTCTAAAATGAACTAATCACGCGCACAACCTGGACACATTTCTTATTGTGTAAATAGTTTGTACATATTACTTCTTCCCCTGTCCTCTATTCCTGTCCCCTCACCTCTTTCATTTCATTTCTCCATTCTGCCTGCTGTCCTTTATTTCCGCTGCCCCAGCTCAGGTGCTTCAGTATCGATGGCAGATGCCGGGGCTAGCAAAAATCTTTTCCTTCCTTTTTACTATTATTTTTAATAAAACCACTATCACCACCACCATTTTTCAATCGCATCCTCTTGTGATCTAAGTGGGTTCCGAATAAAACGCAGGTGCACTTTGGTGCGTTGCTGATGAGCTGCTGTTGTGATATGAAGAATTAAAAGAAAAAAAAGCACGGGTCTGCCCACAGGCTCAAGCTTATCCACCATCGCTAAATTGCTTAACACTCGGTGCGGTACCTTGGCCTGGACATCGACTGGCGCCTTTCCTTCCGCCCCGCGGCGACCAAGGCCTGTCTGCAGATGAAGAGGATCACCGCCGCCATGCACAAGCTCACCGCTCGAGGCCAGGGCATCTCCCAGCAAGCCGCGCTGCGTCTATACAATGCCGCAGCTTTGGGGCCGGTGCTCTATGCGCTGCCGCTCGTCACGGTGCGCAAGCCGTGCTGGAAGAAGGTCGAGCTTCAGCACCGCAAGTCCCTGCGCGTGTGCCTAGCTCGGCCTGCAGAAAAATTCGCAGTGCGCCGCAACGTTGCGCGAGGCAGGAGCGTGGCCCCTTGAGCTCCAATCAGCGCGCAGGGCACTGAATCACATCGACCGGCTTCACCGCGCACCGGACGGCGGCTCGCTGCTGCAGCGTATGCGCTCGCACCCGCGCTCACGAATGGGCGCGGCGCTGCTCGAGTATGAGCAATTGACCCAAGGCCCACCCCCCTACGGCTCCTGCGCGCCCTGGCCTGCTGCCTCGGAGGTACAGCGAGAGATCGTCGGCACCGCGGGAAAGCGGAGCACACCCCTCTGCGCTGTGCAGCAGCTGGCCAGAGCCGTCATACACGAGGAGCTCCAGGACCATCTCCTCGTGTACACCGACGGCTCAGTGGCCCGCGACAGCTGATCCCTTGCTGCGGCGGCCACCATTCCCGCCCTGCGACTGCACAGCCAGCAACACGCAGCCTTCCTGGGCTCCTCCACCACGGCGGAGTTGATGGGGATCCGGCTCGGGCTAGACCTGCTGCTCACCCTCGGCCCTCCGCCGCCCAGGAGTGCTCTGCTGTGCGACTCCCGCGCCGCCCTCAGCCGCCTGCAATCTAACGGCCGCGGTACCCCACTTGTGCGGGAAATTCGCTCGCTCATCGAGCGCCTCGCGCAGAGAGGTTGTGCCGTGCGTGCACAGTGGGTTCCCGGTCACTGCGGCATCGCCGGCAACGAAGAAGCTGACGACCTAGCGACCGCTGCACACCAACTACCTGCCAGCGATCTGCCCCTTGCGCTGGAGGACGTGCGTGAGGCCATTCACGACCATCTCCGAAAGCAGCAACCCGACCCACGCATCGCGGGAGGTGAGCGCATCGACAGTGTCACCGGCTGTCGCGCACTTACACGGTCGCAACGTGCAATGATCCTCCGCGCGCGCATTGGCTGCGTGTGGCCCGGGGAACGACGGGTGCGTCACGGAATCGCGACGAGTGATGTGTGTGACGGATGCGGTGCAGTGGAAACACTAGAACATCTGCTCCTTCGCTGCTCCGCGTTCGCCGATGCTCGTCGCGATATGCTCGCTGCCTATAGGGCGCAGGGCATACTACCAGACTCCATCAAGACGCTATTGTGGCCGCAGGGCAGTGCGCGCACTCGTGAGCGAACTTTGGTGAGCCTCTGTGCATTCCTCGAACACACGGGCTTGACGTCCCGTCTGTTCTCCGTCAGGTAGTTACACGCAGTGACCGAACGCTCCGCGAGTTCTACCTTGAACGATTAATTACTGAACGCCCCACTCCAGTTGTAACCTACACATTGCTGTGCGCGTGTGTGATTTAATTCCTCTAAAATGAACTAATCACGCGCACAACCTCGACACAATTCTTATTGTGTAAATAATTTGTACATAATACTTCTCCCCCTGTCCTCTATTCCTGTCCGCTCACCTCTTTCATTTCATTTCTCCACTCTGCCTGCTGTCCTTTATTTCCGCTGCCCCAGCTCAGGGGCTTCAGTATTGATAGCAGATGCCGGGGCTAGCAAAAATTTTTTTGCTTCCTTTTTACTATTATTTTAATAAAACCACTACCATCACCTAGGCGTGTTCGATGCGACGCCTGCCAAGGAGACAGCCGGTCGCTCGAGCACAAACGTTGCCAAGGAGCTGCAGCTTTTCGATTTCGAATAGGGTTAACTAGAGCTAAACCACCTCCAATTTTTTAACGTACTCTCCCATCTCACAGCAAGCAGGCGCCTGCTACGTTTCATCTCTATCGAAACAATGCTTCCACGGTCTTTACAAATGAACATATGTTGTGCTGGAGGTAGGGGAAGAAGGGTGAGAGGCACTATACAGCACCATAACTGCCGGGCGTGGCGCCGATCGAATACATTGGTCCCAATATGTGCAATGATGCGTCTTCGCGGACAAACATTCCTTGCTTTGTGAATAAACGAAATGTGCGCAATGGCCAGCACTATTGGCCCCGAGTGAAATTTCCGAGGGTTCTTCAACAGTTCGTTCAAAAAACGATTTTCTGTTACCCGCCGCGGTGGCTCAGTGGTTAGGGCGCTCGACTACTGATCCGGAGTTCCCGGGTTCGAACCCAACCGCGGCGGCTGCGTTTTTATGGAGGAAAAACGCTAAGGCGCCCGTGTGCTGTGCGATGTCAGTGCACGTTAAAGATCCCCAGGTGGTCGAAGTTATTCCGGAGCCCTCCACTACGGCACCTCTTTCTCCCTTTCTTCTTTCACTACCTCCTTTATCCCTTCCCTTACGGCGCGGTTCAGGTGTCCAACGATATACGAGACAGATACTGTGCCATTTCCTTTCCACCAAAAACCAATTATTATTATTGTACTTTCGCCACTAGGTATACATTAGTGTTTAGAAAACACAGCGTTTAGACCATAGAATTTTTTAAACCATTCCTTCGTTACAGTAAAGCCATCAAACCGTATGCGACATTCGAGTTATACGCAAGCAGAAAGGATTTTGAGACGCTCTTATGAACTCCTTACGTGTGAAAATGTGAAACCATTACTATTTCTTGATTCATTTCACGCGCATTTTTTTACAATCATTAAAGTTATTTTCTCCGGGCGAATATGCATGAGACAGAAAAAAGCCTTTATTATGAAGACCAAGACCTGGGCACGCACCTGGGTGCCCCCTCCCCCATTAAACCCCCTAATAATCTCTCTTACGGCCAAATTACTTGGACCGACACCACTACCTAGCTATGCTGCAAGACGAATAGCTGCATGACTTTCATACAAAATTAAGAGAAAGCATGCATTTGAATGTGCATATGCGATCACTTCGAGTCCCTATCGCCTTAATAAATTAAGCGCCTTAGAACAAGTGTTCTCGCATGCCGTGGTGGCGACTGCCAATGCGTCTTAATAGGCGGATGGTCAGGTGTGCAGTGTTTGTGAGTCGACTGATGAGGGTGGCCAGCCTCAAGGATGTGTTCAGCCCCCAAGTGACAAGCGCACTAAGATTCTTCCCTTCCGGGTGCTGTCCACCTCCGCATTTTGGCAAGATCCGCGCATTGGTCGTGAAGCAGGAAAAGCTGATCCAGTTAATAATTATCGCTGTCTGTATACTGATACGTACGGCGACAGCCTATCTGGATTAGCAACGTCGAAAGCAAGACTCGCCTGCTGGTAGCCAGCACTTATGCTTCTTCGGGTGGCTCCGAGCAAAGCGATGGGAATCGCTCGCACGTTTCCCGCCAAGGACCACTGGGAGTGGATTCAGGTGTCCGCTGGGGTTACAATTTGGAAGCATCGCCCGGTTGGATTACGGGAACCGAGAGAGCGGAGGCCTGAAAGACTCCGCCACAGCGAACGAGCGGCAGTTATCTTCCGCAATGGTCGTCACTATGTTGGGGTAACAAAGAATCCTCGTTTCCGGTGGAAGACGGCGTGCCGAATGCACAGGCGGGCATGCGGTCATCGTCCGCAATCTTCGCAGGCATCTCAAAAGACGAAACGACCTCTTCCGGCTTCTCGACCCGACCTTGCGATCTAGCCTGGCGCGTCGGCTGACATCTAAGGAAGAACAGATGCCAGCAGCGCGTGGAAATATTCGGCTGGACAGATAACATCGCCTGCCGCAGTCGACGTGAACCCGACGGCATCCTCCTCTGTCCCAGGCTCGGCTTGTGACGGGGCGTGTCCCTATGTGCGGTGGTGTCAGTTTGTGTGGGTGATTGAAAGTTTCAGCCACTCCCACACTGGCGACGGCGTCCTCAACCTAGGGAATTTAGTGACGAAGTATGGTATATATCTCGACAGTGAGTGTAGTGAAAATCATCCTTCATTCTGTTCCTTACTCTTATAAAATTTTAAAGAAACCCACTGTACATTTTCCTTCATAACGGAGTCCGACAACGTCCTTCGGAGCCAGGTCCTGCGGTGCTGAATTAGTCAGCCTACTCCAGGGCCCCTCCATCTCTAACAATACTAATAATACTGCCCGCGCGGGTCTTGATCCTGATTGAGGCATTGTGATCGGTAGATGTTCACTAGCTGCTCTGTGTTAACTCGAAAATTGTGCATGCTGAGAGTAAGGTGTTTCTGGATTTCCTAGCGTGTTTGAGAGGGATCTATGAGACTCCTAAGGAGGTCTGAAGTGTTGCGGCTCGACATCTGTCTTGCTGCGCTGTTGCTTCTATCTGCATTGTAATATTCAGCGAGCTGGGCAGAATACTCTACAGCTTGCTGGGTACGTCACAGATGCGAGCGCGGAATATAGGATTGTGTTTCTCCCTCCGCCATTGTTTTTTGAGGCTACGGCGAGCTTCCATGAGGTGCATCAGAGAGTTGCATCCAAGTCCGATGCACGCTTTGTAAGCTGCATATGCTTTTCGTGCGGACGGAGTGTATCCATGAGTCGGTGCGCCCAAGTGGAGTAGACTTGCCGCAAGAGAGAAGTTACTTGGAGGGTCTCCCAGAAAACATTCCAGTCGGGAAGTTTGGCTTGTGCAAGGGTGCGATGTAGGGTTGAGTATAAATGACACTGCTGAGTATGCAGTATTGGCTACTGAGGGCGTCGTCAGTGCTGATCCCTCTATTCTCGTAGTAGAAATAGTTCTGAGTTTTGACTGAAAGAAGAATGGAAACTGCTCGGGCCTGTATTGGGTTGGGACAAAGGAAATGCCGCAGTATCTGTCACATCTGTGCTGACACCTGAACCGCACCGTAAGAAAAGCACTAAAGGAGGGACTGAGAAAAGAAAAGAAGAAATAGGGGCATTGTGAAGGGCTCCGGAATAATTTCGACCACCTGCGGATCTTTAACGGGACCCTACCGCGGTGGCTGAGTGCTTAGGGCGCTTGGGATACTTATCTGGATTGCCCCAGCTACGGAACCTACCGCGACCGCCGCGTTTCGTAGCAGGCGAAACGCAAAGCCGCTGGTGTGCTGTGCTATGTCAAAGCACGTTATAGATCCCCATGTAGTCGAAATCATTCCGGAGCCCTCCACTATGGCACCTCGTTTATCCTTGCTTGTTTCACTCTCTCCTTTATTCCTTCCTTTAAGACCCGATTCAGGTGTCTGCCGATATGCGAGACAGATACTGCGCCATTTCCTTTGCTCCACAAAAATAATTTTCATCTGATAAAACACCGGTGCACTCTGATGAGTTCAGCGGAAAGCTGGGTGAGATCGATGTGAGGCCTGCCGTGTAGAGCTACAGATGTGCTCTCAGTCAAAACGTTGCAGAGGGGAGGAAAGGAGGCATCGCAGGTGTGCTCCCTACTTTGTCCGTGATCTAACATACCATGACCGAGCAGAGCGGGAAGGCGTCTTGTGTTGTTCCCGGGTTACCCGACGCGGTGGCTAAGTGATTAGGGCGGTCGACTACTGATCCGGAGTTCCCGGGTTCGTTCCCGACCGCGGCGGCTGCGTTTTTATGGAGGCAAAATGCTAATGCACCCGTGCGTTGTGCGATGTCAGCGCATGTTAAAGATCCCCAGGTAGTCGAAATTACTCCAGAGCCCTCCACTACGCCACCTCTTCCTTATTTCTTCTTTCAATGCCTCCTTTATTCATTTCCTTACGGCGCGGTTCATGTATCGATCTGTATATGAGACAGATACTGCACCTTTTCCTTTCCCCAAAATCTAATTATTATAATTATTCCCTTGCTAGAACACGACCGTGGCGGCCGTCATGTGCCTGGAGGAGAAACGGTAAAGCACCCGCGTACTGTGCGATGTCACTCAAGGTTAAAAATTTCGAGGAGGTTGAAATTATTCAGGAGCCCTTTAATACCGCGCCTCTTGCTTTCTTCTCTCAGTCCCTCCTTTATCCTTTCCCTTTTGGTGATGCGGCTCTGGTGTGCGAGAAATACTGCGCCATTTCTTTTCCTCAAAAACGAGTTTTCATTTTTCAATGGCATCCTCAGGTGATTAAGTGGGTTCCTAGTAAAACGCAGGTGCACTTTGGTGCGTTGCTGATGAGCTGCTGTTGTGATATGAAGAATTAAAAGAAAAAAAACCACGGGTCTGCCCACAGGCTCAAGCTTATCCACCATCGCTAAATTGCTTAACACTGGGCGTGTTCGATGCGACGCCTGCCAAGGAGACAGCCGGTCGCTCGAGCACAAACGTAGCCAAGGAGCTGCAGCTTTTCGATTTCGACCAGGGTTAAGTAGAGCTAAACCACCGCCAATTTTTTAACGTACTCTCCCATCTCACAGCAAGCAGGCGTCTGCTACGTTTCACCTCAATCGAAACAATGCTTCCACGGTCTTTACAAATGAGCATAGGGCGTTTCTAATTGGTCTGAAGGTCAGGGTTCACTTCGGTCCTAATGGCTGTTGCAGTGTCCTGTTCATCTATTTCGGGGGCCGTTGTTGATAAGGCACATTGGCCGGCATGATCGCCAAGTTCTTCAAAATGGCAATCACCGTGTTTTTCGTCAAATGTTGGGGTTCACAACTAAAGTTGGTCACAAAGAGCGTGGTACGCGCGTGAACAAGGTCGACAAGGGCGCGAGCAACGCAAACTTGCCGAGACAGTAGCAGCGACATATTCGCTTCGGCAATGCCCCGAGTACCGGAGCTGGTATCACACTGGACTGTGACAAACTTGCTTGCTCTCGGCGGTATCGTTGTGTGGTCATCAGAGATGCGCAATCGTGCTCTGTGCGGCTCGGGGTCGGTATCAACGGCTCGCTGTGTCGAAAACGATACAAATTGCTCGTGCAGGTTGATGACCGCCCCATACTCTTTAAGGAAGTCCATGCCGAGAATCAGTTCTTTAGAGCACTCTCGTAGCACGGCGAAGGAGCCAGTGAAAGTTTCACCGCGGATCTTTATACGGCTGGTGCAGACGCCAACCGGCGTTACCACATGAAAACCAGCTGTGCGTATCTGCGGCCCATGCCAAGGTGTTAGAACCTTTCTGAGGGTTGCGGCTAGGTTACTACTCATGACAGAAAAGTCGGCTCCGGTATCGACGAGTGCAGATACGTCACAGCCATCGGCGGCAACAAGAATTTCGGCGGCGGAAACAATTGTTTGACAATTTATCGGCGAGGTTTTTGGTGCTGTCGTCGATGGGGTCGTCGCTGAGGTCGTCGGTGAGGTCGGCGGTGGGATCGTCTTTAAGGTCGGTGGGTGGGGTCGTCGCATAAAATTGTCGGATGGAGGCTGTGCACTGTCTGCGGCAGCGGCGGTCCGACCCCCAGAGGACGCCGTCCTCAGTTTTCCCGGCGGGGAGACGTGCCGCTGAATTGGCCAGATGATGGTGCATGACTGGGTGGAGGAACTCGTTTTGGAGATGGCGACCTAGACTGGCGTCGTGGAGGCGTTGAGGGCAGCACATTATCGGCCAGGTACGGCTCAATGTCTCGCGGTCTCTCACCATAGCGCGGTCGAGGTGCGCTCGGTGGAAATCCTCTTAATCCCATCCGCCGGTAGGGGCAGTTGCGGAGGATATGACCGGGCTCCCCGCAGTGGTAGCATAGTGGCCGGTTGTTGGGTGTGCGCCACACGTCAGCTTTTCGAACAGGGCGCGGGTCACGCAGCTCGGCGGAGGGAACGTACCCCTGCGTTTGTTCGGCAGCAGGGCGGAACGCATGTGGAACTGGCGCAGGTCTCCGCAGAGCTTCACTGTAGCTCATGATGTACGGCTCCGGCTGCGGTGTCCGTAGGGCTTCGTTGTAGCTGCTGGTGTACGGCTCCGGCTGTGGTGCCGGTGGTGGCTGGACTGCTCGCCGAATTTCCTCGCGGACGGCACCGGCTACAGCTGCAACACTGGCAGGTGAAGCATCTAAGCGGAGGTTGCGCAGTTCTTCGCGAACTACACTCCGCACAAGCTCCCGAAGAGCCTCGTCCCCGGCGACTGGCAGGGACGCACAATAGTTGCTGGCCGCAACACTTCCCGGACGACCGTACTGCGCACTGCGTTCCTGTAAGGAACGTTCCATGCCTGTGGCTTCTTTAGCGAAGTCAGCGACGGTTCTTGGTGGGTCGCGTATGAGTCCAGCGAACAGTTGCTCCTTCACACCACGCATGAGATGGCGCACCTTGGTAGCATCTGGCATGGCAGGGTCAGCCCGATTGAAAAGACGTGCCATGTCTTCAATAAACATAGCGACGCTTTCGTTCGCCTGCTGTGACCTGGTGCGAAGGGCGAGTTCGGTATTTTCCTTGCGTGCGTTTGTGCTGAAGGTAGCCAGCAACTGACGGCGGAACGCTTCCCAGTTCGTAAAGAATGCCTCATGGTTCCCGAACCATGTCTTCTTAGAGTCTCGGAACGAGAAATAGACGTTTCCTAGTTTTCGGTCGTCGTCCCACTGGTTAAAAGTGGCCACACGGTCAAAGCTGGACAACCAGTCCTCGACGTCCTCAAACCGATCGCCGTGGAAGGATGGTGGTGAGCGATGGGTGAGAACTACAACGGGCGGGACAGTGCCGGAAGGCTGGCCTGTCTGACTGCCTGTAGTAGACGTCATGGTACGCACCGGCCTCGTCAGTGGCTGACACTCAGGTTGCAGGCCTCGCAGGCGGCGGCTCGCTTTGTGGACGGGTGTTGTGTCCAAGCGTCGCTGATCAGCGTCAGAGTTGCCCTCGGGGTGTGCGTTCATGGAACGATACCCAGCGGCTCCACCAAAATGTCGCCGACAAACGTAGGGCGGCACGACAAGGGTTTTTTTTTTAATCCGAAGGCCAGAAACCCAGCAGCGCGTGTTGGAACGGGAACGTCCTCTTCTTCGCTCCCACACGAGCCCAGTAATGCCGCTTGGCCTCATGGCGGCGCTCGCAGAATGTGAGCAGTGTGGCAATATAGATGAAACAATCGCGTCTGCAGATTTTTTAAACCATTCCTTCGTTACAGTAAAGCGATCAAAGCGTTTGCGACTTTCGAGTTATACGCAAGGAGAAAGCAACCTGGTATTGAGACGCACTTAAGAACTCCTTACGTGTGAAAATGTGAAACCATTACTATTTCTGGATTTATTTTAAGCGCAATTTTTTACAATCATTAAAGTTATTTTCTGCGAGTGAATATGCGTGAGACAGAAAAAAAAGCCTTTGTTATTAAGACCAAGACCTGGGCACGCACCTGGGTGCCCCCTCCCCCATTAAACCCCCTAATAATCTGTCTTACGGCCCAAATACTTGGACCGACACCACTAGATATGCTGCAAGACGAATGGTTGCATCACTTTCATACAAAAGTTTGAGAAAGCATGCATTTGAATGTGCATATGCGATCAATTCTAGTCCCTATCGCCTTAATAGATGAAGCACCTTAGAACAAGTGTTCTCGCATGCCGTGGTGGCGACTGCCAATGCGCCGTAATAGGCGGATGGTCCGGTGTGCAGTGTTTGTGAGTCGACGGATGAGGGTGGTCAGCCTCTTATACGTGTTCAGCCCCAACCTGGACACATTTCTTGTTGTGTATATAGTTTGTACATATTACTTCTCCCCCTATCCTCGCTTCCTGTCCCCTCACCTCTTCCATTTCATTTCTTAATTCTGCCTGCTGTCCTTTATTTCCGCTGCCCCTGCTCAGGTGCTTCAGTATCGATGGCAGATGCCGGGGCTAGCAAAAACCTTTTCCTTCCTTTTTACTATTATTTTAATAAAACAACTACCACCACCAGCAGCCCCCAAGTGACTAGCGCACTCACATCCTTTCCTCCCGGGTGCCGTCCCCCTCCGCATTTTGGCAAGATCCGCGCACAGGTCGTGAAGCAGGAAAAGCTGATCCAGTTAATAATTATCGCTGGCTGTATACTGATACGTACGGTGACAGCCTATCTTGATTAGCAACGTCGAAAGCAAGACTAGCCTGCTGGTAGCCAGTACCTTTGCTTCTTCGGGATGGCTCCGAGCAAAGCAATGGTAATCGCTCGCACGTTTCCCACCAAGGACTACTGAGAGTGGAGTCAGGTGTCAGCTGGTTAAAATTTGGAAGCGTCGACCGGTTGGATTATGGGAACCAAGAGAGCGGAGGCCTGAAAGACTCCGCCACAGCGAACGAGCGGCAGTTATCTTTCCCAATGGTCATGACTATGTTGGGGTAACAAAGAAGCCTCGTTTCCGGTGGAAGACAGCGTGTCGAAAGCACCGGCGGGCTAGCGGTCATCGTCCGCAATCTTCGCAGGCATCTCAAAAGACAAAACGACCTCTTCCGGCTTCTGGACCCGAATTGCGATCTAGCCTGGCGCGTCGGCTGACATCTAAGGAAGAACAGATGCCAGCAGCGCGTGGAAACATTCGGCTGGACAGATAACATCGCCTGCCGCAGTCGACGTGAACCCGACGGCCTCCTCCTCTGTCCCAGGCTCGGCATGTGAGGGAGGGTGTGCCTATGTGCGGTGGTGTCAGTTTGTGCGCGTGAATGAAAGTTTCAGCCACTCCCACCCTGGCGAGGGCGTCCTCAACCTAGGGAATTTAGTGACGAAGAATGGTATACATCTCGACAGTGAGTGCAGTGACAATCATCCTTCATTCTGTTCCTTACTCTTGTAAAATTTGAAATAAACCCACTGTACATTTTCCTTCATATCGGAGTCCGACAACGTCCTTCGGAGCCAGGACCTGCGGTGCTGAATTAGTCAGCCTACCCAAGGGCCCCTCCATCTCTAACAATACTAATAATACTACTGCCCGCGCGTGTTTAGATCCTGATTGAGGTATTCTGAGCGGTAGATGTTCACTAGCTGCTCTGTGTTACTTGAACATTGTGTATGCCCAGAGTAAGGTGTTTCTGGATTTCCGAGCATGTTTGAGTGGGGTCTATGGGACTCCTAAGGAGGCCTGAAGTGTTGCGGCTCGACATCTGTCTTGCTGAGCTGTTGCATCTATCTGCCCTGTTATTGTCAGCGAGCTGGGCAGAATACTCTGCAGCTTGCTGGGTACGTCACAGATGCGAACGCGTAATATACGATTGTGTTTCTCCCTCCGCCATTGTTTTTTGAGGCTACGGCGAGCTTCCATGAGGTGCATCAGAGAGTTGCATCCACGTCCGATGCACGCTTTGTAAGCTGCATATGCTTTTCGTGCGGACGGAGTGTATCCATGAGTCGGTGCGCCCAAGTGGAGTAGACTTGCCGCAAGAGAGAAGTTACTTGGAGGGTCTGCCAGAAAACATTCCAGTCGGGAAGTTCGGCTTGTGCAAGGGGGCGATGTAGGGTTGAGTATAAATGACACTGCTGAGTATGCAGTATTGGCAACTGAGGGCGTCGTCAGTGCTGATCCCTCTATTCTCGTAATAGAAATAGTTCTGAGTTTTGACTGAAAGAAGAATGGAAATTGCTCGGGCCTGTATTGGGTTGGGACAAAGGAAATGCCGCAGTATCTGTCACATCTGTGCTGACACCTGAACCGCACCGTAAGAAAAGCACTAAAGGAGGGACTGAGAAAAGAAAAGAAGAAATAGGGGCATTGTGAAGGGCTCCGGAATAATTTCGACCACCTGCGGATCTTTAACGGGACCCTACCGCGGTGGCTGAGTGCTTAGGGCGCTTGGGATACTTATCCGGATTGCCCCAGCTACGGAACCTACCGCGACCGCCGCGTTTCGTAGCAGGCGAAACGCAAAGCCGCTGGTGTGCTGTGCTATGTCTAAGCACGTTATAGATCCCCATGTAGTCAAAATCATTCCGGAGCCCTCCACTATGGCACCTCGTTTATCCTTGCTTCTTTCACTCTCTCCTTTATTCCTTCCTTTAAGACCCGATTCAGGTGTCTGCCGATATGCGAGACAGATACTGCGCCATTTCCTTTGCTCCACAAAAATAATTTTCATCTGATAAAACACCGGTGCACTCTGATGAGTTCATCGGAAAGCTGGGTGAGATCGATGTGAGGCCTGCCGTGTAGAGCTACAGATGTGCTCTCAGTCAAAACTTTGCAGAGGGGAGGAAAGGAGGCATCGCAGGTGTGCTCCCTACTTTGTCCGTGATCTAACATACCATGACCGAGCAGAGCGGGAAGGCGTCTTGTGTTGTTCCCGGGTTACCCGCCGCGGTGGCTAAGTGGTTAGGGCGGTCGACTACTGATCCGGAGTTCCCGGGTTCGTTCCCGACCGCGGCGGCTGCGTTTTTATGGAGGCAAAATGCTAATGCGCCCGTGCGTTGTGCAATGTCAGCGCATGTTAAAGATCCCCAGGTAGTCGAAATTACTCCAGAGCCCTCCACTACGCCACCTCTTCCTTATTTTTTCTTTCAATGCCTCCTTTATACATTTCCTTACGGCGCGGTTCATGTATCGATCTGTATATGAGACAGATACTGCACCTTTTCCTTTCCCCAAAATCTAATTATTATAATTATTCCCTTGCTAGAACACGACCGTGGCGGCCGTCATGTGCCTGGAGGAGAAACGGTAAAGCACCCGCGTACTGTGCGATGTCACTCAAGGTTAAACATTCTGAGGAGGTTGAAATTATTCAGGAGCCCTTTAATACCGCGCCTCTTGCTTTCTTCTCTCAGTCCCTCCTTTATCCTTTCCCTTATGGTGATGCGGCTCTGGTGTGCGAGAAATACTGCGCCATTTCTTTTCCTCAAAAACGAGTTTTCATTTTTCAATGGCATCCTCAGGTGATCTAAGTGGGTTCCGAGTAAAACGCAGATGCACTTTGGTGCGTTGCTGATGAGCTGTTGTTGTGATATGAAGAATTAAAAGAAAAAAAACCACGGGTCTGCCCACAGGCTCAAGCTTATCCACCATCGCTAAATTGCTTAACACTGGGCGTGTTCAATGCGACGCCTGCCAAGGAGACAGCCGGTCGCTCGAGCACAAACGTAGCCAAGGAGCTGCAGCTTTTTGATTTCGACCAGGGTTAAGTAGAGCTAAACCACCGCCAATTTTTTAACGTACTCTCCCATCTCACAGCAAGCAGGCGTCTGCTACGTTTCACCTCTATCGAAACAATGCTTCCACGGTCTTTACAAATGAGCATATGTTGTGCTGGAGGTAGGGGAAGAAGGGTGAGAGGCACTATACAGCACCGTAACTGCCGGGCGTGGCGCCGATCGAATACATTGGTCCCAATATGTGCAATGATGCGTCTTCGCGGACAAACATTCCTTGCTTTGTGAATAAACGAAATGTGCGCAATTGCCAGCACTATTGGCCCCGAGTGAAATTTCCGAGGGTTCTTCAACAGTTCGTTCAAAAAACGATTTTCTTGTACTTTCGCCACTAGGTAAACATTAATGTTTAGAAAACACAGCGTTTAGACCATAGAATTTTTTTAACCATTCCTTCGTTACAGTAAAGCCATCAAACCGTCTGCGACTTTCGAGTTATACGCAAGCAGAAAGGATTTTGAGACGCTCTTATGAACTCCTTACGTATGAAAATGTGAAACCATTACTATCTCTGGATTCATTTTACGCGCAATTTTTTACAATCATTAAATTTATTTTCTCCGGGTGAATATGCATGAGACAGAATAAAAGCCTTTATTATGAAGACCAAAACCTGGGCACGCACCTGGGTGCCACCTCCCCCATTAAACCCCCTAATAATCTCTCTTACGGCCAAATTACTTGGACCGACACCACTAGGTATGCTGCTAGACGAATAGCTGCATGAGTTTCATGCAAAATTAAGAGAAAGCATGCATTTGAATGTGCATATGCGATCACATCGAGTCCCTATCGCCTTAACAAATTAAGCGCCTTAGAACAACTGTTCTCGCATGCCGTGGTGGCGACTGCCAATGCGTCGTAATAGGCGGATGGTCCGGTGTGCAGTGTTTGTGAGTCGACTGATGAGGGTGGCCAGACTCAAGGATGTGTTCAGCCCCCAAGTGACAAGCGCACTAAGATTCTTCCCTTCCGGGTGCTGTCCCCCTCCGCATTTTGGCAAGATCCGCGCATTGGTCGTGAAGCAGGAAAAGCTGATCCAGTTAATAATTATCGCTGTCTGTATACTGATACGTACGGCGACAGCCTATCTGGATTAGCAACGTCGAAAGCAAGACTCGCCTGCTGGTAGCCAGCACTTATGCTTCTTCGGGTGGCTCCGAGCAAAGCGATGGGAATCGCTCGCACGTTTCCCGCCAAGGACCACTGGGAGTGGATTCAGGTGTCCGCTGCGGTTACAATTTGGAAGCATCGCCCGGTTGGATTACGGGAACCGAGAGAGCGGAGGCCTGAAAGACTCCGCCACAGCGAACGAGCGGCAGTTATCTTCCGCAATGGTCGTGACTATGTTGGGGTAACAAAGAATCCTCGTTTCCGGTGGAAGACGGCGTGCCGAATGCACAGGCGGGCATGCGGTCATCGTCCGCAATCTTCGCAGGCATCTCAAAAGACGAAACGACCTCTTCCGGCTTCTCGACCCGACCTTGCGATCTAGCCTGGCGCGTCGGCTGACATCTAAGGAAGAACATTTGCCAGCAGCGCGTGGAAATATTCGGCTGGACAGATAACATCGCCTGCCGCAGTCGACGTGAACCCGACGGCCTCCTCCTCTGTCCCAGGCTCGGCTTGTGACGGGGCGTGTCCCTATGTGCGGTGGTGTCAGTTTGTGCGGGTGATTGAAAGTTTCAGCCACTCCCACACTGGCGACGGCGTCCTCAACCTAGGGAATTTAGTGACGAAGTATGGTATATATCTCGACAGTGAGTGTAGTGAAAATCATCCGTCATTCTGTTCCTTACTCTTATAAAATTTTAAAGAAACCCACTGTACATTTTCCTTCATAACGGAGTCCGACAACGTCCTTCGGAGCCAGGACCTGCGGTGCTGAATTAGTCAGCCTACTCCAGGGCCCCTCCATCTCTAACAATACTAATAATACTGCCCGCGCGGGTCTTGATCCTGATTGAGGCATTGTGATCGGTAGATGTTCACTAGCTGCTCTGTGTTAACTTGAAAATTGTGCATGCTGAGAGTAAGGTGTTTCTGGATTTCCTAGCGTGTTTGAGAGGGATTTATGAGACTCCTAAGGAGGTCTGAAGTGTTGCGGCTCGACATCTGTCTTGCTGCGCTGTTGCTTCTATCTGCATTGTAATATTCAGCGAGCTGGGCAGAATACTCTACAGCTTGCTGGGTACGTCACAGATGCGAGCGCGGAATATAGGATTGTGTTTCTCCCTCCGCCATTGTTTTGTGAGGCTACGCCGAGCTTCCAAGAGGTGCATCAGAGAGTTGCATCTACGTCCGATGCACGCTTTGTAAGCTGCATATACTTTTCGTGCGGACGGAGTGTTTCCATGAGTCGGTGTGCCCAAGTGGAGTAGACTTGCTGCAAGAGAGAAGTTACTTGGAGGGTCTGCCAGAAAACATTCCAGTCGGGAAGTTTGGCTTGTGCAAGGGGGCGATGTAGGGTTTAGTATATGACACTGCTGAGTATGCAGTAGTGGCTACTGAGGGCGTCGTCAGTTCTGATCACTCTATTCTCGAAATAGAAATAGTTCTGAGTTTTGACTGAAAGAAGAATGGAAAAAAATTGCTCGGGCCTGTATTGGGTTGGGACATAGGAAATGCCGCAGTATCTGTCACATCTGTGCTGACACCTGAACCGCACCGTTAGGAAAGGAGTAAAGGAGGGACTGAGAAAAGAAAATAATAGGGGCATTGTGGAGGGCTCCGCAATAATTTCGACCACCTGCGGATCTACCGGGACCCTACCGCGGTGGCTGAGTGGTTAGGGCGCTGGGATATTTATCCGGATTACCCCCGCTACGGAACATACCGCGGCGGACGCGTTTCGTAGGTTTCGTAGCAGGCGAAACGCAAAGGCGCCCGTGTGCTGTGCTATGTCGATGCACGTTAAAGATCCCCATGTAGTCGAAATCATTACGGAGCCATCCACTATGGCACCTCGTTTATCATTGCTTCTTTCACTCTCTCCTTTATTCCTTCCTTTAAGACCCGGACAATGTGTCTGCCGATATGCGAGACCCGCCGCGCGCGGTGGCTCATTGGTTGGGCCCTCGGCTATTCATCCGGAGTTCCCGGGTTCGAACCCGACCGAAGCGGCTGCGTTTTTATGGAGGAAAAACGCTAAGGCGCCCGTATGCTGTGCGATGTCGGTGCACGTTAAAGATCCCCAGGTGGTCGAAATTATTCCGGACCCCTCTACTAGGGTACCTCTTCTTCCTTTCTTATTTCACTCCCTCCTTTATCCCTTCCCTCACTGCGCAGTTCAGGTGTCCAACGAGATATGAGACAGATACTCGCCATTTCCTTTCCCCAAAAACCAATTATAATTATTATATTATATGCGAGACAGATACTGCGCCATTTCCTTTGCTCCCCAAAAAAGCAATTTTCATCTGATAAAACGACGGTGCACTCGATGAGTTCAGCGGAAAGCTGGGTGAGATCGATGTGCGGCCTGCCGTGGAGAGCTACAGATGTGCTCTCAGTCAAAACGTTGCAGAGGGGAGGAAAGGAGGCATCGCAGGTGTGCTCCCTACTTCCTCCGTGACCTAACATACCTTGACCGAGCAGAGCGGGAAGGCGTCTTGTGTACTCCCCGGGTTACCCGCCGCGGTGGCTAAGTGGTTTGGGTGGTCGACTACTGATCCGGAGTTCCCGTGTTCGTTCCCGACCGCGGCTGCGTTATTATGGAGGCAAAAAGCTAATGCGCCCGTGCGTTGTGCGATGTCAGTGCATGTTAAAGATCCCCAGGTGATCGAAATTACTCCGGTGCCCTCCACTACGCCACCTCTTCCTTACTTTCTTCTTTCAATGCCTCCTTTATCCATTGCCTTACGGCGCAGTGCAGGTGTCCAACTGTATATGAGACAGATACTGCACCGTTTCCTTTCCCCAAAATCCAATTATTATTGTTATTGCCGGCATAGAACACGACCGTGGCGGCCGTCATTTGCCTGGAGGAGAAACGGTAAAGCACCCGCGTCCTGTGCGATGTCACTAAAGGTTAAAGATTCCCAGGGTGTCGAAATTATTCAGGGGCCCTTTAATACGGCGCCTCTTGCTTTCTTCTCTCAGTCCCTCCTTTATCCTTTCCCTTATGGTGGTGCGGCTCAGGTGTGCGTATATATGTGCGAGAGATACTGCCACATTTCTTTTCCTCAAAAACGAGTTTTCGTTTTTCAATCGCATCCGCAGGTGATCTAAGTGGGTTCCGAATGAAACGCAGATGCACTTTGGTGCGTAGCTGATGAGCTGCTGTTGTGATATGAAGAATTAAAAGAAAAAAAAAGCACTGGTCTGCCCACAGGCTGAAGCTGATTAGAAAAAATTTTATTTACATATTGTGATGACCCCCATAATGCGCAGGTCCACACGGGACGGAGAGGCAAAGAGACACCGTATGGCTCAGTTTAAACAAACAGGTATATTCAATAATTACACATGTTTAAGATTATGCATCAGAGGCTGGGGCGTCCGAGCTTACGTGCCGACGACTTCATGGGGGCGATGGAGTGGCTCCGGAGTTGGGCTCGAGCGGTTGCTGGCAGAAGCTTCACGCCGTCGGGCTTCGGCGCTGAAGGCCCTCTTGGCGAACGATGTCGTCCTGAGCGTGTATGCAGTAGAATTTCAATAGTCGTCCGTTTCTTCGAGGATGGTTCACAAACCCTTCCTCTAGTGTCGTTCGGCTTGGAAGATGAACAGGAGGCGAGCTTGTAGATGATGACAGCAGAGCATAATTTTACAACATACATATACAGAGAGTTAAACTGGAAAAAGCAGAACTGAATTTACAAAAGAACAAACTTTGCACTACTTTACTCATCGACCGGGCAGGTTAGTGCCTAAGTAGCATCACATTACATGCTAAGCATGGAGCCCCAGCTCAGACTGGACTGCATCCGTTTACATGTGCTTTTAAGCACTTGATTAACAAAGGACTAAGGGCGGTCATTTCCAGTGGCCCGCCCAAAGCATCAATTCTCCAATCCAAAATAACATGCGAGATGGGGACAACCCCTTGGGTTGGGCTTAGCCTCGAACCCAGAGTCTGTTAACAATACAAACTTAATAAACAACAAAAACGCCACCACTCTCTCTCAAGTGAGAGTATACACAGGCTCTCTCTTCGGAGCTAATTCACTAGCGCCTGTCTTTCCACATTCTTGGCGAGTACTGCCTGTCCGCCATGACAGGTGTCCGTCACGGCCCTTCTGGGAATGCGCTTTTGTTCACGAGGCACGGCGGGAAGCTGTGGGTGCCTTCCCGGCGATAGCCCACGTCGAAAGGGGAAGGAGGGAAAGAATGTTGTCTTCGCGGTAGCGCATAGCGTCGGCTGTGGTACGGCGCTCTCTGGCCCGCTGACAGCTCCCTTGTCCTGGAATGTGCCCGGGAGGGCCGCACCTGGAACGGCCACGCAAATTGGGGAGGATAAAGCCTGCTTCCCCGCGGCGGCGGCGGCGGGTCCGGTTGTTCTGGTCGTCACTCAAAGAGCATGGCTGGGTAATTGATGATGCCGCTGTCACGGCGGCGGGTCCCTTCGTTCTGGTCGTCACTCAAAGTGCATGGCTGGGTAATTGATGATGCCGCTGTCATCTGGGTCTCCGTCTACGCCGCGCCGTGGAACGCGGAACCTCGCAGCACACAAGGAATGTCACACTCGCTCACCCTCCAGAAGAATGTTCTCCGAACATTTGAGTCCCTGCAGCTCCCCTTGTCTTTCTGAATCGCCTCGCACAGTGCGTCCGACAAAACACTTTTCGCTGCACTCAACACCACTGCACAACACCATATGCCTCCGCTGTCATAACTGGCGTCTCCAGGGGCAGCACTGATCTTCTTTTACAGATAAACATGAACCTCAGCACCCAAGCCTCTCCTTTCTAGTCCAAACTGGACGAAATAAATTTACCACAGTTACAAAGGAGCTCCCACTTCTAGCACGATCACGGCACAGACAAAAATATAGATAACGAAAGGAAGTAGGGCAGGTTCTGCATGCGCTCCGCATGCTCTCCTGTGAAGGTGTTACTTAATGACAGAAAGGTTTAACTACCAACTCCGATAACTTAACACATAAGCACATAGCAATGTTATGAGCTGTGGCATTAAACAATTCTAACCAGTTCAAAACTCCGCTCTGTTTACGCCATTAGTCCGACTTAGCTTTCCGATTTCGCAGCGGATATCGGCCTTCATGAGTCATACTAAGTAAGTCTGTGACCCTTTGTCTGCTTTGGGACTGGCGAGGGCTCGTGGCAGGAGCCTCTCCTGGCGTTATCTGCGCGGCAACCTCGCACGCTTCTTCTTCTAGCAATGCATGAAGTAAATCCGGTGGCATTCCGGCCGTCACCTCGGGCGCCTGCCGAACAAATGCAGGAGAGGGCGTTTCTTGCGAACTATCTGCGCGCTCCGCTTCACTTCTGTCCCCCTCAAAATCCGCGCTTTCCCTTTCCTCATTTCGTGAATACTGAACCGGTGCCGACTTGAGGCGATTTGCGTGTATCCTTATCAAACGCCGGTTCACGTCTCGGACTCTGAAGTTTACCGGAGAAAGCTTCTCGACAACCTCGCACGGTCCTCTCCACTTCGTCTGGAACTTACGAGCTAGCCCAATCTGCCTTTGGCAGTTCTCAATGTACACGCTGTCCCCCACATCAAACGGCGCGTCTCTAGCACTGCGATCGTGCACCTCCTTCCTGCGCTTCGCCGCTTTCTTTAAGGACTCCTTTGCGATGTCCCTCGCCACTTGCAAGCGCGATTATAGCTCAACCTTATAGTCGTCCAGTGAAGCGTATGGGACACGACGGGGGCCCTCTGGCACTTCACTAGGCTGGTCCGGGTCTCGGCCGTAGAGAAGAAAGAATGGCGATTCGCCCGTGCTCTCGTGTGCTGCGGAATTGTAGGCAAACATTGCATACGGGAGCCACAAGTCCCAGTCCCGCTGGTCGCGCGAAACAAAATGCGACAGGAACCCGGCCACGGTTTGGTTCAGTCGCTCCACCGCGCCGTTGCAAGCCGGATGGTACGGTGTTGTCTGCTTCTTAGCGATCTTAAGCAGCTCGCAAACTCTCCTCATTAGCTGCGACACGAAGTTCGTTCCCCGATCTGTCAAGAGTTGCCTCGGGGGTCCATGTCGGAGCACGATCTGTTCGACAAATGCTCTTGCAACCGTGTCTGCCTTCTGATCTGGGAGTGCTACCGCTTCCGCGTATTTTGAAAGGTGATCGACAAATACTAAAATGTACTTGTTTCCGGAAGTGGTCGTGGGCAAGGGGCCCATTATGTCCATACCTGTCCGCTCGAAGGGAGCCGAAACCTCAGGGAACGGCTGAATTGGAGCTGGTCTTCGTCCCTTGGGTGTTTTTCTTTCGAGACAGGAATGACACTTCGCACAGTAGTCTCTAACATCCTGTCGCATGCCACTCCAAAAGTACAAACGCTCCACACGCCTGCGTGTCTTCGCTACGCCAAAATGACCGGCGCATGGCGCATCGTGAAACGCGCGAAGAACCCTTTCTGTCCACGACCGAGGTATGACGACTCTCTCCCAAGCGGTTTTCTCTGGTCTCCCTTTCCTGGTTGGCCTCGTGCGCCGACACAGGGTGCCGTCTTTGCCAATGAAATAACCTAGCTGTTCGGGGTGAGACGGTGCGCCCTCTAAGCTTTCGATTATTCACTTCAGGTCAGGATCTTTGCACTGCTCTGTGCGTAATTCGGCGGGGTCGACTACGGGGACAAACTCATCTATAGCTGCCACGGCAGCTGTGCGGCTGAGTGCATCAGCATTCAGATGTGTCTTTCCTGACTTGTGCTCAACTTCAAAGCAGTATTCCTGCAGGTGTAGATTCCATCTAGCGAGTCGCGAGCTAGGGTCCCTGACACTCATCACCCATTTCAGAGGATGGCAGTCTGTGACTAGCTTGAATTTGCGGCCGTAAAGGTAGCATCTGAAGTGCTTTACTGCCCAGACAACGGCGAGGCACTCCCTTTCCGTAGCTCCGTACTTTTGCTCTGTGGGGCTCAGCTGTCGGCTAGCAAAAGCAACGGGATGTTCTTTGCCCTCGATAACCTGAGATAGCACGGCACCAACTGTGAACTTTGACGCATCTGTGGCCATAACGAAGGGCAAACTAAAATCCGGGTGGCGCAACAGCGGTGCACTCATTAGCTTCCTTTTCAGGGCCCCAAAAGCATTCTCCGCGTTTTCGTCCCAGCGAAAGGCGACATTTTTGGCTGTTAAGGCGGTGAGCGGCTTAGCGAGCTTGGCGAACTCCTCTATGTGCCTTCGGTAGTAACCGATCAGGCCGAGAAACTGCCGGACCTGGCGGACGCTAGTCGGGGATGGAAAATCCGAGACACACCTTAGTTTCTCAGGGTCCGGTCGCACGCCGTCAGCTGAAACAACGTGCCCGAGGTATTTCACCTCGTTTTTGAGGAATTGGCACTTAGAGGGCTTCAGCTTGAGACCCGCTGCTCTTAGTCGCACCAAAACCTGCTCAATATCGCGCAAATGGTTATCAAAACTGTCACTGTATATGATAATGTCATCCATATACACGAAGCACAGCCTCCCCAGAAGACCTGCCAGGATAACATCAGCGGTTCTCTGCCAGACAGCAGGGCTGTTGGCCAGACCCATCGGCATTCTTTTCCATTCATAGTGCCCTGAGGGCGTGTTGAATGCCGTTTTCTCGGCATCTGCCGGATCCATTGCTATCTGCCAGAATCCCGCCGCCATGTCCACTACCGTGAAGTACCTGGCAGAGCCCAGCTGAGAAAGCGTCTCCTGTATATTGGGGATGGGGTATGGATCGATGCGAGTTACGGCATTTAGTTTGCGGTAGTCCACTACCAATCGATATGAGCCATCTGGCTTTTCCACCAATAGTGCTGGTGCTCCCCAGGGTGACTTTGAGTGTTCGACAATGCCGCGATCAATCAGGTCCTGCACCTGCCGCTCCATCTCCTCACGTTGGGAGTAAGGAATCCTGTACGCACGCTGGTAAACGGGCGATGAAGTGCCGGTTTCTATCCTGTGCTTTATAACGCCACAGCAGCCCAAATCCAGGTTGGACGCGGCGAATACTTCCGAGTAGTCGTTCAGCAAACCAGCCAGAGCCTCCCTCTCCCTGGATTTTACGTGAGAAAGATCGAACGACACCTTTGGAGCAGCCGAAGGACTAGCATGCTCTACAGTTGCGAGTACCGTATCGGTGGGCTCACGTTGCTCTATCGCAGAGGTGAAGAAAGCCAATGTTTTGTTCTTGGGAAGGCTCAGTGGCTGCTGGCTACAGTTAACCACCCGTAGGGGCACTCTGTGGGCGTCATTAACTGTCACGAGGCACGCGGCTGCCTTCAGGCCATTGCTGAGAGAGTCGACCGGCTCAAGCACTCCCACGGCGCCGCTCTCTGCATCTGAAGGCACAAACGCGTACAAAATGTGCTCCGACCAAGGAAGGACGACCGCCTCCTCGACCAGCCGGACGGCAACCCGCGAATATACCTTCTTCAATGATCCCACTGTTTGACGGGTGTCAATATCGGTAATGCGAATCTCAGCCCCTCTCCTGTTCAAAAACGGAACTTTTGATCCGCCCGCATTAACCTCTTCCTCAGAGAATGAGACTACTACCTTCCCTTTTCTCAAAAAATCCTGCCCTAATATACCTGACACTCCGTTTGGCAGAGACACCGTGTCCGGGCATACGTAGCAGGGGTGCTCCAATGCAATTCCGCCGAGAGAGAAGTGTAACCGGTAGAGTCCACTTATGCCAAGAGGATCCCCCGTTATGCCTACAAATTTGGTTGCCATACCACCAGACGCTTCCAACACCTCGCGGTCCCCCTTCCTTCGAAGCGTGTTAAAACTGCTCTCCTTAAGCAATGTCACCTTTGACCCCGTATCTATCAACAATTCCATACAACAACCATTTAACTTGCAACGCACAACAGGGCATGCCTCGGCGGCCACACAAACTACCACCACCTCATCTACTGCTCCCTCCCCACGCTCCTCAGGCTGGGGAGGACTAACTAGTTTTTTGTCTCGGTATCTGGAGCCCCGCTGTAGGCTTGCTTAGGGCGTGTCTCGCCTGCTTCTCTTTGTGGCTCCCCACGGCGCACGTTTTGGCAGAGCCTGGCGATGTGTCCGCGACCCTGGCAAGCGAAGCATACGATTTCTTCAAAATCTCGCATACCGCGCCTGTAGCTTTGTGGCGGTCTCCGGTTTCCAGCGAATGGGCGCTGTTGAGCGCGCGCTTCAACCTGGCATTCTACCTGCTGAGATAGCAGCTGTTCTAAGCGATCTAACCGCTCTGTCAAGAGAGCAACCTCAGGGTTGAGCACCGCTCTCTCTATGACGCGTACTCTCGCTGCGGCTGTCGTTAACGCCTCATTTTGTTCCTCATCCAATGCGGCCTCCACGGCTTGGTCGAAATTGCTCGGCTTGCGCGAGAGCACGAACCGGCGCACGGGGTCTTGCAGACCAGCCACGAACAAAGCGGTCATTTCCTCTTTAAGTAGATCCTCCGCGTATTTCTTCCTTAGCTGGTCTCCTTCCTCCTCCCTGCTTAACGTATCGCGTGCTAGGCGCTGAAGCCGCGACGCAAATGTTCGCACGTCCTCCCCTACCATCTGTCCGGCGTCACGGAACCTCTGTACCCGCACGTGACGTGGTTCAGTGTCGAAATGCTCAAACGCAAGCTTCTTGAATTCCGCAAATGATTTTGTGGATTTTACTTTTTCGTCTCGCCATGCAAAATCATGAGCAGCTCCTGCCATCTTACACCTCGCCATTCCCAGCATTTGAGCATCGGACCATCCCACCATTTTCCCAATCTCTTCTAGCATGGAAAAGAAATCGCAGATTGGAACCCCTGTCTTATCTCCGGTAAACGTCGGAATGACGCTTCCTAATGCCAGCATGCTTGCTCCTAGCGACGGCTGCGGAGTGGGAGCTCCCTCAGATACAGACATTTTTTTTTCTCAAGCCCTCCAGTGCTTCAAGCCTCTCAAATGGGGGAAAAAGTCCCACAATCAGTCCCGTGATTCCCTTTTGATAACAATTTTGAAGTCATGAATGTCACAGCATTCAGAGGACATTTGCTTTTGAGACCCCACTTCTGACACCAGTGTGATGACCCCCATAATGCGCAGGTCCACACGGGACGGAGAGGCAAAGAGACACCGTATGGCTCAGTTTAAACAAACAGGTATATTCAATAATTACACATGTTTAAGATTATGCATCAGAGGCTGGGGCGTCCGAGCTTACGTGCCGACGACTTCATGGGGGCGATGGAGTGGCTCCGGAGTTGGGCTCGAGCGGTTGCTGGCAGAAGCTGCACGCCGTCGGGCTTCGGCGCTGAAGGCCCTCTTGGCGAACGATGTCGTCCTGAGCGTGTATGCAGTAGAATTTCAATAGTCGTCCGTTTCTTCGAGGATGGTTCACAAACCCTTCCTCTAGTGTCGTTCGGCTTAGAAGATGAACAGGAGGCGAGCTTGTAGATGATGACAGCAGAGCATAATTTTACAACATACATATACAGAGAGTTAAACTGGAGAAAGCAGAACTGAATTTACAAAAGAACAAACTTTGCACTACTTTACTCATCGACCGGGCAGGTTAGTGCCTAAGTAGCATCACATTACATGCTAAGCATGGAGCCCCAGCTCAGACTGGACTGCATCCGTTTACATGTGCTTTTAAGCACTTGATTAACAAAGGACTAAGGGCGGTCATTTCCAGTGGCCCGCCCAAAGCATCAATTCTCCAATCCAAAATAACATGCGAGATGGGGACAACCCCTTGGGTTGGGCTTAGCCTCGAACCCAGAGTCTGTTAACAATACAAACTAAATAAACAACAAAAACGCCACCACTCTCTCTCAAGTGAGAGTATACACAGGCTCTCTCTTCGGAGCTAATTCACTAGCGCCTGTCTTTCCACATTCTTGGCGAGTACTGCCTGTCCGCCATGACAGGGTCCGTCACGGCCCTTCTGGGAATGCGCTTTTGTTCACGAGGCACGGCGGGAAGCTGTGGGTGCCTTCCCGGCGATAGCCCACGTCGAAAGGGGAAGGAGGGAAAGAATGTTGTCTTCGCGGTAGCGCATAGCGTCGGCTGTGGTACGGCGCGCTCTGGCCCGCTGACAGCTCCCTTGTCCTGGAATGTGCCCGGGAGGGCCGCACCTGGAACGGCCACGCAAATTGGGGAGGATAAAGCCTGTTTCCCCGCGGCGGCGGCGGCGGGTCCGGTTGTTCTGGTCGTCACTCAAAGAGCATGGCTGGGTAATTGATGATGCCGCTGTCACGGCGGCGGGTCCCTTCGTTCTGGTCGTCACTCAAAGTGCATGGCTGGGTAATTGATGATGCCGCTGTCATCTGGGTCTCCGTCTACGCCGCGCCGTGGAACGCGGAACCTCGCAGCACACAAGGAATGTCACAATATGTACACATGCCAAGGTTACCGGATACATTTGACATTCACAAGTTGACATGACGCTCAGCATGTAAGGCGAGCCAATTAGAGTGCCAAAACATCTTTGAATAACTAACAGGAATTTCTTGTGTGCGATTTAAAGCGGCGTGGCATGATTATTAACAGTGAGTGATACCGGAAAAATCTGACACGGAAAAAAAAGGGGGGGGGAATAAAGAAGAAGACCCTAGCGCCAGTTTGGTCTAAAGACCAGAACAAGACGTTCATTGTTAACAGAAATGAATGGGCATGACCACTGCCGGAGAAACTCTTCCTCTCCCAAGAAAAAGAGTTCCTCTGACAAGAAACTGCTCAGCTCCCTTCTAAGACGGCCAAGTATTGGCCACACAGCTCGGCGTCGAAAGCCACCAGCGACCGCGGTGCATCGATTGCGCCATAAACTAAAAAGACCTGCAACAATTAACAGGCGAGCAAAACGGCCGCTGTGGAAGCGGCCGCGGGAGACAAAGCTCGAAATGCCCTGCCCACGGAATCCCGCTTGAACGGCGCGCCAAAAGACACGTGCTACCATGCAGGTGACTGTAGCATGGCGATTAGATTCCGGAAGCGGGCAATTCGGACAGCATCTGGAGCGTAAAACGCCCCACCGCTCGAGCCGATCACAAGTAGGCAGCACTGCCCAACCAAGTTTCCACACAAAGTCACGTAGATGGTCTGGGAGAGGCGTCGATGTTATGCGCGCCCATTGAACGCGGCGCATCGGTGAGCGGCGAGCCGCCGGCACAACAGGCAACAACAGCGAGCCCATAATATTCACGACACGGTCTGTAAGGATGTTGACGTCAGGTGCTACTGCGCTTGCATGCCTGAAAAAGGCCACTGCCGTAGTATATATAGCGGTAGGCTTCTCTGATTGAGGACCATGATTAACTGGGGCCGAGGGATCCAAAAAGCTCAAGGAAGGGCCCAAAAAGTACCGCGCCAGGGTTCGCGCCGGAGACGCGTCCCCCAGCAGGATACGCAACATGCACTTCAATGCTAACAGTGAGGACGTGATGGTCAACGTTGGGAAGGCAAAACCACCTCTCTCACGTGGTTGTCCAAGAACAGCACGAGCCACAAGCTCGGTTCCGCCTGACCAAAAAAAAGAAAAACTGTAGTCTGCACCCGCCTTATGACGCGCAGGGGTGGTTTAACAATGTGGCAAAGGTACCAAAAGGCACCCAGCACGACCGACTGAACCAGGTAGCGCCTCTCAAGCAGAGGAAGGTCAAAGGTCTGTGCCCTCTGCACACGAGCTGTAATACCCTCTACGACCGAAGACCACATACCATCCCATACTCCAGCACAGTCGTAGGTCACTCCTAAAATGCGCATCTGCTCACACCACTGCAAAGGTATTGTACTCGTTATACGTCTCTGAGGTGACCCTACAAAAAAGTAATGACTCTTGGAATAATTAAGAGCAGCCCCCGACAAGGAGGCGTACTCACGAAAAACTTTTAAAACTTCGAGCCGGCTGCGTTCATCAGCTAAGTATAGCGTGATGTCATCTGCATAAGCAGTGACGCGTACACTCTCACTGCCTGGCAATGCCAGACCGCTAATGAGAGAATGGTGATTGACTGCCAAAAGGAAAGGCTCTAATGCTAAGACAAACAAAAGAGGGGAGAGCGGACAACCTTGACGGACGCCGCGGCCAACATCAAATGCGGTACTTTCCCAGCCATCGAGGAACAGAGTGCTTGAAATATCTCTGTACATCTCTTTAATAAGTAGCACTAAAGAAGGTGGGAAACCGAAAGCATCCAGTGTACCGTAAATATACTCATGCTCTAGAAAGTCGAATGCCTTCTCTTGATCTAGAGAAACAAGAAGACCCTGTGCGCGCCGCCGTATAGTATACTCTAGGATATCTCTCGTTACAGAAGATAAACTATGTATTTCACGGCCCGGAATGGAGCAAACCTGGTGGCAGGAAATGAGGGACGAGAGAAGAGCCCGTAAACGGCGGACGAGAAATTTTGCTAATACTTTATAATCTGTATTTAGTAAGGTGATAGGGCGCCAATCTGCCGGACATGTCGAGAAAGAAGACTTTTTAGGGATCAGAACGATGCGGCCTCTTTTAAATGAATTAGGAAGGACATTCCGAGTGAAACAGATTTTTAACACTTCCGTGAAAATGGGGCCTACTATATGCCAGAATTGTAAATAGAACTCCACAGGAAGACCATCTGGCCCAGGCGTTGAGCCTCGTTTCATGGAATCTAACGCCTCCTTGATTTCATCTGTTGTTGGCGGAGCCATAAGGCCATCATGAAGTTCATCCGCAACCTGCGGCAAGCCTGCAAAAAAAGGGTGTGCGGAAACGTCATCGCGATGAACCAAAAAGTGCGACTGAGCAATATCCCTGAAATGGACGAAAAACGCACTGAAATTCCTGCCAACTGGCTGGGCCACAGCACCGACGGAAGAGGTAAAAGCAGGGGCACCTTGAGCGCACAACAGCTCCTGGCGTGCAAACCGAAGCACCTCTGGATGAGAAGTTGGATTGCGCCGACAACGCCATGCGGCCGCTGTCAGAGAGGATGATCGTAAAAGACGCTGGAGACGCTCTGAAAGTTCCTCTTTCCATGCACACATAAGCGCCGATGGCGACGGGGTGCGCTGAGCTATACGGAGCTTCGCCGTCATAACACGAACCTCAGCTGAGACGCGAGCTCTAAGGGCTCGACCAGAAGCGGCGCAATGGTGACGCCACTGCTCCTTCAGACGATCCCAGTCACCAGGCACGGCCCCAACAACCGAAAACCGCAAGGCCCGCGTTAGTCCTTCTCTTGTGCTGGCATCGTGAAGGATGCGTACATCCAAACGCCATGGTCTGAAAGGAGACACTGCAGCCGCCGGAACCCTGAGCGACAGAAGAAAGGGGCGATGGTCTGATATGTGTACTGGTGAGGATGGCAGCGTAATTACATTAGCAGCACCCACTGTCCTCGAAAGGCCCGTCAGTACGTACGCCCTGTCTAGCCTGCTTGACGACAATCCGCGACGCCAAGTCCACACAAAGACGCCGCCATGCAGGAGCTCATAAGCATCTGTTAACAGAAACTGGTTGACTAGGCGGCGCAACTCGCGCGCATTCCAGCTTGGTCTGCCTCTGCCAGGGCCCTGCACATCAGCGACCGTATCGAGCACGCAGTTGAAATCACCCAACATCACAACGTTTCGTCCTCCAAGAAAATACACATCAAGATTTTTATAAAATGAGTTTACCAAATTAGAATGCGCAGGTGCGTAGATGCAAAAAAGTCTCAGACGAAGTGAGTTAAACGTGCAGTCGAACGCCAGCACGCGTCCAAGCGCATCGTAGGTAACATGATGGTCTCGCAGAAGTGTTCGGTTCAGAACAAGAACGCCAACTCCGCTAGAACGCGTGCTAGCGTACGAAAAGAAAGCATCGATACCAAACCTACGCTTAAATTCCAACACGTCACTGAGGCGAAAAAAATTAGTTTCTTGCAGGCAGAGGATATCGCAGCCCGATGAACGAGCGAAAGCGACCACCTCGGTCTGCTTCATAACACTGCGAAACCCTTGCACGTTAAGCGTGATGATGTTAAGTGTAGCCATTTTGGTAATGAAAAAAAAAACAAAAAACAACGAGTTGTGATGTCTAAGCAATACAATGCGCGCCACGAACGGCGCCAAACCATCTCACTTTTTTCGTAGAGTCGGACCAGAGGAGGCACGAGGCCTCCTTGCCCGACCGGAAGAGTTGTCCGAGTCCGTAGTCGACGTATGTGGACGCTTTAAGCTGGAGCTCAAAGCGACCATCTCAACATCCGAAGAGAGAGTACTAGAAGTGCTGGCGCTAATCCTCGATGCAGAAGAGGACGGCGACTGCACAGATTCCACGTCAGGAGATGGCCTTGGCTCCTGCCCAGGCGAAATATTTGTGCCGACACTAAACTGCGATGACGAAGGAGATGACGACGGCGGCCTCGGCTCCTGCCCAGGCACGATGATAGTCTCGTCGATGACGAGGTTGACTGAAGAAGCTGAGGACGACAAGCTGCTCTCGTCACCATCGGCCTCAGATACGCTGGCGTTGTCGCTCAAAACCGCAACGCTGGCTGCGGACTGCCGCGCAGGCTGCGAGAGCGGCCTGTCCCCAGCATCAGAGACCTGCAGGGGCGCAATGGGCTCGGCCTCCGTAGCGGCAGGTACACTTGGAGAGACTGAGGCTGACATAGCAGGCACATTTAATGCCGGCTTGCGAGGTGCATCACTGGACGCATCAGCCGTAGGCACCGCTTCCTCCACCGATACATTCAGAGACGCCGAGGAACCACTCACAAAGCCGTTGGTGTCGGAAACGCCGCGTTCCTTGATGGCTTCATCGGCTGCCTGTGCAGCCGGTGGAGGTGCAGGTCGGGCCGCAGCCTCAGAGCACGAGGGCTTGATCGCGCATGCCACGGTAGCGTGTGGATCACCACAACGTCGACACGGCAGCACACAACCTTGGCCTTGGTGCCCAAAGACGCCGCAGCGGGCGCAGAACGGAGCCGTGCACTGTGCTCTGAAGTGTGATGTCGACCCACAACGTCGACAAACACGCTGCATGCCTTTGTAATCGCATGTCACGCGGTGGCCAGCGACCTTGATGTAGTTCGGCACGGGCGACTCGGGCTTCATTTCAATTCGGACATACCGCGTCCCGGTGGTGACAGTGGGACGCGACCCCATGATGCCGCGACTTATGTGCAGCACCTTGCCATAAGGAGAAAGAGCCTTGGCAAGGGCATCACTTGGTACTCGGGCGGGCAGAAAAAGAACAGTCCCCTGAGTCACCTGGGGGCTCAGGGGAACGATGGGGACGCGTTCGTTGCCGATGATGAGGCAAGACGCATCAACGATTGCAGCCATGGCGGCTTCACTCTTTACGGTAACTTGGTAGTTGCGTCCACCGAAGTGCTGGACACAGTAAACTTCTTCCAAACGAACTACGGAGGCTGTCGCATCGACGACAAGCTCCGGACTAGCCCCCTCAGGGACGACGACATCAAAGGCAAGGGCCTTTGTAGGTGGCTGGCTCACCATGCTGAGGCGCCCGCCAGCCGAAGGGCACCGGAACAAAAGATCACTCTTGGTGGACGAACACCGGCCACCGACGCAAGCCGGCGGCCGGAACGCACGCAGGAACACAGCAGGCCGAGCAGTCCGAGCAGGCCGAGTCCGAGCAGAGTGTCGGGTAACCTTGTAGTTTACAGCAGTCGTGCACAGATTTCTACATACAATCTAAGCCAAAAGGCCGAGAAGCGATACAACATGAGGTGAGGCCTGAGCGCTACACACCAATCCACTTGTACTACAATGCGGATGGATCCATTATGACACACTCTTCGAAATTGCACACACAGCAAACAGAGCCGCAAAGCCGCAGAGGCTGAAGCTTAGCCACAATCGCTAAATTGCTTAACAATAGGCGTGTTCGATGCGACGCCTGCCAAGGAGACAGCCGGTCGCCCGAGCACAAACGTAGCCAATGAGCTGCAGCTTTTCGATTTCGACCATTGTTAACTAGAGCTAAACCACCGCCAATTTCTTAACGTGATCTCCCATCGCACAGCAAGCAGGCGCCTGCTACGTTTCACCTCTATCGAAACAATGCTTCCAAAGTCTTAACAAATGAGCATATGTTGTGCTGGAGGTTGAGGAAGAAGGGTGAGAGGCGCTATCCAGCACCATAACTGCCGGGCGTGGCGCCAACCGAATACTTTGGTGCCAATATATGCAATGATGCGTCTTCGCGGACAAACATTCCGGGCTTTGTGAATAAGTGAAATGTGTGCAATGGCCAGCACTGTTGGCCCCGAGTGAAATTTCCAAGGGTTCTTCAACACTTCGTTCAAAAAACGATTTCCTTGTAATTTCGCCTCTAGGTATACATTAGTGTTTAGCAAACACACCGTTTAGACCATAGATTTTTTAAACCATTCCTTCGTTACAGTAAAGCGATCAAAGCGTTTGCGACTTTCGAGTTATACCCAAGGAGAAAGCAACCTGGTATTGAGACGCACTTAAGAACTCCTTACGTGTGGAAATGTGAAACCATTACTATTTCTGGATTTATTTTAAGCGCAATTTTTTACACTCATTAAAGTTATTTTCTGCGAGTGAATATGGGTGAGACAGAAAAAAGCCTTTGTTATTAAGACCAAGACCTGGGCACGCACCTGGGTGCCCCCTCCCCCATTAAACCCCCTAATAATCTATCTTACGGCCCAAATACTTGGACCGACACCACTATGTATGCTGCAAGACGAATGGTTGCATCACTTTCATACAAAATTTTGAGAAAGCATGCATTTGAATGTGCATATGCGATCAATTCTAGTCCCTATCGTCTTAATAGATGAAGCGCCTTAGAACAAGTGTTCTCGCATGCCGTGGTGGCGACTGCCAATGCGCCGTAATAGGCGGATGGTCCGGTGTGCAGTGTTTGTGAGTCGACGGATGAGGGTGGTCAGCCTCTTATACGTGTTCAGCCCCAACCTGGACACATTTCTTGTTGTGTATATAATTTGTACATATTACTTCTCCCCCTATCCTCGCTTCCTGTCCCCTCACCTCTTCCATTTCATTTCTTCATTCTGCCTGCTGTCCTTTATTTCCGCTGCCCCTGCTCAGGTGCTTCAGTATCGATGGCAGATGCCGGGGCTAGCAAAAACCTTTTCCTTCCTTTTTACTATTATTTTAATAAAACAACTACCACCACCAGCAGCCCCCAAGTGACTAGCGCACTCACATCCTTTCCTCCCGGGTGCCGTCCCCCTCCGCATTTTGGCAAGATCCGCTCACAGGTCGTGAAGCAGGAAAAGCTGATCCAGTTAATAATTATCGCTGGCTGTATACTGATACGTACGGTGACAGCCTATCTGGATTAGCAACGTCGAAAGCAAGACTAGCCTGCTGGTAGCCAGCACCTATGCTTCTTCGGGATGGCTCCGAGCAAAGCAATGGTAATCGCTCGCACGTTTCCCACCAAGGACTACTGAGAGTGGAGTCAGGTGTCAGCTGGTTAAAATTTGGAAGCGTCGACCGGTTGGATTATGGGAACCAAGAGAGCGGAGGCCTGAAAGACTCCGCCACAGCGAACGAGCGGCAGTTATCTTCCCCAATGGTCATGACTATGTTGGGGTAACAAAGAAGCCTCGTTTCCGGTGGAAGACAGCGTGTCGAAAGCACCGGCGGGCTAGCGGTCATCGTCCGAAATCTTCGCAGGCATCTCAAAAGACAAAACGACCTCTTCCGGCTTCTGGACCCGACTTTGCGATCTAGCCTGGCGGGTCGGCTGACATCTAAGGAAGAACAGATGCCAGCAGCGCGTGGAAACATTCGGCTGGACAGATAACATCGCCTGCCGCAGTCGACGTGAACCCGACGGCCTCCTCCTCTGTCCCAGGCTCGGCATGTGAGGGAGGGTGTGCCTATGTGCGGTGGTGTCAGTTTGTGCGCGTGAATGAGTTTCAGCCACTCCCACCCTGGCGAGGGCGTCCTCAACCTAGGGAATTTAGTGACGAAGAATGGTATACATCTCGACAGTGAGTGCAGTGACAATCATCCTTCATTCTGTTCCTTACTCTTGTAAAATTTGAAATAAACCCACTGTACATTTTCCTTCATATTGGAGTCCGACAACGTCCTTCGGAGCCAGGACCTGCGGTGCTGAATTAGTCAGCCTACCCAAGGGCCCCTCCATCTCTAACAATACTAATAATACTACTGCCCGCGCGTGTTTTGATCCTGATTGAGGTATTCTGAGCGGTAGATGTTCACTAGCTGCTCTGTGTTACTTGAACATTGTGTATGCCGAGAGTAAGGTGTTTATGGATTTCCGAGCATGTTTGAGTGGGGTCTATGAGACTCCTAAGGAGGCCTGAAGTGTTGCGGCTCGACATCTGTCTTGCTGAGCTGTTGCATCTATCTGCCCTGTTATTGTCAGCGAGCTGGGCAGAATACTCTGCAGCTTGCTGGGTACGTCACAGATGCGAGCGCGTAATATACGATTGTGTTTCTCCCTCCGCCATTGTTTTTTGAGGCTACGGCGAGCTTCCATGAGGTGCATCAGAGAGTTGCATCCAAGTCCGATGCACGCTTTGTAAGCTGCATATGCTTTTCGTGCGGACGGAGTGTATCCATGAGTCGGTGCGCCCAAGTGGAGTAGACTTGCCGCAAGAGAGAAGTTACTTGGAGGGTCTGCCAGAAAACATTCCAGTCGGGAAGTTTGGCTTGTGCAAGGGGGCGATGTAGGGTTGAATATAAATGACACTGCTGAGTATGCAGTATTGGCTACTGAGGGCGTCGTCAGTGCTGATCCCTCTATTCTCGTAGTAGAAATAGTTCTGAGTTTTGACTGAAAGAAGAATGGAAATTTCTCGGGCCTGTATTGGGTTGGGACAAAGGAAATGCCGCAGTATCTGTCACATCTGTGCTGACACCTGAACCGCACCGTAAGAAAAGCACTAAAGGAGGGACTGAGAAAAGAAAAGAAGAAATAGGGGCATTGTGAAAGGCTCCGGAATAATTTCGACCACCTGCGGATCTTTAACGGGACCCTACCGCGGTGGCTGAGTGCTTAGGGCGCTTGGGATACTTTTCCGGATTGCCCCAGCTACGGAACCTACCGCGACCGCCGCGTTTCGTAGCAGGCGAAACGCAAAGCCGCTGGTGTGCTGTGCTATGTCAAAGCACGTTATAGATCCCCATGTAGTCGAAATCATTCCGGAGCTCTCCACTATGGCACCTCGTTTATCCTTGCTTCTTTCACTCTCTCCTTTATTCCTTCCTTTAGGACCCGATTCAGGTGTCTGCCGATATGCGAGACAGATACTGCGCCATTTCCTTTGCTCCACAAAAATAATTTTCATCTGATAAAACACCGGTGCACTCTGATGAGTTCAGCGGAAAGCTGGGTGAGATCGATGTGAGGCCTGCCGTGTAGAGCTAGAGATGTGCTCTCAGTCAAAACTTTGCAGAGGGGAGGAAAGGAGGCATCGCAGGTGTGCTCCCTACTTTGTCCGTGATCTAACATACCATGACCGAGCAGAGCGGGAAGGCGTCTTGTGTTGTTCCCGGGTTACCCGCCGCGGTGGCTAAGTGGTTAGGGCGGTCGACTACTGATCCGGAGTTCCCGGGTTCGTTCCCGACCGCGGCGGCTGCGTTTTTATGGAGGCAAAATGCTAATGCGCCCGTGCGTTGTGCGATGTCAGCGCATGTTAAAGATCCCCAGGTAGTCGAAATTACTCCAGAGCCCTCCACTACGCCACCTCTTCCTTATTTCTTCTTTCAATGCCTCCTTTATTCATTTCCTTATGGCGCGGTTCATGTATCGATCTGTATATGAGACAGATACTGCACCTTTTCCTTTCCCCAAAATCTAATTATTATAATTATTCCCTTGCTAGAACACGACTGTGGCGGCGGTCATGTGCCTGGAGGAGAAACGGTAAAGCACCCGCGTACTGTGCGATGTCACTCAGGGTAAAAATTCCGAGGAGGTTGAAATTATTCAGGAGCCCTTTAATACCGCGCCTCTTGCTTTCTTCTCTCAGTCCCTCCTTTATCCTTTCCCTTATGGTGATGCGGCTCTGGTGTGCGAGAAATACTGCGCCATTTCTTTTCCTCAAAAACGAGTTTTCATTTTTCAATGGCATCCTCAGGTGATCTAAGTGGGTTCAGAGTAAAACGCAGGTGCACTTTGGTGCGTTGCTGATGAGCTGCTGTTGTGATATGAAGAATTAAAAGAAAAAAAACCACGGGTCTGCCCACAGGCTCAAGCTTATCCACCATCGCTAAATTGCTTAACACTGGGTGTGTTCGATGCGACGCCTGCCAAGGAGCAGCCGGTCGCTCGAGCACAAACGTAGCCAAGGAGCTGCAGCTATTCGATTTCGACCAGGGTTAAGTAGAGCTAAACCACCGCCAATTTTTTAACGTACTCTCCCATCTCACAGCAAGCAGGCGTCTGCTACGTTTCACCTCTATCGAAACAATGCTTCCACGGTCTTTACAAATGAGCATAGGGCGTTTCTGATTGGTCTGAAGGTCAGGGTTCACTTCGGTCCTAATGGCTGTTGCAGTGTCCTGTTCATCTATTTCGGGGGCCGTTGTTGATAAGGCACATTGGCCGGCATGCTCGCCAAGTTCTTCAAAATGGGCAATCATTGTGTTTTTCGTCAAATGTTGGGGTTCACATCTAAAGTTGGTCACAAAGAGCGTGGTACGCGCGTGAACAAGGTCGACAAGGGCGCGAGCAACGCAAACTTGCCGAGACAGTAGCAGCGACATATTCGCTTCGGCAATGCCCCGAGTACCGGAGCTCGTATCACACTGGACTGTGACAAACTTGCTTGCTCTCGGCGGTATCGTTGTGTGGTCATCAGAGATGCGTAATCGTGCTCTGTGCGGCTCGGGGTCGGTATCAACGGCTCGCTGTGTCGAAAACGATACAAATTGCTCGTGCAGGTTGATGACCACCCCATACTCTTTAAGGAAGTCCATGCCGAGAATCAGTTCTTTAGAGCACTCTCGTAGCACGGCGAAGGCGCCAGTGAAAGTTGCACCGCGGATCTTTATACGGCTGGTGCAGACGCCAACCGGCGTTACCACATGGCAACCAGCTGTGCGTATCTGCGGCCCATGCCAAGGTGTTAGAACCTTCCTGAGGGTTGCGGCTAGGTTACTACTCATGACAGAAAAGTCGGCTCCGGTATCGACGAGTGCAGATACGTCATAGCCATCGGCGGCAACAAGAATTTCGGCGGCGGAAACAATTGTTTGACAATTTGTCGGCGAGGTTTTTGGTGCTGTCGTCGATGGGGTCGTCGCTGAGGTCGTCGGTGAGGTCGGCGGTGGGATCGTCTTTAAGGTCGGTGGGTGGGGTCGTCGCATAAAATTGTCGGATGGAAGCTGTTCACTGTCTGCGGCAGCGGCGGTCCTACCCCGAGAGGACGCCGTCCTCAGTTTTCCCGGCGGGGAGACGTGCCGCTGAATTGGCCAGATGATGGTGCATGACTGGGTGGAGGAACTCGTTTTGGAGATGGCGACCTAGACTGGCGTCGTGGAGGCGTTGAGGGCAGCACATTATCGGCCAGGTACTGCTCAATGTCTCGCGGTCTCTCACCATAGCGCGGTCGAGGTGCGCTCGGTGGAAATCCTCTTAATCCCATCCGCCGGTAGGGGCAGTTGCGGAGGATATGACCGGGCTCCCCGCAGTGGTAGCATAGTGGCCGGTTGTTGGGTGTGCGCCACACGTCAGCTTTTCGAACAGGGCGCGGGTCACGCAGCTCGGCGGAGGGAACGTACCCCTGCGTTTGTTCGGCAGCAGGGCGGAACGCATGTGGAACTGGCGCAGGTCTCCGCAGAGCTTCACTGTAGCTCATGATGTACGGATCCGGCTGCGGTGTCCGTAGGGCTTCGTTGTACCTTCTGGTGTACGGCTCCGGCTGTGGTGCCGGTGGTGGCTGGACTGCTCGCCGAATTTCCTCGCGGACGGCACCGGCTACAGCTGCAACACTGGCAGGTGAAGCATCTAAGCGGAGGTTGCGCAGTTCTTCGCGAACTACACTCCGCACAAGCTCCCGAAGAGCCTCGTCCCCGGCGAATGGCAGGGACGCACAATAGTTGCTGGCCGCAACACTTCCCGGACGACCGTACTGCGCACTGCGTTCCTGTAAGGAACGTTCCATGCCTGTGGCTTCTTTAGCGAAGTCAGCGACGGTTCTTGGTGGGTCGCGTATGAGGCCAGCGAAGAGTTGCTCCTTCACAGCACGCATGAGGTGGCGCACCTTGGTAGCATCTGGCATGGCAGGGTCAGCCCGATTGAAAAGACGTGCCATGTCTTCAATAAACATAGCGACGCTTTCGTTCGCCTGCTGTGACCTGGTGCGAAGGGCGAGTTCGGTATTTTCCTTGCGTGCGTTTGTGCTGAAGGTAGCCAGCAACTGACGGCGGAACGCTTCCCAGTTCGTAAAGAATGCCTCATTGTTCCCGAACCATGTCTTCTTAGAGTCTTGGAACGAGAAATAGACGTTTCGTAGTTTTCGGTCGTCGTCCCACTGGTTAAAAGTGGTCACACGGTCAAAGCTGGACAACCAGTCCTCGACGTCCTCAAACCGATCGCCGTGGAAGGATGGTGGTGAGCGATGGGTGAGAACTACAACGGGCGGGACAGTGCCGGAAGGCTGGCCTGTCTGACTGCCTGTAGTAGACGTCATGGTACGCACCGGCCTCGTCAGTGGCTGACACTCAGGTTGCAGGCCTCGCAGGCGGCGGCTCGCTTTGTGGACGGGTGTTGTGTCCAAGCGTCGCTGATCAGCGTCAGAGTTGCCCTCGGGGTGTGCGTTCATGGAACGATACCCAGCGGCTCCACCAAAATGTCGCCGACAAACGTAGGGCGGCACGACAAGGGTTTTTTTTTAATCCGAAGGCCAGAAACCCAGCAGCGCGTGCTGGAACGGGAACGTCCTCTTCTTCGCTCCCACACGAGCCCAGTAATGCCGCTTGGCCGCATGGCGGCACTCGCAGAATGTGAGCAGTGTGGCAATATAGATGAAACAATCGCGTCTGCAGATTTTTTAAACCATTCCTTCGTTACAGTAAAGCGATCAAAGCGTTTGCGACTTTCGAGTTATACGCAAGGAGAAAGCAACCTGGTATTCAGACGCACTTAAGAACTCCTTACGTGTGAAAATGTGAAACCATTACTATTTCTGGATTTATTTTAAGCGCAATTTTTTACAATCATTAAAGTTATTTTCTGCGAGTGAATATGCGTGAGACAGAAAAAAAGCCTTTGTTATTAAGACCAAGACCTGGGCACGCACCTGGGTGCCCCCTCCCCCATTAAACCCCCTAATAATCTATCTTACGGCCCAAATACTTGGACCGACACCACTAGGTATGCTGCAAGACGAATGGTTGCATCACTTTCATACAAAATGTTGAGAAAGCATGCATTTGAATGTGCATATGCGATCAATTCTAGTCCCTATCGCCTTAATAGATGAAGCGCCTTAGAACAAGTGTTCTCGCATGCCGTGGTGGCGACTGCCAATGCGCCGTAATAGGCGGATGGTCCGGTGTGCAGTGTTTATGAGTCGACGGATGAGGGTGGTCAGCCTCTTATACGTGTTCAGCCCCAACCTGGACACATTTCTTGTTGTGTATATAGTTTGTACATATTACTTCTCCCCCTATCCTCGCTTCCTGTCCCCTCACCTCTTCCATTTCATTTCTTCATTCTGCCTGCTGTCCTTTATTTCCGCTGCCCCTGCTCAGGTGCTTCAGTATCGATGGCAGATGCCGGGGCTAGCAAAAACCTTTTCCTTCCTTTTTACTATTATTTTAATAAAACAACTACCACCACCAGCAGCCCCCAAGTGACTAGCGCACTCACATCCTTTCCTCTCGGGTGCCGTCCCCCTCCGCATTTTGGCAAGATCCGCGCACAGGTCGTGAAGCAGGAAAAGCTGATCCAGTTAATAATTATCGCTGGCTGTATACTGATACGTACGGTGACAGCCTATCTGGATTAGCAACGTCGAAAGCAAGACTAGCCTGCTGGTAGCCAGCACCTATGCTTCTTCGGGATGGCTCCGAGCAAAGCAATGGTAATCGCTCGCACGTTTCCCACCAAGGACTACTGAGAGTGGAGTCAGGTGTCAGCTGGTTAAAATTTGGAAGCGTCGACCGGTTGGATTATGGGAACCAAGAGAGCGGAGGCCTGAAAGACTCCGCCACAGCGAACGAGCGGCAGTTATCTTCCCCAATGGTCATGACTATGTTGGGGTAACAAAGAAGCCTCGTTTCCGGTGGAAGACAGCGTGTCGAAAGCACCGGCGGGCTAGCGGTCATCGTCCGAAATCTTCGCAGGCATCTCAAAAGACAAAACGACCTCTTCCGGCTTCTGGACCCGACTTTGCGATCTAGCCTGGCGCGTCGGCTGACATCTAAGGAAGAACAGATGCCAGCAGCGCGTGGAAACATTCGGCTGGACAGATAACATCGCCTGCCGCAGTCGACGTGAACCCGACGGCCTCCTCCTCTGTCCCAGGCTCGGCATGTGAGGGAGGGTGTGCGTATGTGCGGTGGTGTCAGTTTGTGCGCGTGAATGAAAGTTTCAGCCACTCCCACCCTGGCGGGGGCGTCCTCAACCTAGGGAATTTAGTGACGAAGAATGGTATACATCTCGACAGTGAGTGCAGTGACAATCATCCTTCATTCTGTTCCTTACTCTTGTAAAATTTGAAATAAACCCACTGTACATTTTCCTTCATATCGGAGTCCGACAACGTCCTTCGGAGCCAGGACCTGCGGTGCTGAATTAGTCAGCCTACTCAAGGGCCCCTCCATCTCTAGCAATACTAATAATACTGCCAGCGTGGGTCTTGATCCTGATAGAGGTATTGTGAGCGGTTGATGTTCACTAGCTGCTTTGTGTTTACTTGAAAATTGTGTATGCCGAGAGTAAGGTGTTTCTGGATTTCCGAGCATGTTTGAGTGGGTCTATGAGACTCCTACGGAGGCCTGAAGTGTTTCGGCTCGACATCTGTCTTGCTGTGCTGTTGCATATATCTGCTCTGTTATTGTCAGCGAGCTAGGCTGAATACTCTGCAGCTTGCTGGGTACGTCACAGATGCGAGCGCGGAATATACGATTGTGTTTCTCCCTCCGCCATTGTTTTGTGAAGCTGCGGCGAGCTTCCAAGAGGTGCAATAGAGAGTTGCATCCACGTCCGATGCACGCTCTGTAAGCTGCATATGCTTTTTGTGCGGACAGAGTGTATCCATGAGTCGGTGCGCCCAAGTGGAGTAGACTTGCGGCAAGAGAGAAGTTACTTGGAGGGTCTGCCAGAAAACATTCCAGTAGGGAAGTTTGGCTTGTGCAAGGGGGCGATGTAGGGTCGAGTGTAAATGACACTGTTGAGTATGCAGTAGTGGCTACTGAGGGTGTCGTCGGTGCTGATCCCTCTATTCTCGTATAGAAATAGTTCTGAGTTTTGACTGAAAGAAGAATGGAATGGAAATTGCACGGGCCTGTATTGGGTTGGGACAAAGGAAATGCCGCTGTATCTGTCACATCACTGCTGATACCTGAACCGCACCGTAAGAAAAGCACTAGAGGAGGCACTGAGAAACGAAAAGAATAAATATGGGCATTGTGGAGGGCTCCGAAATAATTTCGGGCACCTGCGGATCTTTAACAGGACCCTACCGCGGTGGCTGAATGGTTAGGGCGCTGGGATACTTATCCGGATTACCCCCGCTACGGAACCTACCGCGGCGGCCGCGTTTCGTAGCAGGCGAAACGCAAGGTGCCCGTGTGCTGTGCTATGTCAATGCACGTTAAAGATCCCCATGTAGTCGAAATTATTCCGGAGCCCTCCACTATGGCACCTCGTTTATCCTTGCTTCTGTCACTCTCTCCTTTATTCCTTCCTTTAAGACCCGGTTCAGGTGTCTGCCGATATGCGAGACAGATACTGCGCCATTTCCTTTGCTCACCAAAAAAATAATTTTCATCTGATAAAACGCCGGTGCACTCTGATGAGTTCTGCGGAAAGCTGGGTGAGATCGATGTGAGGCCTGCCGTGGAGAGCTACAGATGTGCTCTAAGTCAAAACGTTCCAGATGGGAGGAAAGGAGGCATCGCAGGTGTGCTCCCTACTCCCTCCGTGACCTAACATACCCTGACCGAGCAGAGCGGGAAGGCGTCTTGTGTAGTTCTCAGGTTACCCACCGCGGTGGCTAAGTGGTTAGGACGGTCGACTACTGATCCGGAGTTCCCGGGTTCGTTCCCGACCGCGGCGGCTGCGTTTTTATGGAGGCAAAATGCTAATGCGCCCGTGCGTTGTGCGGTGTCAGTGCATGTTAATGTTCACCAGGTGGTCGAAATTACTCCGGAGCCCTCCACTACGGCGCCTCTTCCTTACTTTCTTCTTTCAATGCCCCCTTTATCCATTTCCTTACGGCGCGGTTCAGGTGTCCAACTGTATATGAGACAGATACTGCACCGTTTCCTTTCCCCAAAATCCAATTATTAGATAGGATAGGAAAACTTTTAATATCCAACAGAAAGAGGGTAGCCAGAGGGCTAGACGACGGCCGAAAGGTCTTGACTCTCGGCGGCGGCTTCGGCCAGTCGGACGAGTTGTAACTGAGTCGCCGGGTCGGAGCTCAGTAGTAAGGTGTCCCATTGATCTTTTGTGTTAATACCTCGTCCCTCCCAGGGAGCATGAGGACATTCCCATAGTATGCGGTCCAAGGGGCGCCTAAGTTCGCAGTTCGCGCATTTTTCTGAAAATTGCCCTGGGTACATATTATTATAATTATTCCCGGGTTAGAATACGACCGTGGCCGCCGTCATTTGCCTAGACGAGAAACGGTAAAGCACCCGCGTCCTGTGCGATGTCACTGAAGGTTAAAGATTCGGAATGGGTCGAAATTATTCAGGAGCCCTTTAATACGGCGCCTCTTGCTTCCTTCTCTCAGTCCCTCCTTTATCATTTCCTTTATCGTGGTGCGGCTCTGGTGTGCGCATATATGTGCGAGAAATACTGCGCCATTTCTTTTCCTCAAAAACGAGTTTTCATTTTTCAATCGCATCCGCAGGTGATCTAAGTGGGTTCCGAATAAAACGCAGGTGCACTTCGGTGCGTTGCTGATGAGCTGCTGTTGTGATATAAAGAATTAAAAGAAAAAAGCACGGGTCTGCCCACAGGCTCAAGCTTAGCAACAATCGCTAAATTGCTTAACATTAGGCGTGTTCGATGCGACGCCTGCCAAGGAGACTGCCGGTCGCTCGAGCACAAACGTAGCCAAGGAGCTGCAGCTTTTCGATTTCGACCAGGGTTAACTAGAGCTAAACCACCGCCAATTTATTTAACGTGCTCTCCCATCGCACAGTAAGCAGGCGCCTGCTACGTTTCACCTCTATCGAAACAATGCTGCCACGGTCTTAACAAATCTGCATATGTTGTGCTGGAGGTGGGAGAAATAGTGTGAGAGGCGCTATCCTGCACCATGACTGCCGGGCGTGGCGCCGACCGAATACTTTGGTGTCAGTATGTGGAATGATGCGTCTTCGCGGACAAACATTCCGGGCTTTGTGAATAAACGAAACGTGTGCAACGGCCAGCGCTATTGGTCCCGATTGAAATTTCCAAGGGTTCCTCAACACTTCGTTCAAAAAACGATTTCCTTGTACTTTCGCCACTGGGTATACATTAGTGTTTAGCAAACACACCGTTTAGACTATAGATTTATATAGTACCATTCCTTCGTTACGGTAAAGCCATCAAACCGTTTGCGACTTTCGAGTTATACGCAAGGTAAAAGCAACCTGATTTTGAGACGCACTTAAGAACTCCTTACGTGTGGGAATGTGACACCATTACTATTTCTGGATTGATTTTACGCGCAATTTTTCACAATCAATAAAGCTCGTTTCTCCAATTTAATGTGCAGCAGACAGAAAAAAAGCCTTTATTATTAAGACCCAGACCTGGGCACGCACCCACACCATAAATCATGCTGCACGACGAATGGTTGCATTCCTTTTAAACAAAATTCAGAGAAATCATATTGTATATGCGAGTTGAGAGTTGAGGCGTTAAATGATACAGGTGGGGTTAGCCATGCTTTATCTGCCGAGAACTGTCCCACCGTAGCGTCCCTTCTATATTAACAATGTCCTATTGCCTGTCGCATCTACTACGCTAAGCGCACAGTCTCTTGTTATAGCACACATTCTCTCGCACAGTCACCATCTATGCACACAATCAATCCACACAGTCCACATCACAGTCCACACCAGAAGTCACCATCTATGCACATAATCAGTCGCAGTAGAACATAGGCCATTGTAGCGCTACAATCCGTACACACATTCACTCACTGTATAACGTAGTCCACACCGGAAGACTCCATCTACGCACACATTCAATCACAGTAGGCCATAGTCCGTTCCTGCTTTCACCATTTAGGAACAAGATCCGTGTCCTGCAGGAATGTTAAAAGAACGCGTGCAGCCTGCCTTCTGCATGTCTGGTTTTCACTCGGGTAGACAATGTCCTGAACTATACTGTGACGGGTTCCTGTCTTCTTGAAGGAAGCGAACATCACTACCTTTCCGCGTTGTACTCTGGGCAGTGCATAATATAATGTTCGATATCCCCGCACACAACATAAAGAGCAAAGCGGAGACGATGCTATGCCCTTCTTATGCAACCATGCAGGAGTATGAGCAGAGGCTGTGCGAATTTGAGGTAGAAGGGTCGCCTGAGATCATCTCAGTTTCTTGGTCACACATGACTTGTGGGACACACTCCACAGGGTACGGAATGATCGAGCACCCTTTTCCTGGAAAGACTTTTTCCATCTTGGGGTAATTTTTGATTGAATCTTGAGAGAGCTTTATGGGCGATATTTTTTGCCACCTCATTACCGTTGACTCCTATGTGAAAGGGCGCCCATCGCAAATGAAGAGTAAAACCTCTGCTGTGCAGACGTTGAACTAAGCGCAGATAGCTTATAGACAAAGCGTCAGTAGTTATTCCGCGCTCTAACCTCTCAAGGGCAGATTTTGAATCAGTTAGGATGACGACAGGTTGAGCCGGGCAAGACCCTAACTTCCGTAAAGCCGCCTCAATAGCAACACTTTCAGCCGTTGTGGAGGATGCGACAGCGGTAAAGCGTGCGGACCACTTATAGTCCATAGAAGTAATGCAAAAAGTCGCTGTGCTAGTTTGTTTGACCTTGTTCACAGAACCATCCGTGTAAATTTGAAGATGGCGGGCATACTCTGTTTCCAAGTGTTCAAGTACAAGCGAACACGTTGCTGCCAAAGAAGAGCTGCGCTTTGCGCTCACATGAGGAATTGTGACCTTACAGTCGAGGGTCGGAAAAGACCAGGGGGGTTTCAACTGTTTCCTTTGCCTTCGGAATTAATGCCTAAAGAACTAAGAGTATTGAGTGCCAAGTAAGCATTCGAATCATATCGCTTGCAGAGCCGTTGGAGAAGGGATCGCCCAACTACCGTCTCACCTAGGCGGTCAAGATGCATTAGCAGTCTCTGAGAAGCGATAAGGCTAAGAGGTTTCGATAGGAACTCATGAAGTACTGCCTTATTCGCAGCCGCCTGGAGAACTCCAATGGTCCTTCTTAGGCCCTTTCTGTGGACAACTTCGAGACGTTCAAGTTGTGATGCTGAGGAGGAAATTAAACGTAATTGACACATTATGCCACTGACCACCAGCGCTTCATGAAGTTTGACCATTGAAGAAGGATGATTTCCTTATTGCACACGTGCAATTCTACGGCTCACATTGAGACAGGAAGATATTGTCGCCGACAAACGTAGGGCGGCACGAAAAGGGGTTTTTTTAAGCCGAAGGCCAGAAACCCAGCAGCGCGTGTTCGAACGGGAACGTCCTCTTCTTCGCTCCCACACGAGCCCAGTAATGCCGCTCGGCCGCATGGCGGCGCTCGCAGAATGTGAGCAGTGTGGCATTGCCCCCCTCCTTTCAAGAGGCATGGCCTCGATGCCTCTGGCAAGGGGGATAAAGAGTGTGGAGACACCGAAAGTGCGATGGCGTGTGGTGGCAGCACTGATTGTGAACTCCGGAAGGGACTAACGGGCGTAATACGGTTTCATGCGGGACACGTGGACGACTTAAGACTTGGGCGGGCGAGAAGACCGGACAACTCCTTGCGGGTACACTTCATAGTTCACATCGCTGAGTTGACGTAGCACCTCGTAGGGGCCGAAGTAGCGCCGCAGAAGCTTTTCAGAGCGACCGCGCACACGTATAGGGCTCCATACCCAGACGTGCTCGCCGGGTTGGTAAATCACCTCCCTGTGGCGGAGGTTGTAACGCCGGGCGTCAGTTGTCTGCTGGTGGCGAATGCGTTGTCGAGCAAGGTGGCGAGCGGCTTCTGCATCGCGAACGAATTGGTGAGCGCCTGGGACAGACGAGGGGGTACAATCCGGGAGCAGCATGGCGTCAAGCATGGTCAGGGCATCTCGGCCATACACCAAACGGAAGGGTGTGAAGCGCGTCGTTTCTTGGAGGGCGGTGTTGTACGCAAACGTGATGTAGGGAAGTATTTCGTCCCATTTGCGATGGTCAGCTTCGACATACATAGACATCATATCTGTTATAGTCTTGTTCAGCCTCTCAGTAAGTCCATTCGTTTGAGGATGGTAAGCAGTCGTTTTTCTATGACTGGTGCCACTAAGAAAGAGGACCTCGTGTGTAAGAGCCGACGTAAACGCGGTTTCCCGGTCAGTTAATACAACCACGGGGGCGCCGTGGCGAAGCACGATGTGGTGAACAAAGAACTGTGCAATTTCAGCCGCGGTGCCACGGGGAAGAGCCTTGGTTTCACAATAGTGGCTTAGGTAGTCCGTCGCAACAACAATATACCGGTTTCCCATGGAGGACACCGGGAATGGGCCCAGTAAGTCCATGCCGACTTGTTGGAATGGGATTTGCGGTGGATCAATTGGCTTCAGAAGGCCGGCCGGTTTTGTCGGTGGTACCTTCCGTCGTTGACACTCACGGCAGGTTCAAACGTAGCGTTGGACGACCGCAGCAAGCCGTGGCCAGTAGTACTTGTGGCGGAGGCGTCCCAATGTTCTGGAAAAACCGAGGTGGCCAGAAGAAAGGTCGTCGTGGCATGCAGCGAGAACCTTACGAAGCACGGTTGGGACAACGAGGAGATACGCAGTGTCGGTCGGACCGTACTTTTTCTTGTAGAGGACTCCATCTATTAAGCAAAACGACGAAAATCCGCGCGAGAAGAGTCTGGGCGGAGACGGAGCGGTTCCTTCGAGGTCCTCGATTAGAGGCAGCAGTTCGCAGTCGGCCCCTGGTGGTGGGCAAGGTCGGATGTAGTGACAGCGCCGAGGAAAGCAGAATCGCCATCGGACTCATCTGGTGGGCACGGAAGAGGAGCTCGGGAGAGACAGTCGGCATCGCTATGTTGCCGACCCGACTTATACACGATGGTGACGTCGAACTCTTGCAACCGAAGGCTCCACCGTGCAAGTCGCCCCGATGGATCTTTGAGGTTCGCAAGCCAGCACAAGGAGTGATGATCGCTGACGACTCGAAACGGGCGGCCGTACAGGTATGGACGAAATTTTTTGATTGCCCACACAACAGCGAGACACTCCTTTTCCGTTGTGGAATAATTCACTTCGGAACGGGAGAAAGTGCGACTTGCGTATGCGATCACGCGTTCCACACCGTCTTGCCACTGCACAATCACCGCACCGAGGCCCACATTGCTGGCATCTGTGTGCAGTTCCGTGTCGGCCTGCTCGTCGAAGTGGGCAAGGATAGGTGTAGATTGGAGGCGGGCCGTAAGCTCTATGAAAGCTTTTTCCTGATCTTGGCCCCAGAAAAAGGGTTCGGAGTCTTTTGTCAGGCGAGTCAGCGGCTCTGCGAGAAGTTTTGAACGAACCTCCGATAATGGGCGCAAAGCCCCAGGAAACGCCGCAAGCTTCGTTTATCTGTTGGTGGGGAAATGCAGCAACGGCGACGGTCTTTTCTGGGTCGGGGCTAACGCCCTGAGCGCTCACAATGTGGCCAAGAAACTTGAGCTCCCGAAATGCGAAATGGCACTTTTCAGGCTTCAGAGACAGACCCGCAGAACGAATTGCTTCGAAGACGGCACGCAAACGTTTCAGGTGCTCCTCGAACGTGTCGGAGAAAATCACGACGTCGTCGAGATAGACAAGGCAGGACTGCCACTTCAGGTCAGTTAGTACGGTGTCCATCATACGTTGGAACGTCTCAGGGGCTGAGCACAAGCCGAAAGGAAGCACCTTAAATTCGTACAGTCCGTCAGGAGTAACGAAGGCGGTCTTTTCTCGGTCACGTTCGTCGACGTCGATTTGCCAATAACCGCTACGAAGGTCGAGTGACGAAAAGTAGGTAGCATGGCGGAGGCGGTGTAATGAGTCATCAATGCGCGGCAGTGGATAGACATCTTTTTTGGTAACGTTATTGAGACGTCTATAATTTACACAGAACAGTAGGCTGCCGTCCTTCTTTGCGACGAGAACAACAGGTGACGCCCAGGGGCTCGTCGATGGTTGTATGACGTCGTCGTGGAGCATTTCGGCAACTTGGCGGCGGATAGCATCGCGCTGCTTCGACGAAACACGATAAGGACGCTGACATAGCGGTCTCTGGTCACTGTCGACGATAATACGGTGCTTAGTTATTGGCGTCTGGCGAACCTTGGATGTTTATGCAAAACAGTCGCGGAAAGAGTCAATAAGGCTTTCCACGCGGCGTTTCTGATTGGTCTGAAGGTCAGGGTTCACTTCGGTCCTAATGGCTGTTGCAGTGTCCTGTTCAGCTATTTCGGGGGCCGTTGTTGATAAGGCACATTGGCCGGCATGCTCGCCAAGTTCTTCAAAATGGGCAATCACCGTGTTTTTCGTGAAATGTTGGGGTTCACAACTAAAGATGGTCACAAAGAGCGTGGTACGCGCGTGAACAAGGTCGACAAGGGCGCGAGCAACGCAAACTTGCCGAGACAGTAGCAGCGACATATTCGCTTCGGCAATGCCCCGAGTACCGGAGCTGGTATCACACTGGACTGTGACAAACTTGCTTGCTCTCGGCGGTATCGTTGTGTGGTCATCAGAGATGCGTAATCTTGCTTTGTGCGGCTCGGGGTCGGTGTCAACGGCTCGCTGTGTCGAAAACGATACAAATTGCTCGTGCAGGTTGATGACCGCCCCATACTCTTTAAGGAAGTCCATGCCGAGAATCAGTTCTTTAGAGCACTCTCGTAGCACGGCGAAGGAGCCAGTGAAAGTTGCACCGCGGATCTTTATACGGCTGGTGCAGACGCCAACCGGCGTTACCACATGACAACCAGCTGTGCGTATCTGCGGCCCATGCCAAGGTGTTAGAACCTTTCTGAGGGTTGCGGCTAGGTTACTACTCATGACAGAAAAGTCGGCTCCGGTATCGACGAGTGCAGATACGTCATAGCCATCGGCGGCAACAAGAATTTCGGCGGCGGAAACAATTGTTTGACAATTTGTCGGCGAGGTTTTTGGTGCTGTCGTCGATGGGGTCGTCGCTGAGGTCGTCGGTGAGGTCGGCGGTGGGATCGTCTTTAAGGTCGGCGGGTGGGGTCGTCGCATAAAATTGTCGGATGGAGGCTGTTCACTGTCTGCGGCAGTGGCGGTCCTACCCCCAGAGGACGCCGTCTTCAGTTTTCCCGACGTGGGGACGTACCTCTGAACTGGCCAGAGGATGGTGCATGACTGGGCGGAGGAACTCGTTTTGGAGATGGCGACCTAGACTGGCGTCGTGGAGGCGTTGAGGGCAGCACATTATCGGCCAGGTACTGCTCAATGTCTCGCGGTCTCTCACCATAGCGCGGTCGAGGTGCGCTCGGTGGAAATCCTCTTAATCCCATCCGCCGGTAGGGGCAGTTGCGGAGGATATGACCGGGCTGCCCGCAGTGGTAGCATAGTGGCCGGTTGTTGGGTGTGCGCCACACGTCAGCTTTTCGAACAGGGCGCGGGTCACGCAGCTCGGCGGAGGGAACGTACCCCTGCGTTTGTTCGGCAGCAGGGCGGAACGCATGTGGAACTGGCGCAGGTCTCCGCAGAGCTTCACTGTAGCTCATGATGTACGGCTCCGGCTGCGGTGTCCGTAGGGCTTCGTTGTAGCTGCTGGTGTACGGCTCCGGCTGTGGTGCCGGTGGTGGCTGGACTGCTCGCCGAATTTCCTCGCGGACGGCACCGGCTACAGCTGCAACACTGGCAGGTGGAGCATCTAAGCGGAGGTTGCGCAGTTCTTCGCGAACTACACTCCGCACAAGCTCCCGAAGAGCCTCGTCCCCGGCGACTGGCTGGGACGCACAATAGTTGCTGGCCGCAACACTTCCCGGACGACCGTACTGCGCACTGCGTTCCTGTAAGGAACGTTCCATGCCTGTGGCTTCTTTAGCGAAGTCAGCGACGGTTCTTGGTGGGTCGCGTATGAGGCCAGCGAAGAGTTGCTCCTTCACAGCACGCATGAGGTGGCGCACCTTGGTAGCATCTGGCATGGCAGGGTCAGCCCGATTGAAAAGACGTGCCATGTCTTCAATAAACATAGCGACGCTTTCGTTCGCCTGCTGTGACCTGGTGCGAAGGGCGAGTTCGGTATTTTCCTTGCGTGCGTTTGTGCTGAAGGTAGCCAGCAACTGACGGCGGAACGCTTCCCAGTTCGTAAAGAATGCCTCATGGTTCCCGAACCATGTCTTCTTAGAGTCTTGGAACGAGAAATAGACGTTTCGTAGTTTTCGGTCGTCGTCCCACTGGTTAAAAGTGGCCACACGGTCAAAGCTGGACAACCAGTCCTCGACGTCCTCAAACCGATCGCCGTGGAAGGATGGTGGTGAGCGATGGGTGAGAACTACAACGGGCGGGACAGTGCCGGAAGGCTGGCCTGTCTGACTGCCTGTAGTAGACGTCATGGTACGCACCGGCCTCGTCAGTGGCTGACACTCAGGTTGCAGGCCTCGCAGGCGGCGGCTCGCTTTGTGGACGGGTGTTGTGTCCAAGCGTCGCTGATCAGCGTCAGAGTTGCCCTCGGGGTGTGCGTTCATGGAACGATACCCAGCGGCTCCACCAAAATGTCGCCGACAAACGTAGGGCGGCACGACAAGGGTTTTTTTTAATCCGAAGGCCAGAAACCCAGCAGCGCGTGTTGGAACGGGAACGTCCTCTTCTTCGCTCCCACACGAGCCCAGTAATGCCGCTTGGCCGCATGGCGGCGCTCGCAGAATGTGAGCAGTGTGGCAATATAGATGAAACAATCGCGTCTGCAGCTTTTCGCCACTGTAGACGGGAGTCAATAATGACGCCCAGGAAACGCGTGTGATTGAATTGACGGATCCCAGAGTGACCGAGGTCTATCTTCAACCGTGCTTGACGTCTTCCTACACCTGGAAAACAAACAAAGCCGGATATTTCCGCTGACCGAGACAATCCCAGTAGAGCCTGTCGAGCTATCAGGGCTAATCGCTTGTGTTGGTAGCCTGTAATCCAAATACAGATGTCGTCAGCATATATTGACTTACGCATTTGCCTGCAATTTTTTTTCAATGAATCGGGAAGGCCAGCCATTACGACGTTAAGGAGCATGGGGAAAAGAACACTTCCTCGAGGCACACCTCGTGATAGAACCAACTTCGAATCGGAGCTGATCCCAGCAATGATTGAATGGTCACGAAATGTAAGATGGGATTCTTCTCTTTTAAATCAACCCCTTTTTCTGTGGTCTCAACCACTACCGAGATCCATACCATTCGTTGCTTGCGATGACTCACCATCTTGAAGCCCTCGTTGTCCACGTCCGCTATATCGGCCACTGGCTCGTCACTGTTTATGATCGTTGACTCAGCCCCACTAAGTGATGAGGTCTCGCTGGACGGGTGGCCGTGTCCATGTACTGGTCGCTCCACAGCCTGGGAAGCCATGGCCGCCTCTTCCGAACCAGCCTCCATTGATTGGCGTGGTCCCTTTAGGCTTGCCGACTCCGGAGCAGCAGTACTCTTCCCGTAGGGACAGTACCAATTTGAAGATGCCGCCGTCCTTGAATATTGAAATAAAAATAGGTAAATTAGAGAAAATAGGTAAATAAACAGAGCTGAGCTGGCAGGAGATCGAAAAGCGTCTTCGTCTTCCTCTTCCGAACGTAATGACTGGTGCATATGCGATCACATCGAGTCCCTATCGCCTGAATATATTGTCACGTAGTGGTGACGGCAGTCGAAGCAGCGATGAAGACGGACGAAAGGGTCTTCTAAAAGAACTGTTTATTGGGCTGACTTGCACCCAAAATGGACTGAATCACTCGGCGGCGGCGAAGCGACAAGCGTGCTCGGCGGTCGTCGAACAGAATGCCCGCCGCTGTCGGCCGTGCTCAATTTAAAGCTGATAGCGAACATTCGAGATAAAGGGCGCAAAGTTACTAGAACATTCTGGAACAACGTAGAATCAGCTTTGCCTGGCTGCGATCAATCGAGATAAATCTAGTCGCGTCTTGCGTCGCAAACAAAGCGATAAGGTGGTGTCGCGGCAGATTTGAAAAACGAACAAACACTGGAAATATTCGCGGCATTACTCCCCTCTCAAAGAAGCATCGACCCGATGCATTAAAACAAATAATGCGACTAGTAATGGAAAAAAACGGATCTTGCGAAAATAGAGCATGGAAATTCAGCGGCCTTTAGCGCGCATAATACGGTTTCAGACGGACTACATGGACAACTTCTGGTCGTACGCGGCGTCGCTGGGATGCAGTCATTGCGTCAGGGATGACTTCATAATCCAGTTCACCCAGCCGACGAAGAACCTTGTACGGGCCGAAATAGCGGCGCAAAAGCTTTTCACTCAATCCACGGCGGCGAATGGGTGTCCACACCCAGACTTGGTCTCCTGGCTTGTATTCCGCGTTGCGTCTTCGTAGGTTGTAGCGTCTGGCATCGGACCGCTGCTGATCTTTGATCCGTAATCGGGCAAGCCTCCGAGCTTCTTCTGCGCGTTGAAGGTAGGGGGCAACGTCGACGTTCTCTTCTTCTGTAACGTTGGGCAGCATGGCGTCTAGCGTGGTCGTGGCATCCCTGCCATGGACGAGCCTAAAAGGCGTCATCTGGGTGGTCTCCTGCACTGCGGTGTTGTAGGCGAAGACGACGTAAGGCAGGATGACATCCCAGGTTTTATGTTCGGCATCGACATACATAGCGAGCATATCGGCGATGGTTTTGTTCAGGCGCTCGGTCAGTCCGTTGGTCTGCGGATGATATGCAGTTGTCCTCCGGTGGCTGGTTTGGCTGTAGCGCAGGATGGCTTGCGTGAGTTCCGCCGTAAATGCTGTTCCTCTGTCCGTGATGAGCACATCGGGGGCGCCGTGTCGAAGAAGAATGCACTCCACGAAAAATTTGGCCACTTCAGCTGCTGTTCCGTTCGGTAGGGCTTTCGCCTCGGCGTAGCGGGTCAGGTAGTCGGTCGCTATGATGATCCACTTATTTCCCGATGTTGACGTTGGAAAAGGGCCAAGCAAGTCCATGCCAATCTGCTGAAAGGGTCTTGAGGGAGGTTCAATGGGGTTAAGAAATCCTGCTGGTCGTGTGGGAGGAGTCTTTCGTCGCTGACAATATCGGCAGGTTTTCACATAGCGTGCGACATCGGCAGACAGTCGGGGCCAGTAATACTTGTCTTGAATGCGGCGGAGGGTGCGAGTAAACCCGAGATGTCCTGCTGTCGGCTCGTCGTGTGAAGCCTGTAGAACTTCTTCGCGGAGACAAGTAGGTACAACAAGGAGGTAGGCTGTTTTGTTCGCTGTAAAGTTCTTCTTCACAAGGACCTCATTCTGCACACAGAAAGAAGACAGCCCTCGCTTGAATGAAGCGGGGGGTGAAGAAACCTTGCCTTCCAGGTACTCGATGAGGCCTTTTAGGTTGGGGTCCGAGCGTTGCTGCTGAGCAAAAGAGCTTGCGCTGATGGGTCCCAGGAAGGCGTCCTCATCGTCGTCCAGCGGCGGTGCATCTACAGGGGCTCGTGAGAGGCAATCGGCGTCAGTGTGCTTGCGTCCGGACTTGTAAACGACGGTGACGTCAAACTCCTGGAGACGCAGACTCCATCGAGCGAGTCGGCCAGAGGAATCCTTCAAATTGGCAAGCCAGCAGAGCGCGTGGTGGTCGCTGCCAACCTTGAACGGCCGTCCGTAGAGGTAGGGGCGGAATTTCGACGTAGCCCAGATGATGGCAAGGCACTCCTTCTCAGTGGTCGAATAGTTAGCCTCGGCCTTGGAAAGGGAACGGCTAGCGTATGCGATGACCTTCTCCAGCCCGTCACTTTTTTGAACGAGAACGGCGCCTAGTCCCACGCTGCTTGCGTCGGTATGAACTTCAGTATCGGCGTTTTCATCAAAATGCGCAAGGATCGGTGGGGACTGTAAACGACGCTGAAGTTCCTCGAAGGCTTCTGCTTGCGGCGCTTCTCATATAAACGGCACGTCTGCCTTCGTCAGTTGGGTCAGGGGCTCGGCGATGCGCTTGCGAAGGTAGCTTGCGTCGTGGTCGGGGTTCTCATTGTGTGCGGCGTCGGTGCAGCGAGTGTCGGTTCTTCATGCGGCGTCGCGGGTGCAGCGTCTTCATGGGGCGTGGTCGGTGGAGGATCTTCGGCGTTTAGCTCCTGAGCAACCTCACCTCCAGAGGTTGCTGCCTTTAGTTTCCCCTACGGGGGCTGGGCGACCTTCCTCGTACCGCGGCTGCGTAGCTGCGGCGTGGCGACGCAAAGCGCGAGGTTGACGGCGATGGTGAGCGCGAAAAGCGGTTCGGCGTGTACTCTTCTCGACGCAGGTACTCGTCGATTTCGTGCGGACGTTGTCCGAAGCGTGGTCGTGGGGCGTTAACGGCAAATCCTCGAAGACCGATACGTCGTTACGGGCAGTGACGAAGACTATGGCCGGCCTCACCGCAATGGAAGCACAACGGCCGGTTGTCGGAGGTCCTCCAGGCGTCGCATTTCCTGGGGCTTGAGCGTCGGTCATAGGCTGGGCGGGCGGGGGCTGGGAGGTGGCGTTGTGGAACGATTGGCTCATCTCGGGGAGGACGTGGGGGTTGTCGCTGGGGCTGAGCAGTACTTACTGCAGCGGCGTAGGTCATGGCCTGGGGTTCTGTGGCCGTCGGGGTGCCAAGTGCCTGTAGCACTTCTTCCCGTACCACATCCATCAGAGTTGCTGCTTGTGGCTGTGGGGAAGATGGCAGTAATCGGCGTAGCTCCTCTCGGACGATTCCGCGGATAACTTCCCGCAAGCTGTCGCTGGTGGTGGCCGGCGTGTCCGAACGGATTGCACAGGCAGAGGAAGGGCGATTGTACTGCCGAGCTCGAACGTCGAGGGTCTTCTCAATCGTGCAGGCTTCTTGCATAAACTCCTCGACTGTTTTTGGCGGCTGGCGGACGAGGCTTGCAAAGAGTTGTTCTTTTACGCCACGCATTCAAAACTGAACTTTCTTTTCCTCGGTCATCCCGGGATCGGCGCGGCGAAATAGGCGCTTCATCTCCTCGACGTAACTGCGGACGGGCTCATTCGGAAGCTGGATCCTGGACTCGAGGAGTCGTTCGGCTCTTTCTTTCCTCACGACACTGGTGAATTCCTTCAATAGTTCTCTCTTGAATAGCTCCCATGTCGTAAGGGACGACTCGTAGTTTTCGTACCACGTGCGTGCGGAGCCATCCAATGAAAAAAAAACGTGTCCAATCTTTGCCGCATCATCCCACTTGTTGAATGACGCCACGCGCTCAAATTGGTCCAACCATTCTTCAGGGTCTTCGCCTAGGGATCCATTGAAAGTTGGCGGCACCCGCGGCTGCTGCAGTATGATCGGTGTCGACATCTTCGGTGAGGTTGCGGTGCTCCTAGCCTTGTCTTTTCGCTGTCTGGTGCGGTCCGGCAGTTTCCCGAACTCAGGCTCCTCTCCCTGGAGACGTCGGCTGGCTCGCTGAGCTGCTGGCTCGTCCTCGGGTGCGAAGCGCTCAGGGCTGGCTTCACGACTTGAAGGGGGCGTCCGGAACATGGAAGTTACCCCGCACCTCCACCAGATGTCACGTAGTGGTGACGGCAGTCGAAGCAGCGATGAAGACGGACGAAAGGGTCTTATAAAAGAACTGTTTATTGGGCTGACTTGCACCCAAAATGGACTGAATCACTCGGCGGCGGCGAAGCGACAAGCGTGCTCGGCGGTCGTCGAACAGAATGCCCGCCGCTGTCGGCCGTGCTCAATTTAAAGCTGATAGCGAACATTCGAGATAAAGGGCGCAAAGTTACTAGAACATTCTGGAACAACGTAGAATCAGCTTTGCCTGGCTGCGATCAATCGAGATAAATCTAGTCGCGTCTTGCGTCGCAAACAAAGCGATAAGGTGGTGTCGCGGCAGATTTGAAAAACGAACAAACACTGGAAATATTCGCGGCAATATGAAGCGGCTTAGAACAAGTATTCTCGCATGCCGTGGTCGCGATTGCCAATGCGGCGTAATAGTCGAATGGCCTGGTGTGCAGTGTTTGTGAGTCGACTGATGAGGGTGGTCCTCTTATACGTGTTCAACCCCAAAGTGACAAGCGTACTAAGATCCTTCCCTCCCGTGTGCCGTCCCCCCTGCGCATTTTGGCAAGAGCCGCGCGCAGGTCGTGAAGCTGGAAAGTCTGATCCAGTTAATAATTATCGCTGCCTGTGTAGTGCTACCTACGGTGACAGCCTATCTGGATTAGCAACGTCGACAGCAAGTCTCGCCTGCTGGTACCAGCACTTATGCTTCTTCGGGACGGCTCCGAGATGAGCAATGGTAATCGCTCGCACGTATCCCGCCAGGACCACTGGGAGTGGACTCATGTGTCAGCTGGTTACAATTAGGAAGCATCGCCCGGTTGGATTATGGGAACCGAGAGAGCGCAGCTCTGAAAGACGCCGCCACCGCGAACGAACGGCAGTTATCTTCTCCAATGGTCGTGACTATGTTGAGGGAACAAAGAAGCCTCGTTTCCGGTGGAAGACGGCGTGCCGAATGCAGCGGCGGGCTAGCGGTCATCATCCGCAATCTTCGCAGTCATCTCAAAAGACAAAACGACCTCTTCCGGCTTCTCGACCCGACCTTGCGATCGTCTGACATCTCGCGCGTCGTCTGACATCTCAGGGCCAGCAACGCGTGGGAACATTCGGCTGGCCAGATAACATCACCTTCTGCAGTCGACGTCAACACGACGGCATCCTCTTCAGTCCGAGGCTCGGCATGTGAATGGGCGTGTCCCTATGTGCGGTGGTGTGATTTGTGCGCGTGAATGAAAGTTTCTGCCACTCCCACCCTGGTGAGGGCGTCCTCAATCTATGGAAGTTAGGGACGAAGAACATATGGTATATATCTCGACAGTGAGTGCCGTGATAATCATCCTTCATTCTGATCCTTGCTCTTGTAAAATTTTAAATAAACCCACTGTACATTTTCCTTCATAACGGAGTCCGACAACGTCCTTCGGAGCCATAAAACTGCCCGCGCGGGTCTTGATCCTGATTGAGGTATTGTGAGCCTAAGATGTTCACTAGCTGATCTGTGTTTCCTTGAAAATTGTGTACGCCGCGAGTAAGGTGTTTCTGGATTTGCGAGCGTGTTTGAGTTTGTCTACTAGACTCGTAAGGATCCCCGAAGTGTTGCGGCTCGACATCTGTCTTGCTGCGCAGTTGCATCTCTCTGCCCTGTTATTGTCAGCGAGCTGGGCAGAATACTCGGCAGCTTGCTGGGTATGTCACAGATACGAGCGCGGAATATACGATTGGGTTTCTGCCTTTGCCATTGTTTTGTGAGGCTACGGCGAGCTTCCTATAGGTGCATCAGGGAGTTGCATCCACGTCCGATGCACGCTCTGTAAGCTGCATTTGCTTTTCGTGCGGACGGAGTGTTTCCGTGAGTCCGTGTGCCCAAGGGGAACAGACTTGCTCCAAGAGAGAAGTTACTGGGAGGGTCTGCCAGAAAGCATTCCAGTAGGGAACTTTGGCTTGTGTAAGTGGGCGATGTAGGGTCGACTTTAAATGATACTGCTCAGTATTCACTGCAAACTACTTATTAAACCTCTCCCTAAAAATATGCACCCCACCTACCACGAACCCCGCCGCAGAGCTCGCGCACGGGCGCTCCACAAACATTGGCATGGAACCGGATGGCGTTTGGGTGCATGCCACTGGCACGGGCGAGGAAGCGGTTGTAGCCATCACGAACCCCTCCCTACAACCGATTGCTGCCATTCACATATCCCCCACTGCCACTTCAGAGGAGGCTGAAGAGGCCGCTATTGCCCTAGCCATCACGCGCACGGAGGCCCGGTATATGTCCTCCACCTATTCATCGTGAGTGATACAGATACAATATCCGTTGTTCAAACCAGCGAATTGAGCAGAGAGAAACATATTTCAGATTTCCCTACAAAAAACGCTTGCTCTTTTTATATCGCTAAAAATAGGCTTGCATGCTTATCCCGCCCTGCACTAAAATTAAATTGTACTTTCATTAAAATAAGGAACACATTTTAGGCATAACTGTAAGATTACAGCCTTCTCTTGAATAAATTCTCTCAAAAAACATCTGCCCAATCTCTGAATATACTAAAAGTACTCTCACGAAAACACGGGGGTACGATACGCTGTGAATTTTACAGATCTGCAACTCTCCAGTATGCTCTTTCTTAGCATATGAATGCGTTGTGTAGGGCTGCTAGAAGCCACTGTACCTTAAAACACGATCCTGCACATCCTGGTCTGCGTCTCTAAACTGGCTCATACAGAATATCGCCCATGAGCAATAAGCTTGATCTGTTGCATGTTTTTTTAGCTTTCCAAAGATTGAACAATGTCTTAAACAACTATTATTTCACAAACTAAGCTTTATTTAAAAGGACCTACATTTTTAATTTGGTGTTTGGCTCATTATAACCTTAGAAGCTGATATGCCAGAAAAGCCAAGATAAATCATTGATCCTTACTTTTTTTACAGACGTTTATCGAATTTATCAGTTTATAGAATACGCTGGTATCCCCTCCTCGTCCCCCGCGCCAGCGGCGATCGTGACTTACACGTGCGCGCTGGCCACCAGGAATATGGAGGGAAGGCAACCCTGCGACTCTGCTCATTCCCCCCCCCCCCCGCAGCACTGACGTGACGCCATGGCAGAGCGCTTCCTTCTGCGGATAGGATAGCATGTATAAGCTTGACGGCAACGATTTGCTGCTAGGGAGGCAACGACAGAGGGGATAAAAGGGGGAACGCGCGGCGTAAAGGGGACTCTCGCTACCGGACCTGACCTAAGTGCCCCGAAGAACCCTTTCGCGGCCCGCCGGCCCCCGAACCTAATGCCGGTCGACGTCAGCGACTTGGTGAGCTGCTGAACATCAATTTTACGGATAGAACATTCTTCCGCAGTGCGCTTTACCTCGCGTTAGGATAATGAACTATTCCCTAGCGTGCCCTGCCGTTGTCTATTTCGTTCGGACCTGCCGTGGCTGCGACTCGGCGCCACGGGTTGGGGAAACGTGTTGCGTACTTGAATAACGCCTGCGTGGAGCCGGCACAGAAGCTCGCCTTCCCGGCCGAGAGGACGCAGAGTGACCCCATATCTTGGCGCCCAACGTGGGGCGAATAGGCAATTGAGCAGTGACCTATGTTCCAGCGAACGACTGCCGTCGCCCTAACAAAGGATGACAGCCGGTAGACCTGACTTTCAGTCTTTGTTCACGCTGTCAGAGTTTCTCCAGCACGGAGTTTCTTCAACGCGGAGTTTCTGCAGCGCGGAGTTTCTCCAGTGCGGAGTTTCTCCACCACGGAGTTTCTCCAGCGCCAGCGGTACAGAACCAGGGCTCCCTACTTGACGCGCCTTTGGAAGGGTTTGAATATGTTAATCTTGGACCTTCTACGCGGAATAGCCGAGGAACATCGCCTGACGCGTTGGCAGGACTTAGGCCTGGCATGGTGGGCTCCACATCGGGCGCCTCGCCGCTCCGCGGGTCGCACAATGAGGCACTTAGGCCTCATCATTCCACGCCATCAGCGGCTGCGCCCATCTCCGTGGGCGTTAGTCCGCAATCTTCCGAGGTGCTCTTGCAGACCGCAATGCAGGTTATGCAGAGTTTAGCGGGTATTTTTCAAAACAGCTTGCAAGCCCCGGCCCAGTCACCACGTGTTAGGTTAGACTTGCCTACCTACACGGGGTACCACGACAGTACGGAAGCAAATGAGTACCTCGACCGTCTGCTGCATTATCAGCAAGTGGCAGGAATCGCAGACGCCAAAGTGCTCGCGCGTGTTGTGCCTGTTTTTTTGACGGAGCAAGTGGCCCGCTGGTACCGACTAGCCGGCAACCGAGCGAGGACAATGGAGGAGTTTTGCGCAAGCTTCCGCGACGAATTCCTTCCCGCAAACTACGAGTGTCGTTTGAGGAGAGAGCTGGAGCTCCGCACCCAGCACTCCGACGAGTCTCTGTTACAGTACGGCCGAGCGATGGACGAACTTTAGCGCCTCGCGGACCCTCGCGCCACGAACACAGAGAAAGTTGAACGTGTCACGAGACAAGCGCACCCGACTTTCACGGCCTACCTGAGAGGAGTCGGATTCAGAGATTTGGATGAGCTGGCGGCTGAGGCTAAGCGCATTCAGGGAGACATCCTCTCTGCGCGTGCATATTGGCCGCCCCCACCCGCATCGCTGTCACTTGAGCCGCGCTGCGCGTGGAATTGCAGCTCAGCGCGCAGCCCAACCAGACCTGAAGCGTTGGCACGGTTTGCGGACGAGCATGTCCCATAAGATTGGAGCTGTCCGACCACGCTTCGCACCCATTCAGCTACGCGTTGCGAACAGCACACGCTGCCGCAGAGCGGAACGAACCAAGGCGAGATCGCGAGGCCGATATGTGGCCGCACGAGCGGCCCCCACCGTCCGCGCCGCTAGTTCGAGATCACCAGCCGGAACGTGGCGACCAGCGCCTACCCAGTCGGGACCCGGGCAACCGTTGCTACCGGTGCGACCAGCCGGGGCACTTCGCCCGCGAGTGTGGCCGCCCTCCCGTCCGTGACCATACACGGTCGGGAAACTGCCAAAGCCTCCGGTGATCGACCTTCGATCCCGCGTGACCTACACAGAAAACCCCGGTTTGCTGGCGCCTTTGGCATGTCGCGTAGGAAGTTTTGTTAACCTGTCAGCGCTGTTCATTGAGCTAACGATAGCTCGAAAGAAATTCACCTCTTTACTGGATACAGGAGCAAGCGCTTCCTTGTTCGATGACGAGGTATTTAACCATCTCCGAGAGAACAAATTCAGTTGAGAGAGTGCGATACACAGCGCACTCAAGAGAATGGCACAGCGCACTCAAGCGGTGCAGCTAGGATAGTGGTTCGCGGGGAAAGACGCGTGCGGCGGCAACGCCTCATTCATCTTCCCTATTCATCAGCTCCTGATTCTTGAACGAGATTTCCTAGCCAAGACAGGTATTGTGATGGACATTAGCAGCGGAAGCTACAGGGAGCGCACGTCAGGCGCCTTGAAGCCTTTCGCGAAAGCGCCCGCGACGTCGAAGTCAATTCAGACTCCGAACGCGGCGCGATCAGGGGGAGACCATGACAAATCCAGCCCGCCAGTCCGAGAACCAGGAGGCGAGCGGACCACCGCAGCTGAGAGAGAGGGCAGAGAAGGTTGCCGCGGTAGAAAACTGCTCTGCCGCGCAGGGAAGGTCAGCGCACCCCTTGTTGTCGGAGATGAACAGTGTGACTGAGAGGAAGAAGGCATGGTTGTCATCGCTCCTCTACGAGTACAACACGACTCTCACTGACCCCCCTGGACTCACTACCCTAGTTAGGCACCGCATAGACACGGGTGACGCACTGCCTTGGAAGTGCAATCCGAGACCAATTAGCTTGGCTAAGAGAAAAGCACTGGACAGCGCCTTAGACGAACTTATCGACACTGGTATTGTTTAAAGGTCTAACAGCCCTTGGGGCTTCCCGGTAGTCTTTGTTCCGAAGAAAGACGATATATATCGACTTTGCGTGGACTACCGCAAACTGAATGAGGTTACGAGAAAAGACGCGTACCCTCTACCAACCATTTCTTCCCTAGTGTCCAACCTAGGTGGGGCGAAATACTTCACAATGCTCGATGTCAGCCGCGGATACATTCAGGTTGAAATGAATGAGCGGGACAAAGAGAAAACAGCATTCTCTTGTCACAGAGGCTTTTTCCAATTCAAGAGAATGTCTTTTGGCTTTTAGTAGGAGCACCCGCTACTTATCAGCGCCTAATGGATCATGTTCTGGGAGATGCGAAGTGGCAGCATGCGATCGCGTACCTAGACGACATCGTGGTGTACTCTAAATCGTTCGACGAACACCTGCGCCACTTGAGGGACGTCCTAGAGAGGCTGACGTCCGCGGGCTTGACTTTGAACCCGAAGAAGGCACAGATCGCCGCGACCCGAGTAACATTGCTGGGGTTCACGATCGACAGAGGCCGCATACTGCCGTGCGATGATAAGCTTCAGGCTTTGCTTAAGTTTCCGTCACCCACAGATATAGCCGGTCTCAGACGCTTCCTTGGAATGGCGGACTTTTATCGCCAGTTCATCCCAGATTGCGCAACCCTGCAGGAGCCTTTGACAAAGATTTTGAAGAAAGGCGAGCGCTGGAGTTGGGGTCATGAGCAAGAGGATGCACTGCGCAACCTCTACAAAGTGCTCGCTGATACGGCTGAGTTGCAGCTACCCGACCTAAACAGGGAGTTTGTGATTCCAACAGACGCAAGCGACTTGGCTTAGGAGCAGTGTTGCGTCAGGAGCGTGAAGGCGTTCTCCGTCCGGTAGCTTTCGCGAGCCGTTCGTTGACGCCGGCAGAGAGAAACTACTCGATGATAGAGAAGGAATGTCTCCCGATAGTTTTGGCTCTGCGTAAGTTCGACTATTATGTCGATTGGGTGGCATTTGTGATCGAGACGGATCACATGGCACTCACCTGGCTGAGACGACTCAGCGAGCCGAGCGGCCGCCTAGCGCGTTAGTCCCTGTTCCTGCAGCGTTACGACTCCACCGTGCGCTACCGCAAAGGGAAAAACAACGCTGTGACTGATGCACCCTCGCTAGCGCCTGTCCAGTGCGAGGAAGATCACGCGACCAATCACCCGACAGCCGGAGAGAGTGAGGAACGGACCCGAGCCGTAGCCCATGTATGGAACACGGACCAACCGTTCATCCAGGGCGAGAGCGTGAACCACGTAGGCTACGCAAGTTCCGTGGGGATCGTGTTGAACAGAAAGGAGCTGCTCGAAGCTCAGCAGAAGAATCCGTTTTGTCGAAAGTTGTTCGACGGGCTCCGGGGGCTGGGCGGCAGGGCCGCCGCGCACACGGCGACAGCTGGTTTTGCTGTCGGTTCGGAGCGCCTCTAAACAGCTGGTAATGCTGTGAGCGCGATGGATTCGTATCTTCTTGATTTCGACGGCGTCTTGCTGAGGTATATTCTCTCCAAGAACGACACAAGCGAGGCGTTCAAGGTTGTGATACCGCGAGTATTGAGAGCAGCACTGTTACGCTACTTTCACGACTCGTGCATCGCTGGGCATACAAGTGGCCTCAAGACTAACACCAAGTTGTGTCCCTTTGCTACCTGGCTTGGCATGAAAAGGGACGTAATACGCTACGTGCGCTCGTGCTATGTGTGCCAAAGTGTGAAGCCCCGAGGCGGACAACCTCCCGGCCTCATGCACCAGATTAACAGCCAGACTCCCTGGTAAATCGCGGTGTGTGACATCATGGGACCGTATCCCATGACAATAAGTAGGAACAAGTTCTTGCTGATGGTCACGGATCACTTCAGCAAGTGGGTTCAACTTTTCCCCCTATGAAAGTTGACGGCAAGTGTGATCATGGAGAAGCTGATGAACATATTCACCAGGTTCGGTTTCCCAGAGCAGGTGATAACGCACAACGCGTCCGACTTCACTGCGAAGGTGTTCTTTGATTTGTGCGCTGCACTTGGAATTAAGAACAAGAAAACGACCACCTATCATGCTCAGTCGAACCCCGCAGAAACGAGTCAAACGCAACGTTAAGCACACGCTTGTCGCTTACTCTGAGAGGCATAAAGATTGGGACTCCTTCTGCCGGAGATTGCGTTTGCTTTGCGTTCGACCGTTAACCGCTCGACTGGGTATGCGCCATCTTTCTCAATCTGGGTAGAGAGCTGCTAAATCCGATGGACCGGATTCTATCGGACAGCAGGATGGCGCCAGTAGCTTCGTCAGCACGAGCTGAGTACGCGACGCAGCTGCGCGCTAAGATGACGGAGGCCTTACGCAAGGCTCGCCACAGCCTGGGCACTGCTAATCCGCAGCGGAATGCACAGTACGACCGCTCGCACAGGAATGTTCACTGCGAAGTGGGCGATCTGGTGCTTCGACGCCAGCACGTTCTCAGCGACGATAGCAAACAGTTTGCGGCCTCGTTGGCGCCGAAATGGATCGGGCTGTTCCGCGTACGATAGAAACTTTCCTCGCTCGTTTACAGACTCGAGGACTTGCGGTCGAAACCGACAGGCGGACCAGTTCACGTATGCGACCTGAAACATTACGTGCAGCGAGATGAGTGGGCAGATGACGCAGCCCGACCCGCGCCGCAGTCGGATAACGAGCGCTGCGATCAGCCGGCGAACCCCGCGTCCCGCTATAACTTGCGCCCTAGGCAGAAACAGAATCTGCCTGCGCAGCCTACAGCGAGGGCGCGAGCCGGCAGGCAGTATCGTTAGTTGTGCACGAACGTACGGGCCGCTCATGCCGATCAGTGTCACGCAAGACTGACTTGCGTTAACCCTCATGACTCTCGTGAGGGTCGAACAGCCACGTAGCACGCGCTGCGGGAGTTGGCTACATCTGTGTCGAGATTTTTCAGCGCAGATGGAAAAGAAGCAGGGCACATCAGAACGACACCGTCCCACTGCCAACTACCAGCCACCATCCAGCTTCGGCAACGCGCCGCGCCCAAGGCCCGACACTACGCCCGCCCGCGAGCTGCAGTCGCCACCATGACCACCCCGGCTACCTGCCACACTGCATCTGCCCACCCGCCGACTGTACGCCATCGCCTGCCGCTGGCCCCATTTCCACCGCAACCGTAGGCCCTTACCTGCTGACCAGGTATGCCAGGGCAGCCCAACCGCGGCTTCAACTATAGAAGCGCCACAGCCCTGGCCTCTGAAGACCCCTGACCCAGTACCTCAGGGCGGCGCAGCCATGGACCTGGCCTCCAAACCATCGCAGCCGGCACCAAGCAGGCGGTTGTCCAAAATCAACTGGAACGGCGCAGCAGCGCGCACTTGAAAGGCCGAGACGGGGGGCAAGATGCCGAGCGTCATCGTGGGGGAGGCCAAGCCTACGGAGCGAAGCAGCTGATCTGCGGGGGCGAGGCGCGGCCGTCAACTGATGAACCTGCGGAAGCCGAAAAACATCGAACATCGATCCCTGGATGGCGGAGAAGATCAAGTAAAGTTGCCCCTGTTTCTGTGTTCGGCATGCTTCTTAAGGAGGGGAGGATGTGGGATACACTGGTATCCCCTCCTCGCACGCCGCGCCACCGGCAATCGTGACTCGTGAGCGCTGGCCACCAGTAATGTGGAGAGAAGGCACCCCTGCGACTCTGCTCATTTCCGCCCCAGCACTGACGTGACGTCACGGCAGCGCGTTTCCTTCAGCGTCGAGGATAGCATGCCTAAGCTTGACGGCAACTATTTGCTACTAGGGAGACAACGACCGATGGGACAAAAAGGGGAACGCGCGGCGTGAAGAGGCCCCTCGCTGCGGGAACTGACCTAAGTGCCCAGAGGAACCCTTTCGCTGCCCGCCGGCAACCGAACCCAGCGCCGGTCGACGTCAATGACACTTGGTGAGCTCCTGAGCATCTATTTTACGGATAGAACATTCTTCCGCAGTGTGCTTTACCTCGCGTTAGGATAATAAATTTTTTCATAGCGTGCACTGCTGTTGCCTATTTCGTCCGGACCTGCCGTGACTGCAATTCTGCGCCACGGTTTGGGAAAATGTGTTGCGCACTTGAATAACGCCTGCGTGTAGCTGGCATGGAAGCTCGCCTTCCCGGCCGACTGGGCGCAGAGTGATACCATAAGTTTTACCAGAGTAGCTCTCCTACCCGCCGCGGTGGCTCAGTGGTTAGGGCGCTCGACTACTGATCCGGAGTTCCCGGGTTCGAACCCGACCACGGCGGCTGTGTTTTTATGGAGGAAAAACGCTAAGGCGCCCGTGTGCTGTGCGATGTCAGTGCACGTTAAAGATCCCCAGGTGGTCGAAATTATTCCGGAGCCCTCCACTACGGCACCTCTTTCTTCCTTTCTTCTTTCACGCCCTCCTTTATCCCTTCCCTTACGGCGCGGTTCAGGTGTCCAACGATATATGAGACAGATACTGCGCCATTTCCTTTCCCCAAAAAAACCAATTATATTATATATAGCCCTCTACTACGGCACCTCTTCTTCCTTTCTTCTTTCACTCCCACCTTTATCCCTTCCCTTACGGCGCGATTCAGGTGTCGAACGATATATGATACAGATACTACGCCATTTCCTTTCCCCAAAAACCAATTATTAATTGTTAGTAACTCTCCTTTTCATCAGGAACTACCGCGGGAGTGTAGTCATAGAGGTGATAATAGCTCCTGCAGCCAAAACTAGTCGCCTGAATTTCTTTGGAAATATCAGCTGTGGAGGGAAGGATAAGTAATTGAGTTGAAGTCAAGGGGTACTGCACAGAAAGCGATAACGTAGTTTTTTCCTTTATTCTTTCACTCCCTCCTTTATCCCCTCCTTGATGGCGCAGTTCAGGTATCTAACGGTATATGAGACAGATACTGTGCCATCTCCTTTCCCTCAAAACCAATTATTATTATTATTATTATTAGTTTGGTGAGAAACTTGTGTTTGCACATTTACGTAGACAACCTATTGAATACCCCGTGTGAATGGTACATAAAAAGTGAACAAGTGAGGGCAAAGCCACATTGTGTTTCCCAAAGTACGGACAAGACGACTTGTCTTCAACCACTTCTGGCTCCACCCGCTGCCGACTCTTTGGAAAACCACTGCACATATGTGTCAAGTGCCGACAGATGGTCGACTGAGCTAAACCACAACCACAACGGTGGCGTGGACTGTTTTCGGACTTACGAAGTTCCGAAATCTTGGACATCAATTTTCATTTCGAGGCAACTCTGAAATATTCTAGAATATTGTAAGGAACTCCTGTGGAAATATTGAAGGTATTGGTCCATTTCTCCGATGCGCACTAAAATCTTTCCTTTAAAGCTGGTCCAACAATCAGTCTAATCTAGTAATTAAAACTGTCATAAAAACAATACGAACGGTTGTAACGATAGCAAGAACGCTAATAGCAAGGAAATGTCGGGCTTCAAACCTACAAATAAGTATACTATGCAGAATATTTCAGTTATGTTTTTTTAGTAAACGTGTTGAATAATTAGCCTACTTCTGGTAAATAACCTAAATACGAATGGCATCGCACAGGTAACTGCGGCCTCTAGACGGCCGGAGAAGGTCTGCGACGCGTAAGGAAGGTTTATGAAACATGGGTCATGAAAAAAATTTTAATCAAGAAGATCTTAGTTCTGTCCCAGTCATTCCAACTTTTAAATCAAAACTGAGTAACAGTTCAGTGCAATTATAAAAGCAAGCTGCGGTTTATTACTTCCTTTACCTGTCATTTAACATGAATGCTACTTACGACAGTAAGCAACCGTAGGTGTGCTGAAAAACCGTAACTGCAGGGGAGTGAAAGTCAAATAATTGAGCGAACGTAGCCTAACCGCATATGGTAACCATTATTTACTCATATTGCTTCATCATTATGAAAAAAGAACGCACAAGAGATATTTGATGTGCGAAACCATTCATTCTGCAGAAAATGTGGAATAATAAATTCGAGCTGCAAAACGGACATTTTGCAATCGTCATCAGGTAGGGTAGAATCATCAAGTAGGGACAACTAGATAACACATTTTATTCTGCACGCCTGCTACCGTATGAAGAGGAATGGATTCAGTGGCATGCCCACAGTCTATCTACGGACCTTCAGTCCACAAAGGCCTTGCGATGTCTCACGTTTCCTTACGACTTAACCAACAACGAGATGCGTCACCTCCTTCAGACAGCTCGTCAGTGCGCGCCACTTCAGGAACTCCATTTTCCTCGGACTACGGTGCAGAGTGCGATGCCCTTGCTGCGGCAGCTCCAGGGGGTTGCCAATCGACACCAGATTACCGTAGACACGTGAATACTTCCAGTCGCGTTCACTGCTCTTAGATATAACGAATGGGTTCTTGGCACAAAGTGTAGCGGTTTGTGTTCTTGCTATATGTATTTGCTGCTTCGAGACATGCTGACAAAAATCCGCTTTAAAACTTTTGAACCACCGCTTTTGACGCTTAAATATAGTTTCTTGTTCCAGAGCAGAGATTTTGAAGCTGAATCCAAAATTTTTCTGTACAGCAATAACTGCCCCCTACTTAATGCAATTGTTTATTCTCAAGGTTATGCTTCGTGCTGCAAGAACACCCGCATGAACGAATCTGCGCAACGTTGCATGTAATCACATCGCCACTTTATTATTCCTGTTTGCTTATTGCCATCGACGCATCGGATTATCACTTAGTTTGCTAGGCAAGTATGCATCGAAGTGCTCTCGAAAAGTTACATTCAAGCCCAGATGTTTCAATTTTTGTAGATAGCGGCTGCTGTTCCTCAGCGCCTCTTCTTTCGAATGTTAGATGTTGAGTTCGGCCGAATGATGGTGACAGTTCTTTACGTGCTCGCTTCCTTCTGTAGGTTTCTCAGAGTTCTTCAATTGTTTGTGGGTGCAAGCAAGCTGAATAAATCGCCTTTTACTGCACCACACTAGTCTGCTCGCATTGTATTTTTTTTCATCGGAGGGAAGCGCCAAGTGCCGCTAAGGAAGTGTCAGCAGCAATAATAGACGGCTGATTTTTTATTTCGACATGCGCTCCACTTACTCGACAGCGAGTCTTATTTTTGCGGAAAATTACAAATGATGTAGATAGCAAAAAATCGTTGTTGCTAAGGTCATCTGAAACTCAAGCTTCAGTGCCAAAAATGCCATCTGGTGAAGTGGCATGAATCACACCGTTCGGCGTCTCAAATTTGGGAAAGATACTACGGAAAATTCACAAGAGCAAAGATACGGCTTTAGTTCGCATGTTGTAGGCAGTCATGTATATATTCGGATTGTTGCTTCTGTGCTCCTTTGATGCGAAATACTGTCCCAGGTTGTTTGTGCCGGAAGATCCCGCTGAGCGTATGTAGCTTGTTGAAGCGTGCGGAAGCGCGTTCATTTGGTTCCCGTTTTTTTTTTTTTTAGAGTAAACACCTTCTTCAGTTCATGTTGCACAGTTGTAGAAAAATATTTTTCTAGCCAAATTCTGGGTGTCTCGAGATCCTTCCGGTTACATCCGTTAGTTAAAGCTCAAATTTTATAATTAATTTCAAAAACTTGACAATTATCGGCCGTTATTCGCCCTCTCGACGCTGGCCTGTGCGATGCGCACGGTCGATATCCCCTGCTTCTATGTCCAGGTGGGCACTGAATAAGACTTTAAAAATTCTTTCCTATTTTTCGTATTTCTCTTGCTGTTTCTCAGCAAATTTTTTTTCTGAATGGTTATTTATAATTTTGTTATTCATGTCTGCAACTGCTCCTATAAGCTCATTATTTGTTCCCTCTATGCTAATCTTTACTCCTAGCATAAAATCAGTTACCGCATCAATGTTATCATCTTGGGGCACGTTCTCTGTTTTCCACAGACCTAAAATCGGCCGTTATACTGTCAATTTCTCGCTTGACATCACTCAGATTGGCAGAGGTTTCGGCAACGCTTCTCGCAGTAATGTCAGTTATTCCTGACTATATGGGCCTGGATGAGTCTCCACGTCACCAGTGTAAAGCAGGAGCAGGGAAAAACACATAGAAATCAGAATCGAGGTAGGCATAGGGAAAACCTCGAGTGTGTGGCCCGTTCAGGTGAGAAAATCGTTGCCATTATTAAATGTGAAAGCCCTGCAAGGAAAAAAAAACTACCCGATGCTGGCTTGACACACGGAAACATCGTCAGCCATTTGTACACCAATGCAGACTCAATGGCGGGAATTCACAGCCACATAATTTTGCACCTACCCAGTTTAGCAAGGCAAATGCCAACTGTACCTAGAAATGCGAAACGTAGAAGTTCAGCACCTGCCACCAGTGGCCAAATTCCTGGAGAGTGATGTCAATTTGGTGTATTTTTAAAGTTTGGGTGTCATATCTTGTGCTGATGATGGCGCTTTCTCTGGCAACGCAGTACCTTCAGTTATGCTTGTGATGCCAGATAGGCTGGAGACTGTGCGGAAATTCCGAGAGCGAGCAGCAGTCGGACAGTAGATTGGAACGGGGCGATTGATACCTGTCTAGAAAATCAGAGAGCAGAAGTTCAGCATCTTGCACCAGTAGCTGTAAACAGAGTAATCACCATTATGTAACGTCTGGTGGAGTTGCAGGATGGACAACGTGCCATGGCTTCGAAGAATCAGTCTGCCGTCTAGACGTTGCATTTGGTTTCGTTTTGCTTAATGAACCGCTCAACAGTAAGGGCTACGTCATGAAGTCGCGGAGGTATAGGCGCATTTACCTACATGACAATATTCAGGATATGGGATTAAGGAGCGAAGCAGAGGCATACCTGCAAAGCACTTCAAGCCGCAGCCTGCGCGTGTTATGTAGAGTGCGCGAGTCTTCTGTCCCTCACTGTTACCGTACGGAAGGAAATGGCTTACGTACTTCTAGAATTCCGAATTCAACTGCCGAAAGAATCCTTCCCCGCATGCGGTCAGGAACTGAAGCCCTTATTTAAGTGCTCAGACCCCCACATGGACTGGACGAAGAAGTTACTAATGCAGGGCACCAGGGACCAACTCTGTGGGGCTAGTGCGCAGCCTTCTGATAACTGTTGATGAATTCACTAAGGAGGCATCTACAATTGAGGCATTGGTGGTCTGCCCGCCAGTAGGACCAACGAATATTCCAATACGACAAATTACGCTTTGCCTTCAAGTATTTTTATCAGCATTGTACAGTCTTTCTCTAGAAAAATCCCACGCGTTAGTCTATAAACAATAAGAGGGATATGACCGTAAACTTTAAATTGGCAATTGTCTGCATACAGGCAAGGGACAAGACTACCCAAAGCCAGTTACGCGACTATAAATTTATAGGCGTACTCATATAGGTGTATAGAGTACCTATAGACATTTTATAGATTTGTAGCCTTCCTAGTTTAGCAAACTTTTCTCTAGGAAATCCTTCAGGCAACTGTTTGCCTAAACCTTCAGCAGGCCATTTTCTGTGCACTGCCTCTAGGACTCGTAATTTACATTAAAGCCTCTGAGATCAACAGCGACGTCGGCAGCAAAACTCATGTTTATTGAAATGGGGTCAATTCTTTACACTTCTTTGCCCTCCACTGCGGTTTGAGAATGGTGAGGTGGTTGTCACAACGCCAATCACAAATTTCATGGGTAGTGTATTGTTGCAGTTTTATTAAACAACTACTTTCTTTGGCATGCTGATACATTTGCACTTTTTTTTACTTCGTAGTATTAATAATACAACAATAAACTTTTCGCCCCGACAATAATAATAAATTCAGTACACCGTTCTCTGCATTTGCTCTCAGGAGAACGAGATTTCGAGGCCGATCTGTGAAAAGCTGTGAAAGGCTTGTTCGTAGACTTTCTAGGGCTAGGTATATGGCGCGTCGCGAAATTGAAACTCCGATAGGCTAATTCATAAAACTGTGTTAGCCTTCCAATTGAAAGTATGAAATTACTCCTCACATCCTTTTCCTTGTGCCAAAACTTCATTATGTGGGTTTGCAAAACTTGAAGCTGTAGAGCATGCCCAAGACAGTAGATGTACAGACGGTAAGAAAATTGGGTAAAAGAAAGAAGGATGCTGGGTGCTAAAAGTTCTAGAAAAACAAAAGCTCAAAATGTGGGCTTACACATATTCGACGCAAACGTAGTGGAGACACTGCCAACAGTTAGCAATATCTGCAAACGTATAAGTGCCAGTAAGCGACCTTGTTTCATACTGCACACATGGAAAGGATAAAGCTTCGGGTTCTTTATTGCGCAGAGCAATTTCTGCCTAGAACTTTACTTGTTTATCTGTCAAGACGTCATCTTTCTTGCAAGAAATCAGTTCTGCGCCCAAGCTCGTGTGTACAACATCTCTAGCTGAGTCCAAGGTTCTACCAACCACATGGCCCTGGCGTCCGCATATTAAGACAAGCTTCCATAATTACGCACCTGTGCATGCGTGCATTATCTTTACACTTTTAATGAGAAAGTGTTCAAGGCTCAGTTCTAGAGAAAATCTGGTTTCGTAGTTGGTGTCGGGGTTGTGAGAGCAAACTCACGAGCATGGATTTGGCAGGTGGTCCCCAGGCAACTGATTAGGAGGCAGGTGCGCTACCTTGGTCACGTCACCTTGCGGCGTCATCACAAACTGTCTACCCGATAATGAGCACACTGCCCACTGTGGCAGGTGGCAGTCAAATTAATAATTGGTTGCTCGAGAACACCAACCTGGGCCGCACAGCGCCCACCACAGGGAGCACCTGTGCCGTGCCGCACCGCTTAACACCTGCACCTCTGCACCAGGAGAGGTATGAGGACTACCAGGGATCTCTTAATGTAATGCAGAGAATGACATTCTGCAGAATCTGCACATATGAGAACTTATTCCCATTACATTTTTTCGTCAAACCTTAGGCGCAGTTTTACAGACTCAATTTTTTTTCAAGAACGGTTGTAAAAAAGCCAAATAAGTCTTCTGCTGCGGTCTTCATCTTTGCGCTGTTTGCCTTTCGGTACGTTCCACCACCTAGTACATTTAGCTGTTTTGTCGTCCAAAAGATTTAGGATCATATAAAAAAATCCTTGCTGAAATGCTGATGGGACACTGAGAACGTCTTTATCAAATAACTACTCTAGGTGGGAACAGATTTTCCGCCTTTTGTAGGGTACGCAAAGTTTGAGGTTTGTGGTCAGCAAAAGACGTGTCTGCAACTCAGACAACTGAATCAAAAATTTTCCAACATAAGTCTTTTATAACCCCATAATTTGATAATTTAGAAAGAGGCCCAGTCGGCCACGCAGTGCCATATGTCTTTATGAGTTATTCGTCATAATTTTTGTTTACACTCTTTCTACATTTATTCTGCGTAAATGATGCCTTTCTCTCTGATATAACGATAAATATTTTAGCTCAACGGCTGCAATTGTTTACGCTGATATATACGGTTTGCGAATGCATAATGTTTCCCCTTGGACACTTTATCACAGGAGCCGGCTGTTAAGATGACTGTCACCAAACTGAGTATTTTATGGCTTTTCTAAACTTGTTCCGTCACCGTGACAGTAATCCACTGAACAATGGTACCTAGCTTGTTGGGCGCGCCGTCCTCTTATAATATCCGCTGGCGTCTCGGCGGTGCTTAAAAATGCTCGGACTCATCATAATAATTGGTTTTTTGGGGAACGGAAATGGCGCAGCATCTGTCTCATATCGGCGGACACCTGGACCGCGCCGTAAGGGAAGAGATAAAGGAGGAAGTGAAAGAAGAAAGGAAGAAAGAAGTGCCGTAATGGAGGGCTCCGGAATAATTTCGACCACCTGGGGATATTTAACATGCACTGATATCGCACACCAGTGCACGTTAAAGTGCACTGCTCGGACTCATCATGCAGCAGGGATTCAGGAAGACATTTTACGGGTTTTTCTTCAGGTTACCTCTCCATCCTCCTTGCAGTGATGACCTTTTGAGTTTCAGCGCGTAACATTCCCTAGGAACTATATCATTCAACTTCTTCTTAGTATCTGCGAAGACGTTCGTGCACGGTTGGTGGCGCACCTTCTAGATGCGACTGCTCTAATCAGAGACAAGCAAAAGCTATCGGCTGACATAGCATCCCCATCTATGCACAAAGCAGGCCTGGACACCATCCTTAGTTGTGTATCTGATAAGCGTTTCATGCGCTCAAGGCATCGAACGCGGCGTATGCATGCAGGTTGTCACGAGTCTTCCGAGGCACTTTGAGATTTTTTGTTAGTTTTTATCGGAAAAAATCGTTGCATGCAGTACCTGAAAACAGATTGAAAGTAGCTGACTAGTTTGTTGATGTCATCCTTGTGGCTAACCATGTGAAATGTTTGAAAATAAGCAGCTAGACAGTCGATGATTTCAACATCATCAGCGCCAGTGAAATCAGAAAATGAGGTGAAAGTCGACAGCGGCGTAAACCAGTACCGTGGAAAGAAACAACCACGGCCTTGTGGACCGAAATTCCTTCCACAGTATCGCATCCGAGGCCCCAGTGAAAAATAACTGATCCCACGCAAACTAAATCCAGCAGTCAGACACCGCTTGTACTGCCGTCAACTATTTGTTGAAGATCAAAGAGCAAGGAAATGTTCAGAAATTCCCAACAGATGCATGCATCCCGACAAGGGAAACAAAATTACGGCCAATAGATGGCTGGAGCGTTGAAGTCACTCATCAAGATAAGATTAGGCAGGCTGAATATTTGTGAATCGAAATAATTATTAAGAATATGCAAGGTATCGATGGATGAGCCGGGTGGGTGCTGAAGAATTCTGACTACAATGGACTGTTTATAAAAAAGTTTACATGAGACAGATTGAGTTTCTGCTTGGGCCTCCAATACAATAAACTTCATGTCAGATTAAAAGATAAGAGCGATGCCTCCACTTTACTCATGCTGTCGATCCACACGTATAGTCACGTAGCCTGCAGGAGTGAATACTGACATGTGGACTCCACTGTGAAACCATGTTCCCCTGACCGGCGGTATTGTTTGAAGGCCGCTTTCCATCCGCCTTTCAATAATGACCTGTAGGGTTTTGGCGCCAACTATTTCTCACCAACTGTATCACGCAACTTTCCGCAGGCTCCACAAACACGCTGGTGCACAGTTGGTGGCCCACCTTCTGGCAGCGAGTGCCATAATCAGAGCGAAGCAGAGTCCAACGGCTGACATACCGTACCGATCTATGCACGACAGGGGTCAGGTCATTCCTCTTTGTTGTGAACACATCGTACCATCTCAACACCTGAGAGCGGAACCGGCCGATGTGAACCTCGAGTTCGCTCAAGCACTCGGGGACTACCTGTCATTGACTCGGACATTGAGGTGTCACCACATAGACCTCGACGCATCACTACCCTGCTCCCATGTAATTATACGAGGCCTCGTTCAAAACGACAGCATTGAGGACCTCGGCATATTCAGTATGTAAACAGCGCTTTCAACTCCTAAGGAACAGGCATAATGTGGACCAGCTTTTTTAAAGAGTAGGAAATCTAAGCCTTTAGGATCCCCCGGTTATCAAAAATCAACGGTATTGCAAATACAGCACCACTGAGACCCCGCTTGCGAACACTACGCCTCATTATTTCGTTGTGCACAGAGAGGCTTCACTCCATGTCGCACTGTTTGAAGGAAGAAGAAAAATACCGGGAAGAAAAAAACCCAAGTCACAATCATTAGCTTGACACCAGTTTACCCTATTCTGTGGGGTCTCCCTACTGAACCTTCGCCAATCTCCCGTCGTAGGTATGCGCCATGTCACGAAGGCAACAAAAATAACAACAAAATCAACTCTATGAAACTAGCAGCATACGATTGAATAAACGCATGAAGACATCGAGTGAATTTTCACAAGTCTGGCTGTTTGACCATACACCCACTGCTACGCATGTCTGTATTTCTAATAACGGACCAAATTACTCATTGGCATCCACCCAAGCGCAGCCATATGGCTACAAAGGAAAGCTATACAGCTTCCAAAGAAACTTCGTAGTTAAAGAAAAATTCGTCTTATGTCTCTATCTATGCGCAGGTTATGGTGAAAATATTTCAATGAAATTATTTAGGAGATCCCTTCAGGAAAATTCTCTGGCATAGTGTGTGGCAGCATCACCTCCGGCGAACGAAAAAAAGAGTTGTATATTTTCCTTCTAGGTGAACCCTGTATAAATATCTGCACATCAATGTGTTCGACGATCGATTGGTTGGCTAGTTGATAGACCAGGCGTTCCAACGAAGGCGATCGCTCATTTTTAAAGATATGGTTTTTGCGGTAAATGAAAACTCTTTGCGAAATAGCAAAACCAGTGTTTGCGGACAACAAAAACAGGCGAATTATGCTAAGCAGTAAGGTGATTAACAGAATTGATATAATTTCTTTATTAATACTAATAGGCACCTGTCCGCAATTAGAGATTTGAAGCTTACCGTTAGTTATCACCCTCGCCATTGTGGCTCAACATAATTTGTCTACATCGTGCCACAATTTAGCTAAACCAATGCAATGGCGCAACAAAACAAGGATGAGAACAAGCAATAAAATCGACCGCCAACCTTCAAGTGATTGATTATCTCGAAAAACTGCCTATAACCACACGAGGGCCCCAAAAAAAATTTTCAACAGAAGACCTGTAGAGAGAAAACAAAAATAGACTTATCCGCGGGCATAGAACCGTTCGAAAGGGCAATCTCTTCTTCTATAAGAGGCATTGACGGCTTGCTCACGTACTATGGGCCCCGTTGCTTAATCAAGTATGCCTACATTACTTTTCGTTCAAGCTTACTCTTCGACCGACTAATGAGTCCTTCGCTTTTAAAAGCTGGTCCTTGGCTTTTTGGTGCTGTGCGCTGGGCATACTGAAATGTTTGAATGTATTCGATGTTGTTTTTTTCACTTCACTTCACTTCACTTTAATACCTTAAAAACCCTCGTTAGAGGGTATTACATAAGGGGTGGGGCACACAGAAATGAAAAACAGAAAGGTATTGTAGGTATTTCAATAAGATGAATATTTTAGGCAGCCATAAATTGTAGCAATTTTGGTGCAATTAGCACAACAAACAATTCTACCTTGCCGCATTCGCCGCATAATGCCTTAGAAGCTTATGTGTACAAAGCACCATCGGGGTAACTAACTTAGACGCATGAAAAACTGGGTCACTGACACATATTTTTGAAAATAACAACCATTAATTGTTGCGCTGTTTGCCGAAGCTGCCCTATCGTTATTCAAGTTATTCATATCCTAGTGAAATACAACTTGTTACCTAAAAAGGACGTTAACCTATAAGAATGCAGAGTTAATCATTATGTGCGCTGTTACAAATTCCGGAGCTCTTCGATACTGCACGGTGCATTTTCAGATGTGCCATCAGCTGGCGACACTGCTCAGACGTCATATTACCACGAAATTGCTTTCGACAGAACAGTAGTATGCACCAAAAATGCTTTTTGTCTAAAAAATTACATTTCCGTCTTTATTTCCTGTCTGACTCCTCTCAACACAGACAAGAGACCGTAATACCAGTTTAGGTTACTTTTGCGTGCGTAAAGTGCAACTTAAGTAGCAACGTGTTAACCCAATATTTGCTGGCCATCTCGGCATAATTTCTTAGAGCACTAATAAAACATCTGCCCTTGCAAGCATCAATAATTAACCTAGAACCAATTCTTCAATTTTTTCGTAGACTTCTGTATGATGAGGGAGACATGACTCCGTTCTGTGCCTGGTTGGCACGCAGTCACCGCGCGTATTGCTTGACTCTGTGGATAGGCCACGATAGTACAAAATTCGCACTGAAGTGCCTGGCCCCTCTGCTGCGCGAAAGCAATAGCCTCTCGTCACTGGTGGTCTACGATTGTGTATTGGACAGTGGACATGGACAGACCTTAAAGAACCAGGTGAGCGCGCTACACATGCTTCACACACTTCTAGTCACGCATTTTCTGCAGGTCCTGCGCAACTACGGATTGGTCAAGTGCGCTGCCAGCTTTGTTTTCGGCTCCTGCCTGAAGCGCGCAGCGGCAGGTTTTTAACTGGTTTCATGGCACCCCCATCTCAGCTCGACAGTCCAACTCATGGGCTGCCTAGACGAAGTTGTTGCAAAAAAAAAAAAAAAGATTCGAGAGGCCGCAAGGCGGCTTCACAATGATGGAAGTGTGCCCTTAGAGTTTCCATCGCAGTAGATTGCGTTCGCTTATATACCGCTCGCCCTTATTATCTCTCGATAATATGGTACACGGGGCTATAAAGCCATCTCCAGTGCTTTCGTGCACACTGCTTTAGTGCCTTGCCTTTCGTGAGGATGACCTTCGGAAACATCTGTTGAGAGGTATACGTCGTCGCATTCGCACTGATTTACGGTCGCACAAAGAAAATACGATGCTGTAGTGCAGCGCACCCACAGCAGGAACCGAGAAGGCAGTGAATAAAAGAGCTTAGATGTTGTTCCTACAAACAGGATTGAAGGAACAAGACTGGTATTTTTATTTATTTATTTATTCAATACTGCAGGCCTTTACGGTCCAAGCAGGAGGGGCAAACACTTGGCATCAGCGTATAGAACGAAGATAGCAAATAATAATTTCAAAACACTTGTTCTATGGGCAATAGAACATGAGCAAAACAAGGACTAAACGAAATGCAAACCGAGCTCTTCATTTGGGAAAGTCAAACAGAAACAAACAGAAGTAAGCCAATGAATGAAATATGCAAAAATGAAATGTCAAACTTGCAGCAAGGCAAAAACACGATCAGTTTGGGCAACCAAAAAGCAGACAAGAAAAATATTCAAGAGCAATTCAAGGTTTCAATTGAATCAACGCTGGTTAGAAGAGGCAGAGGTAAGTTGTTCCAATCTGTTATCGTGCGAGGAAAAAAAGAATATTTAAAAACATTAGTTCTGGTGCTGTATGGCGTTAGAGAGTCATCGTGTCGATGTCGTGTTCGGCGTGCCGTAATTAGTGTTATGTACGGATCAGGAGTCAGAGCAAGAAGGTTATTTTTAAGAAGGAACATAAATTTTAAGCGCTGAATTTTTCTTCTCAGTTCCAGTGTCGGTATTCCATGTTGTTTCATTAGTGCTGTCGGGGAATCAGTTGTACGGTGCTTCGAAAAAATAAACCTGACTGCCTTACGCTGTATTCTTTCGAGAGCGTCAATGTTAGTTTTGGTATAAGGGTCCCACACTACGCATGCATATTCAAGTTTTGGTCTTATTAATGATGTATAAGCTAAAAGTTTAGTTTCGGCGGGGACATGCTTCAATTTATGACGGAGAAGGCAAAGTTTCCGAAAAGCTGTGTCACATACGTTAGTTATGTGAGTGTTCCAGTTTAGGCTGTTTGTTAGTGTGACGCCAAGATATTTATACTCGCTGACTTCGGTTCGTGGTTCTGTCCCGAGGGCATAGGGAAAAGAAAGGTTATTAAGTTTCTTGGTTATTTTCATATACACTGTTTTGTCAGCGTTCAATTGCATATCCCAACAATGACACCAGGAAAGAATATTTTGTAGATTATTATTAAGAGTTATCTGGTCATCCTCGCTTGACACTTCCCTGAACAGCACGCAGTCGTCTGCAAACAATCGTATTTGGACGGGTTCAGTAATAACGCTCACAATGTCATTAATATATATTAAAAACAACAATGGTCCTAGCACGCTGCCCTGAGGGACGCCGGAAGTAACTGGAAGTTCATGGGAGTAGTAAGTATCAATATTAACAAACTGTCTACGATCAGTGACATACGCAGCAACCCAGTTAATAATGAAAGGAGGAAGGTTAATCATTTTAAGTTTTTCAATAAGCTTAGAGTGTGAAACAAGGTCAAAGGCTTTCCTGAAGTCTAAAAAAATAACGTCCACCTGGCCGGATTTGTCTAAAATTCTAGCAAGGGAATGGATTACCGTTGTTAATTGTGTCACCGTAGAAAATCCTTTACGAAAACCATGCTGCGCAGGTGAAAGTATATTGTTATCCTCCAGAAAATCTCTGATGAAGTTGGCTATGACGTGTTCAAGCATCTTACAACAAGATGATGTTAACGAAATTGGTCGGTAGTTAGTAATCATTGTGGGGTCTCCCTTCTTAGGCACTGGTACTACACGTGCCGTTCGCCAGTCAGGGGGAAGGGCTGCAGTGGACAGTGACGCACCGAAAATTATTACCAGAAAGTGTGACAGCATTTCTGCGTATCGGCGCAGAAAAACATTCGGCATGTTATCCGGTCCTGGGGTAGATTTTGTTTTTAGATTAAGGATCATAGAAAGCACACCTTGAGCGGATACAAATTCAGGAGATACATTTCATAAAGGTGAAAAGGGAAGTGCAAGCTCTTCTGAGTTAATAAACACACTGTGGAAGAATGCATTACAGTGTTCGGCGATACTTTGCTTTTCGACAACGGGAATGCCATCTTTAATTATTTGATCCACTGCCTTGTTCTTTTTGCTCAGAAATTTCCAGAATTTTTCTGGAGCCGTACGAATAAAGTGCGGCAAAGTGTTATTGAAATAATGCCGTTTGGCATGCCCAATTGACGAGCTCAGCGTAGCTTGTAAGTTCTGCACTGTAGTTGGTGAGGCATTCCGTCGTCTTAAGCGTTTTATTTTTCTTTTCAAGTGAATGACTTCACGCGTTATCCAAAAGTTTTCATTTCCTGTTTTCTTTGTTTTCGTTGGAACGAAATTTTCGATGCAATAAGTGCAGATTTTTTTGAACTTGTCCCAAAGTTCTACTACATTGCTTCCGTGAAAGTTGCTTAGGTGTAAATCGAGGTAATCTAACACGCTTTCGTCTCTGGCACGTGTGAAGTCCTTCACTTGTACAGTTTTTGCCTTCTTAGCGGTACATTTTTTTTTAAATGACACGAATAGTACACCATCCTATGATCAGACATTTCATGTTCAATTGATACTGAAAAATTCTCGATTGTTTTGCTCACGAAGACAAGATCAAGCATTGATGATGAAGAACCATGCACTCGCGTTGGTAAGTTGACAACTTGGTGCAAATTGTGGCATAAGATTATTTCACGCATATAATTGACATGAGTGCTAAATTCGCCACTAGAAGAACAATGTTCCCAGTTAACTCCTGGAAGATTAAAGTCCCCCACTAAAAAAATTTTTTTATGTACGAATGAACTGACATGCTCACGCAAATCACACAGGAATTGAGGTGGTGAGCCAGGCGCTCGATAAACGGCAAATAGCAAGAATGAATGTTCGTAGTAAGAAATCTTTAGGCTAATAGTTTCAATGCTATCAGCCTGACACAAGAGAGTTGCTGACAAGTTTTGCTTTACCAGCACAGCCACCCCGCCTACCCTCGTTGATCTGTCACGACGGAAAACACTGTAAGATGGTGGAAAGACGTCTTCATCATCTATGCCACTGTGTAGCCAAGTTTTGGTCAAAACAACGATGTGCGGGTTGTAACCTAAGATAATAGCCTCTAACTGATCACTTTTGTTAACAATGCTGCGTGCATTTATATTTAATATGCGCATATCTTTCGTATCAGTCCGGAGAAGTCAGTCTTGTTTAGCACTGTTATATTTACCAATTTTTTTCCTACAGTTTTTAGCGTCATCCCAAATGTAAAGGTCGTTGTCGACTCGAAGTTTCTCGTTGATTAGTTCAACTTTTCTTTTGTGCTCCCTTTCCTCTCAAGTACTGTCCCACAAAAGTTTACGCTTCCTGAGCGTGTTTCGTGAGTAATCGTTTTGAACAGAAGTATTAGAACCTTTGAGTTTGAAAGCATTTTGCATGACACTTTTCTTTTCTTCGTAATCTTGAAAATATAAAATTACTGGCCGCGTTTCATCGCTCTTGCCGATTCGATGTATTCGGGCTACAGACTTGCACGTGATTTGTAACTTGGTAGAAAATATATCAGTTATAATTTTACGACGCAGTACAGCCTCTGTCTCTTCTGGTTCCTCTGATACCCCAAAAACCAGTAAATTCGAGCGTCTACTTTTATCCTCCAAATCCGTAATTTTCGCTTCTAAGGCTTTAACCGTGCTTTCAAGTGCTTCCACGCGCGCGGCTTGTTTCTCCATTTCTGTAAATTGAGTCTCCCAGTCCGTCAGACGTGTTTCCATGCTAGTTTGTTGTATACGAAGTGCTGCAACATCCTCAATTAATTTATTCTGTCCCAAAAGCAGTTTTTCAAGCAGTTCATTTGTGCTGGAACCTTCCGTGTCAGGTCCGGGATTCAACTCGATATCTCCGCTCAAGAGGAGCAAGCATACGCAGTACACGTCATACACCATTAATACAGCTTGCTGTGGGCACGGCAAGACCAAGAGACAACGGTTGTCGCTTTTAACAGAGCTGTAGTAAGCACTAACCTGTACAAGGCAGAAGAATGGTCTGTTAGGCCACATGGTCGCTGGCGGTCCGCCGTGCCCACTGAAGTCGAAGGCTTGAAGTTGCTCTTTTATATTCCAAAGCGATGAGGTCACGTGTCGTGATGGTGGCGCTGTCGGTGCATCACGGAACAGTAAAGATATCGCCAAAGGAAGAAGAGAGCTTCCGTCCCTTGATAATCTTGACGCAGCCGCAGATCGGGGATCAGCAACTGCATCTGGCAGGTTTGGAAGGTCGATCTGCCCGTCAACTTGGTTGATTTGCTTTGTTGTTTCGACGAGACCAAAAGCAAGGACCTGTACAAGGCAGAAGAATGGTCTGTTAGGCCACATGGTCGCTCGCGGTCCGCCGTGCCCACTGAAGTCGAAGGCTTGAAGTTGCTCTTTTATATTCCAAAGCGATGAGGTCACCTGTCGTGATGGTGGCGCTGTCGGTGCATCACGGAACAGTAAAGATATCGCCAAAGGAAGAAGAGAGCTTCGGTTCCTTGATAATCTTGACGCAGCCGCAGATCGGGGATCAGCAACTGCATCTGGCAGGTTTGGAAGGTCGATCTGCCCGTCAACTTGGTTGATTTGCTTTGTTGTTCCGACGAGACCAAAAGCAAGGACCTGTACAAGGCAGAAGAATGGTCTGTTAGGCCACATGGTCGCTCGCGGTCCGCCGTGCCCACTGAAGTCGAAGGCTTGAAGTTGCTCTTTTATATTCCAAAGCGATGAGGTCACGTGTCGTGATGGTGGCGCTGTCGGTGCATCACGGAACAGTAAAGATATCGCCAAAGGAAGAAGAGAGCTTCCGTCCCTTGATAATCTTGACGCAGCCGCAGATCGGGGATCAGCAACTGCATCTGGCAGGTTTGGAAGGTCGATCTGCCCGTCAACTTGGTTGATTTGCTTTGTTGTTTCGACGAGACCAAAAGCAAGGACCTGTACAAGGCAGAAGAATGGTCTGTTAGGCCACATGGTCGCTCGCGGTCCGCCGTGCCCACTGAAGTCGAAGGCTTGAAGTTGCTCTTTTATATTCCAAAGCGATGAGGTCACGTGTCGTGATGGTGGCGCTGTCGGTGCATCACGGAACAGTAAAGATATCGCCAAAGGAAGAAGAGAGCTTCGGTTCCTTGATAATCTTGACGCAGCCGCAGATCGGGGATCAGCAACTGCATCTGGCAGGTTTGGAAGGTCGATCTGCCCGTCAACTTGGTTGATTTGCTTTGTTGTTCCGACGAGACCAAAAGCAAGGACCTGTACAAGGCAGAAGAATGGTCTGTTAGGCCACATGGTCGCTCGCGGTCCGCCGTGCCCACTGAAGTCGAAGGCTTCAAGTTGCTCTTTTATATTCCAAAGCGATGAGGTCACGTGTCGTGATGGTGGCGCTGTCGGTGCATCACGGAACAGTAAAGATATCGCCAAAGGAAGAAGAGAGCTTCCGTCCCTTGATAATCTTGACGCAGCCGCAGATCGGGGATCAGCAACTGCATCTGGCAGGTTTGGAAGGTCGATCTGCCCGTCAACTTGGTTGATTTGCTTTGTTGTTTCGACGAGACCAAAAGCAAGTACCTGTACAAGGCAGAAGAATGGTCTGTTAGGCCACATGGTCGCTCGCGGTCCGCCGTGCCCACTGAAGTCGAAGGCTTGAAGTTGCTCTTTTATATTCCAAAGCGATGAGGTCACGTGTCGTGATGGTGGCGCTGTCGGTGCATCACGGAACAGTAAAGATATCGCCAAAGGAAGAAGAGAGCTTCGGTTCCTTGATAATCTTGACGCAGCCGCAGATCGGGGATCAGCAACTGCATCTAGCAGGTTTGGAAGGTCGATCTGCCCGTCAACTTGGTTGATTTGCTTTGTTGTTCCGACGAGACCAAAAGCAAGGACCTGTACAAGGCAGAAGAATGGTCTGTTAGGCCACATGGTCGCTCGCGGTCCGCCGTGCCCACTTTCATAACATCATTCAGCTTACTCAAGAAATGTTTCATTCTGCCTGCAGATTGTTACTTATCGAAACCAAAGAAGAAATATAAAAATGATGGCATACAAAACGTATGCAATTTAACCTACTATTTTTTTCTTGAGAGACAACTACATTTTATACCGCCTTGTTAAGACAATATGGCCAAGCTGGGAGGATAATTATGGAAACAGCGCTGTATTAGCCACAAAACATTCCGAGGGCGTGAGGCAGAGCTGAACCCAAGGAAAGGCTCAGGAACAATTAGGTAACATGGTGTATGACATAAGAGGTGTAAAAAGAAATGTTAAACCATAAGTCAACAAAGAAAAACCACGGCCATAATAATCATGTTTTATAAAGTAAGAAAAAGTACTTAAAAAATATCTAGCCGGTATACTACTTAAACGCCATGGAGAAGGTGCTAAAAGGCTAAAGAAAAAACCATTAATTCTAAAGTGAAAAAAAAATATTTGACAAAATATCAAATTTAAACCTGTCCAGAGCAGAGGCTGAAAGTGGAGTAATGACTCAACTATGAACGTGGAAAAACCTGATACAAATAGTACAGAAAATGTGCAATTGTGGCTATTAAGGGAGTTATATACCATTGTGACTGCAATATATAACTGGACGTTGAAAGCATAGCTTGTTTTCCAGTGCCAGCATCAGAGCTTATCTCAAGGATAGATGACTCTGCCAAACATAACGGTAGTTGGAGCGGCGGCGGGACTGTGATGTAAGAAGGACCATTCCGGACAAACCAGGGTTTCAATGGCCTCCAGAGGCAGAGTACAGGTTTGGCTATGCGTGTTGCTTTGCAGGGGCGACAAGATATTTGCACCACTTGGTGTGATCACGCAGCGAGAGCGGAAAAAATACTAACACTCTCCGACATTTTCTTCATAAGGCGGCCCCGTCGCCTGGAGCCGTATTGCTTAACGACTGAATTCCTTTCCATTACATATGATCCTCTGACATTTGCCGCTGCTTCCACGGCTTCAGGGCGTTTCGCCACACCTCACGCTGGTCGTGACAAAATGATGCCACCTATTTGCAGAAAAGCGTCGCGAGCGCATGCTGCCTTCGCCAACCAGCGGCGACGCTCACCAGTGACTGTGCACGATTGCGCATTTGACACGCCTGACACTGTTTATCGCCGTTAATTCGATCTCGCCAAGTGGACTGGGCGTCATTTGTGAGAGTATGTGGCGCCGCTTGGTCTGTCTATCTCAGCCAGGCTGGATGCGACGGCACGAAGCTGCGCCGCCGCGCCCGATCTGTTGTGACAGTGATTCGCCTTTGGCTTTAATACCTGCTGCTGCTTTTGTAGCATTGACGTCACAACCTAATGGCATTAACCGTTAAAGTATACGACCCATGTTTTCTTCGTGAGCACCCTCGGACCGAGAGAATCGGTAAAAAGCACTTTGCAGTACAATCGTAACCTCATTGGCTGGTCCTAAGCTACTCACAGTACCCAAATCTTTCCTTTGCTCAATATACTCCTTCCCCGACCCGGCGCCAAAAACCTGCGACCAACGGTGGCATTCTGCTCAGAGAAAGAAAGAAATACAGTAAAGAAAAAGCAGAGAATTTAGCCGGCGGTTAAAAATCGATGGCCTGCTACTGTACGTGTTGAAGGGAATTTGGGAGATAATGACGAAAGGAGAGCTGTTCGGAGAAAGTAAAATCAGAGAAAAAAAGTGAAGAACAGAAATTCGGTAATAAAAATCCTTCTAAGGTGCATCGGCGAGAACTGATGTAACATGAAACAAACTTCATAGTTTGATAAATGCGCTAACACCGTTCACTGCACGAAGAATGCATGAGAGTGACGTGCAGGATGAAATTAAAACTTGTCAAGATGTCCAATGATCTTTAAATACGCAAAAAAATGCAAAATACATATTCTTTATTCATAAGAAGGAAGACGCCCAGTACTTGAAAAATTACAGACCGATCAGCTTACTGTTCGTTGCCTACAAGGTACTTACTAAGGTAATAGAATCAGGGCAACCTTCGACTTCAATCAACAAAATGATCGGGAAGGCTTTCGTAAGGGATATTCCGCTGTAGACCATATTCATACATATGCGCAGAATATAACCAACCCTTATATATAGCCTTCACTGATAACGAGAAAGCACTTGACTGAGTGGAATAATGAGCAGCCATACAGTCATTGTGGAATCAGGGTGTAGAACAGCCTTAAATCATAATACTGGAAGATATATATAAGAACTGCACAGCTACCATAGTCCTCATTAATGTCAGCAATAGAATTCCAATAAGGTACGGTGTCAGGCAAGGAGACACGATCTCACCAATGCTATTCAGCGCCAGTTTACAGGAGGTATTCCGAGGCCATAATTGGAAACAGTGAGGATAAGAGTTACTGGAGAATGCCTAAATAATATGCGGTTCGCTGATGACATTGCCTTGCTGAGTCACAAAGGAGGTTAACTGAGGTCAATGAAGCAGACAGACCAAGTAAAACGTGGTTTAAAAGTTAATATGCAGGAAACCAAATTAAAGTCAAACAGTATAGCAAGGTAACAGCAGATCACAACTGGCAGCGATGTGATGGAAGTGTTAAATGAATACATCTACTTAGGGCAGGTAGTGACAGCTTATCCGGATGATGAGCGGGAAATGAATCAGTCGGAAAGAACGCATATGGGAGGTTCTCTCAGATGGGGCAGAAACGTGGAGGCCATCGAAAAGGGTTGAGCTTAATTTAAGGACACCGCAGCGAGCCATGGAAAGGAAAATGATAGGTGTAACGTTAAGAGACCAGAAGCGGGCAGAATGGGTGAGAGAACAAACGCGTTTTACTAACATCCTAGTCGAAGCCAAGAGGAAGAAATGGGCTTGGGCAGGGCATGCATGCGAAGCCAAGGTAACCGCTGGTCCTTAAGGGTAACGGAGGCGATTCGAAGAGAAAGCAAGCGTAGCAGAGGGCAGCAGAAGGTTAGGTGGGCGGATTGGATTGAGAAGTTTCCCGGAATAGGGTGGGCGCGGCTGGCAAAGAAAAAAGTTATTTTGAGAGACATGGGAGATGCCTTTCCCTGTAATGGGTGTAGTCAGATCGATAATGATGATGACAATCCCGAATGTACCTTCCATGTTGGAGGCCTTTACGGGCCTCTTCATCTACTTTTCCATTTGCCAGAATGCAAGTTTTCTGGCATCCACTGAAGTGTTATGCAGTGGTCTGCCGCAAAAGCCAAATGATGCTGGTAACCGATGTCAAGAAAAACGAGCTGATGATTGGTTTTTTTTTCAGCAAGTTGGCCAGAATATCCAACCATGAGTCGATAAAATTAACCCATCGGTCGGGGGTTTTTGCACATGACATAGGAAATAGCGTCTTTAGTGCCGTTAGCTCAGCAGTCGTAGAGCATGTCTTCCGCTGCAGACGGTAAGAAAGGATTTTCGTTGTTGAGGGCCTATATATGCCGCACGAACAAGTTTCACGAGTAGTTGAATTGTCGGTGAAGATGTGCGTATTCTGCCCATATTTCTCCGTTAAGTAGGCGAGAGTAGCTGACAAAAGCGCAGCCTGTGGCATGCGGCTTTTTGCATGCGCACCTGCAACACACTACTTCACATTTAAATGGCGCGAGTGCCCTGGAGGAAAGGTCACAGGTAGTAGTTTCTGTGGCTGATTAATAGCGGTGAGGGAAGGAGTTGCATAGCTTGACCAAAGCCAGAGTGAGTTATAGTGAGTTTGGTGGGCATGGTGTAGGAAGCACGTGTTCCCTTGGACATGGCGGAGATGGTTACGCGTAGTTGCTGAGAAGCAATCACATCTAGCAGGAGACAGCCTGCTTCTCCTACTGTTCCTGATGCAGAGGAACCAATTCGGAGCTCAAGGCATATTGGCAGGCAGTTCTGCGCAGCCTCAAGGATCTTCTTGCTTATTGGAGATAAGCTTTGAAGCACCGGTAGAGAGCGGCGCAAAGTTGCTACAGCGTAGGCTTTTTCCAGCAGAACCACTGACCGCCAGTTGTTGCCTCACCCTGCTCCCGTCATGAACTCCAGAACTGGCAATGCTATAATGATCGCCTCACGTATTGTTTTTACATGAGGTGACAACGAGAGACTACTGTCTATCAGGACACCTGGAAATCGCTGAGGTCGTACATAAGGAAGTGACCATCCAACGCTCTCTGAAGACGTTTCTGTGTAATACAGAGCGAACATTAGGCGCTCCAGATGCAGGTGTTATGTGCATAAATAGTAATGTGCACCCTTCGCGGAGAATTTCTTGTTAGATATATATGGGTAGTATTGAACAGGAGAGCCTTGAGCACCGCTCCCCTGCGATACGCCCTTCTCCACTGCGTCAAAGGGTGTTGGACTGTTTGAAATGCTCAAAAAGATTTGCCGTTCTTTTAAATTGTGTTGAATCCACTTGTACATCTTTCCTGCAAATTCAGCGAAAATTTCATGGTGAAAAAGAGACTCAAACGCGAGCCTGATGTCGAGGGAAACGACTGTCGCGATGCAAACAGCATGAAGGTACTCTTCAAGTGATGAGACGAGGCCAATAAAATTAGCAGTTTATTAAAAAGTTTATTTTTATCTAGGACACGCTTCGACTGATTAACGATTGTGACCGAATACAGAGGGTAAAGCTAACGCTGGATAAGGCCGAACGACATATTCCGGAACGCACTGGAATGCGTGGGCGAAATCCAGCGATAACAATTGGTCTGATACAGGCTGGGCGTTAGAATGTGCCACCACGGTGACAAGGTTGCCTGTCTATTCGTCCCTCGCTAGACGCCCGGGCTCGGCAAATTCTTTTGCTTTCAAAAGCACTGTCTGTGGTGGTTGCCGCTAAAAGAAATCTGGGAAGCTTCTTGTAGGCTTCTTGATTTATTTCTCGGTACTTAAGCTCTTTCACCCAAAATTTTCACTTCCCGGATATTTACAACCGCTACGTGAGTATCGCGTGCACCATTAAACATATTTTCGCGCAGGGCTTCGAAGTTTGTCGCCGCCAGCGACAGGGACAAGTGAATCTTTTAGTACTAGATGTATGCGTGTCCTTAAAGGTGCTGAGCGCTGCGTAGGTGCTCTTTTGCGCTCATGGGAATACCGGATTAAATCTTTGCATACCGCATGCGATTAAAACTGACTAAGAATGGGCATTGGAGGTGGAAACATAGAAAGTGATCACGTAATGGGACGGCCCTGTTCCAAAGTGACTTCGCGTCCAGCGCCGCGGACTGTGTTTCTGCCGTCAAAATAATAATCAGTGAGGCGCATAGAGACGAGAATCTTCTCAATGTGACCATGCATGCTCATAGTCATGAAGCCTGCCTAAAACCATGCGTTATTGAAAGGTGAGAAGCGCGCAGCCTGTAAGCGGCGCCACGCACTATTTAGTTATTGTAGAGGAGCGTTTTGCCCAATTGAAGTGCAGTTTTCCTCTGCGTGACTAGAGTCAAAAATATATCGTGGCTTTCCATTAACTCGTCGGAAGTACGAGAGAGCAGAGGTGGCCGCTGTACAGACAGTAATGGTCTTAATACTCTGATCCACCGATCTTGCACTTTCGAATCCCATGGCTGAAAGACACATCCGCGCAGACCAGAGTTAGAACGTTTATTCGCTGTTAAGAGGGTCTTGAGTCGTCATAGGTTATTCCTTAGTCCAAGACTTGTGCGCCGGCAGATTAGGCTCGTTCTTACAGTGAAAGCTGATCTCATGGTTCTTAGCTGGATTGCTCTGCTTCCCACTGCTTCTGCGTGGCACTGTATATAACTGGGACTGCTGGGTTGTTTCGCATCCCAAAGTGGTATTATATTGCGCGGCTGTTTCTCCGCACTATATAAATGCGGGTCTATGTGTATGTGTACAAGCAGCATTTACTGAGTTGTGCGTTTTCCTGTCATAGGTTGACTCGTGCTTGCCGCCGTGTGCTGCCTGGCCGCCCATCATCTGAAACTGAGGCTCTGCATCACCTGCGCCTTATCTTGGTTCCGCAGCGAACTTCACTGAGTCTGCGTCGCCGGTATCGGAAGCAGCGCCACCTGGACCTATAAAAGGACCAGCACTGCAGCAACTCGTTGGGATACGCGGCCACAAGCAGCATTTACTGAGTTGTGCGTTTTCCTGTCATAGGTAGGCCATAATTTTGAGTTGTTCGTTAGCCCTAGGTGATTTTTGTTTTGGCCGTTGATCCCCCGTGTATGTGCCTTTTTTTTATGTTCAAATGGGTGTGGATCTGTGCACATACCGCACACGCATTGGTTTGTTTGCATGCCACAGTCACAGTGGGGTTGAACGTTTACGTGACAGCTCGTGCTTTATTCGCACGCTTAGCCCCAGACCCTCATTGGCATTGCTGTGCATTTGTCTCGCTCTGCTCTTGCTTCGAGCTGGAGACGTGGAGAGTAATCCCGGGCCCAAGATTGAGGACGTACTGTCCTTTCTGAAAGAGTTTCGTGAAGAAATTTCATCCGATTTAAAACAAGTTAACGACCAAATTGCAAGCTTAAATACCCGGGTCACTGCCATTGAAAAAAAGATTAGTAGCGTAGCGGAAATCAAAAATCACTTTGACGCTGTCAAAAATTCTGTTCAGGAAGTTAAGACAAACATATCTAAAGCAAATGAAGAACTCGTCGATGTTGTGGACGACATAAGTAACAGAATGAGGCGCAACAACCTTATAATCAAGGGCATACCCGAAGAGGGCCATGAAGGATAGGCCGAATCCGAAGCCATAGTGAAGAAATTTTGTTCCACTGACTTGAAGGTCAACGTTGGAGACATTGAACGTGCTCAGCGTATTGGTCAGCGCCGTCACGGTTTTCACAGTCCTATTATAATTAAATTCCTCAACTTTAAATCTAAAACAGAAGTCCTACAAAATGCCCATAAACTGAAAAATCTCGAGTTCCCTAAAGTGTGGATAGAAGATTTTTCGCCTAAGGCACAGTTGGCTCGTAGAAAGTTGCGCGAGTTTGGTAAGAGAAATCGTGAGGGAAACGAACGTTTTTCTATTCGTTATATGTCTCTACATTTTAAAGATTCTGTTTACCGGTTTGATTCAGTCACTAATAATGTTGTACAGATTGCTGCAAGGAACCAACATTCCAGTAATTGACGGAAAACAACTAAGTGGCGTAAGCTCACGCCCGTACACGCAGTCTCGTTGCTCTTGGCAAATTTCCGCAGCCTTTTTCATAAAATTGATGCACTGAAAACGCTCATACATACTTGCACCACAGATATAGTAATAGGTACGGAAACGTGGCTTTCCAGTGACATCACTAATAGCGAACTTGCACTTGACCCATCTTTTGTAATCTTTCGAAAGGAACGGGAAGGCTTCCGAGGAGGCGGAGTTATTGTGGCCATTAAAGATGACTATCAACCGTCTCTAGTGATAATCGACTCTCCTCTTAAAATAGTGTGGGTCTCTGCACGTATCGGACATGCGCAAAGTGTCATTGGTGCATGCTATCGTCCACCCGATAGCCGTTTGGAATTTGTTCATTTTTTCAATGATGCTTTACAACAGGTCTTATCCCAGTTTCCAAAATGCATACTAATATTAGGGGGTGATTTTAATTACCCAGGTATCGAGTGGTCAACTTCTTCCTTAAAGAAAAATTGCAACAGATCTGAGTGTCTTCATTTTCTACAAACCTTGTATTTTCATTACTTAACTCAAGTCGTGCGCGAACCAACTCGGGGTGAACACATACTAGATATTATTTTAAGAAATCATCCAGACCTTGCTGCGACACATGTGCTAGAACCATTAAGAGATCACAGGGTGGTGCAATGTTCCTTTTTATTGAAGTCTGCCAAGAAATATACAGCGAAAAAATACATTCTCAACTACGCACGCGCTGACACTGGCAGAATAATTGATATGTTAGCCACATTTACAGCAGACTTTGCAAACAATTTTCAAAATAGAACGGTACATGATAACTGGAGCTTGTTCCGCGATAAACTCAAAGAAGTTGAAACTACATGCATACCAAGAATGACCATCAGCTCAAGGCAGAACGATCCGTGGTTTAACCGCGAAGTGAAGAAGTGTATAAACAAGAAGAAAAGAGCGTTCAGAAAAGCTGCGCGAACAAACGCTCCAGAAGACTGGCAAAATTACAAAACCATAGCACGCCATACAGAAACAACAATTATCGAAGCTAAACACAAGTTTTTTAATTGCACCCTTCCCAATATGATAAAAACCGATCCGAAAAAGTTTTGGCGAGTAGTTAACCCAAAAGCAGATCACACTGCTCCCTTACTACTTTCCGAAAACGGAGCAGTGCTCAACACAAAAGATAGCACTGAGCTATTTAACAAATGCTTCTCTGCAGTTTTCACTAACGAACTGCCACTTGATAACACTCAAATACTTGAACAACCATCTATTCGATTCCCTTTTTCATCCATTATAATAACGGAACATGGTGTTTCTCGTGCCATTGACAGGCTTCCTCATAAAACCAGCCCAGGTCCTGACGGTATAAGTGCTAAACTTCTAAAATTAACCTCGCACTACTCTTCAGTTTTGTTAACTCTAATATTTCAGCAATCACTCGATACAGGGTGCCTACCGGAAGATTGGAAATCAGCATTAGTGATACCGGTATTTAAATCTGGTAATACAACAGACCCTAATAATTACAGACCTATATCACTGACATCTATCTGCTGCAAATTACTGGAACACATCCTATGCTCTCACATTATAGCCTATCTTAACGATAATAACCTGCTCCTCAATAACCAACATGGCTTTCGCCAAAATCGCTCATGTCAGACGCAACTTTATGAACTTGTAACAGATATTCACATTTCTTTGCATAGATTGATTAGTACAGACGCCATTTTTATTGACTTTTCTAAAGCTTTCGACCGAGTACCTCCTAATCGACTAAAACTGAAAGTTAGAAACCTACAGCTTAACTACAACACGACGCGATGGATTGAGGAGTTCCTAACGAACCGATTTCAAGTAATCACTCTCAACAACTGCTTTTCCAACCGCACTTACGTCACTTCGGGAGTTCCTCAAGGATCCGTCCTTGGGCCACTGCTAATTTTAATATACATAAATGACATCGCAACTAATATTACCTCACAAATACGTCTCTTCGCAGATGACTGCGTCTTGTATAATGAAATAAGCTACCCTGCCGACATCTGTGTGTTGCAGTCTGATTTATCAAAACTAACTGACTGGTGTGACACATGGCAGATGGAAATTAACATAGACAAAATTAAACACGTAAAATTTGCTTCGATACCTCGACCTACCTCTGACCAATATGCAATACGCGGTATTACTGTTGACTCAGTATCTTCAAACAAGTACTTGGGTGTCCTGTTCACCTCCAATTTAAGCTGGAATGCTCACAATGAACACATCACCACAAAAGCATGCAAAAAACTTGGTTACCTGAAACGTCACTTACACCTTGCTAACACAGATACCAGACTTCGAGCATACAGTTCTCTTATCAGGCCTTCTTTAGAATATGCGTCAATAATTTGGCACCCCCATCACTCTAATCTCACGAAGCTACTCGAATCAGTTCAAAATAAAGCTGCGCGGTTCATCTTAACTTCATACTCGCGATATCAAAGTGTATCCGCCTTAAAGAAATTACATAATCTCCCTCCACTTGACATGCGCAGGAAATTATCACGGTTGACTTTCTTCCATAGCCTTTACCACAGCAACACTGCATTCGCTCGAGCCCATATTCTTCCCGCTCCCCACATCTCTACCCGCACAGACCATGTTCATAAAGTAAAACCTATATTTGCCAGGACTAACGCTTATCAAAATTCGCCTCTAGTTTTTATCTGTTGCCGAATGGAACTCGCTACCTGAAAACATTGTCTCGCTTACGGAATCATCATCATTTCATGCAGCACTGCTAACCTTTTTAGAGTGTGTCAACCTGTCTGAAACCACATTTCCTTGATTATTTACTTAAACAGTGTTTCCAAGTGCTTGGCATTGTGTAAAATTCATTCCGCTTCATCTGATATGTATCTGTGTAGGCTGTATATCTAAATGTTTATTTGATTGTATCTTTAAACTCGTGCTCCGATGGGTACTGACTGTTTGCTTCACATTTTAGGTTCTTATATGTGTTTCACGCTACTAAACATTGTATAAACTTCATTACTCTTTCCTTTCTTTCTTTCTTTCTTTGTTTGTTTGCTTCTGCTAGATGTTTTTTATGGTTCCTAATGCCTTCATATATTTACATTGTACAGATTTCACTCATGCTTGAACTTTTTCGTCCCCCCCCTATGTAATGCCCTAATGGGCCCTTAGGTTACTCAAATAAATAAATAAATAAATATTTTATTTTTCGCAGCGGTCTTTAACATACAATCTGATTTTCAGTGAGTTGGCTGTAGGGCTGAGGAAAAAAACTCTACATAGCCTCTAAGGTGCTACAGTATATCGCCGTACGTACATCTGGGCAAGTGGCTCGAGTCCTAACGCATCTAATGTTGTTCGGTTGATATGTCTTCGAGCGATGGCATCCGCTGCGTGGCCCCTGCCAGGCAGGCGTGTCCTGGTTCCCACTTGATGCTATGTTTTTTCATCGCTTGAGGCGTTTTCGCTCAGAACGTGCATAGCTTTCTTGACAGTTCTGCATATCAGGAAATTCCTACATGCCGAGTGAAACTCCCAGATGACTACTAGGGATTCGCCTCTTCTGTTTAATGGGGGCTAAGGCGAGAGCAGTCGAAATCTAATCTCCTTCAGTAGAGATACATTTTTTTATGGTGACGCTGGCTACCTCCTAATGAGCGAAGTTGATTGCCGCTGCCACCATGCGCTTGTGCCTTCGGTTGCCCACTGCGTCTACGAAGACGGATTGTTTTTTATGTCAGCGCAGTGCTTTTTTAACTCCCGAGCTCTGCTTTTTTCCTGCCTTAGAGGAGCTGTGGTCGCATGTCCTTAGGAATGGAATTGTGCAAGTCGATGTGATGTCCTCCGACACGTCCTCCTTTTCTTGCATCTTCTTGCGGCTGTCGGGGGAGCCTAGTCGTCTTAGTATGACCGTACTAAAAATAGTAAGTATAATTCATTTTCCCTTAACAATGACAGATTCTTCCTGATGCTCTAGGTGTGTCTTGGAGACGCGAAGTTTAATATTTACTTATAGATGTTCTCATAGGTAGATCCAGCGCCGTCTTAAATGTTTTCCGCGGCATAGCCAATACCTGTTCGAGTTCTTGTGGTATAAACATTTGCTGCGGTACACTGTACGTGGATCTACTGACGACTACAGCTTTTACCAGTCCAGTCGCCCTCCTTGAATCATCGCCTTCTATTGTCTACTCGTGAGTGGATGCGTATAACTTAAGCATTTTCTCCGGAGCAAGAGATCCTGCATTCTATGGTGTACTGGCTATTACAGGTCATGGCTTTTAGGAGTTTGTGTTTTTTTCCCCGACGTATTCCTTGTTTGGTCACACCATGGTATCGTCGGTGTACATGACATGGCTGATGCTTTCGATGCGGTCGAGGCTTTCAGCGAGCCCTGACATGGCTCCCTACAAGAGGAGAGGGGAGAGGATGGAACCTTGAGGGGTGCGTTTATTGTGCATTGCTGGTTTGTCTGACTTCAGTTTTCACTGCAGGTTTCCGGTCTCTGACGTATAAAGCTAAACAATGTTAGATGTGAGCACTTTCTACAACTGGGGTCATCGCGGATAGGTCGGTCCAGGGGTTCCATTTCAAAAGGCTTCTGCTGTGATGTAAGGAAGAGGCACGGATTTGAGGTGAGCAGTTTACATGCTTCGAAGTGACGGTCTATTTTACATATTTGCAAGAGTACGTTCGATAAAAGCAGCAACCGGAAACTTTTGCACCGCATCCTGTCCGGCTGCTTAAACAGCGTAGGTCATGGCCAGATCCGTAGCCGGGGTTATTGCAAAATTATCAACGTCCAACCTTGACGTCGCACATTATGTCCTCAAGAGCAGTCCACCTCAGGAGGCGGCACTGTTTCCCCTTTGTTGGTTTTCTGGTGGTGAGGGTTCACTCTTCTGATAGCGATACCGAGATGTCGCAGCCTCCCAGTAACGCCGCTTGTGACGGAGAGATGTCCCGTACTATAGATGACCGGCGTATGATGCTTCTTTCATTGACCAGGGTAAATGAAAGCACGGCGCACATCAAGGCCCGCACTTCGAACCCCAGTGCTTCGTGGAAGCGGAAGAGGACGGCTGCCATTGTTAGTCATTTGAAAAAAAAGGGCAGAGTTTGTTTGCAGATAGGTCTGAGCATTGCGGCAATGTATTGACACCTACCTTTCGCCGCCCGTATTCCGACATGTGGAGAAGCTTTACTGCCGCAAGGATGCCAATAGCTCCGAGTTCTCACGCAGCGCAGCGTCCTCCACGCTAAAGCTCCTGTTAGGTGAACCCTTTCTCCTGCGGGCAAAGGTGCAGCCGACGTAACGGACCTGAGAAGGATGTCTACACACTGGCACCTCTTTGAAGCGCCTCTGCTCACACTTCGCGGGACATTCGTCCCAGGTCGGAGGCCACCGTTCCAAACAGCTCGTCAGCGGCTAAGATAATCTCGGCCGGCCAGTGGTCGCATTAATCTGCCGAGGGCTTTTTTGCCGTAGAATCCTCTCAATTCTTTGCGAGTACAATATAAAGTTGAAAGGTGCCACAATGAAGGCATTATTATAAACCAGCCACACACACCATTCGTTCAAATATACGACACCGCCTCTCCCATGGCACTGAAAGAAACCTGCTTCACAGCTGTCAGGCTGCCATGCTTTAAAGAGGATTTGTAAGTGTTAAAATTTTGCATTTGGTAACAATAGTCACGGGCATCAAGCGAATAGGCATGTAACCTAAAAAGTTCACTAATGTGAAACCGCCACACAACACTATTGAATGGTAGTCTCTCAAAGCTTTCAACCCTACAACTAAATTTACAAAAACAGCAGAGCTTGGATCTCCTCAATGCCTCCTGTGAATTAAAGAATTTCTTTCAATTTAACATGTCACTAAGCTTCACCTTACTGGCTCCTTCCCAAGACACATCGCCTAGAAGTTTGCCATCGCCAAGTTTGGAATACACCGAAACAAGCAGACTTAATTCAGCGGCCTCTTACTCAAGCCCTATTCCCGTACACTAATCTGTGCCAAGATCATTTGTTGGCCTTCATGAATGCTGTTGGCTAACAACAGTTCAAAGGAGTGGTGTGCAAGATTGAATCTCAAGTTCAAAATGAGACATATTTCCAACCACCCTGTGTAGTCAAAGTTTCCCCCTTCTGCCTTTGCAAAACACTTCGCCAAACTTCTGAAAGTGACATAGGCTGGTAATAGCGTGCTAACTATCATTTTTGCTTTGTGTCTGTTTCTCTTTTAAAGCAAAATAATCAGCATCAACTAGAAAGAAATTTTGCTCTTATTCATCTAGTCACACGAGCAAACAGAAATTTTCACATGCCACTGTGCAGTAACCTTTTCAAGCTCCTTCTCACCTTACGTACAAAAGACTTGTTCAAAATGTCTACACATGAACAATAAGCTCATGTTCCCTCTCTAGTGCTCAGAGATTAGCGTTTCAGCTGTGCCCGTAGGAGTCGCATCAGTATGACTTCACTTCGAGCTGCCGAAGCGTGACTGCGAATTTCCTGGTAAACTTTTGCTACTACGCGCTTTTCCTCAGCCTGTCGTTCTTTTCCAGTGAGTTAACTACTAGCCTTTCTCGTGGTTGTTTTTTGGGGATTCTATTTTCTCATTCTTTACTTTTTCGAAGTTCCTGCCACCTTCTAAATTTAGGACTGTGCCTGCTAGCGTCTCAAGTTAAAGCTGCAATCTTGTCAGCTCCTGCTTCTCTATTTCCCGCGCCTCTGCCGCCGCGGTGGCTCAGCGAATATGGCGCTCGGCTGCTGACCCGAAAGACGCGAGTTCGATCCCAACCGTGGCGGTCGAATTTCGATGGGCGCGAAATTCTAGAGGCCCGTGTGCTGTGCGATGTCAGGGCACGCTAAAGAACCCCAGGTGGCCGAAATTTCTAGAGCCCTTCGCTACGGTGTCCTTCATAGCCTTAGTCTCTTTGGGATGTTGAACCTTGATAAACCATAAACCATTTCCCGCACCACTTTCTCTGCCACTAGCTTCATTTCCTTCTCATGCTTGAGGAGTTGCCACGTAAAGCTGAATGTTTACTCGTACAGCAGCAAATCTGCCTCCGACCACCTCATGATATCCATGCTTGCTCATTATAGGTTTGGTTTTGCTGTCCAGCTGTTGCGATGAGGTCAACACAGGCGCCTCACCAAACAACTCTCAACAATCGCTAACAGTTAAAATTTAATATTCCGAAACCTGGAGCATGGCGAGTATCAAGCAAAATGCGAGCACTCACCAAATCAAGGACCACCATGTCGAACGGTCGATCCAACCACTACCAACCAGTCGCTAAGTGTGAGCCCTTGGTACGACCTGGGTCGTCTCTGCCACGTCGAGGTCCACGGGCCTCTTCTGGAAAGTCTGCTGCTGTGGGGAATTGAAGAGGGATGTCTTCAAGGAAATGTGGTTACAATGAGATTATTTTACATATTTACACGAATGCATTAGACAGAAAATCAAATTACGTCTTGTTATACATGTCGTCCGGCTGATTAGAGTTCTTTAGAGTTGATTAGATGCCGATTAGAGATCCCTAACCAGGAAATCTTACTACTTTTTGAGCGCTCAATGAAGTGCTTTTTGATCATGTCATGGGGAGCCGCCCGCCACAGGAGTTGGCGCCGTTGCGACCTCGCTGGTCTTCCGGTGGCGACAGTTCGCTCTTCTGGTAGAGTTGCCGATATACAGTGGCATCCTAGCAACACCGATGGGGAAAGTGAGGAATGCAGTACGATGGATAGCCGGCCCTGGATGCATCAGTCATTCTTTACGGTTAACTGCAAGCACTGCGCCCAGCAATGCCACTAACTTAGAACCGCGGCGCTTCGTGGAAACGGAAAGAGGCGGCCGTCGTTGTTATTGACCTCAGAAAAGAGAGGAAATCCGTTTCCGGGCAAATGGGACCAACGTGAGGAAGTAGTGACACCTTCCTTTTCACGCCGCCGTTTCGTCCGGGGGATAAGGCTTCTTCCCCGAACGATGCAATCAGCCCTGAGTTGTCACGAAATGCAGCTTTTCCCTCGCGAAGAGTGCTGGTTGGCGAATCCTTTCTCCTGCCGACAAAGGGAGGCCTTTACGTTTATGACACTGCCGCCAGGGTGATGATGAGGATGATGGCTTCACGCTCGCGCCTCACTGCTATCCGCATGATGACAGCTTTATTGCTTGTTACTTGTTTCAATGGAGGCAGCTTGGCAGGCACCGACGACGACCCCATTTTTCCTAAATGAATTTCACCAGCACACTCTTCGTTTCGAAAGACGATGACCGTATTATTATGCAGGTTTATTTTCAAACTGGTTCACTTGCTTACTTTGCGATATAACCTGACATTATTGTCTTCCTTCTCAAATTTCATGTTGCAACTACATCATCAGTTCAATAGGAAAATAAAATTTACAAGGTTATTTTCGGTCAGTCACACGGCGGCGAACCTTATCTGTTAATTCGAAGAAGTTCGTTCAGAGTAACCGATTTCGAAGCCGGACATTCCGCCGCAGTAGACGGGCGCCGTAGCCATGTACAGAGCCACTGTGGCGGGTCTGCACACGGGCTCCGTTTACGTTTCGCCTCCATCGAAACGTAGCCGCCGCGGTAGGGTTCGAGGCCAAATACTCTCGGCTCAGAAGAAGGCTATCTTAACCCCTGAGCTACCGGGACAGGTAAAAGCATGATTTTCCTCATGAACAATCCGGACCTGGAATAACCTAGCAGCAATACGGTTCATTGTTGGAACGCGTCTTCTTTGTGGGGAGCGTTCCGTAACACACGGCAGTGTTTGACATTGAGTTAACCAAATTTTTATATTTCAGTTTTTGATTTGCATGCCTTGTAGATTTTCATAACATGCCTTCCACCGGTCGACTGAATGTACGCCGTACTGCTGTATACTGTCTCGCTGTGTACCACCCACACCTGCCTAACGCCTAACATCCGGGCTGGCGGTGTGCAATAAATAATGAGAATAAAATAATAAATATAGGCGACCAATATTGCCGGTGTACACACTTGTAAAATACTGTCAGCTCAATGTACGTTGTTGTCAGAATACGCATAAACAGTGTTATCTTTCATTTGGCGCTTAAGGATGTAATGGTTCCTTTCCTTTTTGCTCCATATCAGCGCCGGTAGGCCAGATAGATCAAGATGTAACGATTGAAATAACGCTCAACTACATTTTAGCTTAGTTTCCGTGAATATGGAGCCTTGTATCGAAAGTTCTAAGTTAACTGTAAGTAAAAGTCATCTAACTGCAATGACACTTTATTCTCGACGGCTACAGAGTTTGCTTGTGTCTATCAACGCCGCAATGCTTTTTTTTCATTTGGGTAATCTGCTTCGTTCCGTGACCGGTTTGTGCTTGCATGGTACCGCGTGAGTCCTTGTCTGCCTATTTTAAACCATATTCTGCTTGTTTTGTACTTCTGAAACTGAAAAGTGAGTGAGTATCGCTCTGCTCATTTGTGTTTTCTTTTCTATAAAAATTCAACATAACGAGGAATGATTCATAGACCGTTGTCATATTCATTGTGGCTTTGGCTTGGGAAACTCGCTCGATTTCGCAATTTTGCCGAGGGGCTGCGAACAAGAAGTGGTATAACGTTGCAGTGCATGCTAACCTTGTTTCACTACTTCACCGGAAAGTAAAGCAATCGCAGAGGCTTATGTCGACGCTCTGTGTGTTCTGCTTCGACGCAGTTCTGGCAGAGTGCCGGCATTGTGAAGGCAAGGATTATTTGCAATGATCTACCACCAATGCAAGACCGCAACAGCAGCGACAGTCCTCAGCTTGATGAATTGGGAATCTACGTACTGGACCGTATCAGCTCTTTCCTCAAGGGTGGCGACGTTTTAGACGATGACGAAGAAGAAAAAATAGCTGGTGACACTGCAAGTAGAATAAGCCGAAAGCGCAAGAGGAACAGTGAAGGAGGCGGCGTACATTTTGCTGCGTTGCTATATGTACATGTTTTAAAGCACTGAAAGACCAGACTAATGCGCAGAAGCACACGAGTGTGCACTGTCAACGTGAAGTTTAATGAAAAAAACGTGTCCGAAGTATGTAGTCCAGTTGAGAGGCAATGACCACTCGTAAAAGCTTTTACAGCATGTTATTGCTAAATAGCGTCCTGGATATGGAACCAGGACATGTCTCCATAAAGTTTAATAAAAGGAGGGTCAAATATATGTAGTCTAGAGGGAGGTGAATGACTGCGCGCACATTCCTTTACAAAACGTTATCACTAAATAGCGTCCTGCTGACGGAACCAGGAGAACTCAAAAGGCGGCTTACACGAGGGAATCGCCCGCTAATCAATTTTGACAGTTGGCTTTCCAAAAAGAGTCTTCTTAGTACATGGCATTTTGTGTAACACCCAGCAGGTCCGACAGTCTCTGAGCTTTAAAACTATTTAACACGCCGGCATGTTCTTCAAAAGTAGATATTGTGGGCGTAAACCTCTCCGAGACGTCTTACCATGTTCCAGAGCAGATACGTTGGTATACCATTGTTCATGCACACCTACATCTGACATGCATATTACAAACAACTGGATACAAAATTTTTGCACTTGAGTTGTGAAAAATTAAGCAGTCCTCCGGCATTTGAGATACATAGGACCTCGATTTGCATCGAACATTTTGAGCGTATACCTTAGCGAAAAAAGGCTATTCTAAAAATGCAATGCGAAAACATTGTATGAATTTCATTTTAATTTTGCATTTTTTGCTGCTATGCTTATATTGCAATACGAATGCTTTCTTAGTGTGTTAGGAGTAATATAATTGGAACATTCTTGCAAATGCATCAAAAATACATTTTTTGTCCTCTTAGTATATTAATTATACATTAAAAACATATTGAATACATTACATTACATTAAAAATAAACTAACATGTACAATTACAAATTAGAAATGCACTACAAATTTACATTAACATTATTAAATTACATTAAGAATAGACTAGAATATACAATAAATACATTAGTCGCATCCATCAGATGGTACTGATCAATGTTGTCAACAGCAGAATTAATGACTAAACTGGCTAGAAGCATCAAGAGACAGAATATAGATAAGCCGGAAAGGAGGAGGGCTCCCCCCTCCACAAAAGTACCGCGGGTAACATCAAGAGATAGACAACCCCACACAGAGCGCGTTGTCATCACGAAGTCTATGACAGTGCAAGGCCACATGACAGGATCTGAACGGGAAAGATTTCGCCACACAGGAAATGCCGGCGGAACGTGACGTCAGAAAACAGGAACTCCTCCGACAAGCGTTATACTTGGCTTAGTTTATATATGCCCCCCGTGAGGAGACAGATTATCGTGGCCGGTGAGGGGCTTGTTGAGCATAGACTGTGGGTCCCCAAATTGTCGCACAAAGGTCGAAGGGGTCGCTTTCGAATCTGCAATCTATCTAGCACCGACCTAGTACTCGGAACTTGCGTCAGGCATCGGTCAGGAGTCCAACTGTCAACCAACAAATACATGGGCGTCTATGGGAGCCTGTCGGCCTTGCCTGTCGGGATCCTTTTCGCTGGCACGTACGGACCCGAAAGTGTGCATGGCGCCCTTGCCGGTATAATGCTATAACGCTGTTCAGACTATCCTTCCTGCTAGAATGTACCATAAAAGAATGTACAACAGAAAAAAGAGAGTTTTGACTGTTTCCGGAAACATGATTTCGAGTGCTAGGTTGTTCCACGGCAGCTTGAAGTGCACTGCAAATACACTGACGCGGACTACCCGTTTCATAGCATTGAAGCATTCTTTGGTCGAATTAATTTTGTATTTACAAAAGCACACGTTAAATACATTGCCAACGTGCAAATTCGATTTCTTGAAACATGATTCCCAGCGCCAGGCTGTTCAACGGCAGCTTGCACTGTGCTGCAAATCTGTTTACGCGGAGACCTTATTTATTTTAATTTAAATATGCTTTGGACGAATTAATTTTGTATTTACGGAAGTACAATTTTAATACAATGCTAATATGTCCTATCCTGAAACTCGATTTGTTTGGTTTGGTTTGGTTTATGGGGGCTTAACGTCCCAAAGCGACTAAGGCTATGAGAGACACCGTAGTGAAGGGCTCCGGAAATTTAGACCACCTGGGGCTCCTTAACGTGCATTGACAACGTACAGCACACGGGCCTCTAGAATTTCACTTCCATCGAAATTTGACCACCGCGGCCGGGCTCGAACCCGCGTCTTTCGGGTCCGCAGCCGAGCGCCATATCCACTGAGCCACCGCGGCTGCCGTGAAACTCGATTTCAACCACGAACTGTTCAACAGTAGCTTGAAGTGTGGTGCAAAGTATACTTTGTACGAATGAATTTCTAATGTTTAATTGTATATTTTAGTGTATTCTAATGTAATTTATAGCATTTAATATGTTTTAAAGTATAATATATATACTAAACCTACAGAAAATGCGTTTTTGATTCATTTGCAGGAATGTTCAAAATAAAATACTTCTAGCATATTTATAAAGCATTCGTATTACAATGTAAGATCAAAGTGTAGTATCTCCTCCTCAACGGCAGCTTGAAGTGTGCTAGAAATATGTTTACGCGGACAGCTCATTCTTTAGAACTGAAGTGGACTTTAGACGAATTAATGACGTATTTGCAAAAGTACACTTTCAATACATTTCCAACAACAAAGGCCGTTTCCCGAAGCGCGATTTCGAGCCCTAGGTTGTTTTACGGCAGCTAACACTGTGCTTCAAATATATTGTTACGGGGATGTTACGGCGGTAAGTCTATATTGGCGGCTGCTCTGAGATGGCCAGCACTCAGCTCAGAACCGAGCGCCCAGCTACCAACTGTCAACGTCGTCGTCGTTCAGCGCACCGCCACTTCTTCGTTCATGATTCGTCCACTTGTAACACTATCCCCCTCGGCTGAAGGCAACGTCCCGGTGCGTGTTAGGCGTGCGATGTCGATGGTGGGTGATAGGGCTTGAGGCGAGCTACATGAACGACTTCGGACTTCAGTGGAGCGCTCGTCGACTTTGGGTGCAGCGGCGTGATTTCATACGTTACGTCGGTCACTGCCCGTAATACACGATAAGGACCTGTGTAGCGCGGCAGAAGTTTTTCACTTAACCCCACACGACGGGATGGGAGCCACAGCAAGACGAGAGATCCGGCAGGGTATCGCACATCACGGTGCAGGCCATCGTAGCGGTGTTTTTGAGCCTCTTGGGAGGCGGAGAGCTTGTGTCGAGCAACCTGGCGGGCGGCGTCTGCTCGGGCGATAGCGTCACGCGCATATGTAGTGACAGGGCCAGCTGTGGGCAGCAGAGTGTCGAAGGGCAGTAAGGGGTCTCATCCAAAGAGAAGATAGAAGGGCGAGTAACCAGCGGTATCATGGCGCGAAGAGTTGTAGGCGAAGGTGACAAAAGGCAAGCTTATGTCCCAGTCCCGGTGGTCGTCGGATACGTACATGGCGAGCATGTCTGTCAGCGTGCGGTTGAGGCGCTCCGTAAGGCCGTTCGTCTGAGGATGATAAGCAGTGGTGAACTTGTGACGAACGGAGCACGAACGAAGGATTTCGTCAACAACTCGGGAAAGGAAGCAGCGGCCACGGTCGGTAAGGAGTTGACGGGGAGCGCCATGGTGTAATATGACGTCGTGCAGAAGGAAGTCAGCGACGTCAGTGGCGCAGCTGGTTGGAATGGCGCGAGTGATCACGTACCGCGTGGCATAATCGGTGGCGACGGCAATCCACTTGTTCCCCGTGGAGGACTCCGGGAAGGGCCCAAGTAAATCTAGCCCAACACGAGAAAACGGGTCGGTCGGGATGGGGATCGGCTGCAGGTGTCCAGACGGCAGGACAGCGGGCTTCTTTCGGCGCTGACAGACGTCGCAAGCGGCGACGTAGCGTTGGACGGAGCGGTACAGACCAGGCCAGAAGAAACGCCGGCGCACGCGGTCGTACGTACGGGAGACACCAAGATGACCAGCCGAAGGTGCGTCATGCAGTTGTTCGAGGATAGTGGACCGTAGGTGGCGGGGAACAACGAGCAAGTGCTCAGCGCCATCAGGTCGCATGTTGCGGCGGTACAGCGTGTTCCCGTCCAGCAAAAACCGGGCCAGAGAAGTGTCGCGGCGGTCGGTGCTGAGGCGGTCGATGAGAGAGGTGAGGGTGGCATCCAAGCGCTGTTCGTCGGCAATGTGGGAGAGGTCGGAGATGGAGAGGACACAGGCATCCGACTCACAGTCTGTAGAAGGAGGATCGACGGGATAGCGGGACAGGCAGTCTGCATCTTGATGGAGGCGACCGGACTTGTGAACCACGGAAAAGGTGTATTCTTGCCATCGCAATGCCCACCGGCCAAGACGGCCAGTAGGGTCCTTGAGAGATGAGAACCAACACAGGGCGTGGTGGTCGGTTATAACAGTGAATGGGCGGCCGAACAAGTATGTGCGGAATTTTCCAATGGCCTAAACAAGAGCCAGGCACTCGCGTTCTGTGATGGAGTAATTCTTCTCGGCGGAAGAAAGAAGACGGCTGGCGTACGCAATCACGCAGTGCTGGCCGCGTTGTCGCTGAGCAAGGATGGCGCCAATTCCGTGACCACTGGCATCGGTGCAAAGTTCAGTCGGGGCAGACGGGTTGAAATGGGCCAATACAGGAGGGTTGGTGAGGACGGCGATAAGGCTGGAGAATGCAGTAGCCTGCTCTGGGCCCCAGGAAAAAGGAACGCCTTTCTACAACAGATTGGTGAGAGGGCGAGCGACGCCTGCGAAGTTCGGGACGAACCGGCGAAAGTAGGAACAGAGACCGATGAAGCTGCGGACATCACTGGGCGAGCGGGGACAGGTAAAAGCACTGACGGCACGAACTTTATCAGGGTCAGGTTGTATGCCACTCGCATTCACCAAATGGCCGAGGACTTTGAGTTCGCGGCGGCCGAAAGTACATTTTTTTTAGTTAAGGTGAAGACCTGCGCGGCGGAAAAGTGCCAAGATGGACGAAAGGCGAAGCAGGTGGGTTTCAAAAGAGGGCGAGAAAACAATTACATCATCTAAGTAACAAAGGCAGGTCGTCCACTTGAAGCCCCGGAGTAACGAGCCCATCATCCGTTCAAATGTGGCAGGGGCGTTACAAAGGCCGAAGGGCATGACCTTAAAATGGTAAAGGCCATCAGGGGTGACGGAAGCTGTTTTCTCGCGGTCTCTTGCGTCAAGAGATTTGCCAATACCCGCTACGAAGGTCGATGGAAGAAAAGTAGCGGGCGCCATGTAAACAGTCCAGGGAATCATCTATGCGCGGAAGGGGATAGACGTCTTTCTTCGTGACCTTGTTGAAATGACGATAGTCGACGCAAAACCGCCAAGTTTGGTCTTTCTTTTTCACGAGCACGACAGGAGATGCCCAAGGGCTGTTTGAAGGCTCGATGATATCGTTGGCCAACATCTTGTCCACCTCCCGCTGGATGATCTGGCGCTCTGGTAGCGACACACGATAAGGCCTCCGGTGTATAGGTCTGGCATCGCCGGTGTCAATGCGGTGAGTCACTACAGATGTTTGACCCAGAGGAGCAGAAGCGAAGTCAAAAATGTCGGAGTAGGACACCAAAAGGTTGTGAAGATCCTGTGCATGCTCGGGGCTCAGGTCAGAAGCAATCATCGCAGAAATGGATTGCGGAACGTTGGCCGGGATGTCGGCCGCTTGAGAGACAGTAGAGGGCGGTCCAGGTGAGAGAGCAGTGACGGTACAATCGGTGAGAGAAGACAAAGTAGCAAGCGATATGCCTGCAGGAAGAACTTGTGGTGACAAGCTGAAGTTGAGGACAGGAAGGGAGGTGCTATTCTTGGTGACGGTCACGATGAGGTGCGGAAGAACAACATTGCGGGAGAGAACGACATCGGCGAGTGGACAGGCAAGATAATCTCCATCAGGAACCGCAGGAAATGGGGACATAGGTAGATAAACGGCAGAGTCGGGGGGCAGGCGAGCGTACTCGGTGGAGCGAAGGCGGGGCGTGGAGCTTGAGGGTGTGTCGGCTGAGCTGAGAGGCAGGTCCAATCGTAGAAGGCCGCTGGAGCAGTCGATAAGGGCAGCGTGAGCGGTTAGAAAGTCTAGACCAAGAATCACATTGTGAGGGCAGTGTTCGAGGACGGTGAACAAAACTGGGATGTGACGATCGGCAAGAGTGACGCGGGCAGTGCACAGGCCAGTGACGGCAGCAGTGCTGCCATCGGCAACGCGAACGGTGGGCTAAGCGGCAGGGGTCTGAACTTTTTTGAGGCGACGGCAAAAGGATGAGCTCAGAACCGAGACTTGGGCACCAGTGTCAATGAGGGCAGAAACATGAACACCGTCCACAAAAACGTCGAGCAGATTACAGGGCGAAGGCTGGGTCAGTACAGGATTTTCAGGTCGGGGCACCAATGAAGCATCACCTCCGGGAGCTGCACTGGCTAGCTTCCCGCGAAGCGGCCTGCAGAGGACGGTGAGTAACTGCGGTGCGGAAGAGGTGAGCGGGAGCGGTGGGCTGTCGGGGAGGGAGAGCGGCTGGTTCTACGAGGAGCCTTGTGGACTCGGCGCTGGGTGGGTCATTCCGAGGCGTGAAGCGACGGGGTCCATAGTCATAATGGCGGTCGACGTAGGGCAAAGGTCGGGGAGGTGCGGACCAACGGCTGCGGCAGTGGCGGGAGATGTGGCCTACGCGCGAGCACGTAAAGCAGATCGGCCGGTCGTCAGGGGTACGCCACTCATCCGGATTGCGATACCTTGTGTACCTTGGGACGAAGGTGTTGCGGGCCGTAGCAGTAGCGACCACGGGAGAGATGGGGCTCGCACTCCGAGGTTCGACGGGACGATGGCTGGAGGGCATGCCCAAGTTGGCGACCTCCTGGCGGACGACAGCTTGAATAAGGGATATTGTGGTCAGGGTGTTGTCCGACAAGGGCGCGTTGGGCGTAACAGGAGCCAGCGCCTCCAGTTCACGGCGCACGATGCGAGTCACGTTGTCGGGGTTGGAAGGCTGCCTTAGTGTCGGCAGAACCTCGCACGTGGAACTGGCAGCTGTGTTAGGCAGGCGGTCGAAGCGGTGTGCAATGCGCCGGTGCTTGGCCTGCTCGAAGCGTCGACACACCTGCAGAACGGAGTCAACCGTAGAGCAGTCCCGGCATAGAAGAAGGTGGAAGGCATCATCGGCAATGCCTTTAGGAATGTGGCCTACCTTATCGTCTTCGGTCATGTTGAGATCGACCTTTCGGCACAGTGCCAAGACGTCTTGAATGTATGTAATATATGATTCAGTGGCCGTTTGGGCGCGAGCTGCAAGTTCTTTTTTGGCAGCAAGCTGACGGCCAACTGGTTTCCCAAACAGGCCGCGGAGCTTTTGCTTGCAGGAATCCCACGCGGCAATCTCTTCTTCGTGGGTTTCGAACCAGACGCGTGCGGTGCCGGCGAGATAAAATATTACATTGGCCAGCATCAGCGTGGCGTCCCACCTGTTGTGCTGGCTAACACGCTCATAAAGCGAGAGCCAGTCCTCGACGTCCACGCCATCTTTACCGCAGAATGTGCCCGGGTCGCGAGGGTGGGCTACGACGACAGTTGGCGTGGCAGGCGCAGACGGAGGGGCCGGGTCGGTAGTCATCTCGCCGGTTCGGCCCGCCGTCTCGTCGGCTCGTCGGGTCGTCGGCATGTCGGCTCGAACCCGCGACCTCCACCAAAAGATGTTACGGGGATGTTACGGCGGTAAGTCTATATTGGCGCCTGCTCTGAGATGGCCAGCACTCAGCTCAGAACCGAGCGCCCAGCTACCAACTGTCAACGTCGTCGTCGTTCAGCGCACCGCCACTTCTTCGTTCATGACTCGTCCCCTTGTAACAATATTTAAAACGGCTGCCCGTTTGTTAAAATTGAAGTTTATTTCAGACAAATTAATTTCATATTTACCGGAGTACCCTTTATTACACTGACAAGATGCTAATACCGCATACGTATTTTCACGTATTTGAAACGTGCTTGAAGCATGCTTTAAGTTACTTATTTTTGGAAAATTTTAAGAATATATTTCGAATTCTCATCATGAAATTCAGGAACCTTTTTCCTGCGTATTTTTAGAGCATTCTTGAATGCGAAATATGTTTAAAATACATTATAAATATCCCGCCGTCTGTTTCAAATGTATTAGTTTTCAGTGAAGATGTAGCAGGTGTCAAGGATCCGCAGAACGTAGTGACCTCAATCTTTACCAAGCAGAATGGAAAGATACGCGTTGTACTTTCTTTAAGTAACTTTCTGAACAGTCTAAAGCTTTCTACAGTATGTTGAAAAGTTGAACCGATACTATAAGAACTGGTACTTTCTATGATAGAGTACACCGGCTACTGCACTCTATATAGCAGCATTCTCCTCCTCAAAATTGCCTACGGAGTGAAACGCCTCCTTAGGCAGAGAGTACAACTGCCACTGCACTCTCTCGATGGCCAGAATGAGTTGGGTGATGTTTACTTTTTTTCGGTTTTGTAATGCAGCGGAGCTATATAGCCACCCACGACCTGTATCTCACGAAGCTGGCTCCGCTCTTGATTTCGCTTAACCTAAATAAATATTTCTCCTTTCGAGCTGCAGAAAAGAAGCGATATTCCTGAGGAAAGTTTCGTAATAAGTACCATTGAGCAAAAGCATGCTTTTATGTACATATATAAGAGAAGTGACTGTCTTGTAATTGTCGCAATTTATCCGAAACGCATCGCTTTCGTTAAGTGTTTTACTTCCTCCGGTGCTGCCATTCTCATTTCGGTACATCTGTTTCAGAACAGTGACCTTCCGAAGAAAAACGCTTCGCAGAAGCGTCCGGTGCTTCAGTTCAAGGAAAAATGTTCTGTCAGATCCCGTAAACCTTTTCCATTCGCCACGAAACAATCCCTAAACACTTCCTACTGCAGTGCTGATACGGTGCCAATGTTTGACGAGCGTTCAAATGAAGCGTCACATCATTTTTAAAGCAGATAATTATGCAGCATGATAGCAGTTTTCTCGCTCACGAAGGAAAGGCCTTCAACACGCCGTGCACCAAGAAATTTCTTCCGAGCGAAAATTACCTATGGCGCACATCTGCTGTCTACTCTGTTTCATACTTCACTGAGCTGTGCTAGCTAACGCGGCAACAGTCTTTAAAGTTAACTGACCGAAGATCACGAAACGCACACATAGCAATCGCCGCGTAACTCATATTGAAAGCATTTATATGTGTTCAATACAGTTAACTCCCGTCCCATCGATAGCGAAGGGGTAGCGCGCCCGGCTCCCAACGCAAAGTTCCACGGTTCGATTCCTCGCTCCAGATGTGTTTTTTTTCCCCGGTAGTATCGTAATAAATGAGTATATCTACTCCAGTGAAGGGTGTACGCTTCGAAAGGGTGCGGCGACTCTGGAAAATGGAGTGGATTGCGGGAGAACCGTACACTCTATCGAAAGGCGTTCCCAGAACTCCATCAGTTCATAGAGTGCACCTCCATCGCGACAGTAAACATAAACCCGAGTTTGTGAATATATACTGTGTTATTGCAGTTGAATATTATCACAGGTTTTAATTACAAAGGCTATTCCCGCAGGTGGCTCGATCGAAGCTCGGTGCGTCAGCGAGAAGATGCCGAAGGGCTTCTTTTACGTACTCGCTTCGCTGTTCCCTCAGAGACCATAGGCGGCGCGTGAAAACTCCCCGTTTGCAGACGAAGCCCCCTGAGCCAGTTAATAGGCGTGTGTTTTGAGAGTGCAAGGGCTTTAGCCGTGCGCTATGCACGACTTGGGGTTCCTTAGAACGGCGTCCTTGCATATATTGAGACGAGACCACGAAGTTCAGGTCATTGAGGTGTGCATGCATGATCAACTAGCCTGTGTATTCCGACAGCAGGTTTTGGGATAAACTACGCTTGCGGAGAGGCGTCCAGAACCATACGTCACTGGCCAGGTAGAAGACATTCTTGCGCCAGCGGCTGTGGCTCTGCTTGTAGCGGTCCTGCGACGCCAAGGTGCGTATCCGGCAATTTTACTCCATCGACAAAGATATAAAAGCATGACAAATATAGTTCCTGATGGAAGTGAGCAATTTTAGTTACACTAGAGAAGTGTGTTGGTGCTACTTTCAAAAAAACATTAAACACACTGCGGACAGTATATTTTACGCATAAGGTGCATTCGTAGAAAAAGTAATAATAAAATTAAAAGATACCAAAAAAAATTTAGACTAGTTTTGAGCTCTTCTGCAAGGTGCGCCTATCTTTAAGATTCGTTGCAAATCCGATAGCCATAGTTTTCACGCAACTGCTGAACCACCAACTTTTCAAGCTCGTTTTTAAAGTCTCTCGTCAGCTTACGATATTCTGAATCAGGTGAGGCTCCTTTTAAAATTTTGCGCTTACACATGCAGGCAAGCGCTCTATTTTTTTCTGTCACCATCACTGATTAGAACCGACTTCGTACTGATTGTTAAACGCTCAACTGACCAACGATCCGGCCCCTTTATATCTGATGAGCTCTCCTATAGTGCGTTCACTACTCTTTTTGTGTTATTTTGGACGTCATCTTTTCTTTTTCTGTCTTTGCCAGTTAATAAAACGCTTTTGTCATTGTTCCCTGGAATAATGTGTCCAGGCGCAGATGCATTCGGGTAAAAATCAATAGGCAAATAAACCTACTGCAATCATGGCCGTACTTGCTAAGCACATCAGCGAAAAGAGGACCGAAAAAGAAGCCTGGCCTGCGCACGGCCCGAAAGGCAACATAATCCATATCAGTTCCTTGTCTTCAGTGATTCAGTGTGGTGCCAGCCTCGCTTCAGACCGGCATTATACCGCGTGTGTGCGGCTTTCTAAATTCAGTCAAATTCTTCGCTCGGACTTCTTTGCGTTGCCTTCCTTAGTGGTTCGTGGTGCGTTCTGAATATTCGTCCAGTATATTATATTCCTTGAAAGGTGGGCACATTTTTTTTATTTGTCGTTTTTTTCTGGCTTTAGCGCCCGCATAGGATTGATTTGTAGTTGTGGATGTAATATTGGCATTTATTAATTTTTTTAATTTAGCTGAAATGTGTGATTCTGACTCTTCTGAAACGGTGAAAATTAAAAAAAAACATTTCTGGTGAGCCCGCAATGCGAAGTCATTATGGCTTCAAAATTTAAATTGAAGAAAACCGGTTGTTGCGGTTCTCTAGTTCTTGTTGAATTTAGCAAACATCAGCAGTGCACGCCTTGTTGGGCTGTCCAATCTTCCTTTATCGGTCAATGGAATTTTTCGAACCTGCGGCACCCGCCCTCAAAACCACGTTTAAAACAAAGCCGATAGCACCCACGATACCTAAAGCCATAAAGCTTTGATCTCTATTCATGCACGTGCTTAAGGTAGTTTGAAGGCCACGAAAAAAATGTGTGCGTCCGGTGGCATGAAGACCGACGAGCTGACCTTGAATTCAGTTCTCGAAGGTACACTGCCTCAACATTAGCTTTTGCTCAACGCCTGTCCGTCGCATTGCTTTTTCGTGATGGTTTTGGCGCTCTAGCGTTCGCTAGAAATTTATAGTTCGTGCCTGTGTAGTGCAATGCATTAAGTGTGAAAGATTTTTGGACTAGCTTAATAATTGCTAGATACATAAATTAAAGTATGTCAGCTGATAGCTACCCTCCTGTATTAGGTGCTCTTACTGGTGTAGAGACTGTGCGTTTATAATCCTTGATCAAAGGTATTATACTGCGCACTCTTATTTTGTGGCAGAACATAGGTAACAATAAAATGTCTACATGCTCATGTACGTCCCGCCCCAAGCCGCTGTGGTGGCTCAGGAGTTACGGCGCTCGGCTGCTGGTCCGAAAGGCGCGGGTCCGATCCCGGCAGTGGCGGTCGAATTTTGACGGAGGCGAAATTCCAGAGGCCAGTGTACTGTGCGATGTCAGTGCATGTTAAAGAACCCCAGGTGGTCTAAATTTCCTGTGCCCTTCACTACGGCGTCTCTCATAGCCTGAGTCGCTCTGGGACGTTAAACCCCATAAACCAAACCAGAGTGGCCGGGTGGACGCGTTTGCTATTCAGTGTGCGGAACGCACTCAACGTTACAGACTCCAAGCCGCGTCCACTTGCCCGATACACCACAGCTGTTGCTCTCTAACGAGGTTCAGTAGTAAAACCGCAGCTAATTCTTTCATTTCAATTCACTGCCGCAAAACCAACGGATTAGTTTCGCATTCAGGCCACTTCAGTACCGTTGACTCGTCTTGGTGATAATACCGCCACGCTGGGAAGAAAACGAGAAAGCTAGGCGCGTAGGGTTGTTCAAGGCTAAATGTTCATGCTGAATGTTTACCGTTGCGGGATGTTGTTTTCCGGGAAAAATCACTCACCCGAGGCTTTACTAGGTAATCTAGGTTGAAAATGTGACACATTCAACCATTTTGACAACGCCCGGCTTTTGATAGCATCTATGTACCGGACGTGGTGAATACTGAACCGTTTTCGCCGTTCGCTGAAAGAAAATATGCTCTTACACTGCGTGACACTGTAGTGGCGTTTAACTTGAGCAGCAAAAAAAGTATAAAAACCTCTCACAAGTGTCTTTAAAAAATGGTTCACGTACCTTCGATACTCGAAACACTTGAACAGCTTGGTCATATATATAAGGTTACAGGTCGGTCATTTTCAACTGCATTCTGCTCGGAACCAACCTTCTAGCTGACAGGTGTGCGGGCACTGTCTAATCGCAACTTTTACATGACGATGAATTAGAATAACCAGTCTTCAAGCCGACACGTGTATTAGTACTCGTCGCGTCGGAGGTAATAACGAAAAACAATATACGCTGGACGGCTGCACTCAGTTGTATTGGCGGCAGCGGTCTCTTTATTTAGTTTATCGCACATGCAACGCCATCGCTGGTGTTTTTTCACACGCCAAGCAGCAAACAACCTGGAGTGCCGAAGACAGACCGAGGTTATGATAATTTCGTATGAAGTAATGGATATGCAGAATCATTGCCTGCATTTCAGCGGAGCATGACAGCGTTAAACATTCTTCATCTTTTCTTTCGTGAGAGGCAGATAAGCAAACAAGGACGCAGTTAAACCGCGACGAAAACAACTCGCTGCAAATGCGGGCAGCACACGCGTCCATGCACGCTGCTCATTACTTGTGACAAGCAGACGACGCAAAGAGCCATCTCTCTCATACCGGGCTCGCCACTTCGCCCCAACATGGCGACTAAGCTCGCTCCCGTAGTCAGTTGTGTTTAGCCAAGAAAAGCAGGAGGAGTGTCCCAGCTCTCCTATATGCTGGAGAAATTTATTTAGGTGGTAGTGCGGCGACTGAGTGGAGGGTGCAGGGAACCTGCATGTTGTAATATCAAGGCAGACTGCTCATACCGGACAGTTGTAGAGGCCACAAGGTAATGAATTAGCTTGCGCTTCTCTCATTTAGCCGGAAAGAGTGCATGCATTCGACAGGAAGTATGACATAGGACGCTATGTATACGGCCGTATGTAACGGGTATGAGATATTTGCAATAACTCTGATTGCGCATTTCCCACGTATTAATTTATGAATGTTTTCATTAACTGTGGTGGCCGATATAAGGTGACAGTAATTGAGCGTGGATAAAAAAAGGCGTTATATGGCATTCCTGTTGCGTTTTTTTTTTGTAGTGTATGTCGGTTCATGTATAATATTCCCGTAATTCTAGTTAGCTTCAGCAAACGGCTTCAACGTGCTTATCCCAGGTTAGGCTTTCAGTGAAAAAGACCACAAGCGATTTAATGTGCGTTTGTAGCTCAATTTGATCAGGTGCTAGGAATAGCTTTTGTGTGAGAGCGACAGTGGTGTGTCGTGTGCGAAAGAGTATTACTCGCGTGTATTTTGCATTTATTCTTAGGAGGCTAGTGCCGAACCAGTGCTTAATCGACTCTAATACTACATCTGCCGTACATATCATTTGCGTATGCGGTCCATTAAACCTCATTTGTCATTATAATGCCCACCCCTGATGTAAAACCCCTGCACAAGCGCATTGAAGGTACTGAAGAAGAATAAATAAAAATAGTTGAGTGCATGTAATTCTCTGTGCGATTTGGGAATGCGAGTATGAGCATAATATAAGTCACGACCTCCGTTGTTCGTGCAACACATTTCTGTAACCAGATAATCATGAACTCCCCTCACGTTTAATTTGCAGTACATCATATCATTTCCTCTTCGGTCGTGTTGCCAATACACTATTCTTCAATGCCCACTCACTTCCTCCGCATTCGATTTGAGGCTGATTGCAGAATCATTGATGTGCCGATATATTTAAGCGTGGTAAACAGCCCCTGCTTGCAAAAATATATAAACAACAGCTTTTCACAACCGCGAATGTGATCGAGGAGATCGTAGGTTTATATTTATAAAAAAAGTGTTTCGGCCCGCTAGCCAGATTCATTGCAGGGCTCCCCTCGATCATTCAGTGCTGTGGTGCTTGGTAATCCTCATCAAGCAAACCGAATTTGTTTTGTTTCAAGTTGGAAGCTGCATTGCTTCCAAAAGCTGACAGTAACATGCAGTTTTAGAATGTTTACCCCCACGTGGGCAACGTTTCCATTGTTATAGAGCGCAGTGCGTGTGAAAAGAGATGAGCACGAGCGAATGACTCCCGGTGCGGCGATATTGCAGCACAAAGCGCTGTGGTGTCACCAATACATTGGGCGTCAGGTTGACAGTGCCGTGCCTACTTTTAATCCCGGGATGCGAAGCACTTACGGGTAGCTAATGTTTCGAAAAGTGCGTTTCACACTGCGCCATGTCATGCGCTTATATTTCCCCGTAATGCGAAAAATGCTCTTTGTTATCATGAGGTTTCGCGTTCTCTTTGTACCGCGCATGCCCTTAACGCCTTCTTCCTTGTTCCTTTCACTCACAATGCTCGATACTGCCGGTTCACAAGACTGTTCCGCGCACTTTTTCCAGAGATGCGCCGGCGTCATTCCATAAAACGCATTATTTTGCTGACCGAACGCGGTGCCTTCACGTAGCAATTTGGTGTGACCAGCGTCTTATATGCAACTGCTGACACTAAAACACTGCCTGAGAAACTAGACTGGTGCTACAAATAGGTAAGGCACAAACATGTGCACATGGTATCATTAGCCGATGAACAACCTGAGAAGGTAACGGCGGCCCGCTTAATAACCGCTCTAGATTAAAACAAGTTTTTGGTCTAGCTGTGAACTTTCTTGATTCAAAACGGCAGCGAAGGGGCGCAAACACAAGAGAAGAAACACTCAAACGCACGGATGAACGCTGCACTCATAACTGGTTTTATTGGGAATACAGTCTGCGTAAATAAAAGCTTCACGCCTCTGCGCACTACACAGATGACAAAAAACAACCACGTGCCCCGGTATCATCACAAATATATTTTATCTTATAGCCGCCACAAATTCGAACACCGAAGTGTAGATAAAAATAGAAGCATCGCTAATATAGCAATCAGCTCTTTTCTTTATCAATTAGGTGTTTCTTCTCTTATGCTTGTGCTCCATCGCTGCTGTTAAGAATCGTAACAGCTGTTCTCAACAGACTACTATCTACCACTGGTTTGCATGCGCGATTGCAACGTTTCCTGATGTCGTTTTCTCGTATCACCGGACCATACCTTGTGCTCGCCTCTTCGTACGCGCTGAAGATTGCGCCTCAGAAGTATTATCTCTGTAAGACTATCATCACCTAACAGTAACAAATGCGAGCTTGTTCGTAAGCTTTTTACAAATGAGACAATGTATGTAGCCATTGTTACTGGGATCTCTTCCAGAACCTCATGGCATCTGAAGCAGCGTCGAATGCATTGCAAGACTACGCGTCTCGCATAGGGAATCTACGCACTGGCTTGTGGGACGCCGCTGTGCTGCAGATACCTCCAACATTTTTGGGTGAAGAGAGCTTCGAACTGCCCACGCTTTGCACCAGCAGTATTAACAGGGTCTGCGGCTTGCTGAAACACCTCTCGCCGCTCAATGATTCCCTCTACTTCATCGGCGCTTACGCCTGTGAGGTTGCCCCCGGAAACTTGTGGTTCGCATGTGGGAAAGCTCGCTGCTTGAATCTGTCGACTATGAACTGAATCAAGCCCACGCGGCAATCTTTCTGCACTGCTTGCTGGCCCAACATCACTGCGTGAAGAGAGTTGAGGTAAATTCATGCCGGCGTAAGCAAATATTTTCTTTTTGTCTCCTTAATTTCTTTGATACAACAAAATTAAAAGTGGGGTATGCATTGATTTGAAATCTGAAATGCGCTACCTTATATTATGCGTAAATTCTGGAGTCCTTCTTATTTAAGAAGTTGGTATCTCAACTCACCAGAGTGCTGGTATGAGCAACTACAGGAAGGTCTTTTTAATCAGTTCAATGAAGGCTGTCTTTATTTAGAAACAGCCCAAGACGTGAATTCCAGCCTTTCTATGTAAGGAGACCTGAAAAAAATCTATTGCTACAGGCGCCATTACATAAACCTGGTTAATAAAAATGTTCTGGACTCAACGTAAAGTTATGGCTGTGGAATGATTAACAAAATATTCGCAAATTATCCCTTGCATATTCTCATTCCATTAAAGCTTATTCACTTTCACAGAAGTACTTCTCTCTCTCATTACAGAACCCGCAAGGTTGCTTTCACTGATGGTCGAGGGCATTACCTCCTGTTTCTTCCAGCTACGCAAAATAACACTCGTCATGCAGAAAACGCACTGTCTTCACTGTAATTATAGTTCACAAAAAAAGACCTTAACAGTAACGCGTGTTCTGAACGTTTTCCTTTGCGTGCCGTTTTTTTACGCGAAGCATGAAGCCTCTGTTTTGCAGAATATATCGCAGTATATCTCAGTTGGTACATGGATGTGCACAGTGTTCCGCTGCAAGAAGACTTCTGTCTCCACACATACTTCTTTGACCACATGTGTAAATTTGCACACTAGAAGAGAGTTAATAGTAGGTCAGTGGGAGAAGATATTACCCTGTATGGGACGTAGATAAGGTAATGCTGATGATACTGACGGAAGCTTTAACATATGATCTTCTTACGTTGCAGTTCTTACAGTCACCGCGTGCAGAAAAAGGCTCAGAGCTTCTGGTCTGTGATGCCTTGACTTCGACCACGTCGGTGACGTGCCTCAACTTCAGTGTATGCAAGTTTAACGTTGAAGCCACGTCTGTTGCCATTACTGCCATCTGTCGTCTGCTGACAACGACACTCCGGGAACTCACGATGCAAACAGTCCAGTTGGCGGTCAGGACCGGCGCATCGCTGCATGCCCTGGCAGAGGGCATCGCACATACGAGTACTCTGAAGATCCTGAAACTCTTCTGTGTGGACGTCGTTTCCGAGGTAACATTAACGTGGCATATTATTATGCGCTTTTCCCTCCTTTTCAGAAATCAACGCCGTAAAACAAAGCGCTTTGAGGGTGGCATTTTGCGGTTATTTAACGCATAAAAATATCAATAAATGAGTCTCGGCCGTGCTGGCGCTGTCCTTGAAACCCCAGGATAAAAGTAAGAGGCTGTCTAAATGGTCATTTAAACTGTAAGCGAAGAGCAGTGTAATAAGCAGAAAGGCTGTTTCAAGAGAACAACGAAATGCAACTAGAAAATTGAGCACGAATAAAATGCAAACAGAGGAGACAATAAGATAAAATAGTCCTTGCTGCAGACAGCACTCTCGGCTGTTCTACCAACCATAGACTAGCTGCTGAAATCGAATTTCCTTAATGTTCTGCCGTGAACAATATGTTATAAATTTTTCGTACAAAAGTACGAGCTTTGCCGAGGGACAAAGTATCGCTCTGCGCGGGCTAGTACAGTGATGCTAGGACTGAACATTTGTCGAGTGTGCGAAACGTAAATGAAGGCATCTGTAGAATCAAGCCACGCTCCTTCTCCTTTGCCAGCTACGGCCACCGCATGCCCGCTAACTTCTTGATCTCATACGCCCACCTAACTTTCTGCCGCCCTCTCTTACGCTTGTCATCTCTTGGAATCCACTCCGATACCCTTAAGGACCAGTGGTTATCTTGACTTCGCATCACATGCCCTGCCCAAACTCATTTCTTTCTCTTGATTTCGACTAGGTTGTCATTGACACGCGTTTGTTCTCTCGCCCACTCTGCTCGCTTCCGGTGTCTCAACGTTACACCTATCATTTCTCTTTCCATGGCTCGCTGCGTTGTTCCTAGTTTACGTTGAACCATTTTTGTTAGCCTCTATGTTTGTACTCCGTATTTGAGTACCAGTAAAATAAAGCTTTTGTACATTTTTCTCCTGGGGGAAATTAGTAAACTACCATTCATGATCTGAGAGAACCTGCCATATGCGGTCCACCTCATTCTTATCATTGTAGTTATTTTCCTCTCGTGAACCTTCCTCCTGGTAACATTATTTTGTAGCAAAAAAATCAATTTAGATTTCAATACCTAACTTTTGCAGCCGTCCTATTAACGGCCTGAACGAGCTTACCCGACGGGGAAAACTTGAGTCACCTTTTTCCGTCCTCTCTATCATCCAATATGCTAGCCCTTTTCCACAACCTCCTGTCATTTTCTTTTTGTGTACTATTTCCTTTATGCCTTCGGGGCACCTGCAACATGTAAGAGGTGGTTATTTGTGACACCACGGTTTCCCGAGCAACCAAGAAGCCATAGATGTTCACCGGATGAAGGTCCGGAAGGATAACAAAGAAATAGACACAAGCCGCCTGGTCGTCACATTAATACTAGCACATTGTCTGATACTAACGACGTAGTATATTTGAGAGTAAATGCAAGACCATGCATTTCCAACCTCCGCAGATTTTTCAAAAGCCACAAGTTTAGCCACGCCTCAGAGTTGTCGCAGCCACTAAGCTTGCGCGAAAGGGGCTTCAGAGGATTATCCTTCTGAGGATTGTGACGCTGTGCCGTGCTGTGTAAACTTTGGAGGAGAACACGCTGACGCTGCCCCTGGGAGTGGCCCTACTCTAATAAGAAAAAAGAAGTAATCACTCTAAATACGAGGGAAACCATTCCGTTTAAAGATGCAATAAGACGATCTGCTCAGACACTCATTCCTCTTCACCGCAAGATCAAATATCGCTGAAGTAATGCGTGAGCGCGGCACATTACAACATGCATGCTGCGGCCCCTGTACAGGCCACACGGGGTAAGCCTGCAGCAGTGCCATCCGCGCCCCCAGTTGGGGTAGCTAACACTATTCCGCCACCCCGAAAGCAGTTTCGTCCAGTGATACTGCAGAGGCGACGGACAAGACCCAAGTAAGCCGTGTACCGTCTACATCGAACTGGCAGCTGGACTTCTAGGATAGGTCAAAAATAGAGGCGGAGAGTGACGGAGCCAAAAGAAACAATCTACTTACCACTTTATAAGTACACAACTTTGCAATGGTATTCATAGTCTTAGCATAAAGGTACGCTAAGCTCGACCTCTCCTGTTCCTTTATGTCTTCAAACTTATGCCTTCCTACATATGTCTTCGAAAAAAAACTAGGTACTCGGGCAATGTTTCCTGCTCTGACCGAGGGGGCGAGAAGGCTTTCGTGAGGCGTAGTCACCTAGCGAAACCTGATATAGCAGCTCCTCAACTGAAACTGAATGCCTGATACTAAGCGTTATCAGGCACTGTGGTTGCATACAAAACAATTGGTCTGTTCTATGTAGCATTGCGCAATTGTTTAACTCTGATAAGCCTGCATAATGCTTCCCAACATCGGGGAGAATGAGTTGTTTAGATTTGCTTTTCAGTTCGCCGTCTGTTTTTAGTCCTTTTAAATGGAATGGATGCGCGTGGTAATGGCATCCTAATCGAAATCGGGAGGATGAAATAGGCTACTGCAGGGCATGTAATGCGAGAGCAAGATAACCGCTTGTCCTTAAGAGTAACGGAGGGAATTCAAAGCGAAGAAACCTTAACAGGGGCGGCAGAAAGTTAGGTGGGCGGATGAAATTAATAAGTTCGCGGGGATACTATGCGCGCAGCTGACAAAGGACCGCGTTCATTGAGATAAATCGTTGACATATTGTCCTACCGTAGGCGCAGTCAGGCTTATAATGATGATGATGATACGCTAGTCGTCACCTGCCAGCTATTATAAGCATCATCCTCACCTGCAGCATGCCCATCCAGAACAACGCCGCTTGAATCTGCATTTAGCTGACAGAACACTGACTAGAAGATAAAACGAGCCGGCTCTGAGGCAGCGGCCGAATATCGACCGTTAACCATAGGTCGTCGGTTTGAAACCAGCCCGCGAGCTAGCCTCTACCTTAACGGATAAGTTTATGCTGAGCGAAAAGCGAAATCGTATGCCACCACTCTGAACACTGTGCAACAAACGGTTGAGCCGCAATGCTCACCTGAAGATTCGTGAAGACGTAGAATTTGGGGAACCATAGTTCGCCGGTTTGAATCCCTTCCGCAAGCTTGGTTATAACTGTGCTACTATTTTTCCGCACAAAGGTAAATCGTATGACACCACCCGGAACATTCCGCGGAAAACGGTTGACCCACAAACTTTATACGAATGCCGGGACGAAGGGGTCGTTTTAAACGCCTGCTAAACAGGGATATGTTTTCCGGATCGACATTGGTTTCTCATAAGTTGGGATGCTCGGTAATCGCGCTGTCGGCTGTTAATTTATTTTGTTATGTACCACGTCGCTTACCATGGCAACAACTGGGTTACTATTTTCGTTATAACGCAGAACGCCGAGACCGAAAACGCGAGTAGTTGCTCTTCATGCTTTAATAGAATGTCGCTCCTATGGAGGCCGCCATCTTGAATTTTATCTGTGGAATTATCATAACACGGAGGCTCGAAGTGCGACCAGTAGAGCTACCGCTCTAAAATCAGTTTGAACACACTAAATTTACAAAATCTGCGCGCAAATATATTCAATCAATTCTGAAAGTGCATTCTTGCTTCTGAACGCCTGTTTGTTCCTAAGCCTGCAGCAGTAGTCCGCCAGAACCACAAGGTATGGTGGACAGGAGTTTTTAGGGATGCTAAAAACGACACAATAAAGTCTAGGGATTGTTGTAGATCCCCAACTCATCAAAAAACTTGTAACTTTATTAAGCATGGAAGCCCAAGCGTGATATGCTCTGCGAAATCCGAAAAATATCATTGCAAGCTTATTTTTCTTTTATGACCAGCGAAACCACATCGAAATAAAAAAGATGGAGCAGGCTCGGAAACTAAATGGCAGCTATTCAACATTCCTAATTTCTTTTCTGAAGACACCCGGCACACAAAGAATATAGGCGAACAGGCACACAGTTTAGGGGAGAGCCGCAGTGGTGACTCAGTGGTTATGGTGCTCGGTTGCTGTCCCAAAAGGCGCGGGTTCGATTCCGGCCGAGGCAACTGCATTTCACTGGAGGCGAAATGCTAGAGGCTCGTGTGCTTTGCGATGTCAGTGCGCTTTAAAGAACCCCAAGTGGTCGAAATCATCTGGAGCCCTCCACTACGGTGTCGCACATCGCCTGAAGCGCTTTGGAAAATTAAAGCTCATAAAAACCACACCAAGATTAGCAGAGCACTTCGCGGCTGTTTCTAGTTCTACACACTACACACAGCCATTCTTAAAATATAAAAACGCGACCGCAAAATTAAGTTTTAAAGAAGTGACAGAAAAAATCAACCATACAAAGGGTAACTGCCCTCTCAGAAATCAATGAAGTGCTGTCTGCCTGAAAACAAACCGTTCGAGGGCCTGACGAAACACCACGAAATGCTAGCCCGTCTTTTCTTGCCGTCTTTAGACGCACTTTTGAAATGTTTAAACTTGATATTGATACTAGCAGTACCACAGAATTGTAAAAAAAGCTTTTGTTGTACCGCTTCTTAAACCCTGGATGCCTTCAACCTATCCTAGCAGTTATGGACCCAAAACCCTTGCCAGCTACCTTGCCAAATTCTAGAAAGTGTCATGAATGTAAGATAAACTTTTGACTTTAAATCGCGCGAACTTCTTGACATTCATCAATGTTGTTGTAAACAGGCATGCTCAACAACTGACCATCTAGTACGCCTTTAAAATATTGGTTGGTTTTTAATAATTGGTTTTTTTTGGGAAAGGAAATGGCGCAGTATCTGTCCCATATATCGTTGGACACCTAAACCGCGCCGAGAGGGAAGGCATAAAGGAGGGAGTGAAAGAAGAAAGGAAGAGATATGTGCCGTAGTGGAGGGCTCTGGAATAATTTCGACCACCTGGGGATCTTTAACGTGCACGGACATCGCACAGCACACGAGCGCATTAGCGTTTTTTCTCCATAAAAACGCAGCCGCCGCGGTCGGGTTCGAACCCGGGAGCTCCGGATCAGTAGTCGAGCGCTCTAACCACTGAGCCACCGCGGCGGGGCTTTAAAATATCCTAGAAGTGGCTTTTGTGTAAATGCTACCTTGCTGCCTTTTTCGATCTCGAGAAGGCACTTGACAAAACCTGGAGATTTGGGATTCTTCTGGTAGTAGCAGAGCTTGGTATCTGTGGCAGGACATTAATCTCCCAGTTGGTTTCCTGTGTCGACTGCGCCAGTTGCGATCGTGACTCGACTGCGCTAGTTTCAATGCCCTTCAGGTGGCGATGAAACACCTTGTTGAAGATAAAATCGGGTTTCTTGATGACCCGGAGGTTATACCTCGCAAAAATTCACGGTTCGTGTGAAAAAGAGAACGTAAGCAATTTATTTACAACATAAATAAATGTAGAAGAAACAAGCAAGGAGAAAACTATTTACAACATGACTAGATCGTTGATCAAATTAATTTAGCCCTGGTTCAACCTAGAGCGCTTAATTTCAACACCTCTGTCACCGCCCTTAGCACGTACAGCAACAGATAAGCTAACAAGAGACTCTCTTCACCAGTCAATGGTTAGGGAAAGGAAAATAGGGTTTCCGCCAACTAATCACTGGTTGGGGAAGAATATCTACTAAACAATGGTCGGGGAAAGAAAACAAAAAATGCTGCGGTTCTGTCGACCAGCCAAACATTTGGGAAAGGAGAGGTTGCAACCAATTACACAAACATCACATACACCACTTCCATTCCCCACCGCACAGAAGTTACATTCCTAATTTGTTTCTCCTTCGCCACGTGCATGAGAGACAAACGTATGCCGAAGGAACGGTCACAAAAGACGTTAGGTTCTTCACAGAAAAAAAGGCAGCTCTCAAGGGAAGAATCCGCTTTATGATCACTTCATCCTACCCAGACATACCTCGTGCACGCCGGAAGTCTCAACAACCCCTTGACGCCTCACACATGTCGACAGGTGCACCTGCCTAAGCTTCTGCAAGACGGCTTATGCCCGTGACTGCGCGAAAAACAAGGGTATTCGCTGCACGATTGGGAGACGGGGACTGGACAGGTGCCTTTGTTGGCGACGCACTGACTACAATACAGCCGCTGCCGAGCCCCCCCGTAAGGTGTCACTCTGAGGCTGACTACACTGGTGCGGCATTCCTCACCAACACAAGACCGAATGGCGCCACGGAAAATCCATCGTACTTCACACCTCCCAACTAAGAATGTGAAGCGGACACTTGCTCTCAGTGTGAGAGCAACGTTAGGACTTGCTGCCTAACCGTTGCAACATTCCCCGCTGTTGACATCGGCACATACTTTACATACATGTTTGCAACCTGGAGGACCACACTTTCCTATTTTGTTCCGTCGGAGCATTCGCCCCTCAAAAGTGAATGAATCGGTTATCCTTTTAGCGTTATTTAATTCGGGCTCTGAATACACAGAGGCTTGAGTACTTTGATCTACGACATGCAAGTCGCCGCATGGCGGATGATCCGTCCTATTTGTCTTTACGTCTTTACGCTGAAAGGAATTAAAAGCCCATCACTGACAGAAAAATGATTATGTGCCGTTAAGCTCTACTTCTCGCATTTCCGGCCTCAGCTTTCTGCGTTCTAACGCAATTCGTAACTCAATGGTTGTGCGATGTCAGTGCACGCTAAAGATTCCTAGGTGGTCTAAATTATTCCGGAGCCCTCCACTACGGCACCTCTTCTTCCTTTCTTCTTTTACTCCCTCCTTCATCCCTTCCGTTACGGCGTGGTTCAGGTGTCCAACGATATGAGACAGATACTGCGCCATTTCCTTTCCCCCAAAACCGATTATTATTATTAACATACTGAATATAAGGCTCCAACGGAAACACGTGTTTTACCCGATAGTTAAAAAGTGCGCTTCAAGATACTTTTGAATACTGAAACTTTTTCGATGAGACATTCGTTAACGCTTCGAGGTAAATGTCGCCTGATGATTGTCAGATGAAGTTCTGAAAGGCGCAAAGGACACACACACAGGAAAAAAGGGGGATGACACAGAGAGCGCCTCTTTGTGTCATCCCCTTTTTTCCTGTGTGTGTGTCTTTTGTGCCTTTCAGAACTTCAATCATGAACCAACTAGCCCCAAAGCAACTTCTTCTGCAACGCATTGTCAGATGCCCTACCTGGAAGTGTTCGACTACACGATTCATTTCCACCGTAGAACATCCTTCCTGCTGTGTCAGCACACATATTCGTAAAGATCCAACAGGGCATGAACACATACTGCATGACTATCTGGCTCTTCAAGGGAAATGTACAATCTCACAGAATTCTGTACACATGGCTGAAAATATAAAAGACCGGTCGGGAGTGCTGCAGTACAAAACAAAATTAGACAGATCAGTATGACTGCCGAATTGTACATTTAATTTTACTGCTGACTGTTATGCTGTGTGCAGCTGTAGACAGAATAATGAGTTCCAATATTGAAAGTTGAGTAACTTACTTTGATGCTTTGAGCCTACTCCATGCTCTCCATTCTCAAAAAGCAACCGAACCCTTTGTTGGAACCATCCCACAGAGTGCAGAAAAATCGCCACACAACGTCACATAAAGATTCTGCTGGACCCTGAGCCACGTTGGGATAGAAAAAAAATGATAGTGTTTACATGTGCTTGACGAGATTCCAGCTGCAAAATCAGGAAAGCAAAGCATGCGTCATAGAGACTGCATGACGTTAATACACGCTAAATTGAAGGATAAATGGCAAGCAGTTTGGGCAAGTTAAGTAAAGAACAAACTATACTTCTCATCTTCGTGAAGCCCATCTTGGGAGAATGAAAACTATGCAGGACTCTGAAACGTTTCATGGAAGAAATCTTACGTCGTCTTCGCATTGGGCAAGAACGCCTGACTCCTAATTTCCTGTCGATAAAACAAGAGAAACCCCTGTTTGAAAAATGTAGACGAACTTGAAGTAAACCATGTCTCATTCCCCTGTCACACGGGCATTTCAAAGGCCCTCGAACCGATAGTTTATCGACGATGGATGGATACGGCTGAACCCTTTAAATAGGGCTGTGGCTCAAGCCACCTAGCCATTACTTATGAAATTTTACTCTTGTCCTAATTTTAGCCACCAATCGCTTGGTTACATCTACCCGCATAAAATATACTTTCCCTTCACTGTACTTAAACCCCAATGCCTTGGATAAATCGTCTGAGAGGCGATCGAGCGCCGCTACACGTGCAGTTTCAATGACCATCGAGTCAATAGTCTATCGACTCAATGGAGCAGCGCGGAACTCCATCAAGATTTCGAGGGCCCTTCAAGCTGCACAAGGTTGCTAGCATTTATACGAGCAGCGCCAAGCGCACTTTCGTACACGATGAATTCAGGGTACAAAAGCATGAACCAACATTATTCTCCTAAACTTTATTGCGAGCAGTGTGTACAATAATTCTAAATTTGTATCAGACTGGTTTTAATCGTATTAAGCGCATTAATTTTGCATTCCAGTCTTTGCGTTGCTTGCGTACTTCGCATTGACAATGTGGCGGCGCCCTGACCGCCCGCTTCACTGAGATAATAGCTTCGTCGCTAAACCCTCAAAGCATTATCGTGTTCTAAACGGTTGTATTTGTCTTCGATTTGCTCATTTTTACTAGCGCATAAAGTTTCAAGAGATAAATAGCGCTTGTTTTTTAGATATCAAGGCTGTTTCCAAGTATGACGAAGGTTCAACGCAGTTCGACTGGTTTGGTTTTGACTCCTCTTGTATTAGAGTGCCTACAGCAGTGTCTGCATCTATCCGTAGATGGCGCTAGAATAACGCGCGGCGTCCGACGCGTACGTGGAACTAAAGGGTTTTAAACAACATGCGCGTATGCGTGTATTTAATGTTTAGTATATATTTAAACAAAAATTTTGTTACTTGCCCAAAATCTAAAGCAGCGATTGTGGCGCCACACTAGCTTGGCGCGAGACGCGAGAACCATTTCAATGGCTTTTGAGATTTGCCGTGTAGCAGCGACGCAATTCTTTCGAGCTTGATAGCGATTGAGAATCTCGAAGGCCCTCGACTCGATGGGGATTGAAACTGGCCGTGTGACAGGGGTATTATTTTCTTGCACAAACATTTAAACTCGGAGAAAATAATTTTTTGCCCCACAATTCATTTTACAACACGTGTTGTTAACGTGTGCCGTCTTTTTAAGTTTTGAAGAGAGATGATGGTTTATACACACTTTGGATTTATTGAATATTGTTAAGGTCACCTAAGCCACTACATTATTCCTGTCAAGAGGGCTAAGGTCTTGTTTTCATATGTTGTAAGCCTCGAGGTCAATTGCAAGCCAAAGATTGTCGCTGGGGATACCCGACCTTCTTTAAAGTTTGTACTATTAGCCGACTTAAATATTTTCGTCTACTGTCGTCAGCATTCAGCACAAAATATCTCTTTATGCATTTTATATCATCTTGTTATACGCTTTTCTAAATGAAATTCTGCAGTACACAATTTTTCGTTACCTTTAGCTTCGCGCATGACAGCCGTAGATGCTAATGCGCCACTGAACCCAACACAACACATGAATTCCCTTTCCCAGGCGGCTACGTCTAACCCTATGTAGCTAATTTTCCTTTTCAGGAGGACACAGGGGCGCAACAAAAACACACGGACATAGAAGTAGACAGGGACGAGCGCTTACTATCAACAGGCTTTATTTAACGTAGACCGTTAATATACTTTCGCCTACCCAAGCGCCACTGTGCGAATCACAATCTATGTCCGTGGGTTTTTGTTGCGCCCCTGTGTCCTCCTGAAAAGATATGAACCAACACGCCCAAATACAAGTACTTCTAATTATCCTTAGTTACTCCATTCGCCTTTAGTTTGGTCTTACAGCAAGGCAGGGCAGAAAATATTAAAGTTCCTTTTACATGCCTCGTTGGACTACATTATAGGTGGCTACAGCCATGGCCGAAATGAAAACACTTATTTAATGACTCCCCATTTTTTCACCAAATGACTACCAAACCACAAGTGCGGAAAAAACAGGGGAGTTCTTTCAAAGAAAAAAGTATTATTTTCCCGAAATTCTACGTTGTCGATAGTGAAGTAGAGGAAATCCAGCTAGAATAGCTCATTTCATACTACCACTTTGTGTCAATTTCCAGCACTAGATGAGATATAAATGGCTGGCTGTTTATCATTGCTGAGGACGAAATATTGTGCGAAAGCACTTTTTTGCAGGTGGAGACCACCGCCACGTATGTAAAAGCGCGATTTATGTTCCACTGTCTCAGGGAGCCAGTTATGCGCGTCTTCAACTTTTTTACCGTCAATGACTACTCACCCAATGCACAGCCTTTGTCAAATGTATAGAGCCAAGTGGATTTGTTTTTAAGCCGTGTAAAAGAATTCCTGTAGCATTGGTGAAAGTAATACCCGCTGGAGGAGTTCTGACCAAAATTTTCTTAAAGATATTTTGATTACTAACGATACATTACAAGCCACACGGTGCGCTTCAGATGAAACCCCCCAGGGCTCTAAACTTTTCACAAAGGGTGTAAGCCCCCGACCTATGGTCCATGGTCGCTTTCTGCACCGATGTTGTTTGTCAACGCCAAAACGCATTGCTGTAGTGCAGTTTTTCTGCCACAACGTTGAACACGAAAAAGCATGCAGCGCACTCCTCTCTGGCATACCTCCACATAGCTCAAAGTGCTAATAATAGTTTGATTGTTGTATTCATATATGAAGAGGATGTGCAATGTAAACCGCGATTGTGTGTTTCAGCCTAACACGAGGCGAGTTCGGCTGCGGAGGTACCCTAGTGATCTCGCTCATTGATCCGTGAAGGTGATCTTTTCGCGCAGCCACGGGTTCTAATCCCAGCCGCGGATATTTATGTGATTTTGTATATATGATTTTCATTTGGCACAAGCCCAGAAACACCGAAAGATCTTCGCGAAGCCTCAAAGGTCCCAAGATCCTGCTCAAGATTTGCCCATCGGAATACTGCTTGCTCACTAAAACACATTGTTGTCAGGCTCGCTGGTTATGATTTAGTCCCGTGATGCGCTTACAACGATTTAAAAATTGTTGGTAAGTTCGTTGCCACGGTATGAGGTCGTGGCCTCACACAAATGACAGCGTCATTTCTCTGCTTTGCAAAAGGCTAAAGTCCACCAATAGCGCTCTTGACTTCATCTGCAAAGAGATGTTATGGCGTTGTTCACCTTTTATGAAGTAAGACGGGAACGTCGGTATTTTAAAGAAATCCTTGCCTCGCAGAAAAAAAAATTGTGATCAAAGACACGTCACCTTCGGCCATTCCACTCATTTGTCAGCAGTAACCAATTTTGGTTACGACAAGCATTTATTTTCATCATAAATAATAGATGAGCTTTCTCCAATTTCTCAAAGAGTAAACTACATATTTAGATGAATTTCTCGACTGGAAATTGCTTAGGAAATTGTTGAACACTGCCAGTCATAAGTTCCATTCTTCACGAGTGCGCTTAAATCTTAATTTTTTTGAAACAATTGCAAAACTTTCGCAGTGGCACAGTCTTCTTCACTCATTTAAGCAGTCGGGAGCCCGCTCCTCCTGATTTGCTGCAGAGATGCTTGGCCTTTTGAGTAAATGAATTCGTGAAACGTCTTCATAAGGAGGAAAATGTAGTCCGTGGTACTCTCCTCAAGACTGCCACTTTAGAAACGCCACCTACACTGGCGAAGTATTGGTATTATGAATTTATCTTCGGTGACTGAAATACTTTGAACAAGAAAACGCATGAGTGTTCAGCACGACATGCATGCGGCCTGAAAAACAAGCTTCGTTGCCTTCCATTTCAGTGCGGCCATTAGTGCGAATTCCTGCTCTTGCTGAACTTTGCCCAGTTCTTCCTTTCAATTCTCAATACTGCCTCCACTTCATCGAACAGTATGAGAACACGCTCAGGAGATTCTATGGCCTCGTTCAAGTAGACATAAGTGTTGCATTTAGAAAAATAAAACAAAACTAAACTTGGTTATGAGCAAAAACAAAAACAAACGCACAGTAATAGTCTGACTTCTCTTATTCAGGAATCATCAGCCGCGGACGACCTAGATTTTCCAGGAGCGACACTCCATGCTCTCGCCAACAACAGAAGCTTGTCCACGCTGCGTGTAGATGATTCATTCTGTACTCACAAGGATGGTTCAACATTCAAGGCGATGCTAGGGCTGCCATGCGCTCCAATCAAGCTGACCGTCTATGGCCACAAGCCTGAGTATTGCGACAAGGCAAGCCTGCTGTTCGACGCGCTGCTTTCCAACAAAAGTGTCGACACCCTCGACCTACAACGCTTCAGTCTCGGTCGGAGTGACGCGATATCACTATCCAAGCTTGTATCCGAGAATTATACCATCCAGGATATCGACTGCTCTAAATCAATCTGGGATATGAGGCCGACGGAAGAAGAGGTTAGTAAACTGCCTGATTTTATTGTACTAATTTATGAATGATGCTTGCAGGTGCACTGCTCTGACATCCTTACGGCTTTTCCTGACATCATACAAAAGATCGAACGAGATCTTCTACTAAATTTTTAGTACAGCCTCTAAGGCGGGGCCTATTTGTTTTAAATAACTTATTATCTGATTATTTTTAGCCATATAAGAAAATCGAAGCAAACTTTCTTAGTGCAAGTTGAAGTGGAAAGGCTCCTACAAATAGCGGGCGTCTAGGTTTCTTTTATCGGCTTCAAAAGCGAACAACGTGAACGCTTACAACTTGATCTGCAGCGCACATAGAGCCAATATCAACGAGAGAGTAAAGCTTCAAGGTGGTGTTACGGAGTCGCAACACTGGGGTGCCATTCATGGCAATTATAGAGCGGCCTTTAATAAATTATCTGCACCAGCACTTTCAATTATTGCTTGAATAGAGAGCTTGTCTTTGGAGGCTTACTTGTCTCTGGACATGTTGAACACAGAGTAGAACAGTAGCAGTTAATAGTACTGAAATCACTCGAAGCGACAGGGTGAGAAGTGCAGTAGTGTGTGGGTCTGCAAAGAATGTGGCAGGATTAAAAGAGGAATTTCGTGATCAACTTCTCAGAGCAACAAACGAAATCAGGACTAATTGCCAGCTCACACCTTGGATATCACAGGTCTTCATCAGAGAATGATGCTTCATGGATTACAACCATCCAAACTGTTCTAGCGTCCTCTCTCTGTGGCAGACGACGTGCGTGAATGGGTACTGAACGAAAAGTTTTATATTCAAGTTAAACCGTGAAAATGTACTCTGAGTGTACAATTTCCGCTGCCCCAGCTCCGGTGCTTGTGTCGATGGCAGATGCCGGGGCTAGAAAAAATATTTCTCTTCCTTTTTATAACTTTCATAAAGCCACTTACTACCACTACTGTACGATTTTAACGGCGGCCGCGGTGGCTCATTGGTTATGGTGCTCGGCTACTGACACAAAAGACCCGCGTTCATGGCGACCAAGACGGTCGTATTTTGATTGCCGCGAATTGCTACAGGTCTCTGCACTGTGCGATATCAGTGCACGTTAAAGAAACCCAGGTGGTCAGACTTACTGGAGCCCGTCAATACGGCGTCCCTCATAGCCTAGTTGCTTTGGGACGTTAAAGCGGAAGTCAAACCAAATTCGGTTTCAAAGCTGTATTGTAATCGCACTGAGTATTCTTCACTTGACTGAATTATTTTCTACATCTGATGAGCACGCCGTTACTGCCTAGTCAGACGAAAGGCGATGGGTGTAATGTCATTACCCCCCAACCCCCTGAAAACACTCTTTACGGCTGCTTTCATTGAATACGTCCATTGGAAAGTTGTGTAACAGCATGCGTGGCTCTCCCGAGTTGAGAAACCGTTCGAAGATGGAATACCGTGGCTCTGAAGACGAAAACCTGTGTATTCATACACACAATGAAGAATTAGAAGTTATGGCTAGCCGTCGCCTAACGGCGACGGCTCATAGCCATAACTTCACGCTTCTTTTTCAGGCATTCAGGGCAGCTTCATCTTTAGCATGCCCCTCTCTTACGGAGTGTTCAATGAAAGCTCTAGTTAATATTGTATATGATTTTACTGGCGCCGGTTCAACCGTACAGTGCAGCAGTGCAGTCGTGTGGCAGTAAGATCAGTTTAAAGAGGCGTCAATATGCGGCTCCGCAAACATAACGCAGCTACGTTGCGAAGGGTGGATGTAGCGGCTCGATCGGCAGCACGACAGGGTACCATCTGGTTTCCCAATGAGTCCGAAGTCATTCGTGGAATGGTGTTTGGGTTTTAAGCGGTGAAGTATTTGAGAATGGGTATCTGGCTGTCCTCCCATTCATTTTAGGCATATATTTGGGGTGCCAAAGCGCCAATTGCGCCTTGTGAGGTACTCCTAATTTGTCGCCTTTTTTTGATGAAGGCGAAATTACAGTTTTCTCCTGCATGCAACACGGTGAAATGAGCACTGGACGAAAGTAAGCAAATGCGTACAGCTTAGAGATGCATTAATTTTAAATTTCGAGCAAGCTAAGCATCATGAGTTGTCAGGCTAATAATACATCAGTCTTTAAAATTGGCCAATCGCATGTTGTTAGTCATTTATCCCTTCAGCTTACAATTCTGCTTATGCAGTACGCATAAGGCAACGTCTAAGGCAGGACATTTTCCGTAGTTTTGCAGGTAGGGTCTAACTGTGTACAATGAAAGCGCACTAAGGAATCGGAGTTCATTTACTGAGGTATACGAGTTATACGAGCACACGAGAACGTAAAGGTGTGTGCCCTTTATTCAGGCTTTCTAACCAATAAAACGCCTTGCCTCAACCGCCTGTCTTGCCATGTGTGCTTTGGTTTTTCATAAAAATGGAAACACAAGATTAACAGGCCGTTTCTTTACGCGTGTTTCAAGTGACATGCCGAGGGTGCCGCAGTCTTAGTGAAGGAAATGTGCCGAACAAAATGAAGTCGCCTTTCACACACATTTATGATGGCGGCAATCGCAGCGGAGCATGAATCTGAAATCTGCAGGGCTTGGGATGTCTTGTATTATAATAAACGTTCCCTATTATTATACATCGGTTAATAAATAAATTATCAGAATTGTATATAAATTTTCTGTTATGTCCGAGAGCAAGCTAATCGGGCTCTCTGGAGGTGGTGCTACTGCCATCCATATGTGTCAAGTGACCCGCTTGAAACCAAATCAGGAGTAAAAATTTTTTACGAAGTGAAGAGACTGGCAGTAGAGGTCGAGTTTTGAGATTTTATTCTGTGCTATAGAGCCTAGCTGCTTAAAACCGGCAAACCCGCATACTGCTTTCAGACCATAAGAAATACGAGGTCTATGAAAACGGCTTTTAGCACAACCTCTTCTTTTACTGATTTTAAATGCGATGTTCTTGAAATTGCATACGGAAGCGATACTCTCCCTGCGCTGTCTCTCATCACCAGCATCAATCAGTTCAAGTGAACGATACCATTGGAATGTGCACTTAGCTGACTAGCCCCTGTTTCGAAAAATGGTTAGTCTCGATTAAAATTTTAAGATAATCTTAGCCTTTAGTAACGCAATAAAATTCTCACTATATCACTGTATCACTGCTTCCGCAAGATTAGCTATTTCTGAGCCCTCGAAAATTCTACAGCAAAACAGTTTTGTGAAACGCAGTTTAGTAAATGCGGAGGAGGAAAAAGGTAGAAAATAAAGCCTAGAGAATTTTTTGTAGTTATGCAACGCAAAACGTTATCAAAATTATCGAGGCTAGAGCTAACTCACGACGTATCATGCGCAGTGCTTAGAATATTTCTTGGGAAAACTATATATCATCCATTAATAGTTCACTCACATCGCAAAATTTTGAGAGCAAGTTATTAACCTGATATCTTTTTCCCTTTAACAATTCGTTTAGTCAGAGCACACAGTGCAAACAAAAGAATTGATGAACATTCACACATACTAGCAGAACATTTCTATTTCTCCAGTTCTATTAAAATGTACTTTCATTAAAACAAGGATAAATATTTAGGCTTACCTTTTGACAAGGAGATAATGTTCTTGCTGCACATAAATGGATTGAAAAAAATGTGCCACATCATTGGCTATATTAAAGTACTCTCACAAAACCACGAGAGGTACGATAAGATGTGCCCTTAACGAATCTACCGCTCCGCCGTATGCCCTTTCTTTGAATATGTATGCGTTGGGTAGGGCTGTTCGAGACCCATCATTCGTTAAAAAGTGATCCTGTACAAAGCCTTGGTCAGCGTCTGTAAACTGGCTCGTACAGGATATCTCCCGAGAAGAATCTTTGTGTAGAAACAAATGAACCTCTTCATGGAAACAGAAGAGAAATGCTTACGTGTGCATGCATACTAAAATGATATCCAAAATCTCTGTTACTCCATAGCGACTCAGTGCACATCCAGAAAACCGTTAAAATAGTTATATTCAATCGATCGGAAATTTGTAATTATGCTTTGAAGATGCGTGTAATGAACAAAGAATACTAGATGATTTAACTGAAACAGCCCCAAGACATCACCAACTTCCACCAAGGTACTGCCTTCCAGCAGCGTTTGATTTCATATTGACACACTTTTGTAAATCCGTACATATGAACACATGCTACACGAATACCTAGCTGGCTTTTTAAAAAAATATATACGCAAGTTTCATGCCGTCTTACACAAATGGCTCAAAAACAGCAACACACTTCACAAGTTTAGTAGTACAGAGGAATTGTGACAAAAATAATAACACTGATAAATTATGCATGTCTTTACTGCCAAATGTTATAAAATATGTATGTCTGTGCGCAGAACAATAGATGAGAATATCAAGAACAGCATAATCTATACCAGTGTTGGCGGGAACGCGTTACAAGTAACGGCGTTACCGGTAACGCGTTGCTTTTTTCGGCAACTCACTAACTTACTCGATACCATTTCGGAACTGTAACGGGTAACGTCCTTACGTTAACATTTTTCGGTAACGTGTGATGTCAGGTTACTTGTTACTTTTTATACCAGTTGTCACCGATGCACTCCCTCTTCAGAACAAAAAACCGCAGAGCACCTAAAGCGGTGTTGCGAATAAAGTGTACGGGTGCTCTCGATTACACGTGTTACGGCTTCCATGCATGCCAGAAAACACCTTGCCTTGAAGACGCACCTAACTAAAGAATAATGCAGAAAAACCATAAAGCACGAAACACGTGCACGAACACACTCACACAACTGCCTTCGCCCACCTCCCCTTCGCAAACCACTCACGCAACACTCTAAAGAGCGCAAGCATGCGGAACATTTTAGAACATCACATTTTTGACAATTACCTTAAATTTGTTTAGAGTTCAGTGATGTTTTTCATGTGAATTAAGAATTGATGATGAAGTGTCATTTTGTGCTTAATTCCACATTCAGATAATGGCTTCACAATTTACCGCAGAGTTAGAAGCCATCGCATATGAGTCTACAGGCAACTTTATTTAGGCCACTATGCTATGTTCCTGCACATTTGTGCAAAGTGTTCACGTCAAATCAGGATTTCGCGTAAAATCGTTATTTGGGCTAGAAGTATGATGTTAAATGCGAGCTTTATAAAATTGTTATGGTAAGTTCTTAAGACGGAGACGCACTTATTAAAATCAATGGCCATGGAAAAAACGGCAATGTAACGTGCGGTACTTTTTTTCGGTAACGCTCACGCGTTACCATTTTTTATAGGTAACGTAGGCCGCTTACGCATTCCTTTTTTTTGCGTAACGAGTAACGTGTTTGGTCACTTTTTTTCAGTAACGCCTACAACACTGGTCTATACTGATTCCCTGAGCTTGTTCGCGGCTATACCATTTAGAAATGCAGTGTAACTTTTTGTAGGAAGCACCACACGCACCATACAAAAAATCACAGTATAAGTACGTGTAAGACTACGGTGGCTCCCACGTTACGTCGGCATATATGGTAACAAGAGAGCCGTTAATGCGCCGCACAGGCTCCGAGAGGAGAAATCAAAGGCTGCTTTGGGTTGACATATGGTAAATTGAAAAATAAATGGCGGAAATGGGAACATGAGCTAAACAACAAAAAACACTTTGTAAAGCCTAGCTCGGGAGAATGGAAGCCAAGCAGACAAATAGAACGTTTCATTCAAAGACTTTTATGCCGTCTTCAAATAGTACACAGACATCTGACACATAGCATCTTGCTGATAAAACAAGAGAAACCGATCTGTGAAAAATGTGGAGACAAGCCCACACTAAACGCAAATTTATTCTCACGCTGAAAACTCTTAAAACACAGAAAACAATATTTTACTGCTTTCTACAACAACCGCATTCTTTTTCTCCAAATTTCACTTCCAGGTGAAAAGGAATCTGTGCTGTTGCATGTTTTTAGGTTTTTAAAGAAAGAAGAATGTCTGAAACTAAGGTTTCACAAAGTAAACTTCATCTAATACAACAGACATTTTTACTTCGTGTTTGGCTCATGATAACCTTACATGCTTATGCACCATAAAACGCAACACCAATTACCGAACCATCCTTTTTACAAAGACGTTTATTGTATCTATCAGTTTTAGTTGAGTAACTCTCCTCTTCCACAGAAAATGCCACAGCTGTGTTGTCAGAGGTGGTAATAGGTCCTACGGCCGAAAGTAGTCGCCTGAATTTCTTAGGAAATCTCAGCTGTGCAGGGAAAGATAAGCAATTAGTTTTAGTCAAGAGGGACTCCCCTGAAAACAATAAATTTAATAATTTTTGTTTGCACATTTACATGTAGGCAACATATGAAATACCCCCTGTGAATGCTACACCAAAAGTGAACATGGGAGGGGAAGCCACAGGGTGCCTGTCGAAGTCAAGACTAAGCGACTTGTCTTCGCCCATTGCTGACTTTTTGGAAGCTAGTGCAGATATTTGTCGTCAACTTAGCTACTGCACGGCAACAATAGGTTGTAAACTGAGTACAAGCACAACTGGGACAAAGATTGCTTTCGTGTTTTTAAACGTTCGGATTTCTGGACATCAGTATTAATTGCTAGGCGACTCTCGAATATCGTAAAAAAACTCCTTTTGAAATATTGGAGATAATCATCCATTCTTCCGATGCGCTGCAAAATTCTGCGTTAAAACGTTGTCCACCGGTCTCACCTGATACTTAAAGCTGCGATAAGAAAAACAAAAGCGGCACGGTTCTAACAATGGCAAAAACGTTAATAGCAAGGAATTACAAACTACCAACAGGAGGTCTGCCGATGAAATGACTGTTGTCAAGGAATCTCACAATGCATGAAAGCTTGGCTTATGGCTTATAGGGGTTTAACGTCCCAAAGCGACTAGGGCTATGAGAGACGCCGTAGTGAAGGGCTCCGGTAATTTTGACCACCTGGAGTTCTTTAACCTCCACTTACATCTGACAGTACACGGGCCTCTAGAATTTCGCCTCCATCGATATTCGACCGCCGCGGCCGGGATCTAACCCGCGTCTTTCAGGCCAGTAGCCGAGCGCCATAACCACTCAGCCACCGCGGCGGCTCACAAGGCATGATAGCATTGCGTTAACAAATAACTTCCGGTTGAAAGATGTGCTTGCCCAGAATTTATTCCCTATGGTTATAAGCAATTCTACAAACGCCGGAAACGTTCTTCCTCAATGTGGATGTTAGCTCCCGTGTGGCACGGTTTTCATCGTGACCCGGAAGGAAACGCAGAAACGTGCTTGAATCAGAGAAAAAAAAATCACGCACAAAAAACTTGGCTTTCCATTCAATTTTCTAGTTAGCTCTTAAACTATTGCATATCCTAAACAAAACAGGGAATTTAAGGGCCGCCTAGCAATGTTTTGAAGTAGCTAGTACGTTGGGTGCAGCCATTGAATTTGCACTTAAAAGATAAGAATGCTTCCTTCTGACGGGAGTTTACGATATTTCGGTTTCCGTCCAGTCTCTCCAAATACCGTCTGTATCTAAAATCAAAAACTTGCTTATCTTGAGCGTGCCAAAATACACTACTTTTCTGACTGCAACTCATATGATTCTATTATAGGTGTGTCTTAGAATGCTGTTATCGATTCCGACTCAGCTGTTACGAACACGCTGTACAATAAATTGACAGCACCAATGTACCCTATCGCCAAAGGTGTTTTTTTTTGTATCCATGTAAAGATTGTAAAAGTCAGCTTGCAGCACACGGCCCTGTTAAATTGGCCGGTGCTACAAGCCAGCTTTCAATCTCTTTAGCATCTTTATTTTCAAATATCATGTTGAATACTCTGTGTTGATGACCTGAATTGATATTTCCTCCAAAGCTTGAGAGGAGAGAAAAAAACATTGAGGCCTTCAGAGGTTACAAATATGTAAGCTGTGCAAAATTATATCTGCATGGCTCCTACAGAATGAAGAGGAAGGGATTCGTTGGCATGCCCAGAGTCTATCTACGGGCCTTCAGGCCACAAAGGCTTTGCGACGACTCACTCTTCCCTACGACTTCACCACAAACGAGATGCGTCACCTCCTTCAGGCAGCTCGTGAGTGCAAACCACTTCAGGAGCTCCATTTTCCTTGGACTACGCTGGAGAGGGCGGTACCGTTGCTGCAGCGGCTCAAGGATGTTACCAATCCACAACAGATTACCGTAGGCATGTGAGTAGCTCCAGTCACGTTCACTGCTTTTACATTTAACGAATGGGTTCTTGGGACGAAGTGTAGCGGTTTGTAGTCTTGATATATGTTATTTGTTGCTTCGAGAGACATGCTGACAAAAATCTGCTTTAAAATTTTGAACCACCTCTTTCACGTTTAAATATACACGTAGTTTGTTCTTTTGCTGCAGGAATAAACTTTAAGTGCATATCCAATAATATGCTGTACTGGAATAACTGCGCATTAGTTCATGCAGCCAAATTGTTTATTCTCTAGGTTGTGCGGCGCACCACGAGGCAACACGCACCTACGCGCTTTTATATTACTGTAGATCGTTGCTTGTAGTCACCTTTGTCCTTTACTGTTGCGCTTTGCTTGTTGCCGGTGACACATCGGCCTATTACTCAATTTCCTAGGCAAGAATGCATCGAAGTTCTCTCAGAAAGTTACAATCACGCGCAGCTGTTTCCACTTGTTCTAGATGACTTGCTGCTCCTCAGCGCCCTTCCCTCGAATGTTAGATGGTGCTTTGAATTAAGTTTGGCCGTGTGGCGGTGATAGTTCTTGCCAGGCACGCTTGCTGCTGTAGCTTTCTCAGAGTTCTTTAATTTTCTTTATTTATTTGTCCATGCAAGTAACCTAAATAAAGAGTTCGTTTCCGTGCCACACTAATCAGCTCGTATTTTCTTTATTAATTTGAGGGATACCCAAGTTGACTCTAGGGGCGCGTCAACAGCTATAACAGAGGGCTAATAATCTCCGTTAACTGCGATAAGCGCGCTACCACATCGGCAGCCATTCCTATGTTTAGAGAAAATTACAAACGATGAATAGTGAAATATCGTTGCTACTGATGTCATCTAAAAGCCAAGTTTCCGTGTCCAGAATGACATATGATGAAGTGGCGTGCATGAAACCTTTGTGTGAGTGAAGTTCGGGAAACACACTGCAAAAGTTTGCCAAGCGCCAGGACATGGGGTTGGCATTAGTTCGTATGATGTAAACAGTCACGAGGCGTCATTCGGATTGATGCTTCGCCGCTTCTTTAATGCGAATTACACTGCCCGAGGCAGGGTCGTACCGGTAGATCCTGCTGAGTATATGAAGCTTATTGAAGCGCACTAATAACCTTTCCTTTCGTTCTTCTCATTCTGTTATTCATGTCTTCAACTGCCCTCTTTATCATATTATATGTTCTCTCTATGTTAACCTCCACTTCTATCAAGCCAGCTGCCACCGCATCAATGTTCTCACATTTTCGCAAGTTCTCTATACTTTTGCACACCTATAAAACGGGTGTTTATTCTTTTCATTTGTCGCTTGATCTCACTCAAAGAAGCCGTGGTTTGAGTGTCGGATTTTCTACGTAATGTTTGTACTTCCATGATGGTTGAACCTGGATTAGCCTCCACGTTACTAGTGCGAAGCAGGAGCACGGCAAAACACAGAAGTCAGAATCGACGTAAGCCTAGGGAAAAGACATTGTGTCTAGCCCGTTCGGATGAGAAAATCGTTGGCATTATTATAATTCAAAGCCCTGCAAGAAGAAAACCATCCGACACGCTGGATACTTGGAAACGTGGACACACGATTGTACAGCAATGGCTTCTCGATCGCGGGATCTGACGGTCTAATTGTTTTGCACCTAGGTAGCAAAACAAATGGGTATCGTACCTAGGAAAAGCGAAGAGAAGTTGACCATCTGACACCAGTGATCGCAAGCCTCAAGACAATGAATGAAGTCAGTTTGGTGTATTTGTAGGGCCCGGACACCATACGTTATGCTGTTGATGGCGATGTAGGGCAACGCAAAAAGTTGAATCACCTGCCAGACGATCAAGTTTTGATGCCACATAGGATGGCTACCGTGCGAAACTTCCGGTGGCGAACAGCAGTCGGACGCTTGATCAGCACAAGCCGATTCATAGCTGTCTAGAAAATTGAACAGCAGAAGTTCAGTATCCGCCGCCAGTAGCCGCAAACAGAGTAATCACTATTATGTTACATCTGTTGGAGCTGCAGGACTGACAACGTGCAGTGGCTTCAAAGATGCAGCCTGCCGCCTAGACATCGCATCTAGTTTCGTTTTTCTTCATGAACCACTAAAGTTCAAGGGCTACGTCGTAAAGTTTCGGAGGAACAGATAGACGCCTTCAACTACATGGTAACATTCAGAATGTGAGAACAAGAGGCGAAGCCGAGGCATACCTACTTAGCACTAAAAAGCTGCTGTCTGCTTGTTATGAACGCCATGCAAGCCTTCATAGCTTCACGACTGCCGCACGGGAAGAAAAGGCTTAAATACTTCTGGAATTACGATCTCAACTCACAAACGTATCTTCCTTCTCCCCTGTTCAGGAGCTGCAGCGCTGATTTAAGGGCTCAGACCCCGACATAGGCAGAAAAATTAACTTGTGAATGCAGGGCATAAAGAACCAACTCTTGGCCGGGATCGTGCGCGACCTACTGAAAACTGTCGAGGAATTCACTATGGAGGCATCTACAATTCAGAAGGCTCCGGTTGTGCGCGTATACATTTTTGTAGAGTTGATTCTGTAGAAAACTTACAAACAGAAGTCTGCTCGGACAGTAGACAGTCTATAGAATATCCATGGATATTTACAGAACTGTAGCCTTGCACTTTTAGTAAACTCGTCTTTGGGATGATATAGGACGCTGTTTACCTAAACCTTCTGTAATCCATGTTCTAAGCACTGTCTCTAGGAAACCTAATATGCATTAAAGCCCCTGAGATCAAAAGATACACTGGTGCTAAATATCCTTTTTATGGAAATGGGGTCCATTATTCCTACTTCTGTGTCTTACACTGCTGCTTCAGAACGGCCAGGGGGTTGGTAGAGCACAAATGATGCCTTTCATGGGAAGTGCATTGTTTGACTGTTTTTCCGCAGCTTTTTGCTTAGGTGTGCTGATAATTTTTACGTTTTTTTTTGCTTCTGTGAGGGAAGTAGCACTACAAACTTTCCACCCTAACAATAAATGCAGCACACCACTCATACACCTGCTCTAATGAAAACGCCTAAGCTTCGGAGCTGGCATGTCCTGCTCTCGAAAGCTCAGAAAGGCTTGTCGGTAAAATTTTTAGGACTTTGTGTCTGGCGTGTTGGGAGATTCAAACGGCGATAGGCTACTTCATCGAATGGTTCTGGCTTTCCAATTGAAGGAATGAAATTACGGCCTAGATCTTTTGTTGCTTTCATGTAATGTACTTATGAGGTGAGGTTGCAAGAGTAAAAGCTGCAGACCGTGCCAAGAGAGTAGAAGATAACAAATGGTAAAAAGTGGGTAAACGAAAGACGAACTTTACACAATTAAAAGTTGTATATGAACGATAAGGGAAAATGGTGGGCTTGCTCGTATTCGACGCAAACTTAATGGATGCATTGCCAACAGTTCGCAATATCTACGAACGTATAAGTGCCGGTAAGCGATTATGTTCCCCACTCACACATAAAAAAGATAAAGCTTCGCGTTTTTTTTTTATGCGCAGAACAATTTTTGACAAAAACGTTACTGGTGTAATGGTTTGAACGTCGTTATTTTTTTGCATGAAATAATTTGTGCACCGAAGCTTGTGGGTTCAATATCACGAGCTGAGTTCATGCCTACTCCAACCTGTCAGCCCTGACATCCTCATATGAGGGCAGGCTCCCATTAACAAGCATCTGTGCATGGGTGCGATATCTTTACACATTGAACGGGATAGAGTTGAAGGTCCGTTCTCCAGAAAGTCCAGTGTCGACATTATCCGCGTCGGTGTCGGCGTTGTGATGGAAAATTCATGAGCATGGCTTTGACAGGTCGTCCCCAAATGGCAACCTAGGAGGCAGGTTGGCCACCTAGGTCACGTTACCTTGCAGCGTCATCACAGCATGTCCATCGGATAGCGAGCAAACTGCCCACATTTACAGGTGCCAGCTAATGATTGGTCGCTTTGGAAGAGCAACATGTGGCGCGCAACGCCTTCTGTTGGCAGCACCTGTCATCGCAGGGCAGTGGGACTTCGCTTAACCGCTGCGCCATTTCGCCAGGAGGGGTATCAGGACTCCCAGTGATCTCTGAATAGAACGTACAGAATGATCTCTACATATGGGAGCTAACCCCTTACACTTTCTCGTTATACACTAAAAACAGCAGAGTTGTTGCTCGGCTGCTGGTCCGAAAGATGCGGATTCTATCTCGGCCGTGGCGGTCGAATTTCGATGGAGGTGAAATTCTAGAGGTCCATGTACTGTCAGATGTAAGTGGAGGTTAAAGAACCTCAGGTGGTCAAAATTTCCGGAGCCCTTCACTACGGCGTCTCTCATAGACGTAGTCGCCTTGGGGCATTAAGCCCGTATAAACCATAACCTTAAGGCTAAAGGTAGCTTAATGAAATGTCCCCTCCAGTTTTTTCGGCAACTAGGCTCCTAAACAAGATAAATAAGTCGACTAAAAATTTAGGATCGTATAAAAACTTGGACCTGAAGTGCTGATGGAACCGTCATCTCTTCAAGTTTTGATCTGATGAAGATGTTGATCATATTATCGCTCTATGGTTATAAATGGATTCTCACCCTCCTACAGGGTACGCAAATGTTCAGGTTTGTACGTGAGGAAAAGCGCATTTACAACTGACCTAACTGAATTCAAAGTCCTCGTCCTGCCGGATTCAAGCTCTGTGAAGTATATACAACGTGAAGGACTGAATGACACCGTTTTCAAGTCAATAAACGTGTAGCAGAGGCTCTGGAATATCCATCTTGAATTCGGTGTCGATGCACACAGTTTGCGTGCTAGATCGACCGGTGATGGTGAAATATATATTTCGTTTTTTTTGCTATTTGCTATCTTAAAAGCTGTCCTTTCGGTCAGAGGCGTCTCTGTCGTTATATATCCTTGCTTATCGATACAGGCAAACTGCCATTCGTGCTCCTGTTCATTTTGCATACACGTACGCGCACAGCCTTCGCGGCGTTCAAAATTGTTTTTGAAGCCCTTCAATAGCCAAATGTGATCGGACTGTTCCCTCCCTTTCCGTGCGACTCTCGAAGCGTTGACCCCGTTGTCGAAAATTTGGCAGTCTAGGGGCCGCAATGTAAACTAAGAGTTTACATGCTCCCATGATTTGATACTGGAGAAAGACGTAGTCGGGTGAGAAAAATCGTATATCTTTATAATTTTGTGTCAGATTTTTATTTACATACTTCCTGCCTTTATTCTTGTATACGATGTGTTTCTCTGATTTCACGCTGAATAATTTCTGTCAACGGCCACAAATTTTGCGTTGATATATACGGTGTGCGAATGCATAATGTTGAACAAAATACATGCTAGCACAAAACAGGCAGGTAAGATGACTGTAACCAAATGTCTTATTTTGCAGCTTTATAAAACATGTTCCGCCACCATGACAGTAATTTACTGGACTACTGGATACAATCTGCTGGCGTCTTGGTCGCGCTGAAAATGCTCAGAACCATCATGCAGCAGGACTAACACGCATATCGTTTATCGTCATTGTTACAGTGTTGCTGTCCGTCCTCCTTTCAAAGTTAATCTGTTCATTTTCAGCGCCTCATATTTCCCTCGAACTCTATTATGTAACTTCTCCGCAGGTTTCGCGAACACGTTGGTGCGACGTTGGTTGCCCACCTTCGAGCTGCGAGTGCCATAATTACAGATAAGCAGAATCCACCGGCTGACGTGCCATCCCGATATAAGCAGGACAGTGGCCAGGTCATCCCCCTTTGTTCCGAATACATCGTACCATCTCTACACCTGAGAGCGAAACCAGACGATGTGAACCTCGAGTTTGCTCAAGCATTCGGCGACTATCTGTCATTGACTCGGACGTTGAGGAGTCTGCACATGGACTTCGACGCCGCATCACTAGCCTGCTCCCATGCAATTATAGGAGGCCTCGTTCAAAACGACAGCATTGAGGACCTCAGCATATTCAGTATGTAAACAGAGCTTTCAACTCCTAAGGAACAGGCATAATGAGGACCAGCTTTTTTAACGGGCAGCAACTCTAAGCCTTACGGGTTCCCTGTTTAACCAAAAATCAACCTTATTGCAAAACACAGCAGCACTGGGACCTCGCTTTTGATCATAATGACTCATTATGAGCCTAATCTTGCCTTGTACACACAGACGCTTCGCTCTGGGCGGTACAGCTTGATGGGGAAAAAATACCGGGAAAAAATAGCATATGAAACAAGCAGTACAGGTATGGAAAAACGTGAAAAAATCGCAGACGGTTACGAGTGTTTGACACGAATGTTCGAGTGGTAAAATTGGTTTGAAAGGAAATAATTCTCCGCAGATGCATTCTGTTTTTTCTTGTCAAAGTCGGACAGCCAGAGGAGTATCTTACTTGCCCAGGACTGCAGCCATGGTACGTAACCGAAGCGGACACCCAAGCCGCTAGGCCCCCATCATCTGCTACCCTCCCTCTCTTCTACCGGAAATGCGTAGAGGGAGATTTGTCTCTCCACTTTGTCGCCTGCCATCCGAAGCAGGTGGCCAAGGGGAAAGCAGCCCTGCGAATGTCTAAAAGGACGGCGCTAAACAGAGGAACGAAGTCGTAAGAGCTAACAATGTAAAAGTTAAAAAAATAAAGGTAGACGCATGATTTAAACCCGCCAACTTCTCACCATCAGTCAAGAACGCTATTTCAACACGGCGAAAGTTTCTAGGTGTTTGTTATATTTATCACATGCAGCCTCATTTTCTTCTTCAGATTCTTTAATTTTATTGAAGAAGGGGATATTTAGATGGCAGCTGTACGATTGCCGATGAAAGAGCGAGTCTGCTAGCGTCCTCATTTTATATTTAAGTGTCGCTAAGGTGCAGCATTCGCCAGCAGAATACGCAAGCCTAACCCCAGCAGTAGTTTGAAACAACCTCAACGTCAACCGCTCTGGGCATTTGCAACAGATAATTTCCATCTTCGTGCTCTCTGTGCTCTCTTCTTGCTGCCACTGCGCCTGTATGACTGTTCCTATGCGCGAATCCCCTTAGGAAAATTGACTGGCATAGTATGCGGCGTGATTTGAGAACCTTCGAACATCGAAAAGAGCCCTATATTTTACTTTCAGCTGAAATTTGTATAACTCTGCACGCAATACAAATCGTTGGACGGTTGATTGGTCGGCTAATTGATACACCAGGTGTTTCAGGGAATGTGTTCACTAATTTTACAATTATTGTTTTGGTGGTAAAGAGAAAGTTTTTGTGGCGTACTGAAACCTATCTACGCGGATGTCAAAAGCAGGCGAATAATGTTAACTACTGAAGTGAATAACTGAATATTATACTTAACTTTTTAACTATTACCTATAGCCACCGGATAGCACTTAGAGATTTGTAGCCAGCCATTAGTAATAACCATATGCGCTTTTGAAAGTTCGAAAACGCGATCACCCTCGCCGTTGTGCCTCGACAAAGTTGGCTACATCGGGAAAAGATATAGCTAAAAGAGTACAGCGGTGCAAGAACACAAGAACAAGTACAAGCAAAAGAGAAGGTCGTCAACTACCGAGTGATTTATTATCTCGAAAAACCCTAATCACCACAGGAGAGGACACAAAAAAACCGCAAACGTAAGAGTCGTAGAGAGAAATCAAACAAATTAACCACGGCATAGAACCGTTGAGAGGGCAATCTCCATCTATTAGGGACACTGACGTCTTGCTCACTCACAAGAGGACCGTTGCTTAATCAAGTATGCAGAAATTACCTCTCGTTCCAGCGTATTCGTCGACCGACCGATGAATCAGGCTTTTTCAAAGGCGTGTGCTGTGCATTTTGGTGCTGTGCTCTGGCCATGCTGAACGGCTTGAATTCACCTGATGTTATGTTTGTTTTTAGGTGACTCAATGAAGGAAGTATTTTAAGCTAGCCATAAATTTTAAGAACTTCAGTACATTTAACAGAACAAACATTTCTACCTTGCCTTCGGTGCATCGTGCCTTAGAAGCTTATGTGCCCAAAACACTATCTGGATGACTAACTGGAATGCGTCAAAAAACGACTTAGTGACACCATATTGCACGAAAGAAAAATCATTAACCGTTGCGCTGTTTTACGAAGGAACCGTGGCGTAATTCAAGTTATTATATTGTAGTAAATTATAACTTGTCATCTAAAAATGACGTTTACCAATAAAAAAATTGGGTGAACAACTACGCGCACCGTTAACAATTCTGAAGCTCTTCGCTAGTCTACGGTATATTTTCAGATATGCAATCATCTGGCGATACTGCTTATACACAATCTTGCCACAAAATAACTTTGGACAGAAGACTAGCATGCACCTAAGGTGCATTTTGTCTACAAAACACTTTTCCTTTTTTATTGCCTGAGTGACTGGTAGCAACTTAGACGAGCGTCCTTAAGACCACTTTCGCTGTCTTTTGTGTGCGTAAAGTGCAACGTAATAACCATCGTGTGATCCCAAAATTTGTTGCCCATCTGGAGATAATTCGTTATTGCACTTATAAGTGGTCTCTCCTTGGAAGTCTGAACAATTGAGCCACAACCAATTCTTCGATTTCTCCGCAGACCTCTGCGTGGGTGAGGAAGACGTGTCTGCGTTGTGTGCCTGGTTGTCACGCAGTCGTCGCGTGTACCGCCTGACGCTGTGGATTGGCGTCCTTCGCACAAAACTTGCAGTGGAGAACTTGGCCACCCTGCTGCACGACAGCTACACCCTCAGTTCACTAGCGGTCTACGATATTTTACTAGACAGTCGACTTGGGCAGACCTTGAAGAACCAGGTGAGTGCGTGACACATGATTCGCACGCTTCTGATCACGCGTCCTTGGCAGGTCCTGCGCAATGACGGATTGGTCAAGTGCGCAACCGGCTTCGTTCTCGGCTCCTGCCTGAAACGCGCAGCGGTAGGCTTCGAACTGGTTTCGTGGCACCCGCAGCTCAACGCGACAGTCCAGCGCATTGGCTCTGTAGACGAAGTTGCTGCAGAAAAAGATATTCGAGAGGCCGTGAGGCGGCTTCGCAAAGAGGTAAGTGTGCCCTGAAAGTTTCCATGGTAGTAGATTGCGTCCGCTTATATCCCGTTGTCGCATTTTCACTGATCTGCTGTCGCACAAAAAAAATACCATGTTGCAGAGCACAGCACTCACAGCAGACAAAGCACAACAGGCGAGAGTACAATGAATAAAACAGCTTTGGATGTTGCTGCAACAGACAGGCTTGAAGGAACAAGACAGGCGTGCGAACGACTTCATAACATTGTTGCAGCGAACTTAAGAAAATTTGTCAGACTACCTGCACAGTGCTACTTAAGTCCGCCACGTCACCAGCGCCGCTGATCGGGAATGCGCGCGGGATCGCGTACCGCGTGGCATGGTCGATGCGGAGGCTACAAATTTGTCCTCCAAAGGTGGACTTTGGGAAGGGCCCAAGCAAGTCAAGGCCAAAGCGAGAAAACGACCCGGTAGGGATGGCTATTGCCTGCAAGCGTCCGGGAGGCAGATCCGAGGGCTTCTTTGACAGAGCTCGCAAACGGCGCATAGCGTCGGAGGGAGCGGTTGAGGCGAGACTGAAGAAATGCCGACGAACGCGGGCGTATACGTGCGAGCGACACCAAGACGACCCATCTTAAAGGAGTGCGATACACATGACGTAGTGTAAAAAGGATGAGCCGAAACGAGCGCTGTTTTAACAACTTACTTTTTTTATTTTTAGAAGGATTAGTTATAGGCATCAAAAACAACAACAGAAACAAAAATATACAAAATCAAAAAGCACACCATAAAACAACGGTACACACTAAAACCCTTCGCGCGTGCCGCACGTTTCCCGAGGGGGAAAATCTCTTTTCCACGAGACTGATGGAAGGTGAAGCGACTACAGTGTATGACTCCTGCCCTATCAGAAACGCCTCCACCAACTCCCTGCATGTCCAGCATGTAGGTCTGAACAGGATATTTGTCCTCTCTAAATGGGGGAAGCAATCTTTACACTTCCAGCAATGTACAGCAAGGTTAAACGAAATTGCCACTTTAACTGACCTGAGGTGTTGAAACAGCCGCCCCTTTATACAGCGGCCTGTTTGGACGATGTACGTATTACTGCAGGAAAGCGGGATCGATTAAACCACTCCGGTGTCGCAGTCGACGAGCGGTTTTTGTGTGAAACATTGCATGTATCCCTTGGTTGGTCATTGCAGACTCTGCTCAGCTTATTTTTAGCTGTGAAAACTACTTTCTCCCGTATCTCGCCCTACTCTCTTCAACCGGTGTGTCTTTCGTTTATGTACTGAATCCTCACTGTTCTTTTTAGCGCACCGTCTTTTTATTTTTATTTTGTGAGACTGTTGCCCCTCGTCAGTATCATCTCCGATATATGAGCCAGAGCAACATCCGAAACACGAGCGTCCCTCAGCCTCTTAACTTTCCCCTAGATAATAAGAACAGAAAGTGCGGCTAGTTGGTGTGGATTCATACTTGGCAGCGCAAAAAAACGAGGACAAAAGCGAACGAGGAGACACAACACAAGCGCAGCCTGCGCTTGTGTTGTGTCTCCTCGTTCGCTTTTGTCCTCGTTTTTTTGCGCTGCCAAGTATGAATGGTTCCCCTAGAAGCTGGTCTCAACAATATGGGAGCTTCATTTCCGGAATGAAGCGTGGAGACATGAAGTCGCAATTCCTGCCTAAACTAACTTATAGTGCTCGGAATTGTAACTGGGGAGCGGCTTAGCTGTCCTTGGATTATATTCCCAACATGTTCTTCTCTGATGGGTTTATGTACATTTTCCCTTTATATCCTGCCAATATATATATAAGGCACTGATTGTGACCTGTTGTATTCTTGAGATGTAATGCCCTACCCCCTTATGTATTACCCCCTACCCAGGTGTCTTTAAGGATGAATAAATGATGTAAATGACTCTCAAGTCAAGAAACTGAATAGAAACCGAGTCTGGTAATTCAAAAGTGAAACCCAGACCCTAGCTCCTCTCTGTGAAAATCTTAATGACATCGGTAACACTCCTGGAGGACCCTTGTTTCAGAAACACTAAAAAATAATCGACATAGCGAAACACTTTCACATCTAAGTCCTGAAGATCGTCATCCAGTCTCATATTTATCCTGTTGAGAAAAATATACATATGCCAGATTGTTGGGCATAAACTTTTTTAACCCGTCCAACGAAGGTCGAACATAAGTAAAAACACCCATGGTAGAGAAAATTCTCCACAGAAATGTAACATTTGACCATGGACCCCCGTTTTTCGTTGTCCTTGACAGTGCAGGCCGGAGCGTTCTTAAACAGCTGAGCATGTAGTAGGGGGTAAAACAGATTTTCCACCTTCATGCTAAAGGCATAATGCCTTTTGTCCCCATCCGCAACAAGACATTAGCGACCTCAGTAGAGTTCTTCACCATGAAAGAGTCAGACAGCTTAAGGGAGCCTAAGTGCTGCTGAAAATAGCCTGAAACAGCAAGCTTCCAGGTGTCGCGCTCCGATACTACTGCCTAGGGTGCCTCAATGCCAGCGCCGCCGTTCCCGGGTAGAGACCACTTAAGCAACGCCGCCATATTGAATCACAACTGGCCTCTGCCATGTACCGCGAAATGCTCGACTGGTAGCCCAGTGTAGCTCTCGCTGCAAAAGGCCGTTCAAGTTAAAGCATTTTGAAGCGCGCCGAGAGCATGAACGGCGCCGTTACAAACGCTAGTCCCGCTGATCCCGTGTGATTCAATATGGCGGCGCCGCTGAAGTTGTCTCCACCCCGGCGCTGGCATTGAGGCGATAATCCATAACAGCGCGGCAGACGGGACAGAGAAGAGAAGACACAACACAGAGCGCTCTGTGTTGTGTCCTCTCTTCTCTGTCCCGTCTTTCGCGCTGTTATGGATTATCGTGAGCACCAACTCGCCCAACAAATGGCATTGAGGCACCATACTACTGCCTGAAAAGGGGCATTGGGGTTCTGGGTCTTGACCGCGAAAAACAGGTCGAACACCGTACATTTGTTGTTGCTGACGGCAGTACACAGTCCACCCAGGCTCAACCCTTGTAACAAACTTAAGGCTTGTTTCTTGATGGCAGCAGGACTCGAAGCCATGTGTATAAAATTCATTTTCAAAGCTTCTTCTGCCTTTTTGTTGAATACACCTGGTGCAAAAACAAAGAACTGTTCTTAGTCAGAAAATAGAGGCCTCAAGCCTTCACCTGCCAAGTAGTTAATTAACGCGTTTATACGTCTTCACGCCTCCTCACCCTTGTAGCTGCGGACGACTTCTGAGCGCTCACTGACACAACTCTGTTTCTCGCCTTCGAGTACGCCCTTCAAAACTGTCCGCGAGAGCGCTAAGTTCTCGAGGTCTTAAAGCTGACTCAAAGCAGAACTTGGGACAAAGCTCCAGAGTAAATCGGTGACGATATTCAGTCGCGCCATGGCAAAGAAGACAAACCTTTTCTCTCGTTGCTGAAGCTTGTTTCTTAGCGGGTGACGTTGGCCGCGCGGTATTTCATAAAAACTCGGTAACGTGGTCCGTTGTCTTGTACAAGTCAAAATAAAGCAGCATTTGGTGCTGCTCATTCCTTGCAAGCCCGCAGTGGACGCGAAGGCAAATTTTGTAGAAACGTGCCTGTCTCCACCACTAAGAACAGGGGAAACGCCACAACTGTCTTGTGTGCCCATATTGGGCACAGCGCTTGTGCCGTCTCTTATTTCTTCCAGTGCGCGCTGTGTATCGCGCTGCTTTCAGATGAATCCGTTCCAAGTTGCTCAGTATCCTGTTCTCTTTAATCAACGTGACCAGCCATGGAAGCATCATGTCGCCTCATCATGAGCCTCAGGTCGTGGAGTACCTCGCTGCGTGGCACAATTGCTTGTGGATGCCTCCCCATAATATTTCTTGCGAGGTGCTTGGTAATTATCGCTATCATCGTCCTGAAGCTTCGGCATCCTGCGTCTACCGTGGTCGACGGTCGTGCGTTCCTGCCCACACTGCCCTGCTTTGCCGAAGCCCTCCAGACCAGAAGCGACCTCTCCAGCCCTGTCGCGTCCCCCAGCCCGATAAGAAGACGCGACCATATGACAATGCCGAAGCTAGAATCTATGACCCCACGGGCCTTAGAAGCCGCAAATATGTTCGAACCGAGCCCCTTGTTCACGACGTTCGGTGCATTCATAGGCCTTAGCCTTCGGCTCAATATGACCTATAGCCCGGAAGCGTCCAGGAACAGCGTTCATCCAATCATTATCTGCTGATCTCTTTCATCGAGACGGCAAGCCCGACATCTTATCTTCTGTGTACATCGCTCCTGTCACTCCCTTCGTCACGTTGTGAGTTTCGCAATCACTCCATTCTTCTAGTACGCGCGATCGGGACGATCTTTCGGTGTCCCCGGCGAGTGCCTGAAAATAGAAGACGAAAAAGTTGGTTGTGTTTGTCCCCTGTTTTGTTGCTGCGCTGAGTGGTGCGGCACAGAGCCCCCTCGCTAAGCCTGCCACCACAACATCATGCCATCGGCTTATGTCATGTAGTCCCCGCAGGGGCGTGTGCAGCGTGCAAGCGTTGGTGAGGTGCGATACCACGAGTTCCGGAGCATCCGCAGGGACATCCCCGCAAAGAGATGAAGGTGGGCAGTGTGTCACCACGGACCCGAGCACCAGCGCTTAGCCGTGTGTGGCATCGCCGTGTCCAGGGAAAAGCGGATCCTGGTGGTTGGACCGATTCCAAATATTTGGACATTTAAGGTTCCTCGGCAGAGGCAAGACACCACTTTGGTCCCAGCTGGCCGTAGACGCCATCTCCAGCCTGACGTATCGGGGGGAAATCAGCTGTCGCGTTTTCGTCCCCTCCCCTCCATTTTTCCTTTTCATATCTTTTTTCCCGCAGCTCTCCTGCCTCCTATTCACTTCTTCGGTTTCCCTTTTTTCCTGAAGGCGAGGGTTAACCTTGTGTGACCAACTACCCTGAGTTGCGTAATATTTGGCTATAGCTGGGATGTGCAGCTTGCGTGGGCAGCACTTGGGAGTTCCTGTCCCGTCCCCTTGTTTTCTCCGTAAGGCGCGGCTGGCACAGTGGCTGAACATTACACATATTTATGGCACCCACTCTCCAAAAAAACGATCAGCTTTAAAAACGAGTGCAGACCGACGTAACAGAAGGATTCCTGCAAAAAAACAAAAAAAAAACTGATCCCTACGCATTATGTAGTAGATAGTGAAGATCGAGATGACCCAGCTAGGAAAATGTCTTCGTTCATTGTTTCAAAATCTCTGACTGATGTCGTGAGCCTTGGCTACAAAGTTACGAAAGTAGCCCGTGGTGACCTGACCTATTCCTCCAAACCCGAGACAAAGTACAATACTTCAAACTCCCAACCATAATGTCCTTTGGAGACATTCATTTATCCATAGCTATACACTGATCACTGAGCACCGTGAAAGGAGTAATATCCGGGCGCGATTTCCTGACCCTTTCTGAAGAAGAAATGTTGGAGCGTCCGAAAGACTAGAACGTCACCAATGTCCTTCGCTTCAAAATACTAAGAGACTACAAAGAAATGCTGAAAAAAACACTTTGTACTGACCTGTTCCTCCAGCCAACCCCCCGAAACCATGAAAGTAGGAGGAGGAGGAGAGAGACTTTAATGAAACAGGAGAGGTCTGCCTGGTTTTTGGTCTGGCGCGTTACTTCAGCCATAGAAGTAGGGAATCTTGTTGGTCTGGCGTGCTAGTTCAGCCATAGAAGTAGGGAATCTTAAAACAACTGTGAGACCATATATCCCAAATCCAAGATGATGCTTCAAGTTTCAAGTGTTATAGATTTAGCCATGGCTCTCAGAGCTGTCGCGGCCTCCAAGAGCGTGCCAAATGTTCATCAAATGATCGTGAGTCCGTGGTCTGTAACGCTGCCCCACTGTCCGCGAACTGTGAAGGGGACTAGCCCACGCACTCGAGGTCGTGTCCGACATGGAAGAAAGAGAAAGAAATAATAGCGATAAAGACAAAGGAAAACATAATATGACAAGGGGCACGTAATCGACCCCATCCCCCACCTCAACTTTCCAGTTCACAGCATAAGCAAATTTCGCCGATGTGGTGCTCAGGGGGGCAAACCACACTGGGCTTCGGCCACTGCCCAGGCAAAGCATGAGGCAGGGCCACCCCTCCCCTGGCAGACGTAGCTAAGGCTGCCCTGCCACCTCTGGAAAAAGGCCGACTGGCCACTCAGCCCGCCGCCCGCAAGGTTCTGCCAGTCGGGAGAGGCCTAAATATCCTACACCCGCGGGTTCACTACGGACGACCAGAACCCGTAGTTAGGCGATAGGCACAACACAGAACTCGCCTCCGCTGCAGCGGCGGTACAGCTCAACTGAGCCAAATAGAAAAGAGAAGATCCCAGTAACAGTAACAGGACCCGCAAAACCGGTAGCTTTAGTTTTTATTTATACTACACTCCTGAAATCACCCAACATGGCGTTCCATATAGAGTGGAACTGCCGAGGACTAAAAATACCTACAGTGACATAAAACAAATTTTAAACACTTTCACCGGTGGCTTTATGCTTACAGGAGACCAACATAGGTTCCAAACAAAAAACAATTTAAACAAGTATGTCTTTCGCTGTAACCCAAAGCAAGCAAGTAAACAGTATGAGCCTGTTGCATCCACGGAAGTAAGACTTCAAACCAAATACGACGCTGTTGCTGTCACGGTACTTCATTTTAAGACAATCACAATACGTAATGTATATTTTGCGCCCTACCTAACAGTAACACTTCATAATTTAGAAATCCTTTGAGAACAGCTACCAGAGACCCGAAAGCCGCGGGTTAATCCCAGCTGCGGCGGTCGAATTTCGATGGAGGCGAAATTTTAGAGGTCCGTGTAATGTACGATGTCGCTGCACGTTAAAAAAACCTCAGGTGGTTAGAATTTCCGGAGCCTTTCCCTACAAAAATGCTCATAGCATCAGTCGCTTTGATGCGTTAAACTCCCATTAACCACAAACCAGTACAGCTGCCAGAGCCATACCTGCTATTTGGGGAGTTTAATAATAATAATAATAATAATAATAATAATAATAATTGGTTTTCTGGGGAAAGGAAATGGCGCAGTATCTGTCTCATATATCTTTGGACACCTGAACCGCGCCGTAAGGGAGGGGATAAAGGAGGGAGTGAAAGAAGAAAGGAAGAATAGGTGCCGTAGTGGAGGGCTCCGGAATAATTTCGACCACCTGGGGATCTTTAACGTGCACTGACATCGCACAGCACACGGGCGCCTTAGCGTTTTTCCTCCATAAAAACGCAGCCGCCGCGGTCGGGTTCGAACCCGGGAACTCCGGATCAGTAGTCGAGCGCCCTAACCACTGAGCCACCGCGGCGGGGCGGGAGTTTAATGCCCATTCCGGTTTTTCATTTGAGTTCACTTGAGTGTCAAACTGGTGCAAGAGGTTTTTGCACATACCGACTAAAATACATAATGCTCTCCAAGCACAGAACAAATGAGGCCTAAATATCCTACACAAATGAGAACAAATGAGCTCCACAGATTTGTCTTTCACTTCACCCGCTGGCTTAAGCGCTTTTAAATTGGATGTCATCGACAACCCTTATGGTAGCGATCAACTCCTTTACTAAACAGCTGAACATCTGCACTGGAAGTCATCCCAACCAAACCGCGACGTTGGAAGCTTCATTTAGACAACTGGGCACTGCTTAGAGAAAGGACCAGTCTAGATAAAATAGTTTCAGATAATCTCAGCATAGACGAACTAAATAAATTTATCACAAACTGTATTTTAACCGTTGCACGATTAGCAATTCCTCTGTCGTCTGGAGCGGTAAAAAAATCACAAAATTTCGTGAATTTCATAAACTTCAAAAAGTCCACAGCAAAAGCTCGATATATTCGCCGTAATTCCGAAAAACATTTCATGGCAAGGTCACGCGTCGCTTCTACACAGCTCAACCACATAGAAAAACAAATGTGGGAGATGCTTGAAAAGAAAAATAGCAGCAACTCCCCATTCACAGCTAGTTCATTTTCTGTCCGCGCCTGATTACGAACAAATAAAGAAAAGGCAGACATTTTGGGTGAATACTTTTCGGTACTGTCCAATTCATCTCACTGCACAGAATTATTCCTAAGATGCAAAAAAACAGCTGAAAAACAAAGGCTCTCGACAAGTGGTGGTGCAGAAGAATCTGACAGTAATTTACTTACGGTTCTAGAAAATCATAAAGCACTGTCCGCCGTTAAGCAGACTGCACCCGGCCCAAACGAAGTACATTATCAAATGGTAGCCTATCTATCTGAACAGTCTGTAGAGACAGATTTAAGATTTTTAACAAAGTCTTGGTATCGGAGAAAATACCCGAAGCCTGGAAAAAGGCCATTACTGTTCTATTTTTAAAACCTGAAAAACCTCCTACCCTTCCTAGCAGCTAGAGGTCCGTTCTACTCACCAGCTGTCTAGAGAAATACTTTGAAAGTGCATTGACTATCAGATCAACCTTCTTGTCTCATGCCCGTGAGCTCCTCGATATCCACCAGTGTGGTTTTAAAAAGGGATGTGGCTCTACAGACCACCCAGTTCGTCTTGAAAATACTGTCCGAGAAGCTTTCACACATAAACAACACTGCCTTTTAGTCTTTCTAGATTTATAAAAGGCATATGATACAACCTGGAAGTTTGCAGTGCTCCAGGACCTGGCCGAGCTTGGAATCAGCGGCCGGATGTTGAACGGCCTTGAAGACTTCTTGTGAGACCGTTCATTTAATGTCCGATGAGGCTCAATCCTTTCGAGAAATTTTATTCAGAAAATGTAGTAGCTCAGAGGTGTCTTTTAGGCAAAACTCTCTTTGTTGTAAAAATGATTTTATTCGGTAAAATAATCGCAAAGTCCGTTATGTACTCGGTCTAAGTAAATGATCTCCAGATAGCGTACACATTGTGCAGCATACAAATATGCGAAATAGGAATGCAATCAACAATAAATAAGCTGTTAACAAGGCCGACAGAAATGGTTTCCGGTTTTCTACACAGTAAACATTGGCCTTTTTTTTCGCACTCAAGCAAGGTTTGCAGACAGATACGTCCCAATACCTAACGAAACCGAGTTACCCATAAAAATAGAACACAAGTTTATAGGCATGATATTTTACGTTTTCTAGTATATGCGGTTTTGCTCAGCTTGTTGCGCTTTTCCCCACTGTTTGCGACAAGGCTTTCTCGTGGTAGTTTTTGTCAGCGTACTTTCTCACTCTACTTTTTACGAAGGCGCACATTCTTCATTTTGGACTGCGCCTCCAAGCGTCTCAACTTAAAGCTGCAATCTTGTCAGCTTCCGCTCCTCTTCCTGTGTTTCACCCGCCTCTTTTCCTGCGGCTTGCTTCTTTTCGTGCCCATGATTCAGCAGTTTTCACGTATTGCTGAATATTTCCTCGTACAATAACAAACCTACCTCCGACCATGTCATAAAATCCATGCTGGCGGCTGTACAACTTTGCCATGAAATGAACACATGCCTCACCGAACAACTCTCGACATTCCCAGCAGTTTAAATTTAATATCCCAAAATCCTAAGCCTGGCGAGTCTCAGGGAAACTGCGAACACTCACAAAATCCAGAACCACCATGACGCATGGTCTATCCAACCACTTCCAGCCACTTGTAAGGTGTGTGCCCTTGGTAGGAATTGGGTCGTCTAGGCCCCGTCGAGTTCCAGGAGCCTCTTCCGCAAAGGCCGCTCCGTGGTGAGATGAGGAGGGATGGCTTCGAGGAGACGTAGAAGGGTATTGTACCACGGTTTTGCTTGTTTTGCATATATACAGGAGCGCATGAGATAGAAGCAGAAATCAGTTTATATCACTCATGCCAGTCGGCTTGTGAAATAGGGTTGGTCATCCGTAGATTATTAGTGAGGAAATTTTTTAACGTTATCAGTGCCCAATGGATTGCTTGTTCTTGATATCATGAGCATGATGTCATATGTTCATGATTTCATCGGTCGTTCACCAGGTTAACAGTAACCACGGAGTGCAGCAAGGGTGCTATTTTAAAACCTTGGCGCTTCGCTCAGATGGGAGACAGGCGCCGTTGTTATTCACCTCAGGGAAGAGGGAAAGTTTGTTTCCCCGGAAATTCGCACCAGCGTAAGGCGGTAGTGAAACCTTCCTTTTCGCGCTGCGGTCTCATCCGGGGGACAAGTCTTCTTCTCGAACAACGCAATGAGACTCTAGTTTTCACGAAATGCAGCTTCCACTCCACAAAGGCTGCTGGTCGGCCAACCCTTTCTCCCGCACACAAAAGAACACCTTTCCGTTGTTGACACACCCGCCATCGTGACGATGAGGATGATTGTTCCACGCTCGCTCCTGACTGAACACCGTATGTCGAGAGCTTTATTGCTTGTTACTTATTTATATGGGGAATGTTTGGGGGGGGGGGGGGGGGACCGAAGAATGATGAGCTAATTTTTCGCAACAAAATTTAACCAGCGCGTACTCTATCCGATTCGCATGGTCTTCAAGGACAAGTCCGTAGAAACACCATGCACAAAAACAAAATGAAAGAATGAGCATAGACGGTGACCACGCTGTCCTTTCCAAAAGAGGATGACTGTATTTTTACGCAGGTTAATAGAAAACCCGTCAACCTGCTTACTTTACAGTATAAGGTGATGATATTCCTTTGTTTAAATTTATCGTGACAACTACATCATCAATCCAACCAAGCTTGTTTTCAGTAGTTTACCCAGCTGCAAACCCGTTCTTTCTATTCAAAAAAAGTAAGCGATTTTTCATGTAGGTAGTACAAATTTGTTTAAAGCATGATTTTTCTTGAGAACTATCCGAACCTGGAGTGACATACCTGCAATGTGGTTGAATGTTCTACTGCGTCTTCTTTTCTGAGGGCGTTTCTTAACACCCAGCAGTGTTTCACATTGTGTTCACCTAATGTTTACATTGCAGTTCTTGCTTCCCATACATTGTACATCGCATGATGTTTTTCTTCGTTCGTCTGAATGCACGTTGTATTGCTGTATACTCTCTCGCTTTGTCTTGTCACCCACTCCTACCTAAGGCCTAACATCTGGCTGGTAGTTGCAATAAATCATAAAAGAAATAAAGATAGGCGAGATCCACTGCCGGAGTAAACGTTTATTCGATACCGTCAACTCAATTTTCCTTGTTAGCAGCATGCGCTTAAATGTTGCTTTTCTTCAATTGGCACTTAACGATGCAAAACTTCCTATCTTTTTTCGTTCCTTATCGGCGCTGGTACGGGCCCATATCACTTTTTTTCTTTCCTAGGGTAGGCCACATATATCAAGATGTCACAATTAAAATCAGGCTCGACTACGTTTGCAGCGTTCATTATAGCTCCAGTGTTTTAGAAGCGTTGTCTCGAACATTCTAAGTCAGCTATATTTAAAATCCTTCCAATAGCAATGGCAGTTTTATTCTCGACGACTACACAGTTGATTTTTCTCTATCACCACCGCGAAGCGTTTTCCCTTTAGGGTAACCTGCTCTGTTATATGACCGGTTTGTGCTTCGATGCTTCTGCTTGAGTCCTTGTCTGCCATTTTTAAATCATATTTTACCGTTTTTGTGTGGTTACAAATGAGAAGAGGATGAGTACTGCTCTGCCCATTCTTGTTTTCCTTTGTATAAAACTCAACATGAAGAGCGATGAATCAGAGACCATCGACATATTTAGTTATTTATTTTACCTTCAGTGCCTACAAAAGAATTCTAAAGGACAGGGGCAGAAATGCAAATGACACTCTGCAATTTCATTAAGGAGAGAAGAAAAAATAAAGGCCAAATAATAAATCCCCAAAAAATGTAACAGCAACAACGAAAAAAAAACGGCACGTATACGAAGCAAACGTGTAGGTTGCAAATACGCCACCGACTCGTTGAACAGAATTGAATATATAAAGATAGATGCATTTGCACCCACATATTAAAAAATGAAAGAACAGTAATACAAACATGATAAACGCCAAGTGCGGGTAACAAAAAAAAAGACTTCAAAATATGTTGGAAAGCAGTGGTTGTCGGTGACAGCGACCAAGGAAGCAGGTCTGTTGTTCCAGTCACGGGATGTTTGTGGTGGAAAAGAATATACATACTTAGTGGAGTCTCAGAGAAGTATGGGGACTTTGTAGTGAAGATCCACACACGCAGAAAGATGAGCGGAATGTGTGATCAGGCGCGATCTGAGTTGGCCGTTATGATGGTAAATCTTATTGAAGAGGCAAATGCGAGAAATCTAACGATGGTCAGCGAGAGGGGGCACATTTAGACTGTTTCATGTTAGTGACTCGTACCGTGCTGTGGTAATTGTTAAGGATAAAACGAGCAGAGCGATTTTGTACACTCTCCAAGGTTTAAGTCAGTAATACACGGCCAGAGTTCCATATGGATGAATCGTACTCGAGATTGGGTTGGACGTAGGTAGTATACAGCTGTTTTTTCAGTCAAGATGCAGCTAGTGAAAAGTTTCATATAGATACCTAAGCATGCTATTTGCTTTGGATGTTATGTGGTTAACATGAATCTTCCAGGAAATGTTATTCTTCATGTGTACTCTGATTTACTTATAAGTTAAAACGGAATCAAGAGTAGCATTATTTTTAGAGTCGCATGGACAGGATGATTGACTGGGGGAAATTCACATTGTTTTGTAATTCACAGCGTTCAGTTCCATCTGCCAAAGAGAGCACCAAGAAGCGATATTTTTCATGTCAGTCTGGAGTGATGTGACATAGAAGCATTAGTCATTTTACGGTAGATTACACAGTCACCAGCGAAAAGACAAATAGAGCTCAAAACAAAGTTGGGTAAGTCAATAATATCAATTAGAAAACCTAATGGAGCCAAAACGGATCCCTGATGCTCTCCAGATTGGACGGGTACCTCAAGGCAGTCTATCTCCTTATCTGTCACATATGGGTGCGGTTAGAAAAAATTGTGATTATCCAGTTAAGTTCTCAGGATCGATGTTAAGGCGACTGAGGTTTAGTATAAGAAGTTGATGATTTATCTTTTCAAAAGCATGAAAAATTGTCGAAATGCACTCGCGTGTTTTCGCATTTTTGCCGAGGGGCTCTGATATAGAGCCGATATACCGTTGCACTTCATGCTAACCTTGATTTGTTTCGCTGCTTCATCGGGAAAGTTAAGCAATCCCAGAGAATCATGTCGTCGCTCTGTGTTTTCTGCTTCGACGCAGTTCTGGAAGCTGGCGGGCATTGTGGAGACACGGATTACTTGCCACGAGCTCCCAGAAATGCAAGACCTCAACAGCAGCAGGAGATATCAGTTTCATGAACTGGGCTTCGACGTGTTATACATTATCCGCTCTTTCCTCAAAGTTGGCGACGTATTAGACGATGAAGAAGAGGAAAAAAGAGCTGGCGACACTGCAAAAAGAATGAGCCGAAAGCGCAAGAGGAACAGTTAAGCAGGCGTGCATTTTGATTCGTTGCTAAACGCTCATTTTTTAAAGCACAGAAAGACGAGACTTAGGCGCAAAAGCACAGGCGTGTCCACAGTCACCGTAAAGTTGAATAAAAAGCGGGTCACAAGTTTGTGGCCAAGCGGCCGGTCAATGACTGCGCGCACAAGTCTTAACAGCAAGTTTTTCCTGGATAGCGTCCAGGAGATTGAACCATGAGATCACAAAAAGCTGCCTGAATAAGAAAACAACCCCGTAAACCAATTCTGACCATATGCGTTCCAAAAATAGTCCCCTTATTGCATCGCTTGTGCCCGACAGTTTTTGATATTTAAATATATTTAATACGCCGGCATGTTCTTTAAGCGTGCAACATTGCCAAGTCGTGGTGACTGCAATCCGGAGAGACAGCAAAAATTGCGTCATAATAAAACTCTTTATTTGGACTGACCTGCGCCCGCAATGGACTCAATCACTTGACGGTGACTTATATAGCAGCAAGCGTGCTCGGTGTTCGCCAAACAGAATGCCTGCTGTTCTCAGCCGTGCTCAATATAAAGCTTGTAGAGAACTAAAAGCGTTCAAAGTTAAAACCATTTAAAACAGCGTAGCAGTGGCTCCGCCTGGATGCGATCGCTCCAGATAAATCTCGTCGCGCCTTGCATCGGAAACAAAGCGATACAGCGGCGTGCCGGCAGCTTTGAAGAATACAACACACAACATAGTTTCCAGGCATTACTCCAGGGTTCTGAAAGAAGCATCGACCCGATGCGTTAAAACATTAGTCTAGCAGAAACAAAGGATTGTGAAAAATAAACGCCGAAAGTGGAAACACGGCGTCCTTAATTTTTTAGCGCCCTTAATAGGGCTCGCTTGCAGGTGCCACTGCATTTCCTTTTCGCTTTGTGTCACATGACATTGCGGCGTCGTCACAACCTGCCGACCGGATTGTGAGCAAACTGAGAACCGGGAAGATCGCAGCTAAATTAATGATTGCCCGTGAGAAGTTTCCCAGCACTAACAACGTGGGTCGCACATGCCTCAGCGATGGCAGAACCTGCCATCACCGGGCCTTCGCTGAACCGCTGCGCCACTGCGCCAGGAGTGGTATGAGGACTCTCTCAGCGGTCTACGATTGCAAAGTCAAGAATGACGAATACCGCATATATAGGCGTTAACTCATTAAAGCCATCGCATCGTACACTTTAGGCTGAGCTAGTGTCCCAACCAAGTTTATTTTTGTGCGAAAGCAATACTTAATGACGTCCCAACCAAGAATCTTGTGTGAAGAATCGGAGTAACTCGCGTAATCTCGGGTTAGTCCGAATCAGCGTCGTGCCAGCTGTAGCAAACTGGAGGGCTACCTTGAGGACAACCTTTACTAACTATAGCTTAGCTACAGCCCATGCAGAAATAAAGTAAACATTGCCGTGACTGGGTTTCGAGCCCGCGGCGGAAGAAACATATAGGCTTCGCTTGCTACTGCACGAGAGCACTATGCTATTGCCGCACCCGATCGCACCTAGTTGTAAACTTCACAACACTCCCGCGCTCCGCGTTGCACACTGTCGTCTTCATCAGCTTCCATCTAGAGAGCGAGCAGCTCAGATCAGTTTAACATTGATCAGAGCTTAAACTGAGTCTAATAACGTCGCCTGACGTGCTGACGGCCCAGCAAAGCTGAACAGTTGCTTTACCGTGTATTCTTTGTCTAACTTTATTAAAAAACTACCACTTTTTCTTCCTGTCTTATGAAGTAACCCTTCCCATAACGCCATGAGGTCACGTGGGGGTTTCGGCTTGTTTCACGTGGACGTTCGGTTAACGTAGGATTTTCTGACTAATAAGCTATTTATTGCTTTCGCAGCACTAAGTAAGTCTTCTGCTGCTCTCAACAACTTCAACGTAATTTTTTTGTTAGCGTCAAGCTGGTGGCACCCAAGACTTGGCCAATCTCCCGCACTGCAGGGGCCTTTTTTGTTAAAGGCAATATGAATGTTTTATCATGCAGGAAAACATTCAACCCAGCGAGCCGTTGATACCGCCACTGAGCCCGGCAGAGTAACGTTAAGCGTTCGTGACGGCCACAAAACGATACCACCGGCATGCCCTAAAAAGGATCGCACTTGCTTCTTGGTCTTCGGTAACGGCACGTTGGAAAGCTTTTCCACCACCGTTTCTAACGCTCGCATTGTCCCTTCTCCAAGCTGGCGTCCAAGAAAAGAGATGTTACTGGTTCTGATTTCACTTTCTTTGCTTTGATCGCGAGGCCGGCCTCGCGTACCCTGCTAATTAAACAGCCTGTTTAAAGCTCAAACATGTTTTTCCCAGGTAGAAGATGCTACGAGAACATCGTCGATGTAATGGACGACATTGTCTATGCTTAGTAACCGAATGCGCATCACGCGCGCAAAGATGGCCGCTGCTGTCTTAATGGCGAAGGGCATGTAGACGAACTGATAGTGACCGGATTGGGTAGAGAACGCTGTTTTCGGTCTCGAAGCTTCTTCGAAGGGTACTTTACAGTAGCCTTCTAATGGTTCTAACCTCGATAAATATTACGTGTGTTCTTGGAATGGGCTCTGCATGCGGCACAAGATCTTTGATGTGTCGAAAGTGGATGTAAATCTGATAGGTGTTGCCTTTTTTTTCATCAGAACGAGGGAGGAGTTGTATGCAGATTTTAAACATTCAGTGACGCTTATTTAATCATCTCGTCTCTCTCCTTCTCGACCACGTCCTTCATGGTAAAATACTAGTATTGCGGGGCATTCACGACTACATATGTCGACAGCCTGAGTTGGCACTCGAAAAAATTAGTCCTTGCGTGGCTCTCAGAAAAGTTGTTAGCGTACGTGTCAAATAAGCTTCGTATCTCCTGCTGTTTGCCATCATCGACCTTGGTGGAGATCTGCACGCCTTCAATTCCTTTACCGTTTTCCGTGGTAAGAATAGGCAGTTGTTCTTCTGAGTCACGTCGTTCTTTATTCCAGTATCTAAAAATGTAGCTTTGTACTGCATCAAGAGTTTATTGTGGCTAAGCGGCAAAAGAGTGAGTGCTCGATCTCCAACCCTTAAATTCCGCTTCTTGCTGTTCTTATCAAAATATTTTTTTTGTGTGAGACTGATAGGCACGCAACAAATTTTGAGGTGCCGCTCTCACAGGTTGCTCGAGACGTTCCCTCAGATCGAGAACGTAACCATATGTCGTCTTCGTGTCTTCTCCCAGCTCTTCTCTGGACCAGAGCTCTCGGAGGTCTGCAACCGATCCTCGCACATGTCGTCCAAACATCAACTCGAACAGAAAAACCCCAAACCCGCCTGCGGCACCTGTTTGTATGCGAGCAGAAGCGGAGCGATATAATGATGCCACATTTTGGGCTGCTCCTTACTGAGCTTCCACAGTATTTGCTTGAGTGTGCCGTCAAGTTTCTTCACCATCCCATTGCATATTGCATGGTAAGGAGTCATGCTGCGATGTTTCACCGTCAAGAGATGACTAAGCTCTCTCAACATTTCGGAAGTGATACAGGAGCTCTGCTAACAAAGCATCTTTATCGGAAAATCTATTCGTGAAAACATTTCCACCAAATCTTCTGCCACGGTTGCTGAATATGTTTTTGGCAGAGCCACGGCGTCGGTATACGGCATGGCAAAATCAAGGAAAGTGAGAATATATCTATTCCCTTTCACCGTCGTGGGCGACAGCGGACCGATAATATCGACAGTGACCCGATCAAATGGAGTGTCGATGAGAGGCATGCGTCCCAATAAAGTTTGCCCTACTTGGCCTTTCGGGCACGTCCTTTGGCAGGTGTCGCACGACCTGACATACCTCTTAATCTTCTCCTGCACTCCCGGCTAGTATAATTCTTTCATAACTCGATCTGTAGTCTTACTAACACCCTGATGCCCCGCCAACGGGCTATCGTGGGCAAGGCTTAGCACCCGTGATCTACAAAACTTTGGAAGTAATACCTGTCGAACATCTCTGCCGGAAGCGAGATGATAGAGGCGGTACAGCAAACCCTTCTCAACAGAATACGAGTGAGCAGTGCAATGCTTGCCATGAATCTTCTCCTGCACTCCCGGCTAGTATAATTCTTTCATAACTCGATCTGTAGTCTTACTAACACCCTGATGCCCCGCCAACGGGCTATCGTGGGCAAGGCTTAGCACCCGTGATCTACAAAACTTTGGAAGTAATACCTGTCGAACATCTCTGCCGGAAGCGAGATGATAGAGGCGGTACAGCAAACCCTTCTCAACAGAATACGAGTGAGCAGTGCAATGCTTGCCATGAAACATCTTTCCTACTTTCACTTAACACGCCTTCAATGACCCATCCTTTCTTTGCTCTTTTTCTGGCATTTTCTTGGTTAACTGCATAGGACCGACGCTTAAAGCAGTACTTACGTCACCTCGCGTCACGCACACAAGCCAGTTAATTTAAAAATGGCCGATCTTCCCGAGCTCCACCGTCGCTTGCTGGAAAGGAGTCGGCTGTTGGGGTTTGAGCCGTAAGGCGGTACACCTTTGCGGGTGCAAGATCGACCGTAGCCAGAGGACGACAGCGGTGGCAGTTACAATGGCTGCGAAGACGGAGCGTGCGGCCGGCAACTAGCGGTCGTAGCCCGCGGCACAACCGTTACTTGCGGAAGCCCCGACCGTGAGCCCCCCGAACCCGGTCGTGTCGGGACTACACACTGGTATGTCCGAGTCTTGTTGCTTACTTTGAGTAGTCTGCGAGAGAGTCAAATCGCTAACCGAAGCATTCGAGTAGGTGTGTCTTCGGGCAGTGCGTGTCGATGCCCACTGCACTCGAGAGCACCTGCTGCCGTGAGATCTCGGCAGCGACTGTGAAGCAGCCGTCCAGGTGCATCACGGAACACCCCCACTTTTATACCCTGTGCCTCGAAGAGGTGGTGATTACGGTGGCTCTGCAAATGCTTCTGGACCATACGTCGAGCACACAAGGTAAAAACAATGCTCAAAGGGAGACGCAGCATGAGCAAGCGACCGCCTTTTTTTTGCTCTTTTCTCACATGCGAAGCGCTGTAATCAAACTGGGAGCCAGTGCTCACCAAAGACTTCAACTTAGCCATAACTTCTGGGATCACATCGTTCCTTAGGAAAATGCGTAAAAGCGCCGATGTTTTGTTTGCACAAGGTGTCATGGTGTGTATACAAATCGCGGCATGTCAGTGCGAACACGATATCGGTGGTCTTATTTTTTTTTCATACGCGTGGACGCGCACGATGTTTTGCTACTCAGGTGGTAAAATATTTTCGAGTAAACGAGCAAGGCAGATGAGACGTGTCTTCTGGCATGTGTGAACTTGGATAATGCGGTTGAAGATCATGCACATAGTTGTAAGGTACATAGATGCTGAAAAGACACATTTCTGTTTTATTGGATGGGTATACATCTTTAACAGGCGCGGCTCTAGAGAAGCCGATTGGAATGGAAAGGATTGTGAGAACTGCAGTAAAATCAGTCAAAACAAACAATCCTTTATTTCGCAGGAGTCTGTACAAAATATAATTCCATATAGCAAAGTAACCTAGCCCCACTCACTGTCAGGACAATCACCATCTCAGCACTCTCCTCATTTCTATCTTTTTTTGGCAACGCGCATTAGGAGGTGACATTGTATAGTGTGCCATACAAATTGTTTCGATTAAAAAGCATTTGCTGATAGACTTCACTGCAGCCATCATCACTTCTACTAATTTGTGGGTGCTTGTGGCACAGCATCGTGTATAAAATCTGCATCTTCAGCAGTCACACAGTAAAACTGTCTTGCATGTGTTGACACTGGCATCTTGCATGTGCTGGTGGTGCGAGGCATTCCTCTTTGAAACTCCCAGCTGTTCCTCAGCTCCACCCACCAGCTCAAAAATTTGTAAAATCATAGGGCCGACCAGCGTGACAGAAGAGGTGGTATCACAAAATCGAACACAATTATTTAATTACACAAATATTTTTGCATTAATGAACACCACACAAAAGGTGCTTGCCTTGGTTTCGATGACTGTTGGTTTCCTTCATATGTAAGTCATAGCAACCCCCTCATTTCCCTCACTCATTTGCTCAGCAGCTTCAGAAGAGGTCCTAGCAATCTTGATGCCACATGTAGCATATGAGAGTTCTCTGACAGCTTCTGTCCTCATCACTCAATCACATTCCTACGTGACATTTTTAGTAACCGCCATGGATGAGGGTGGCGCTTGTGAACACTGTCAAGGTTAGGTTACATGCAGCATAAAAACCACCTATAGCAGAAGACTGGGCAGCCGCTACCATAGCTAAGTTGGTAGAGCAAGGGGCGCAAAATTTGGAGGTTGAGGGTTCAGACTCACCTGCAGCATGTGGTTGTTTTTTATTTTGCTTTCTGATTTGTGACATAATTACACTAATAATTTTGCATTGATGAAAAGCACAAAAAATAGAAACATTCCACAATGCTGTCCTTGGTTTTGATGACTGTTGGCTTCCTTAATTTGAAAGTTGCAACTTGGCATGCGAAATCTGTGAAACACTTCACTCAACAAAGACAGTTTCTTCAGAGGACCTGCACAGCAACTAGGTGCAGCAACCTTTAGTGTCACCCAATATGTGCTCTTACCAGCCACGGCAGTAATACGAATATCTGCCAGCATGGTACAGCCTCCCTTCGGTGTGTGACTTCACACTGACACACGTAACGAGGAAATGCCACACGAGCACATTCTACTGGAGTTCTTTGCACTACCAGAAAAATACAACATCTACATTGAATTTTACACTGATGGCTCAGAAACAGAAAGTCATGTCGGAAGTGCAGTAATTCAAGGAAAAAACGAAAAAATGATACGATTTCCACAGTATGCATCGGTATTTACTGCGGAGTGTTATGCCATCTTTGTATCCGTAGAACAAATAGTAAAACAAAACATAAAAAATAGCATCATTTACACCTATTCACTGAGTATGTTCAACGCGCTGCACTCTACAAATGCTGCTGAACCCAAAATAGGAAAAATCATATATAACATAGTTAAAATCACAAAGCAAAAACATAACATAATTTTCTGCTGGGTCCCTAGCCATGTTGGAATTTTAGGTAATGAGAGCGCAGATGCTTGCGCAGCACAAGCTCGAATTGGCCATATAAAAGAAGTTAACATACCACAGAGAGATTTTTCTAATTTACTGCACAGTAAACTCAAGAATAAGTGGCAGGTTGCATGGGAAGAACAGACAAACAACAAACTACATTCTATAAAACCCGTTTCGGGAGAATGGAGATGATGTAAACATCAGGAACGTTTTACAGAAATTATTTTGTGTCGACTACGCATTGGACACACACACCTTACGCAAAATTTCTGACAGACAAAAAAGACAAACCTCTCTGCAAAATGTGCGGCGATGAACTAACGGTAAACCACATTTTAATTGTATGCACAAGACTAGAACAACTGAGGAAAAAATATTTCACAACATTCTACAATGAATACACACCACTACACCCCATGTTACTTTTGGGTGATCAAGCACTGGTTGATTTTTCAAGCATTTTTAAGTTTCTCTGAGAAGCCAGTGTTTTAAACAAACTTTAGATATACAAAGTGCAACCTTTAACAAAAGCTCTAAACGTGTGTTTGGTGCATCATAGCCTCAGTTGCTTTTGCGCCATTAAAATCGGTATAACTAAGTAAGTAATGTTCCTTCCTGTTCACTCTTCCAACATCTACACGGGCACCCGTCACTTGCGTTTTGAGCCAGATGTGAACAACGGTGCGAAACAGAATGTTCTCGTGACACGGGCCGTTTTTACTGTAGATGACGGTTACGCACTAGTGTGCACAGTGAATGCCTCATCAGAACCTGTTTTGATCCCGTGGGGCTTAAACTCACTTGATTTGATGCTTATGACAATCGTACTATCTAATCCATTTCTAGCCGCCGTATTCAAGAATGGAACTTAAGGTGTGACTTAAGTTCCTGACTTAAGTCCTGAGTAAAGTATCAGTGGCGAAAGAAGTTTCAAAAACGGCACTTAAGCCGTTTTTATGAAAGTAGCGCTTTTAGGTGTAAGTAGGCACCATGGGAACGAGGCTAAGCAAACGTTTCTGTGTATCTAATAAATTCATGAACAAATAAAGAACAGAAGCGCCGAAACAGCACTGCTAATACATAGTACAAGTTTCAACTAACGTTTTAACAACAACAAAAATTTTTTTTCGGCTAGCTTTGGAGAACAAATATTATTTGTCTGGCCACAGACAAAGGCGTCACTATAGTAGCGCGCGTAGTACTGCTCCTGTCAACGTCGTAATCTTTCCGCTCGCGCGCGTCCATCGGTTGCATCATCGCCAGCATCGCCAGCTCTTTGTCTCTGCTTTATATTGTTATCTCGCATTTTAATTGTAAATTCACTGCTTGTATCATATATATTTTGGTATTATATTTATTGATAGTGTGTAGTCATTTGTAGTGTGTTTTGTTTTCTGTACTACGTCATTCTTTGGTGCTGCGTTGCGATGCGGGCGTGATGGAGAAACCGGAGTATAAAATGAACTTCTCCAGAGTAGAGCGAGCTCTTCTCCTCGACCTCGTCGACAAGCACAAGGCCGTAATTGAAAACAAGAAAACCGATGCCGTGCCAGTTGCAAGGAAAAGGAAAGAGTGGGAGATTATAGAAACTCAGTTCAATTCCCATCACAACGTGAGCCCACGGACATGGCTCCAGCTGAAGAAATGCTGGGAGAACCTGAAAAATAAGTGGCGAAACGGAAAAGCGGGCGACAACCGGTAGATATTTAAGACCGGTAAGTCCTCTTTTCTTTCATCTTTGATTCTTTTTGCTGACGAACTCAGAGGTTCTCTCCCAGATTACAGAACCGTTCCGATTGCTTGCTGCCTGCATTTTATGACTAGCTTCCCCCTCCGCCCCTCAAAAAAAAAAACTACAGAGAATGTTTACGACATTCGAATCTGGGCGAAAGCACGAATTTGTGCTACGTAGAAGACAACGGTGAGCAGGCAGTGCCGCGGGTCGGAGGAAATAAAAGTCGGAGACGACGCTAATTCACGGCGCGAGAATGTGGTTCAATTTAACAAGAGGTGTGTTCGCTGCGACAGTAGCGTAGGCAGTAGCGTAGTGGTCTGGCCCAACAGCCGTTAAAGATCTGTTCGCGCAGCCGCGGGTTCGACTGCCGTTCGTTGATATTGATTGCATTTTTTTTCATAAATTGACCTCAGCTCAAGGCAGGGACTCCGGAACTTTTTTCCGGTTGGGGGGTCCAGGTTTCCGAGTTTATTTTATTTATTCCATGCTTTCATAAAATGTTTAATGAAATTTAATTACTTTTTGTTTGTATTTTCATGCTTCCCTGTCCAAACATGTACTTCAGATGGACATGAAGCTTATTCAAATGGGCAATTATATATATATATATATATTAAATGTGCACATCAGGAGTGATCGACTGCATTAAAAAAAGTTTGTCCATACTATTTCAATGCTAGTAATCATGGTCATGAACAAAGCTCAGTTCACAGTTTCTGTTGGGACATAATGGATTTAGGTTACTTAAATTAAGCATTTTAAAGGCTGTCTATGAAGCCAGTGAGCCCACCCTAACTGTGCTGTACATTAATAACGCCCTAAAATTGAAAAGAAGTTGAAGACTCGGGGCTGGGGGGGGGGGGGGGGGGGGGCTGCCCTCTCTGGAGAAAAGGTTGGGGGATGGTAACTGCTGCTCCTAGCCCGCCCCCCCCCCCCCCCCCCCCCCCCGTTCGGGAGTCCCTGGCTGAAGGTGAAAACTAGGCACACGGAAATCGAAGCATGAGGTAGTGAAGGTTTCGCTTCAAAAGTGAAATGCAGTCTGATGTCGAAACGCAAAAGGCACCCCTGTGCTGTTGTGAGATGTCAGTGCACATTAAACATCCCCAGGTGGTCAGAAATTATTCCTGAGACCTCCATTACAGCACCTCTTCCTTTCTTCTTTCACTCCTTCCTTTATTCCTTCCTGCAGGCACAGTTCGGGTATCCATGGAGTTATGTGAGGCAGTTACTGAGTCATTTTCTTTCCTCAAAATCTGTTCTCTCTCATGCATTTCCAGAGTTCTCATGAAGGCTAAAGTCGTGTATTAATAACGCTGTGTGACGGCATGGAAGCTTACAACCTATGTGACGAGCTGTTTCGCATCTGGGTAATGCTTTACAGTGGTTAGCACGGTAGCATAAAACTCTAAACAGGTGCATTAAGGAATTTCCTGTTGATCATTCAGTTGCATCATAACCATCATCATCTTTACTACACCCACCGCAGGGCAAAGGCCTCTCCCATTGACCCTGTCCTTCGGATCATCTGTCACTAGTTGCCCTAAGTGAACTTATTCCTAACAGCTAACAGTCACCGAAACCTTGGTTTCGGTGACTGTTAGCTTCCATTATATGTTTGTCAAACGAGTCCCTCACTTCATTTGCCTTGTCTGCTAATAGCTTAACGGGGGTCTCGGTTCTGGCAGCCTTGATGCCATAGGTAGCATAAGAGGGTTCTCGCGCAGTTTCCGCCCTCACCGTTAGATGCCGTTCTACGTCACACTTGCGGTATTACAGGACGTGCTACGTCCACCGCTATGGACGAGGGTGGCGCTGGTGAACACTCTCAAGGATGCTTACACGCTAAACATAAATACCCACGAAAGCAGCAGATTGGGCAGCCGTCGCCGTAGCTCAGTTGGTAAGAGCACCGAACGCGGTATTCGGAGGTCGTGGGTTCAGATCCCACCGGCGGCATGGTTGTTTTTTCTGCTGCTTGATAAGTAATTTTGTTTAAAAACTAATTGATTGGCACTAGATATTAAAAAAATAAAAACATTCCCCTATGCACCTTGGTTTCGGTGACTGTTAGCTTCCATAATATGTTTGTCAAACGAGTCCCTCACTTCATTTGCCTTGTCTATATATATATATATATATATATATATATATATATATATATATATATATATATATATATATATATATATATATATATATATATATATATATATATATATATATATATATATATACTGTAAGCTCCGAAAAATATATATGAAATTATTTTTCCTAAAATACATATTCTGTGTATGTACTGCTTTTCTGTTTTTGTGCCTAGAGGATTAGATGAAACACTGCAGCAAAATTAATTGCAGCATCCCTGCCTGACACTTGTGCCTGACCATTTTTGCTGTTGTAGGCTGCTTCTGTGCTTATTATTTTCTTTTTTTCTGAGCATATGAGCTCTTCGGTTATTATTAAAGTCTGCATAACAGCTGTAGCTATGTCCAATTTTCTGTGGCATCTGTGTTGTCTTGACCTGTCATTAAAATATTGGCCTGTGTGACCAGTGTTATCAAAGCTACAGCTAAGAGGTGCGAATGCACTTGTTGAACATATTTTCTAAGGTGGTCATCCAAGGAGCATGATTGGCAGTGCATGTGACAAATGTATTCCAGAAATGTTTCCCTTCGAAGCAGGCTAAGTGCATGTTTTATGCCTTCTGTTTTGTCACATAAACGAACTCTAACTGAAGAATTGGCTGAGTTACTGCACGACCCAAAATGGTAAAATGTCGCCTAAAGGACATTGAAAGCAACGAATACAAGCGTACAAAATAGCGCAGAATGCATTTCGTGTACCCACTTCATTGTAAACCATTCAAAGGCTAAGGTAGCCTACAGTACTAGCGAAGATTGAAGTGTTTCTTGATCTAAAGCGACATTGCATTGGATTTGCCCTCATTTCAAGGTCTAATAGCAAGCACTTCCTCCGCATTAGGTGATGCAGAGGCCCCGCTGTGGTCCTGGCACTATGAGGAGTTTAGCCCGCAGCAAGGTGAGCAAATGGAAGAGGAGCCAGTGGCCACGGCAGCCTCCTTAACATCAGCCACAACGGCAACCGCAGCACCCTCGGTGCTTCCTGCTGCCTCTACAGCAAGGGCAGCAGGTACCAGCCGCATGAGCTCACAGAGGCAGTCGCCTGCTGTGCCACCTGCGCCAAGCGCCTTTTTTGCTCCGGCAACACCGGCAGCCGCAGCACCCTCAGTACTTCCTGCTGCCTCTGCAGAAAGCGCAGCAGGTACCAGCCGCACTGCGAGCACGCATAGACATTCGCTGGTCGAGAAAGAGCTAGCAGCTCGCCTTAATTATATTTCTGCTGAGAGGGCACAAAAGTGTAAAGAGCACCGGCTGCCGATGCGACTCTTACGAGCAGACCACCGCGACAAGCTCGCAAAGGGAGCGGCAATCCATCACCTTGAGATGGAAAATCTTAAACATAAGAATAACGAGAAACGGTCGAAAAACATCCTTTTGGAGCTGCAAATAAAAGCAGTAAAGGGGGAACTTTGAGGAGGGTGATGTTAGAGGTGTGGAAGGGGGACATAATGTGAAAAATGAAAGCACTGAAACTATCTATGGCCAGGTCGCCTGAGAGAAGGGATGAAGTGGGGGGGGGGGGGTGGGGGGTATGCAAATAAGGAGCCAAATGACGTCGATATAATGCCAGACTCTGCGGTGTTCTTTAATGTGCACTGACATCGCATAGAACACAGGAGTCTGCAATTTCCCCCTAACGAATGCAGCTGCCACAGCCAAGATGCTAGTACAATAGCCCCTGAGCCATCGCAGCAGGTGAAAAATTTGTAACCTCTTATAGGAGCTCTGAAAGGGGCTCTAATAAAGTTACAATATGCCTGGAACGTTAAACCACTCCAGTTCACGAATGTTGTGTAGCACGAATTTTTTTAATGCGCTTTGTAGCGGCTAAGCTCTCTGCAGTCAAAATTTGAATTCTCTTCTCTCATCACACTTTGCACGCTGGAAGGTCGGCGCCCCTCCGCCGGCCCCACCTCCGGGGAGCGAAGCTTCCTGACCCTCCACAGCTACACGGCTTAATGGCCGTGGCCATAGTAGCTGCCCGACGTCTGAAAGAATGTAACCAGTAGCCATCTCTCAACTTTTATACGCGTTTGTGAGCGACGGAGACGGGTGCGAGAATGAAAACGTCGCCGGGAATCGCTGGCCAACTTTGGCGCGTGATTGTGCGTTCTCTGCAGGTGTAGAAGTGTGTTACTCGGCTCTGATGTTCATGACAACCCAATGCAGTGATTGAGAGAGTTGATGTGCTCTTCTCGGAAGGTGTTTCACAGCGCCTTTAAGTCTTGCATGAATTTCAACCTCATCCAGCTTCTCTTAGTTGCTTTTTACTACAGAATGTTTGTGATGTTTAGGATAGTCAAGCTGCCGCATTGACTCAGTGGTTATGGCGCTCGGCTGCTGACGCAAAAGCCGTATGTTCGATCCCCGCCGCTGCCGCTGAATTGTGGTGGAGGCGAAATTCTAGAAGTTTATGTACCGTGTGATGTCAGTGCACGTTAACGAACCCCAAGGAGTTTATATTTACGGAGCCATTCACTACTGCATCCCTCGTAACCCGACTCTGGGACATTAAACCCGCTTAAAGATAGCCAGTTGCTATATCCAGTTTGTAGTATGGTTTTATGCAGGGTAAAAGCATGCAGATTCTGTTTTTAGCTGCCACATGGTTGTGCAGTATGGTTTTAGTAATGTGTTCTGTTTGAACCAAATGTTTTATCGCTCTTCTTAATCAGTAGAGGAAAAGAGCGCGGTACTCCTGCCGCGAGTTATTTCATGAAGACGTAACTGCCACTTTGAGGCCGACTTGGCACTTTCTACGGGGTTGGTTGACTGCACTTTTAAACCTTCTTGTGGTCCAGCCACTACTTTCCCGGAACCATGGCGGTAGACTAAAACTGGTTTAAAAAGCGACTCTGCTACATTTCCTGTTTGATGTTTTGAAGTGTACGTAGTGCTATTTTTTGAGAATTCTCAGGTTTCCTGCATACATAAATGAATGCTGTTTTTAAATCTACTTTTCTTCCTTTGTTTGGTACAGTCGTTTTCCAGCAATGTTTTTTTCTAATTTCTTTTGCATAACGCATAGGTTTCTTTACAGCTTTGCACCATGTATGATCATCTACTGAATCTAATGTACAGTCATGCCATGTTAATTTTACCCCAATTCAAAAGGGGCAGTTTTTCTGGGACCAAACTTTTGGATTGTATTTATGCCTCATTCAAATGCAATGTCTATGTCGTGACAATGGACAGGATGAAAATGCATATAGCCTATTGGGACATATGTATTTTGTCTTGTTATTATGGAGAGCGATGACAACCAAATCCCAAGTGCCTCTACCAGATGTTCTACCCCTTGTATATTGATATTGATGGTTTTAAAGCTCCTCGCGATTACACTAACGCTCCCGTGTTTCCCAATTTCCACGTGCCACTAAAGCAAGCTGCAGACATAAAGCTTTATTTAAAGAATATTTGCCTCTTTTTCTTCACCATTCATTATTACACCCAACTCACTTTGTGGACACTTTTGATGGGGAACACTGTCAAGTTTTTTGCTTGTGTGTTGTTCCTGCCCCAGTGTTGGCCACTGTGGGTATTGCATAAATAAGCAAATAAAATGCAGCACCAAGTGCACACAAGGTTTATGGGGATTTAACGTCCCAAAGCGACTCAGGCTATGAGGGACGCCGTAGTGAAGGAAGGCCACGGTAGGAGTCGGTACATACAACCTATAATGGAAAACGTAAGAGAACAAAAGTAAATGAGTGAAACAGGTTTTTTTTCGAGGGGGGTGGGGGGGCGGGGAGGCTAGCTGATGCATCTCAACAGAAAAAGAAAACTTCCAGTGTTTCTTGCTGTGTGTTCTCTGATTTGGCATGAGAACAAAACGTTGTGGAGGCAACGTCCATTGCAGACACACGTACACCTTTGAAGGCCTTCTTCTTTCAGCGATGCGGAACCAACATTGTACACTAGACTTGGGAGCACTCCAAACCTCCCCCCGAAAAAACCTCTCATTCCCAACCCCACATCATCTTCACTGGAAGCTGAAAAGACAATCCCCGCAGCAAGAACATCGACGGGTGATCAGGTAGGCCTGCAGGGTGACGGCGGCAAATGGCGCCCTCAAATGAGGACTCCACAGAGGCAGGAAGTACGCGACACTTCATATTTACTAGCAGTTTTTCCCTCCGATTATACCTCTTCCCGTACAAAAGCGGCAATGCAGCCCGACCGCTTCTCACGTGCCGGTAGTCCCATGGTCGTCTTTGTGGATTATAATGGAGGTCGCGCGGGGCGCTTATATAAAGCTCAGCGCAGGAGCTCTCTTCAAGCTTTCCCTTCATTGTGGACATCGGTCATGGCGTATTGGACTGCAAAACTGAAATATTTGATGTGCGACGTTACAGTATATAAACAATCTGAAATAGAGACGTGCAGCTCCTTCTCCATGGCTACCTTGGTTTTGGCGCCTTACGGCCTTAGCAGCCTGTGTGTGATAAACCCAACAAAACCCTTCTCCGTGGCACATTCAGGACCGTCATATCGGCCGCAGTGAGCACCCAAGAGTAGACTTACATGTTAGCGGGAAAAGAAGCGTTGGCACGGCAAAAGCCAGCCGCCCATCAGACGGAATGTGAAGCCGCTATGTTACGCGTTCAAACCAAACATCATCGCGTAAAGAACTGAGCATACAAGCCGGACTATATAAAGCAGAAAAAAGAAGCATGTGGTGAAGCCGTCCTATTGTCCGAACTCGGGTGGCTGATGCAGCCGCTGCCTGCTAAACTTGCGCTGACGGATGAATAGCGTGCCATCAATATAATATTGGAAGGAATGCCATCGCGGAACAGCTTCTCACATCATTGTTCTTATTAATTCCGAGCGTAGCCGCTGAACTGGTTTCTTAGATGTACTGCGCAACATTGGGTCTGAGCGCAGCTACTGTGTGCATCGGACGACTGCAAACGCATCGTTTCGATGTATACTGCCGCAGCATTTCCAAAGAGTTTTGCACTGGTGCAGTATTTCGGTAAAACGCAGAAAAATTTTCGCGAACTGAGTACTGATTACATTTTGTGTAAAAGAAATGAATTTTGTATATTTCTCGAAACGAAAGATCTCCGCCAGCGTGCGACAAAGGTGACCTCAACGACGCGTCACATGTCAGTGATCCAACGCCGCCATGAGAAACGTCTCACTGGAAACTGCGCTATGTCCGGGTAAATTGCAAAGTTGAGTCTGCGAGTACAAAAACAAAACAGAAAAACATGCGGACACCTTAACATCCACACTATCACTGATGTCGCTAGCTAGCGTGTGTCATTTATAAGGACAGTTTGTAATGTGTGCCCAAAAGCAATTTCCTGCTTGTTCGTAAACATCCCTGAAAATCTATAAAGTTCCTTTGAATCCTATCGAAATAATTTGACATCCCCAATTCCCTGGAAAAGTATTCTTGTAAATACTTTTTAATTGGTACTCCTGTAGTTAAAGGTATCTGGTGTGAAGATAAAATGTACGCGATTTAGAAAGGCATGTCCTTTATATCCTGCAGTGCAATTTAAAAAGTATGATGTACAATAAATTATTTTCGTGCTCCAGAAATATTTCTGCAGGCCAAGTCTTTTTCCTCGTACCCTAAGTTTTCAGTCATATTATTTTCTATCCTTCCGAGATATCAGCACGCTGTTGAGAGCAGAGGATTACTCTTTATGTATGTATAGGTCGAGGACAACGAGAGTATTAACCCTTGCTAGTGCTTATAGAGTCCGCCAAAATAGCGTCTGCAGCATCGAACTGCAGTGACCTCTGTCATGAGCTTTGGCTTTATCAATATATGTCCTTGGTTGCAGTTAATAATCGACTGTGTTGCGTCCAGCATGAACGTCAAGATTTACGAATCCTGAGTGTCTTTTGGAGCTGGTAGAAAGCCCCGCTCTTTCTATGTATAGCAAAGTGCAGGTCAGAAGCAACTGCCTTGCGAGTGCCTTGCAGTACATGCATGCACAACAACGGGAAATAGAAGCGGTTCTCAAGTAAGCCGAAGAAGACCGAGGTACAGAATCCGGGCAATATGAAAGGAGCCCGCGCGCCGCGAGCCGAAGCGCGCCAACGCCATCTGTCATATGTTCTCGAATAGAGGCGAAGATTCCTTCCGTTACCGCGGCTGCACGTGACATTCTATGAATTTTAGCAATTCGTCCTCCACAACTCTCGAAAGCTGCGCCAGGCGCCGGCGTGGAGGCCGCTGCAAATGCCTTGAACTTTCATGTATACTGACAAGCTGTAGCTAATGAAGATTAAGCGGGCGCATGCTAGGTAACGGCTGTGTTCATGTGCGCGCAATTTTCTGTCAGCATTTGCACAGCAACACACAGAGGAAAAGCGCGAAGAATGCCTTTCCATTTCTCACTCGGCTGCTTTTTCTTTCTTTCGTCAGACGGAGGCGCGATTTTCTTGCACAGCTTTGGCTGGAAGACGCAATCTGCAAATGCGAAAGGAGCAACGATAAGTTAACTGCGCACGCTCTTTTGCAATGCACGGACGCTGTCTAATAATATATATCTTCTCTTACTTGTGGAAGTAAAGGATATATAGTTTTTGTTTTCTAATTTCAAAAGCGTTGTCAAAATTCTTGGAATGCACGAAACCAGTTCTTTCGATGTCTCGCAACAGTTGTCGATTTCTGAGCACAAATGTCTCTCTGCTACATTCCGTACAACCGTTTGTTATTGCTAAAAAACAACTGCTAGAATAATTACCCTTGGGAGGATAGAATTGGTCTCATTAAAGTTTGTGCTTGATGCCATGACGCAGGCACATGCCGGCGTCACCAGCTGTGCGATCAATGCCACATTTCTAAGCAACGATTTTCTTCCTAAATCTGCGTCTTAAGAGGCAAAGACGATGCATTTGAAGGCAGCACCGATAAAAAGCTAATAACCAGATTTATTGCTGTTATGCCGCATTAGAAAAAATCTGCGAAGATGGCGTAAAAATGTCGAACAGATTGTATGTGCCGGGATCTCATAAAGTATTTAACTAGTGTGTAGAAATGCCAACATGTTCTCGTCAGAAAAATGTAGTCTTCCTCGCTGGGTCTAGAGCTAAGCATTAAATGTTTGGCAGTAAATTCATAGCGTTCTCTTGAACGCTCATAGGTAACGGCAGCTGTAGGAGAGTATTGACCACATTATTTGGCTGCATAGCAAGGCACTCCTTGCCAACTTCGCTTCTTCGAGTTAGGCAAGGGTTAGTGATGTGGGCGGTTGTGGTGCTTGCGTAGAGGTGGTGCTATTCTAATGACCCTGTGACAGTCGTGTCTTGAGCGGAAATTCAGTTGACTGTTGCCCTGAACCGTAGTTAGCGGTGTTACACAAAAGCGTCTAGAACTATTCATATCATACACACTATTCATACACGATTCATATTATAAAGAAGTTGTGACGAGTCGTTAGCTTGACTGATATCAACAAACCTATCTTCACTACCATGGTTAAAACTCTGTAATACTATGCATTTTTCTGCTCGCACATAAAATATTGTCAGCTGGTCTGGGGAACGACAACTCTAAGTAATAGGCATAAAATATATAGACTGTAGCGAAAATGCTAAGAAATTTTTCTAACCTTCTTTATGACCATCAGTTTCTTCCGCTGTTTCAGAAACAACATAAAGGCCATATGCGATAGGTACGCTTAACATTTAGCGTTAGACAATAAAAAGCAAATTAAAAACAGGGTCGATTTTTTGAGCGAACTGGCTTTCCTGCAGAAAAAATTGTGCATTATCCCGCCCATAACCCGCACATATATAATAAAGTGCTACGTCACACAAATTATGGTACACAGATACTACCGTGGAGAGGCTGGCAAGCTCGGCCGGTTGCGGGGAGTGGGAGAGGGAACCAGCTTCCTGATGCTTGCGGCCCGACCGATATACGACACGTATGTTATATGCTTGTAGACGAAGAACCCTTGAGCCAGGCGACCAGAGGGATTTTGTAGCGAAGAAAGCCAACAGAGGGCATGGTGGTCGGTGACCACGTCAAAAGGACGGCCATAGAGATAAGGTCGTAACTTGTCAAGGGCCCAGACAATGGCCAAGCACTCTTTTTCCGACACGGAGTAGTTGGATTCGGCATTCATGAGGGTGCGACTGGCGTAAGCAACCACATATTCCTCGAATCCAGGCTTGCGCTGTGCGAGCACAGCCCTGAGGCCAATGCTGCCGGCGTCCGTGTGTACTTCGGTTGGGGCTTGCGGGTCGAGGTGACGCAAGATGGGTGGTACCGTGAGGAGACTGCGTAATGCGTTGCAGGCGAAGTCGCAGGCAGGCGACCAAATCGAAAAATCTACGTTGTTGCCGAGAAGCTGAGTTAAAGAGCCAACAATAGCCGCAAAGTTTCGAATTAAACATCGAAAATAGGAACAGAGGCCTAGGAAGCTGCGCAGTTCCTTAATACAAGTAGGTTTTGGAAACCCAGTCACAGCACAAAGTTTGGCGGTGTCGGAGTGGAAGCCCTCTTTAGACACAACGTGGCCGAAAATTGTTAGAATTCACGAGCAGCAAGCAAATCGACACTTTAAGTTCAGCTGAAGGCCGGCGTCCATAAAGCAGTTTAAGACGTGCTTAAGCCGGAACAGATGAGTCGCAAAGTCGGGCGAAAAGATCACGATGTCGTCGAGATAACAGAGGCACGACTTTTATTTCAGGCCGCGCAGAATGGTGTCCATCATGCGCTCGAAAGTGGCCGGAGCATTACACAGGCCAAAAGGCATGACGTTAAAATCATACAGGCCATCAGGGGTCACAAATGCGGTTTTAGGGCGATCGTCTGCTTCCATTGGGACCTGCCATTGCGCAGAGCGCCAATCGAGAGAGGGGAAGAGTTCCGCTCCTTGAAGGCAGTCCACAGCATCATCAATGCGGGGAAGAGGGTAAACATCTTTTCGCGTGATCTGATTCAAGTGGCGGTAATCAACGTAAAAACGAATAGAGCCACCTTTCTTCTTCGCGAGTACCACGGTTGAGGCCCAAGGACTGCGTGAGGCCTGAATCACGCAGCTCTGAAGGATGATGTCACCTTGTTCTTGAATAACTTGGCGCTCACTGGCGGAGACACGATATGGGCGCTGACTCAGAGGAGCTTGGTCACCGAGGTCGATGTCATGGGCGACAGTCGACGTGCGGGTCAAAACAGGTTGTTGTGAATCTAAGGAGGAACGAAACTGATGAAGCAGCGCGAGAAGTTGGGTGCGTTGAGGTGAAGGGAGAGAAGCCTCAGTGGAGGGAAGGAAAACGTCTGGAGGCGAAGTGTCGAGTGCAGCAACCGGCAGGCTGAGGGCGTTTACGCCGAGGGACGGCGAATCGTCAGTCTCATAGCAAAAGAATGAAATCAATGATCTGGACGGTACCGAAGCACTCACCGCGACGCACAGCAGAAGCATATGTAAACGAATTTGTCACGAACAACGCGCTAAGGCCAGCTGATAGGGTGAGGACGACGTAAGGTATGGGTAGGCACTTGCGGCACAAAAAGAGGGGCGATGGTGTAAATAGTACTTCCAGAAAAAAGGTTTGTAGCGCCGAAAAAGACAGCTCACAGCAAGTGAGACTGCAAACTTTTTTTAGGAAACATGTACCAACTAGCTCCCCAGCAAGTATTACACTGTAAATAGTACGTTCCCGTCGCGACCAAGGTTAGAAGTGATGGGGACAAGAACAGAAGAGCAGGCCGGCAGTTCAGTGTCTTCGGAAACGACGGCTTCGGCAGCAGCAGCAGAAGGGGCATCGGGCGAAGAGGAACCGCTGAGCGCAAAGAACTCGAGTTCAGCACGAGTACAATAGATGACTGCGTTATGGTGCGAAAGGAAGTCCATACCCAAGATGATTTCATGAGAACAGGTTGGCAAAATGATGAATTCCGTCACGCAGAGGATCTCCTGAATAACGACGCAAGCCGTGCACGTTGCTAACGGCGCAATAGCCTGCGCGCTTGCGGTGCGCAGCGAGAATCCAGAAAGTTGTGTCGTCACTTTTCGCAAGGAGCGGCAAAAGGTTTCGGCCATGGCAGAAACAGCACCACCGGTGTCGACAAGCGCCAGAACACAAATGCCCGCTGCGGAAAATAATTGCGGGAAGGCGCCCGTGTGCTGTGCGATGTCAGTGCACGTTAAAGATCCCCAGGTGGTCGAAATTATTCCGGAGCCCTCCACTACGGCACCTCTTCTTCCTTTCTTCTTTCACTCCCCCTTTATCCCTTCCCTTACGGCGCGGTTCAAGTGTCCAACGATATATGAGACAGATACTGCGCCATTTCCTTTCCCCAAAAACCAATTATTATTATTATTATTATTAAATAATTGAGGCCTTGGACATTTCGCAGGTGGCGCACTTCTCGCTTCAGGAACTGCGGCATCTAGTTTTCCTCTTGCGGAAGATCCGGGCGCCTACGCATGGGAGAAAGGAAGCGGCTACGAAGAGAAGGTGAGCGCCGGGTGGGGAAGGTAGTGCGATCACGTGAAAAAGGGTGACTCTGTAGCGGCTCGGCTGGCGGTGAGTATTCACTGGGAGAAGGCCAGTAACCGGCAACTTGGGATATTGGCACAAAACGACGGCCAAGCCGAGCCACATGACCAGGCAATCCGCAAGAGTAACGTATACGTCTATTGTAACTAGTACGCCAGGGATTGCTGAGTACTCGAAGCGGTCGGAAAAACGGCGGCGGAGCGTGAGCGACTTGAGGCACAGACGCTTGAGGTGGAGCGTAGGTTGGACGGTAGTTAGGCGGCCGTGGCCGTGCGACGGCAGCAGCGTAGGTCAGGGGTGCAGCGACAGGTGCGGGAGGCTGTGCTGGTGCGGGTGGAGGGACCGGTGGAAGGCCCCAGCCACTAGTTCGCTGATGCCAGTGCGAAGGTCGGGCGCCAGGTACGGAGATTGGAGGGAGTGGGATGGCAGAAGCGATAGCTGACGTGCAACTTCCTCACGCACGAAATCTTTGATATGTGCCAATAGCTGCGAGTGATCGGGTGCAGCCGACAGGCCTGTAAGCGACTCGAGAGGCGCTGCGTGCTGGCGAGTGATTAGCATCTGATTGCGCAGCTCGTCGTAGCTCTGGCTGAGACTGAGAACTTCGGCAACGGTGCGGAGATTTCTACACAGCAACATCTGAAAGGTGTAATCCTCGATGCCGTTCAGAATATGCTTGATCTTCTCAGCCTCGAACATATGGGCGTTGAAGCGCGAGCACAGGTTTCCCACATCTTCAATGCAGTTTGTGAGCGCCTCACCCGACTGCTGAGAGCGCTCGCGCAAGCTATGTTCGGAGCGGAGCTTGCGCACAACAGGAAGTCCGAACACTTTGGTGAGGTTCGCTTTGAAAGCAGTCCACGTGGAGAAGTCCGCTGTGTGGATTCTAAACAACAGGTTGACAACGCCGGTAAAATAAAAGATGACGTCGTTCTACTTGATACTATCGTCCCACTTTTTATATGTGCTGACCCACTCGTATCATGTGAGCCAGTCTTAGCCAGGAAAGTGCCATGATCATCAGTACATCTGAAGAGAGCGGTATCCTGCTGCCGGAGGATGCCGAAAAAGAGGACCGGCGGCCCACCTGCACGGCTTAGTGTTTGGAGTTTTCGGGCATAGCGGGCATAGCGGGGGTCAGTAGCGTGCGGCTGCGGAAGTCCAGTGGGGTATGCGGATGGAAAACCGAACCTCAAACAAATGTAACGGGGCTTAGGTCAGCGCTCAGGCGGCAGCGAAATAACGGCGGCGGCATAGTCTCTGGTCTCTCCAGGTCAGCAGGCTCTTGCTGTTACCTAAACAACGAGCGGACACCGCGGACTGTTCTACTTGTGGAATGGCCGAGACTGTGGTACAATTGTTAGTGGTTTTTCCGGTATATGCACGCCAAAGACTAACGTTGGCTGCTTCCTTGAAGCGTTTGGGCAGAAATTAATTTGGGACAATAAAAGAACTAAAATTAAAGTGTCTCTGCCCGTGCGAAGCGTTTGGACATCAGACCACTCCCTGAGGACATAAAGAGTCCCTAAAAGGGTGTTCGAGGTTGTCTATAAAATGCTCGCATTGTGTAGAGTACAGGCCAACGAGCGTTCATGCCACGTACAAGGCCTCAAAAGCGAGCCGAGAATTTAAAATACAATTTTTAAAACTTCCGCTTCCGCACCTAGCGGCAACCTGCGGTGCTGCGCTTTGGTCTGAATCCGCGCTCGTTACGTCAGCATCCGCGCTCGTTACGTCATGTAGCGCTCGTTACGTGAGCAGCGGGCTGCTGCTAGCATTGGTTCGCGCCCGTCGGCTGCCGGCGGAGGGGGCGAGTGCGAGGTGCCGGTGCAGGAGCGCTGACATTTAAGCATGCAAAAAGTGACGAGAAGAGAGGGAAAGGCGCGAAGACGTGGAAATTCAAATTTTGACAACAGATAACTCAGATTCTTCAAAACGCTTCTAATAAATCTTTCCTGGAGGATATTTGTGAAGCGGCGTCCTTTAGCATCCTAGGCACATCACATCTTTGTTGAGACCCCTTTTCAAAGCCCTAGGCGCTTGGCCGCAGCGTTGGCAGGCAGCCCAGGCAGTGCGGGCGTTTTCGCGTTGCGTGACACGAGCCTCGACTCGCGCTTGTGATGTTATCAAACGTGCGTGCACATACTCCCATCTCCCTTCTAAACCCATCGCAAAGCATCGCGACCCTCTTTCTTCTCCTCGTCCCCTTCCCCAGTGCAGAGTTGCACTGTCACAGTTGCAGATCAGATCTCAATCTTTATGGCCTATCTCTGTGCGTTTGTTACTTCAAATTTATCTATCTATTGTCATTTTTGTTTCTCTGAATCTTGGGCTGATAACCCATACATATAATGTGTCGTCGAGTGTACTTTTATTTCCTAGAGACGCTACACAGTTCTACTGACGCTTTTTTTCTCTTTGTTTTTTTTTCTGGCGGGATGCGAGCCTCATCAAGCCGATCGTCTGGCTTTTTCTCTCTACCTCCTCTATCGGCATCAATGAAAGTAAAGGTATTATTATATTATTATTATCCTCTCAAAATCAATTCAGGTCAGCTTAGGCCGAGGGTCCCAGTTTAACAGTTAAACTGGAAAGTTGGCGGTAGATGCATTAGGCGCATCAAATGATTGAATAAAAGTTCACGCTAACGTGTCCTCTTAAATCACTCAAAGGTTTTGCCCAGACTGAGTACAAATCAAAAGCAAGAACTTTTACTAATCGTATGAGTTCAGTAACACAAATCATGAAGCGATATCAAAAAACGTTCTGTAAAGCCGGAAAGTAAACCATGCCTCTTCTAGGTTCTCTTGGCTGAGTGTAATTAATGTTCGACTGCAGTGTGCGCAAGCCAGAAATTTTCAGAATTGCCACTCGATGATCTATTATGGATTAATATATTCTTTTTTTAATTTTAAAGAAAAAAGTGCAAGTGCGGGATATTGGTTGCACGGAGTTTCGCGAAAGGTGCCGTGTAACAGCCGCCGACCGGCATTCAGTAGAGCGTCAGTTCAAAATCTGAAATACCGCTCAAGCAATGGCAGCTGAAACTGCCCCTGCAAGGGGAGTTCTACACTGGTCTGTCGGTAGTTACCCCATTCGGCTTATCTAATTTTTAAAAAGTGCCTTTAGTGTCCCGTAAGGTTAGTGGTCCTTTAAAAAACTGCGTGCGTGTTTCTGCTACGCTTCACCGCCCACATCGTGGGCAATCATTGTACAAGGTACAAAAGTCTGCGTCCCACGGGACATAATTCTTTGCATATTACGTAAGAATCTGTCACACCTCTCCCGAAAACGTGGGGAAAATACGAGGAAGTGACTCACATCACGCTCGAAAGCGCCAATGACGCACAAGGTTGAGTTGGAACAATCAATTGTGAGCAGCCATATGATTGGTGCCCAGAGGCAAACGTCGTTGGTTCGCAGACGATACGAAGTAGCTGTTCCGCTCTGGGAGCCCAGTGTTACGCAAGGAATATACAGAGGCGCCTGAAGTGACGAAAACTGCTGAGATGAAACAGCTGCTTTGCGAAGTTCTCCTCTAGAACAACAATTGAACCTGGACAAGACCGAGCTCCTTTGTCAACACGATAAGCAGCCTCAATACTAGCGACTTGAAAGGTAGATGAAAGCGACTGGAATCAAACTCTAAATCCTTTGAGTTGTAGCTTTTCGTGACAGGTCAGGGCCCAGAGGCGAAATTTCGCCACATGCCTCCCTAATTGCATACGCTCACATTCAACTTTGCTGCTTACATGCCTTGAGAAACCACCGCCATGAATGACTTTACTTAGCTAAACAGCGCAATCGGCTCCGGTAGCTTCAGTTCGTTCTTTTTGTGCAGCTGCGTTCAATGTCGAATGCTCCTTTCGCCAGTTCACTTACGACAGTGGCCGCACGCTCTTCTGCGGTTTTTGTTAGCCTTCGAAGTCCAGAATGATAGGATAAAACATGGCGAAGACGAAGGCTTGTAACACACAGCGCCATAGGCTAACGGTTAGAAAACCCAGCTCGTTAGGATGCGGCTGAGCCCCAGTTTACTAATGCAGCGGCAAGCGAAGCTACTCTGTTTACGACTTCACTAGTTGAAATCTGACTCGAAGCTTAAACATGGTAAAGTGCAAATTGCACTACCACCAGGAGACCCACCATGAATAAATTGTGTCCCGGCGTAGTGTTGTGCACAGTACGGTTCACTGTAAAAGGGAACATTCAATCGCGTGGCCTCTGCGCTTCGCGAACCCCTGCTTCCTAGTTGCCTTCCGAGCACTTCTGACACCATGAATTGTTAGTTGTGTCGGCCGAACGACAGTCGGGACCAGTTCCACACGAGAACGCCCATGAGGCGTTTATTACAGCGAAAGCTTTACAAGGCTATTGTCGGCGGTGTCGTGTCATCAAATATAAATGATACGTACATGGATTACGTACTTGATACATCTCCCTTCCATGCAAATGACAAAATAGAAACCGCTCGTTTCACAACATTGTTCAGCCATGGAAAGTAATGTTTGTCCACACAGTTCAGATGGTTTAGACTTCCATAACGGAACCTGCAAAAGTTGTCGCCATATCCCAAACGCTGCGGTGCTCTTCTTTTACGCTAGGATGTTCTCGGCACTTGTGTCGGTGTCGAGGCTGTAGTTGAGGTGGTGCACATGGTTAGACCTCTGGCAGGGTACCTTGTTCTGGCAGCCGCCATCTCACATATCGTTGTCACTAGGTGTAATGCTGAAAGGCTCAGCTCTCAACCTGAGGTGTTGTCAGTTGCATCGAATAACACAACCATCTTCGGTGGCAACCTGGTACGACCTCGGTTTAAGAGTTGCTTCAGGAACCCTGGCTTTTTGTGACCAATGGTCTCCTTCTACTTTAATACCTGGCCTTCTTGGAACCAAGGAAGACAACGTCTTGGGAACCGGTAGTGTTTATGCTTTCTTACTGACTTGCTTGGAACTTCGTTGAAGCCAGGGAGTGGTGTTCGAAGTCGTCGCCCCTGAAGTAACTCTCCAGGTGACGGGCCGTCATCTAGCAGACTGCTCTTGTAACCGAGCTATCTTCACTATCTGGACGCGATTCACCGCGATGCCATTTGAGCAAGGAAACCGCGGGCTGGACGTGGAGTGTTGAAAATCACGTTTATTCGCGAACAATGCAAACACCTGACTATCAAACTGTGGTGCATTGTGTGTGCGGGCTTCAATAGGAAATCCATACATTGCAAAGACTGCGCTGAGTGTTCTCACAACTGTGGCCGTAGTTGTGTCCCGTAGAAGTTCTACTTCTGGAATGTTGGATAATGCATCAAAGACACAAAGGTACAATTTTCCAGCCCATTGAAAAATAATGATGATGCTAGGCTATTATGGCAAAGGGCACCTAACGCCAAAGAGCGCCTAACACGAGGTTTTCGGTCGGCACAGGCTAAAATATGTACAGATGATAATATCAACACCAGGTGTGAGGGCCTAGGAGTAGTGATATGTGCATGATGATAAAGTATGAAGAGAGTACCTAAATATCTGGTGGACTACCTTAAAGTGATGTATAGCGCCTAAAATTGTTTTAAGAGGATTTATATATGAGAGACGAAGCCAGGTAGCCTCAACCGCAGTCCTTGCTTGAGCAAGAAGAGTGAGGCGTCAGGCAGCTATGTGCAAGCTCAGCACTTTCCTCAAAAAAGAGGAGGTGCTGAGGTTACTTGGAATACGAAATCTCTCGTAAGAAACCTACATCAGTTAAAAATTAAAAACCCTATCCAATGAAAACATGTGGTGATCACCTAAAAATACTGAAGGGTCCATTGGTATTTTAAATGCGTAAAGTTCAAGGAAATGCTGTCGTCATTGTGTATCCAGTCTGGGGCATATGATTAATCTGTGGACAACTGAGATGTGGGCTCCACATCTCGCGCATTGTGGTGCCAGAGTACCCTGTAAAAGATGTCAGTGTGTGATGTATGTATCTCCTATCCTCAGTCTGCAGAGAGCAACTTCATGGAATCTACTTTGTTTTTCTGTGGCATGCATCCCAATCAATGGTTTTATTGCATGCGGTTTGTTGTCTGTTTGTTCAACTCAATCCTGCTGCCACTCTTTGCGAAGTGCAGTGATTATAAATGGTCTGAGGTCCTTGTATGTAAGTTGTTTTATATCCATCCTACTCAGGTCGGCACCTGATGCTGCAAGCCTATCAGTTTCTTTTTTTTAAATGAAATCAAAATTTATTCGTCTGTATGCGTACACATTCATAAATTCTGATCTGCCTAAGCACATTTTGCTTGTTGGCTGATCAGGCAGCGGGTGGAGAAAGAACTCTGAATGCATACATTTCTTGTCGAAACCGTCATGCCAACATAGTGAAAGAACTCTTAACACAAAATAGCACATACGAAAGAACACAAGCTATTCACAAGGCAGTACATTTGCCCACAAATTTCTTGTCCATCATCATCCTACGCTTTTTATTTTTAATGCCTAGATCATTGGGAATATTATTAAATACAGCCGGCACATAATTGCGCATCTTTTTGCCGTAGCTTGTTCAAACCCGTTTTTTAGCAAAAGGTTTTTTTTCTCAAGGCGACATCTTTTTTTACGGGAGTCGTATATTCATTTGAATAATAATATTGTTTTAACACAACAATGTGGGAGAGTTCCCGAATCTGAAGGGTGCCTAACTCATCGTATTTATCTTTCATGCCAACCGAGTGTAGTTTGGTGGCGTAAGGAATACTGTTCAACATTGTTTTTAAGGTAACATTTCTTACTTCTTTCTCATATTCGGAACAGTTACCATATACAGTAATGCCGCACTTTAAAACAGGTTCTACTAATGCTGTATACATAAGTCCTCTAAGATGAGGCGGAGATTTGCATTGAAGGTGAGGCATTATAGCCACAATTGCCCTTATCTTTCTAGAGAGGTAGCCGGTGTGGTCGCTGCATGTATGGTGCTGGTCAAAGTGGATACCCAGATAGAGCACTGTTCTCTCCATTTGCATAGCTTTACAATTTCACTGGTAACAATGGGTTGTGTGAAGATACAGTTGTTGATTTAAAGTAACAATTATATGTTGGTTTTTAAAGCATGCCAGATTTGTTTTGTTAACGTTTAAAAGATCAAATTTTGCGGTAACCAGTCAACGACTGCACTTATGTCTATTGGAAACAATTCCACGCATGTACGATAATCAGTAGTTACAAGTGCTAGCGCTGTATCGTCAGCATATTGAAAAATATTTCACTTAAGCTGCAATAAACCCAAATCATATTCATACACGTTAAATAGCAGTGAGCTAAGTGTACTTTCTTGAGGTACACCGAATTTAACAATTTTTTAAATATCAGCGCATAGGTACACCGAATTTAACAATTTTTTAAATATCAGCGCATATTATCAAGCATCACACACTGCAACCTTTCTGTAAAATAATTGACAAAAAACTTGTTTAATTTTACGAGCAGTAGCGTAAGGTCTATTGTGTCAAATTCATTAGTTAAGTCCAGAAATAAGGCTAACACAATGCTTCCAGAAGAGGGTGTAGCGCCGAAAAAGACAACACATAGCAAGCGAGACGGGACAGGCGCTACTTGCAAATGTTTATTCACCGCGAATGCGAATGAATATAAGGATAAATCAAGATAGGTAGCAAGAACCACACATGCGCACGAGTGTTTTACAACACAGTTGATAAAACATAGGTGAGGAACACACGTATCTCACACCCGTGTATCTAAAAAACCAGTTTCATTCTTATTAATGGAGATAGATGGGACACTAACACAATCGCTACAGTATCTTTTAATATAGAAGGCCTCCAACAGTTCACGAGCTGTCTGGTCCTTACTTCTGTTTAAAACCTTTGCTTCTTTCAGCCTTGCAACACACTTTATCTTCCTTTCTTCTCCGCAGGCTTTACAGTGATGCGGAAGATGAGAACCAGTGCCATTTTGTAAATCCCGATTATGTTCCGCCAGTCGGTCGTTAATACAGTGATCGCTTTGTCCGATGTACTTCTTTCCGCTTGTGAGAGGAATCTGATATACTACTCCCACGACACATTAAACAAGCGGAGCTGCATGTCTCTTTTTACATTCAGTTTTGTTTACCTTGTTGGGAGAAGTTTTAACGCACAAGCCAGCCAGTTTCTTTGGGACGGAAAAAACCACTGGAACCTTATATTTTGTTCCCACATGCTTCAAATTGTGCACCCCCTTATGGGTGTACGGGATGACAACCGGTCCACTTTTGCTTTTCGTGGGCTCATCTTGGTCACCCTTTTTACTGCGTTGTTTCTTCAATTTTCGCAGCAAAGCTTCAGCTACACCGCTTAAGATTGTCGTTGGAAAGCATGCTTTTTCCAACTTCCGAATCTGGGTTTAAAAGCTTTCCTCTGCTCTATGGCAACATGATCTCTTCAGCGACGCTTCCAGGCACATCTGGGCAATGGCGCGCTTTAAGGTCTTTGAATGGGGAGAATTAGGCATTAGTTCTTTTTGTGAGCAAGGGCGATACATCCAGAAAAAGCTTTGGTCTTTAAGGGTGAAGTCAATGTCTACAAACTGCAATCTGTTGTTGCCTTGGGCAAGCTCATGGGTGAAGTCCAAACATTTTCCAAGTAGTTTAAAACCAGATAAAACTTCTTCCACTATTTGTGGGTAAGATTAGGAACCTGTTTCTTTAAAATAATTAAAAAATCGTCAACATATCTAAGAGTTTTCAGCAATTTGGCTTCCTCAAAAGTATCCGCCAGTGACCTGTCCATCTGCGCAGAAAGATGTTTCATAGCATAGGGGCCACGCAAGAACTGCAAATCTTGTTTTTCTATGGTTTTGTTTCATTGTTTCATATTGAAGAACCTAAGTCAGGTGAAATATCTTCCAGACGAAATAGGATAGCGCTTGATGAGTCTGAAAGTGCCTTTTACTGTTTCGCTCACGTACTCGTTGAGGTTCAGGACATAGGACAACAGATCCCAGATAATTTCCTACTTAATAATCCAGCCCCGTTCTGACTGTAGTTTTATTCGTAAAAATTTTATAATGCTAATAAAGGGGCGTGAAGGGGGCTCTAATAAAGTTGCAGCATGTCTGGGGTATTGAAGCACGCCGCTTTACGAATAGTGTCCAGCAAGGATTTTTTAAATGCGCTTTATAGAAGCTGAGTAATCTGTAGTTAAAATTTGAATTTCAGCGTCTTCGCACCTTTCCCTCTCCTCTCGTCACTTTTTGCACGCTGGAAGGCAGGCGATCCTTCGCCGACCCCCCTCTGGGGGCGGAGCTTCCCGACCCGCCGGAGATAAGCGGCTTATTGGCAGCGGCCACGGTAGCTGCCTGACGTCTGAATCTAACCAGTGGCCACCTCTAACCTTCTCTACGCAGATGCGGGGGACGAAGGAGGGTGCAAGCATAAAAAAGTCGCCGGGAAGGGCTCGCCAACTTTGACGCGCGATTGTGGATCGTCTGCTGCGTGTAGAAGAATATTATTTGGCTCCGGTTTTCATGGCAACACAGTGCAGTGATTAAAAGAGTTAATGTGCTCTCCTCGGAAGGCGTTTCAGAGCCCCTTTAAAATATCATGCCCTCAAAGCTTTCTTATAAACCTACTAGGAGATTTCGCAGCTACCGTTCCATAGTTGGACATTTCATGGCTTATGGAACGCGCAAATGTAGCCTTCAGCTGCAAGGTTGTACAACGCCCACTATTTAATGAAGGCCATTCATGCATTCATGCAAATCGTCTTATAGTGCGCGATTTTCTACCCATGATGTCAGTGCTTATTTTTGTTCAAGTTCGCTGAAATTGGTTCCCAACCAATAATGGGCAACCCATGCTGTTACTGGTTCTTCTAATACTCCTTCCTCAAATCTTTGTTTTTCGCTGCTTATATAAATAATGCAGACCTTATAATTGAGATCCATGTTGCTCCTGCATAATCTTAGAAATGACTCTTTTTCAAATTTAAGTTTAACGTTAATGTAACCACAAGCCAAATAAATGCAATTTTTGAATTATAAAATGATAATTATGATCGAGATAAACACGCAACGAATTTCCGCTTTTAACAGAGCATTCATTTCGGTCTTAGACATACATTCTCAGATAGGACATATTCACTAATAAAATAACACCTGTTATGTTCGCATGATACATTGTGCAGAAAACTGCCCCGTTTCCACTTCGTACTGATGCTCAAGCCGTGGAAAGAGTGATTCAAAGGTACCGTGCCGGACGCCTTAATTTTGTCACTGCAGGGACTGCGGCTGCCTGCCAGTCCTTGAGAGCTGCTGAGTGATAACGAATAGTGGCCGCCTTACCAAAGAAATAACTGAAACCGTTGAAATTGCTTCTGCCGAATCAGCCAACCCTCTCTCATTCTCAGAGACAAGAAAATGCCGTTTCTGTCCGCGTCGGCGGACGTACGTCTCTAATCTGTTTGTCTTTTCCCATAGTTTCATTTATTGCCTTCTTTTCCCTGCTAAATGAGCACTTCCTTTATTGTATATTTTTCGCGCTTCTCTTTTCTTTTCCGCCGTGATGACTGATCAATAGTTGCAGTGCGCGCTCGGCTGCTGGCGCGAAAGATTCGAGTTGGATTCCGGCCACAGCGGTCGCATTTAGATGGAGGCGAAGTGCTATAAAGGCACGCGTGTTCTTTGCGATGTCAGTGCACATTAAAGAGCGTACCCCACGGGTTCGAAATTATCCAGAGTGGCTACGGCGTCTTTCGTGACCCGAGTCACTTGTCCCAATAGCGACTCAGGGTAGGAGGTTAAACCCTAGGTTCAACAACATAAAACCGATCCAAACTTTTCACTTTATCTTATCCAACACCTCCGTTTGTTCCTTTTACTCTTCTTCCACACCCTTTCATTCTTGCTTTACCGTCGTTTCGTGCTATTGCCGAGTGATTTCACCTCCATTTCATTTAGCCAACTTTCTTTTACCTCCTCCTCGAACTTCACTGCTCATCGCTTGTAATTGTTCGTCAACTTTGCCCGTGTTCGCTGGCCGCCTACTTGCTCGAGCAGTGCACTTTCCCAGCCCCAGGTGCTCTTTTGCTCTACTGAGGCGAAATGTGCGAGATCGGCTGGGTGTGGAGTAGCACCCGCGTTTGGTAGACTTTTTGCATATGTTTATGTCTCCGAGGGACGCGCTTACAGGCTTTTATTATCCCAATGAGCTTAAAGCGCCACTGTTACTCAACGGCAACGCTCAAACTCTCTGAATGCAACCACGCAGCAACGCAGACGGCCAGGTTTCCCCTCCAGTATTCGACGGCAGGGCCGCGCTCGGCCGACCCCCCCCCCCCTTTTTTTTTTTTTGCTTCAGCGCCTCCCATCGAAACCCGCTTCGCTCTTGCCACTACAACTCCTAGAACACTGTAACGTGGCTCCTGGAGAGTCGTGCTGCGCATGCGCGAGGAGCAGTGACGTCCCACAGCGCACAGCTGGCGCGCCGGAGCCGCCAGCCGCCGCGTGCGCCTCGCCGGTCTGCGCATCCTCTGGAAACCGCACCACGTGACCAACCGCGTGACGAACCACGTGACTAGCCAGGGCGCGTGCCGCCGGCAGCTACGCCGCACCACGGGACCGACCACGTGGCCAACCACATGGTCAACCCCCCACTCTCACTGAATAAAAAGAAACCTGTGTCGAGGCTCGGAATCGCAATTGGGCCTTTGGCATTTGTTGCGGAGACGCTACCACTCAGCCACGACGGCTCTTTTTCTTTTATTTATTGCATGGAAACAGTGCCGAGAAGAAAATCACGCTTACGCTACAAAACACCAGGCCACCTTACCCCTGCATGACCCCTTTTTCCAAAACATCAAAAGTCTGGGAGGCACACACATGCATTCAGAAGGGGAGCCAGCTAAGCGGCTCCTGCAGGGCAGCATACACTTCACGCACCAAAGCGCATTGTTCACGAAACAAAGATTTCGACGACCGTGGTGACTCGGCGTGGCGGTCCATCATGCGGCTCTTCCACAGACTCATTAGTCCCAGCAACATAAACAGATCATATGGCACAGCACAGTTTTGCCTCCAGAGGCAAAAAACGAATACTGTAGCGTGTGATGTCAATGTCCTTCTTAATTGTTTGTTGTAAAATGTCCCAGAAGAAGATAGTATCAATGCACAGAACAAAAATATGGCCAATTGTGTCTGGTGTATTGCACAGGCGAAAATTCACCGTCTAAGGCGCAAGCATCTCCTTAACATGAATCCGTGCCTTCACAGCCAGCGTTGACGTGTGCAGCTTAAAAAGAATGTTTTCGCGACAGAAAAAATGCACATTCGCCTAACACGTTTTAAAGCAGTGGTGTCAAAGAACTGCAGAAAACGTTGCCGATACAACGGTACAGGGAACAAATACTCGCGATAACCTATTTCATTCTCTAGAGTCTGGTGGAATCGGCCTTGTCCACTTATTCGTGCAACAGCTTGTCTGGCGTTTTTTCTTGCTCACATCCTCAAATCACCCTTTTTTAGTGGCCGTGCATATTAGGCGTCTCAGTGCTCATTTGCCTTTCCTATTCGCACCGACAGGACACACTCGTGATGGGGCTTTATGGGGATTCCTTAAGGAAGTTGCTGACACCTTCAATTTCTTCACTGTGTGCTTTTCTTTAGACTACCTGTATATCCTCTCCGGAAGGCTGATGACTCAGACACTTACAGAGTATTTGTTCCCGCCACGACGGCTCTTTTGTTCTTTATTGCGTGGGAATACTGCCGAAAAGAAAGTCTAAGCACGCTTACGCCAAAAAACACTATTTAGTCTCTGGAAGAGCTGCATGATGGGCCGCCATGCCGAATCACCACGGTCGTAGAAAGCTTTGCTTCCTTTGTTTCCCGCTTTGGTGCGGGAAGTATATGCTGCCCTGCAAGAGCCGCCTAGCTGGCTCCCCTATCTGGAGACATTTGTGTGCCTCCCAGACTTTTGATTTTTTTTGTAGGAGGGGTCATGCAGAGGTAAGGTGGCCTGGCGTTTTGTGGCGTACTCCGCCACGACGGCTCAAGGTCTAACCGTGAATAAAAACGCACGTAATGTATGCGCGGCTTTCGCATTTAACTCTTCCCAACCAGATGACGCCGCGCTTTCGCTACGTGTATCCTGGCCTAACAGAGCTACGCCATCATCAATTTTTTAGTACTCGTTTCATACCCGCAAGGGCACAAGGCAAACAAGTTCCGAGCATGCGCGCCGCAGACAGAGAACGCAAGCATGCGTCGCATTCGGCTTAGGTCTCATTTACACTTGAGAGGCGCAGAGGCCGCGCGACCAGCAGTCGCCTTCGACTATACCGTAGTTCGACAACACCGATGTTCACACTTCCACGGGCGACCTGCGGGTCGCCTTCTCGTTCGATTCTCGTTTGAAATGAGAACTCTTGGGAATGACGCCGTTCGCGCGCTTTCGAGAGTTTCGTCTGCTTTGGCCGCGTCTCCTGCGCTCGCGCTTGGCCCTCGAAAGTGCTCTGGTCCCTCGATATTAGCAATGTACTGCGACGACCGGAGCGAAGAGGAAGATATAGCGGCAGTGCGCACCGCGGCCGTACAAGCGGCCTGCCAGCCAACCTGGATGCCGGCCGCTAGCGTCAGAAAAAATGCGCTAGTATGTTGATTGTTCGCGTTCATGCCATCCTCTGGAAAGTCGAATTTCGAACGGAATGCTTTGATGGTCTTTGCTAAATACCGAGCTGCTGGATACAAGTAAATTTCTTCTCTTAGCCGCTTTCCTGTTGTTGCCCAAAGCGGCTCGATCGCCTGGCGTCTGCTTTCTCCACTGGTGAAGGCGTCGCGGGAATCGAGCATATTTTTATAATCTCACGAGACGGGGTTCACACTAAAGCCGTGACGAACGTAGCATCTTGGTTACAACACTGGTCAGTTCCGAAACGCCCTCAGCTGCGGCATGGATGTGAAACCGGATAGGCTTAGCGACGACTACAGTTGCCAAGGAGCAGATAGCGCTGTTCGTTGCTCGGCGCACCCACGAGCGGCGTCGTTGCCGAAAGCTCGGCTCGCTCGCTGATTGGTTCAGCGGTTTGCGACTCGCAGTCGCGGGGCTGCAAAACTGAGCAGCGAGCGACTGGTACGCGACTGTCGCTTTCCTACCAACGCGACCGTTTGCGACTGTCGCTTTTCGACCAAAACAGTCGCGCGACCTCTACGACTCTCAAGTGTGAACGAGCCCTTACCTAGAACACGGGTCCACGTCGCTCTCGGTTTACATAGAACAACGGACAGCATCGCACTCGGCTTACATACACGATTGCTTATCTTAACGGCCCTCGGACTCAGCGTTTCGGTTCCACATGAACTATTACTGTAAACCCAACAGATCATTTCTGCTTGTGTACTCTTATGTGCAGTGCTTCGTTCAATATTTGCATTTGTTATATCAGTCTTCTCTACTTTGCAACAATGTTTATTACTTTTGCAAGGCCTCGAGAGGAGGGCCACTGCCAAGCACTTACTCTGCAATCACATCAGCAGTGCTGTCTTCAAAGTGCTGCGTGAGCTTTGCCGATGTGGAAGACGAGTACAGTTATCTCCCATTAATGCGACGCCTTTTAATGTGGACCAAGCTTTTTCAATATATTTTGTGCCTTGTCACCATGGAAACTCGTCCAGACAATGGAAAGGGAATAGTATAGCACCCATTGCAGGTAATATATTTTCGTCTGTTAATATAGAACTGAAGTATCGACATTGTCGAGCCACCACTGTAGCAGAATGTTGACTGTTCAAACTGGAGCTTTCCAATATTTTGACCGGAGGGTACCATTGAATGCAGAGTGAAAAAGGAAATGTCTCTAGTCATGGCTTCTTTTCTGTGGTTTCATGCTTTAGGTTGACAAGAGTTTAGTTGACACGCCTTACTGTCTGCCATATTCACTGAATGGCTGTGAAGACATATCTGTCTACTTTATAGGCTGCATATAACTTGGCTTTTAGCAGCTGTGAACTGACTGAGTACAGATGTTGCACAGTGGTTGGCAAGATCTAAGCAGCCACAGTAGGAGGTGTGTTATCACTCTGAGACATGTCTCATGGACCACTAGGTGCTTCAAATTGCACCACTTTAATTAAAGGACCACAGAAAGGGGTGTTTGAGCTTGGCTTTAAAATGTTTACACTATGTAGAGTACAAGCCACCAAGCGTTCATGCCGCGTACGAAACCACAAAAGCGAGTGCAAAATTTACAAAAAAAATTAAAAATTCTCGCATTCGCACGTCTCGGCGACGCGCGGTGCCGGGCTTTTGCGTGAAAACGACGTCACGCCTTGCAAATGACGGCAGCAGCCGGGGGGTAATCATTGCTTCACAGCGTCCAATTCTTTCAGACGTGACGCGCGGCCGCGGCCAGTCCGCGCGCTCCGCAGCCGGCGGAGGTTACAGGGCGGTTCACATACAAGCGAACTGGCGAACAGAGCGAACAGCGGCGCGGCGCTGCGAAGTGGTTCACGAGCTTTCGTTTCACATGCATCGGCGCTCCGCGTTTCCCACCGCTGTGAAAACCAATGTTGCTGGTATAAGATATGCGCCTTCAACCGGTTTTGGTGGCCTGCAAACACAATAAAAGCGTGCTATATAAACATTATTTTGTCATTTCTTTTCACAGTTTATTTAAATCAATACAATTATTGCGTTTTAAGCATTAAACAGCCCTTTATACAATTTTTTTTTCCTAAACAAAAGTTCGTACGTGCGGCGTACAAACTCGCGTGGCAACGCCGGGCCGTCATTGGTTGAGATGCGGTGCTGCCGCGTCGCCGCCGCGAAAATTTCCAACTTGCCCGAACTATGGTGGCTAGAAGGGAGAGGTATCAGCATCGGCGCGCCGGAGAAGGAGCGAGAATTCATCCAGACGCGGCGGCGCTGCTGTCGGCTCCGAGACGCTCCCCGCGCGCGCCCGTAGCGCTTTCTGTCGCAGCTATTTCAGGATACCGCGCGGATTACAACAAAGGCTAGTTGGAACACTTTTCTGACGGCTCGAAGCAAAGCGTGTATAGGCACTGAAAACCATGTTTGAACTTGCTTCCCTGTATATTCGCTGCGTGCGCCGCTGGCACCCCGAAGCGCTGGAAGGTGGCGAATCGAATGACTTGCCATGAGTTTGCCACCAAAACAACGTCCGTGCAGTTTCGATTTAATGCTGCAGTGTTATCCATGACGTCTCAATTCAAGTAGAAGCATTAGAAACCATACTTTAACGCTTTATTTTGATGACTTCATCGAAAAGCAAGGTCTAGCTAGACATTTATTTTGACACACACAATTAAAAGTCAAAAACACCATCAAAAGAAAATGAACAGAAAATACGCATGAATGTAGGTGAGAACTGCAAGTTATACAAAAACTAAGCTAAAAAGTAAACAAGGCAAGTAAAAAGAAGTCAATATGCAATGCTAAAATAGGCATACACACATGGCATTGAGATTCGATTGGCAAACACAGATGCAGTCATAAACCAGCTTACAAAAATTGATTTCTACCTGTGTCAAACACAGCCAAATTGTGACATCAAATTTACTAATGGGACCTTTGTAACAATGCAAATAAGACATTACTAAAGAGTCACAACAGACGACACAATGTGGGTAATGTACAATACCATGAAAAAAGAAAACCTTGTTGGCTGTGTTAACATTATGAAAGTTATGTAGTACGTCTCAATTTCAAGAACTTCATCTTTTCTCTCTTTTTTTGGTTGCGCGCATTTTCTCCAGCAACAAGAAAATGCATCCTTGTCAATGTGAAGAAGCGAATGATTTGATTCGTCACTTCCACTTTGTGCTGCTCACAGCCGACCATATTTAACCTCTTCACAGACAGGCAAGAGATGAGGTCCATGATGCTATCAGTTTTCAAATTGTTGAAACTGAAGCAGTAAGTAAAAGCATCCTCCATAGCTTTGACCAGGTCTGCTAGGAACTCAGACAGGTACAGGAGGCCACCCCTATTAATGTAACGTGCGAGGCACGACTCTGCCGGAAGCAAGCTCGAGTCCTCCGTGTGAAGCAACAGCCTGCTACATTCGCTAAACTTCGTCTTTTTCAACATCTTCCGGGCCACATAGCCACTGACGTAATAAGTGATCCGGGAGTCACTTTTGCGTCCAACGATTTCAGCGTGCTCAGGGAGTGCTTCACATGCCACAATCATTTCATGAACTTCGTTGAGACGTCCCACATCTAGGAGCTCATCCAGCTTATTCTGTAGTTTCATGGGATTAGTGTGAGCGCCCGGACTTAGAAGGCTGCTCAGGACTGCTGAAGGAAAGTTGCCACTGGAGGGTGACTGCGCTCAGCTGTAAAAACTGAGGCAATTCAGAGATATCAAAAATTGTGTCGGTGTAGGGTGATCGTTAGAGCCAGACATTTGCCTCAGTATCACGAAAAGGTTTTCAAGCGCGTCTTGGCTCAAACGAGAAGTCATCAAGTACTTATACCCCAGGGTTTTCGTGACATAGAGCAGGATGGAAAGTGTGCTGGTAAGAGTAACACGGAGTCCTTCGGCTGTTGATTCGCTCAAGAACCCACCCTGCTTGGGCAAAGTTTTTTCCCAGGTCGCTAAAAACTCCAGAAAGCGTTTGATGCTTGCTACTTCTTTACTGTCTGGTCTTAAACCTCGCTTTGAGTATCTCGATGTCATGGCATCGATGAGGTCTCTCATCATAGAGACAAATGCAGAAGTAGCCTTGGTACAGCCAGTGCCATAGCAGGGTTCCACTTGGCTGTTGTAGACATACAGGCCCCTTAAAGCTTCACCACTGAAAGTGAACGCCAAGTTGACCCGCATTTTTTCGAAGCCATTAGGCTGACAAACAGCCATGGTGACGTGTGGCATTGCCCTGAGTGTCACTGAACTTGAAGTGTCGCATTTGCAGGCCTCCTTTACATATTCGTTGCCAACTCGACCATCTGGTGTTAACAGCCCTTTGGAGGTTACAGCGTTACGCACACATTTCACCAGGTGGGGGAAATCTGACAAAAAAATGCAAATACTGGCTTGGATCCACTGGGTGCTTAACTTTTCACACTGTTTTTTCGAGCTTCCCACTTACGCCAAAAATTTTCCACATGCTGCGGTTCCACACAGCCCCGTCAAAATCCACGAAGAGCCCCGATTTCTCGGCACAAATCACAGCGTCAACAATGATTTTGCCCAGAACATCTGCCTTTACATTGCTTCGTGCAACAAACGCACCGAGAATTTGTTTCCATGTGCCTGTGAATGGCTGAAAGAAAATTACAAGGCCATGGTCACATTGAGCACTTTCTTGCCCTGGTGAGGTGTACTTGCCGAGGTCAACGAACCCTTGTACTTGCCCTTTGCTGTCTACAGTCAAGTTTTCAGACAGTTTCATTTCATCCACGAGTATGCTGCTGTGTCGGTGATACGGATCAATAGTGCGTGCTTTCTCTGCAACAGCCGTGAGCACTTCTTCATTAAAGCCAAAACCACTTCTATATTTACGGACATAAGTACGCAGGCACGAAGGGCTTGGCACAACCATGATCTTGAGCTTACGAATGTGCTGGTAAAGACGCGGGCTTTTCATATTCATCACAATTCATTCAAGGATCCACTCTTGCTGAAATACCATTCCATTGGTTTTTCTCCTTTTAGATGCTTCAAAGCATTCACGTACCTGCACTTGCTGCTTTTTTGGCAGGCTTTGCAACTTTTCTTCAAAACTTGAGCTGCTTATAGCTTCGTTGCCCTGCTTCATCTTTTCCATGGTCTCACTCAACTTTGCAATGCTGCGCTTTTGCCGTCGCAGCTGCGCATTTTTTCGCGTTAGCTTCTGAGTGAGGTTACCTCTTGCGTTTCTCGCTCTTGTACGCTTATAGTATGCCTGATTTATCAAAAGCTTAAGAAGGTATTTGCACTGCAAGCATCGGCTTCTATTTTGCACTGTCCCACAACACGTGAGGCTGTGCAGTTTCCCTCCATGGAGTCCGTGCTTTGTTTTTATTTGCCCACTTTGCATTCCTGTTTCCATTTCAAACCCCTCGCAAGGAATCATGGCATCCACTTCGAACAGGAGGTCCTTAACATCACTAATGCTGTCGACATCCACTGTTTTTACAAGAACACCCTGTACATATGCCGTGCAATGAAAGGTTGAGGCATTACTTGAGCACAAAAGTAACTTTTCAAAGCACAGAGTTCCACCACTTGAAGCACACACTGAGAGCGCCACAACGTCCGTATCGTTTGGGATTACGTGTTTCGCCCAGTGCTTACTTGGAATGTAGTCTTGCGTCATACCCTCCAAGATATTGTAGCCGCCGCTACAGTTCGAACTTGACGGAACGTCGGTTTCAGCACTCAGCGGTTCGTCGTGAATGGAGTCCACCTTTCTTCGCTTTGAAGTTGCACCTCCATTGGACGACACCGTCTTTCTTTTTGGAGGCAGCTTTTTTGTGAGGTAAGCAGGCACATTTGGAAATATCGTGGGAATCGCATCGTCTGTCAGTGTAGGGCGATCACGAGGGATTTCCACAGACTCGCCGTTGACGACATGCCTGAAGCTACGGACGATGAATCTCTCGTCGAAATGAGCCTCGCACACAACGCAGTTCTTCTCCAATGGCTTGTCATCACGAGGAATTGCGCGCTCCCAGGCCCTGCGTTGTTCATCGTCGACGGGAACAGCGAAGAGAGACGCCTTCTTCCCTTGTTTGCGGGCAGAAACATACCCCGCTTTGCATCCAGGTGCGAAACAGTGTCTTTGTTGTTTGGACATCACTGTGGCATGGCCACGTTGGTGCGTAGCAATCCCAAACAATTTAAAACCAGCACACTGCAGACGCTGCGGGAACACGTGCCTGTACCTGCCTGTAGGCGACGAAACGTGCGGCGACGGCGGCTGGCGGGTGCTCTCGACGGATCTCGGTAGCGACTTGCGCGCCGCCCCGCGGCGGCATGAAATACCAGCGCGCCTCCGAACACGGCGCGACCGCAACGATGCTGACACCTCTCCTAGCCACCATACCCGAACCTCGCCGCTGCAGCCGCTGGGGCTTCCTCCGCCGCTTGAGAGAGGCTGTATGCGCCGCAGCGGCGGAGTTCGCGAGCGGTTTGCTTGCATGTGAAACAGGCTTATGGCGCGTTCACACTTGGACATTCGGCGGCGAGAGCAAGCGGAATCCGCGGCCGCCGAAATGCTGTCTCGTTCACATTTGTTGGCAACCGCGCCGCCGGCGCGACAAGGAGCTCTCGCCGACCACCGATAGGAACGAGACTTCGCGTGGCCTGACTCGAACGGCGGCGCGCGCGCGCCGCTAGGGTAGCTAGGGTGCCGCCTTCTCCAGTTCGCCCGTGTCTCGTACGCGCCTTTTCAGTGTGCTTCGTTTGTGCTGGCGCGCGCGTTGTTTTAGTATTCGCGTTCAGCGTGCGAACCGTGAACAATAGTGAGCGATTCAGAAGAGGAGGAAATAATCTTGATTCTTCTGGCAAACTTGTTGCTGACCGCGCGGCAACGACAGCGTATGCGGGACGCAGCGAAGAAGAAACGGCACCAGCGACGTTGGTGGGTGCGACCTGCCCTTCAGCAGCGTGAGGAACTCGGCCACGCCTACAAACTGCTGCCCTTTCTACGTTCTCGCGACATGGAATATTATCGAGAGTAAGTTCAGATAGAATTATGTGCTTTCTGTCGAAGTTCTGTCATGTTCAGGGTAGCAGTGGCGGTGCTGAAAGAGTGAACGGCGAATGGCTAATTTCTTTTTTGTAGTTACTTAAGAATGCCTCCTCAAGCATTCGAAACTATCTTGGAGCTGGTCAGGACACGAATCCTTAAAAAGGACACAAAGTTTCGCAGAGCGATCCCACCAGAGCACCGCCTTGCCCAAACTATGAGGTAATGGCCACGCTTCAACAAACGCTGATTGATTGAAGACTGTTGATTTCTTAACTCGCACGCGGCCTCATTTCTCGCTAGAAATCTCTTTTCTTCAGGTTCTTAGCTGCGGGCGACACACTGCGATCGTCGTCATTTTGTTTTTTGAATGGACGTTCAACCGCGTGTGGAATCATCTCATCAACATGCCGGGCGATTTGGGAGCTCGTTGGCCCCATATATGTCGCATGCCCAACAGAACCCGAGGAGTGGCTGCAGGTAAACATATACGCACACTCACGGGGATCACCCTGTAAAACTTGTTTATTCTTGCTGTTATACAAGGAAACAGATTGCTCCTGCGCGCACTTATTTTTGAAGTGACTCTGACGTGCTTCCTGATTGCTTTACATATGGACATCAATTATTTTTCTCATTCTTCAGATCGCAAGCGACTTTGAGTAGCGTTGGAATTTTCCACACTGTTTAGGCGCAATTGACGGCAAACATGTTGCCGTGGAATGTCCTGCAAATTCAGGGAGCATGGATAGAAACTACAAACATTTCTTCAGTAACTCGCTGCTTGCCATCAGTGATGCTTACTACAGGTATCATCATCAGCAGCAGCCTTACTATGCCCACTGCAGGGCAAAGAAAGGCCTCAGCCATGTATCTCCAATTAACCCTTTCCTTTTGCCAGCTGCACCCACCGTATGCCTGCAAACTTTTATTGCGAAGCAATACTACTTTAGGTCGCACTTCAGCCCGTTCCGTGGCGAGGCGGTGGTAGGCACCATTAACCTTTAGCGTGACCTCGCTGCGTGACGTCACACCACGTGACCTAGAGTGACGTCACACCAGCTGTGTAAAAACGGGGCCCGATCTCACGCCGTCGCGAGGCGAGGCGGTAGCCACCAACGGCGGCCTAACTCCCGCTCCTCTCACCAGGGGCGCTACGGTCAGAGTGACGTCACACCAGCTGTATAAAACAGCTCCGCTCCTCTCGCCAGGGCAGTCATACAGCCAGATGTTACGATGGTGCCTACGAACAAGGCAGCTCGGCAGAATGCAAAGAGGAGGCATCAGTGAGCTACGGAGACGGAAGAAGAACGAGAAGAACGACTGTCTAAGCGGCGTGCCCAGTATGGAGCTCGACGACAACGTGCAACCTCCTCTGTGGAAACAGCAGAAGCAAAGGAAGAAATTATGAGTTTGCCCGACAGTGAGTCCCACTCTACTAGTTCAGAACGCTGGAACGCGACTAAACGGCAGAGGCGTGTCCAAGAAACCCCGGAACAGCGGCTCGAGAAGGAACGTGCGTTTCGAGAGAAGGAAAACGAAAAGCTAAGAAAACAGCGTGCAGAAGAAACACCCCAGCATAGACAAGAGCGTTCGAAGAAAATTGCTTCGCAATCACCAGGCTTAACCAAGCTAAGCCACGGCCGTTTTTTTTAATCTCATCCGCCCAGCGAACTTTCTGCCACACCTTGCTACGATTGCCGTCTCTTGGGATCCGCTCTGTTACCTTCAGTACCACCGGTTATCTTGCCTTCGAATTACATGCCCTGCCCAAGCCCACTTCTTCCTCTTGATTTTGACTAGAATGTCATTAACCCGCATTTGAACCCTCACCCACTCTGCCCGCTTCCGGTCTCTTAACGTTACACCTCTCATTTTTCTTTCCATAACTCGCTGCGCTGTCCTTAACTTAAGCTGAACCCTTTCCGTTACCCTCCACATTTCTGTCCCGTAGGTGAGTACCAGCAAGATCAAGCTGTTGTATACTTTTATCTTGAGGTATATTACAGATATAACTCCCTGATAGTGGATTGCGTTCCTCTGTGCATCTTGTGCAGGCAGCTAGCTAGATTGATTAGAATATTCCTATGCTTTTGTAGCAAGAAATCACAGTTCCTCCTAAACGAAGAGCTAACTTGATTTTCACCGGTGCGAATATTTTCTTGCATAAACTGGTCGTCAGCCAAAAATATAACCATACAGACCTGCATTCTTCGGGGTATGCAGTGAAGGCTCACAATATCTTAGCTACACGAAATGTTGCAGGGCTGTGGATATATGCTACCTGCAGTGTCCTTTCTGAGGAGGTGTAGAATTCATGCACAAGTATTACTTGGGTGTGAACTTGACTTGTTCCACATATGAGAGCAGCGATAAAGAGGGCACTGTTTTCAGTCTGCTGATTCATTTTGAATTGGCAAAATATTCTCTGCCTGTTGTTTCATTTCTCAGGTTCGTTTATGTGGAGGTTGGCCACTTTGGGAGTGAGTCGGATGGCGGGGTGTTTGGCCGAAGCACACTCCAGGAATCAATTGAGCAGAACCAAAGAGGATTTCCCCCTGGCAAACATCTTGGAGCAGTTGGACACATGCCATACTTTCTTGTTGGGGACGAGGCTTTTCCCCTAAAGGCATATATGATGCGTCCATACTCAAGGAAAAGTATGTTTAATTGTTTTGTTTGTGCAAGTGCTTTGTGGCAGTAGCAGAAAGCACTATTTTTTATAGGTGTGACTGGTCTTTCCTTTTGACAAGCATTGTAGCATGAATCACATGAGCTAGCATTTTGTGATAGAATTGTAGTGTAAGATCAATCTCATGCTTCACTCAGTTTGGTTTCTAACTGCAGCGCTTGTATTTAATTTACGGTAGCCAGGAATCAGTTTAGATATTCGTTATGTTCAGATTGACCTGCGATATGGTAGCTGCCATAAATTTGGCGCACATTCTCTGCATGCTCAACGTGTTCGCACCTATGTCGTAGCTAACTTCCTGCATTCGGGTACTACTACAGCAGACAACTTGATTTGCCCCACCAGAATCATGCAAGTCTATGACACAAACGCACACATAGATGCGCACACATGCAAAGACTCAGTATAGAAGGACTCCCGAAAGGTTCCTACACCCGCGATTTGGCTATAGTTCCAATTAGATACCCATTTACCATGCCCAGCAAGCGTGTCGATTGGCTAGCATAAGGGGGTGCTTGCTGTTCCAGTCACTCGCACCAGGTGCCGCTACATCAAAACAAGTGTAGAAGAAAGTGGCATTACAGAAGCTGATACTGCATCTCAACACTGCTGTTGATGGCTTGTTAATCTGCACTTTTATTGTTTTCTACTCATGTTTCATACTGCAGGTCTTCCACCACTGTTTGCGATCACTGAACCAAGCCATTTTGAAGAATTCCACCAAAGAAGCATTTTCAATTACCGCCTCAGCAGAGCCCGTAGGGTAGTAGAGAACGCTTTTGGCATTATGGCCCAGAGATGGCGCATTCTGCGCCGTCCCTTCAAAGCAAAAGAAGAAAACACCCGTTACATAATCTTGGCATGCTTCAAATTGCACAATTTCTTAATCAAAGAATCTTCCAGCTCCCGGTCTACATACTGTCCTCCTGGAACAGCTGACCACATTGACTGGGAAGGCAGGATTGTCGATGGAAGTTGGAGAGCAGAAGACGACGGAAGCTCTGCACTGTGTGCCCTGCCAAACAAAGGCGGCAACTCAACCAGGTATTGGGAGCCTGCAGCAGGTTGTACGTCTCCTGGAAGCTTGTGCTCAGCAATTTTTCAGCCCTCTGTCGTTTACATGTTGTACATCGCATAGATGTGGTGGACATGCAAAGTGGCGCTTTTTGCTTTTGGTATAACTTTGTATTACATTCCTCTTCCAGACTTGCCTATGACGTGAGGGATAGGCTGTGCAGGTACCTTATCAGCGATGGCAAGGTACCATGGTAAGTGAACATGATAAAAGGGAACATAGATTGAACAGGCAAGATATTTCAGTTTTATTTGAACATAAACATCATCATCAGCTGCTGTGGTCCACCAATGCTTGCTTCATTTTCGCATACATTAAAACATCAATCTTATGCATAGCATTTAACTGCTGTGATCGGCTCAGTGATCGCAGCTTGATGGCGAGTGTAGCACAGAAATGGTGCGCCAGATCGTCCGTCTCCTGTTTTGGAGACTTCATTTGGACTAGGCGTTTCAAATATTCTGAAGCTACTTCCAAGTGTGGGTCCTCTGGAGAGCTGGAAGTAAAATTTTCCTTGTTAACTGCACCCATTTACATAGAGAAAGCATTGTTTATTTTACCTTTCTCCTTTTGAATTTCTTGCAAGCTTACGAGCTTTGGGTGGCCTAGGAAGCCTGCAAAGCGGATAAGAAAGTGAATGAGTTTAACAAATTTGCATCATAAGCACATTGCCTGTGCCAAAAAAAAAGCTATTATAAAGGCACGTATACCTTTCAGTGTCTGAGTCCACAGCTGTGCTCAGGAACCTAATTCTGCGTCAAAATTGTGTAATGCAGAGATGACTAGTTTTTCTTCACCTGTCATCTCGTGAATTTTCAGGTTCTGCAGGTCTCGGAAGTCCAGGCGTCCCAGGTGGACTTGGTGACTGAGCTGGCGTGCCGCAAATTTCTTGGGAAGCCATGCCAATGTAGGCTGTTGCGGATCACTTGTGTGGTCTTCTCCGTCACCCTCTGTATATGCAGTTCTGCAGCAACATGCGTAGTGCATTAGCAAATCACAGTGGTAACAAGTGACATCAATTTTATTTTACGAGTGAAATATTCGAAATAGTGGGTGAATACATGTCATCATTCTTCAACGAAGTACCCACTACGTTCAGTCCCCATGTGCCACCAGTTCACAAATGCTTGAATTCCACTAGGAGCTCCCTTATTCTGACTGGCTCCATGAAAACTCATGCTCAGCGTATTTCGCTTCATTTCAGAGCTTCTCGACACATGATACCTATTCGACGGGTCTAAATACATAATGACCTCTTGGTTTTAGGTCTGTTAAAATGGTAGAATGTGTAGGCCAAGTTGAAAAGGAACATTTCTTTAATTATTGTTATTGAATACATATCTTTCCTGTATTACTTGCAGTTTATACTTTGCGGTGTTGTATTTTCACAATTTGTACATTTTTGTTTGCTTGTTAGCGTTGTATCATAATAGTTTCTTGCTTTTCATCTGTGTGCTTTCTATACACCTTCTTTGCCTTACCTGAACTACTGCAATTTTTTTTATTTCCGAACAGGAGGTCCCTCGGACAGTATTACTTTGGGACCTCCGTCGGTAGCACTAATAACCCCATGTACTGAATGTACCACACATTGCAATAAATATGAATGAATGAAGTATTTCTTCACTGAAAAATCATTTTGACAAGACTGCAGGCTTCAAATGGTTCTCAATGCAGGCAAGAACACCAAATCACAGTACATATCTCGGTATGCATGTATCAGAGCATCCGAATCATTTGGGGGCAACAATAGTAGCAAATCTGTGGTTTTTGGCAACGACTACTGTCACCATTCTATGCTGCTGTATTTGCTCTCCAGTGCACAGCAGTGCACTGATCCCTAGTTACCATAGGCTTTGTGCTTCAATATATATCCGAATGTGATAATAGACATACACGCAGTTTATTGGATCAATGGAAAGCTGTTTTCATGCCCGTATCGCCAACACCGTGGCATCCACCATGTTAAGAGCAATGCAGAGCAAAGTCATGACCAAAGTTTGGCGCCACTTTGTAAATTACTGCCTGCCAATTATCTCGCATCTGTTGCTCTATTGCAGTTACATTGTCTGTTTGATGGCCACCTACAGTGAGTCGCAACTGGTGTAGCGACCAGTTTTAAACTTCATGTGCCACACATAAACTGATACAACGGACAGGAGCCTTCGTGCTGTGACATCATTCTGTAATGAATACTGGTTGTTTTTGCACTCACTAATGAAAATAATGACTGCACACTTATTTCCTCTCATGAATGCCTACAAGGATGCCATCATTCTGCTGCAGCTGCGACAAAACATTTTAAAACAAGCCTCGCATTTTAGTGCGGCCAATAGGAAGAAATTTTGAACCTACAACTTGTGTGTGATTCAACTCTGTTCTCTTATGTGTACAGTTCAGCTCTGTTTAATCACGGCTGCTTGGACTCTCATATGATGTCTGGTAATGAATACAGGCTTGTGTTACGCATAGTTTCTTGATGAATGTGTGTTCACACACGTGTTAACTGCTGCTTCAAAACGAAGAATGCTTCGAGTGTGCTTGAAAAGAACTTACTGCAGGACTACTCGAGTTGTTTACAGTGAGTGCTCTTTAACGTGAAAAGCCTAATAAATGACTACGGGCTCTGATGCATATGAAACGTAGCTGCATGTGCTTGTCTTGTTGGAAATATAGTTTCTGTTGTGAGCTTCGTTTAAAAATGCCATTATTATTAATATTCTTCCAGTGCTAAGAGTTGAAGTGGTGTTACTCACTCTTTTACGGCGCTGAATGTGAGATTGGTGCAGAGGCTGAAAAAATTAAAGAAAAAAAAGAATGGATAGCAATGCACCAGACAGTCTACAATGCATAGCACATGACATAATTTTCCTGAAAGGGGGTCATGCTGTGTTGAGCGTGCCCAGGTACTGTAGTTCTCACCACGATGATACCCGCATACAAGTAACATTTTCATAACACTGTTGCCAAATTCACATTTAAAGGCATTTTGAACATGGTCATGTAAAACATTCTGCTGTGCTGTCAACATGTACGTATAACAGCGTTTTCAGAGCGGTTACATAGAGGTGCGTGCTTGTTCTCTATTCGTGTTTATAGGCTCTTATCCGAGACATGCGTCTCTCGCCTTATTTTCTACATCAAAATGCGCTATAAATGTTTCAAAAGGAACACAATTTTTGAACGTACATTGGTTCTGGCGAAACGGGCTCCATAATAGCTATCATGGAGTCAAAATGCCGCCACTTTATGGTGGGGATATCTGATGTCCCCGCACCACTCTTCATTTTGCTTTTAATGAGGTTGCGCTGCTTTATGAACGTATCCTTCAGGTTCTTAAATTTCTTCTGGCAAGCTATACGTGCAGCAAAGGATACTTTTTTACACACACCTTTATTCAGCTGTGCATCACTGCGCAAATAACATGCAGCACATACTGCATAGTTATTCTTAGATAGCATGCAACACTGGCGGGTACCTAAATACACAAATGCGTTTTCTGGGCATTCAGCAACAGATGCTATTGTTGGCGGTCCAAAACTTTCCGAATTGACTGCACTAGACTTTATGCAGTGATCGTTTCCGCGCCTTTGGTCAATCGCTGCGCACTGGTAAAACGGCCTCGCGCCAAACAAGAGCACCGTTATTTTCCTAAATAGTCAGCTGGGTGCTAATCACAGGTACATACAATCGGTTTTAACTAGCGGTTTATTTCGAAAAAGCACGTTTCGGCCGTCAAAAAGCTTTTCAGAGCCTGTTTGTTAAGGGGTTAATGCATATCGCGGTTCATTACGATTTCATGAGCCCCTATGCTGACGCCTCGATCAAAGCTATATATGCTACCAGGCAGCATTCAGCCGTGCACAAGTCTCACTTTTATGCACGGGTAAAGGCGCGCTTGTATCAAGATAATTTCCAACGCCAGTACTAAGTAACTCATTCACTGCAAGCTGTGACAGACTTTACGATGTAAACAAGACGTGCATGCGGGCAATATTGCATACATACTGCTCATGCCAAGGGCTGCTCCAATCTTGCTCCAAAGGTGGTCTTTTAAAAGGTTGTCTTTGTGTTGTGGGTGCCGCTTGTCATAAAGCACGCGATAATTCTTGACGGCATCGATCAACATATCCGTTGTTTGCTGCGATGTCGGTGACGCGGTCATTACGACGATGTGTTGCTGAGAGTCCTGCGAGTGCACGAACGCCATCTTGCTCTACCGGCAGAAGCAGCTTCCTCGCCATCCTATTGGCTGACGAGATTCGGCGGATTTTTTTCCGGCGGAAGAATTCGGTCCTGGACCGATCGGGCTTTCCGGTGGGTATTCCGGCGGAATCACTGCAGCGGCAGCGGATTCCGCTGGCTCTCACCGCCGAATGTCCAAGTGTGAACGCGCCTTTAAGGAAGGGACCGAGTGAGTGGGGCCGGCGGAGGAGCGCCGCCGTTTTGGCGTGCGAGAAAAGAGGGAAGAGCGCGAATGCGCGGAAGTTCAAATTTTGTCTGCATATAACTCAGCTGCCACAAAAAGCATTAAAATAATTCTTGCTGGGGGATAATTATAAACCGTCGTGTTTTAACATCCCAGACATATCGCATCTTTATTAAGACCCCCTTTCTGTGTCCCTTTAAGTGTAAATGCTATTACGTTACTACACTTGGTGATCCGGAAATGTTAACCATAGAATTGTTTGCTTTTTCCTGACCTTTTATCTCTTCATATTTCACTGCACCCGCCTGTATATGAACATTTTTGCTCAGCAACGAAATTGTCCATAGTAACAATGCTTGACTGTATTCCTGTCCGCGCAGTGTGAAACAGTGTGAACATTTTTTGAAAAGAAATTGACCGACGATGACAATACTCGGTAAAGCGAAGTTTGAGAGGAGCTATTCAGGTATTTTGATTTAGCGATATGCTAAGATAAATAATTTGTGGCAGACATGTTTCTATATACATGCACTTAGAACTTAATGTGTATTTTTCTACACATAACCATCTTGCAGTTCGCACTCAATATTTTCCTAGTTCTTGGTTGTTATAAAGGAGGCACGGTGATGACACCTGCCTGCAAGGCTGTCGTGCTAAGTCGACCTGCTCTTGAGCACCACTTGGGCGCGTCTGTTTTGAGCAAACATTTCATCACGGACAGTTGCACATTTCTCAAGTTGTCTGTAAGTGTACATTGTTACCGCGTTAATAGCTCTTGTCTACGGCTCTCTTTTAAGATTTACGTTCACATTAATGCACTTTGCTGTCTGCTTGATCAATGCACCCTTAAACTCCCTCTAAAAATTATGAGACAACTGCGGCATCCGCATTGGAGGAATGCGCACCAATTTACACCTCCTCGCCCCTTTGCCTCTGTTTACTCAAATTGCCGCCTCTCTTTCAAATTTGGCGCCGCGCTTTAGCTCCGCCCACATATGGTGTATTCAAATCTGGCGCCACTTTCGCTGTCGCCCCGCCCACTTTTTCGACACTTTTGGCAATAATTAATTAGCGAATTATCGCACATGCACCTCAAGATTTCCCCTGCAGAATATTTTTGACGGTCTATCTAATGCAACCATTTTTTCCTTATAACTCAATTCGTTCGAACGTTATTGTAATGACAAGCTCGTGCTGACACAAAATCGCATACATAGCGATACAATGCTTACGCATTAATATTCACTCATACCCATCTCTCACATTATCTGAAATATACATTGAATACACTCGTAACCTAACAGACAGTGTGAAATACCACCTGACATAGATATATCTCCTCACTTTAACTAAGCTGTCCCAATGTCCCTGCATGGTCTAAGGGTTGAATGTCTGACTCGGGATCCAAAACTGCCAGGTTCAAATGCTGGGAAGCGATTTCCATCTCTCCAATCTACCACCTGCTCGCCGTAGCAGGTGGCATTTCGCTCTGCTACTGCCTGCCACAGCTGGCACGTGGCGTGTCAAGCCACTGACTAGGAATCTAGAAAAAGGTGCCTGAGCCGCGCTTTAAATACAACAGGAGTTAAGGAACAGCGACTAAGAGCTGAGGCCTAAAAACAGCAGTTTATATTTTTGATCAATTGGCCTAACATGCGTAAAAAAAGAAGGACGATGCTGCAATTAAAATGGGAATTATGTGTGTGTTAAAAATGTCTTAAGTTTTGCAAATTGTCACATTATCATTTTATTATGTAATGCCAAATGGTCCTGGCTGTATTAAAAAATGGAAACAGTGAAAAACACCTTATAAAAGAATAACGTAGACTCTGTGCATTTAAATTGTTAAATAAGTATTGCAGAAATATTTAAGACGGGTCCCTTGAAACAAAGCATGCACCATCAATGTGGAGGTTCTTATGATTCATGCCTAAGGTAGTGTTGTGTTCTTATGCTAAAAGAAATGCTTCATGCTACGGTCGTGCATTGCATTCTTTGATCATGCGCAGGACATGTCCATCAAGCAACCTGGTGCGACCGGGCAGACCCTTGTGGTGCCATGAAGCCACTCCGAAAAACTGGCGGGCACTGCAGCAGGAGTCCTCGAGAAACTAGAGAAGCTTTCAAGAACAACTTCTGCAATGAAATATAAGTTAGCTGGCAGTGGAAACTTGTGTCCAGCTGAAATGGAAATCTGCGTTTATTCCTGCCTGTCGATGACATTTGACACTTCAACTGGACTACTATGCCGTGACAAGTTAATTTTTACGATGGCCTGATGAACGTTCAGGATGGCCAACTATCGCTCTGGCCCTAGAGGTATTTGGCAGACAGCATGCGCCATCATGCTGCCAAATCCGGCGCATTGGTCATTGGCTCCCAGCCGTAGCTGACTCCTCTGTAATGTTTCTACCGCTGACAACAGCAGAACTTCTCTTTGTTCTCTTTCTTCTTCGTCACTTCACCTTCTCTTTTTTACAGGCCTTAAAGTCCCACCGCTGCTCTGCTGTGCTGGCTGACTTGGCATTGCACAAATTTGTGGGGAACAAGGAGTATCTATTTCGGATCTGCAGATTCGTTGTTGCAGAGCTCGCACTGCCGTTCAATCTCCAAAAACAAAGGGACGAAAATCATGTCAAAGCAAGACAGGCTGCACTGTATCTTATTTAAGGTATGAGGCCACAATTCAAACATAGTTTTGCTAGTATTAAAATTCCCAAGGCTACTCATGTGCGCTGCAGTGAAGGGTTTCATCTTAGCTTTTTAAAGTGCACTGTCACCGCAGTAAACAGATGTCTTGCTTTTCGCCTCCATCGAATAGCGGCCACCGCGGCTGGGGTTCAGCCCGCATCCTTGGGTTCTGCAGTCGAGCACCCTAACCATTGAGCCACCGTACCAGTACTAACTAGGATTTAAAGGCTAATTTATCCCGTACAGTAATTCACAATGCTCAAAGCTGCATATCGAGTATGCGAAATGGTGTAGTGCAGGGTTACTAATTAATTTTGACCACCTGGTCTCTTCTGCACTGGTATAACCCAGCAAAATTGCCATTTTTATGTGCTGCTTTCCCCAAAATGAAGCAGCCATGGCCGGAACTTGATCCTTCTTCATTGGACTCAGCAGCCATTAGCCACTGATAAAGATATTGAGATGAATGCTGTGGATGTATTCTTAGAAAAATTGTATGATGTGAAGAAGAAAAGGTTGTACAATAATGCCATCTGTGGAAGAATGAGTTGCAAGCTGAAATTTGTGATGAATGTTGTTTTAGTTCCCTGTGTTTGTTATGTGAGGAATGCGCATGAGTACCAAATAGCTTTTCAATATTATTCCTGATAAACAGAATACCACTATTAACATAGAAGAACAAAAACTGACCTTAAAGGGCCACTGACCAAGGTATTAAAAAATGAAAAAATAAGCCGATTGCTTCCATGGGGATTCGGAGATAGTACACAAAATACTATAGTAATGCGCACACCGGGAAGCAGCAAAAACAAAAATCACAGCTCACTGAATCATTTCGGACATCCAAGCCTCCTCATCCTCTGCCCTGGTCGCCGAACCTCGTCGATGACATGCCAGCAGAAAGAATGTCCATTTCAGCCACCTCTATGCGACCGATGTGCGAAGGGGGGGGAGGCGTAGACCACGCATTTTGTGTCAGACACTCATGCACTTTTATCTCATCCCTTTTGTTTTCACGCATGTGCACAGCCAGTTCGTGCTCAGAGTCCATGCACGTTTCAGAATGTTTTGTGCGCTGCGCTGTTCCTGCATCCTCCCCTTTGCTCGTAGAATTGACCGCTCTGTACATGCACTGCTGCTCGCTCGCCTGATGTTCAGTAGTTCATGCAGCGGAGAAAATGCCGGAATGTTGTCACGGCGGGGCCGTGCTGTACATATGTGACGTACTCCACGCCTCCTGCTAAACACGGAGGATGAGGCGAATTTCGTTTGCAGACGCCAGACGACCTAGCAGGGGGTGAAAGTACTCTATGAGACAACTGAAAAAAGAGGAACACGACAAAATAGGTTTATTGCAAAGGTTGTAACCCTGCTAATTATTAATCTTATCTTAAAAAGAACATATGCAGGTGTGCGTTCAGGGCTTATGCCTAGCAGTTATTGAGGCAGAAAACATTTTCTACTGGAGTGTGGGCAGTGGCCCATCAAGTCATGTCAAAGGCAACTCTTTTGAGCCAGTAGTACAACCGCCAAAGGGCATGCCCCAAAGCCGGTGTGCGACTTACTCTAGAAAGATATTGCAATCCGAAGGCGTTTGTGTTACGCCTTAATTTTCTTGATTTTTGTTTGAAATTCCGTTTTCTTTTCCCAATATTTATTTCAAACATAATTTTTTTTCGGGTGCTATCACCACTGAAAAACTTTCAAAACAGTGATTTTTAATTCGAAATTCATGTATAGCGCATCCTAATTCAGGCCGAATTAGTCACTGGGTCTGCACCAAACCCTCCCCAATCTCCCACTATGGTTATGTGCCATTTCCAATTGCGGAACAACAGCAACATAAAAATCAAAATGCACAGATCTAAATTACACTAGGTTTGTAGCTGGAGGAGGAGGAGGATGAAAAACTTTATTTATATTTGATATTAAAATTTGTTATTAGCGGTCGCGGGCTGTCTTCTTCATCTTCCGATGAGTTATTGCAGCCCGTCTTAACAGGGTTGGGGCCCCTGGTCCAGGGCTCCACTGAGGTATGCCGCCAGGTAGGCTCTCCGCACCAATCCTCGCTGGAGACCATCCCCTCCCACTGTTCCGCACTCGGGTTTTTGTTTATTGCAGCTAGATCCTTGTTTTTCTGACACACCCACGTTATGCGCATTAACGTGGGTTTTTCTCCACACCACGGACATTTGCTGCTGTATTGCGTGGGGTAGATTTTACTTAAGGTATTTAGATTGGGGAAAGTCCCCGTTTGCAGCAGCCTCCAGCCTACTGCATCTTGTTGGTGTAGGCTGTTATGGGGTGGCGTATATTTGAGTCGCGTTCCCCTGTGATAGTTTAGAATGTCTGAGTAGCTCAGGGGTACCGGGTCTGCTGCTGGGTTGTGAGCTGCAGCATAATGCAAAACACAATCTGTTGTTAGATAAGGGCGTTGAAACACTCATTTATGGATAATTTTTTTGCAAAGCAATAAGAGATTTGGTTGCACCTTATACCTCCATGTGTTTATTTCTATGCCCTTTTTTACGGTTCATAGAATTCTTGAGTATTTACTGGTTATGCTTTGTTAAACTGTTGTTTCCTTCCCTATTCTTGTTTGTGCATTTCTCTTTGGGTGTAAGTTTCTTTATGCATGGTTATGTTCATATTTGTTGTGTTCTTTTCTTCTGCAGTAATCTTATTTCTGAGGTGTACTGCACTTGTTCAATCTTGATTATATAATATGCATCTGCTGCTCTCCTTACAAAGTGTTCTCTTTTGTACTTTTTAATGGAGTGTCCCATTGCAGTTACAGACTGTGGAATCCTTATCAGTACATCTTAAGGAATGTGTGCATGACTTGTAAGCCATAATTGCAATAAACAAAGAGGTACCTTGCGCTAACGTTACACGGGCGCGGAAATGCAAAACACAGTTCAAAGGCTTTTAATAACTACACGGCATGGTTACCGCTGTGTCACTGGAGACATGTCAAAATGTCACAGTGCAAGCGGTCACATTCGTTCAGGATGTAAAGCCGTAAAGAGGCACCAGTATGTTGAATATTCATGTTTTTTTCATACTGAGCAATGCCTGTTCTGATGCTTCTTTTGAGAAATCAAGCTAAAAGGCATACATTTTGTTCTGTTCAACTGAACATTTTGCAAACTCCATAAATTTTCGATAGTTTCGACACATAGGTAGTGCTGAGATCAGGCAACGCAGTCGTGCTTCATTAACATGTACACCTTAGTTCCCAAGCCAAGCGATCCATAAAGGAAGTCATCTGTGAAAATAGAACCTTTTGGGGTCAACGTAATCTCGTCGTATTGAATGGGGACATCATCACCATCATCAGCCTTACTACACCCACTGCAGGGCAAAGGCCTCTCCCATGTCTCTCCAATTAACCCTGTCTTTTGCCAGCTGCATCCACCCTCTGCCTGCAAACTTCTTAATATCATCCGCCCACCTAACCTGCTGTCACCTCCTGCTACGCTTACTCTCTCTTAGAATCCACTCCGCTACCCTTAAGCCATGAGAGTAAAATATGGACTTCTTTAACTATATTTTCATATTGTATTTTGTCATTAAAAGAGAAAAACAACTTGAAAGCAACACTAGTCAGTGAACGCCGAGAGAGAAGTCCATCGCCCAGGGCCGTCGGCCGGAATACCTTGGGACACATAGCAGCAATGGGTTCACTGATATGTCCTGCTGGAAGCTAGGGTCTGGGCTGCAGAGCAAAGCCTCCCAGGATTCTAGAGTGCGCGAGCTATTGCACCTAGACAGGCATGTCCACACTATGTGGACCAAAGTTGCTGCCCCGTCGCAAAGCTTGCGCTGGGATCTGAAGACTTCAGGGTGCCACTTTCAGTAGAGTACTCGCTTGGGAAAAACCCCCGTCCTTGATTTTCTCCACATAATCTCCTCTTTCTTATTGAGCTTTCTGTCCGCTGGAGGATAAATTTGTCGATTTACTGTGTACTACAGTGCGATTTCCTGATATGAGCGCATGTCATCTCTGATGGTTATAGTTTCGGTGACTTGGGAGGTCCCAGGAGTCGACCGGTAATTGAGACTTCTGGCGACCGAATGAGCCTCCTCGTTTCCTCTAAGTCCTTGGTGAGCTGGTGCCCAAAGGAGCAGAACCAGTTCCCTGGGTCCTCCTTCCCTATTTAATATACGAAAAGCAGTCTCCGTCACCTCCCGATTCATAAATTCTTAAAACGTTTTTTGAATCGCTGATGACCGCATTAAACCTCCTTGGCTGCGGGCCATGGCTATGGCCACTTCTCTGCTTCTACGGTCTTGACGCCACAAACTGTGCAGCATGCCACCAAGGTTCAGTCTTCCCTAACCGCCACAAGCGCGTGTGCCGCTTTGAACTCGTATACTGTAGCGTCTGTATAGAGGACGCCCTGTCAACCTGCATACCTAGTTTGTAATGCCTCTGCTCAGTCTTTACGTCTGCCTTCGTGAAATTCAGGGTGCATGTTTCTGGGCAGCGGAGGAATTTTAATCGTGTCTCTGATTTGTAGCGGTGTGTCTCTTGGGTGCACATGCTCCTGCTTGAGCTTGTAGACCAATCTGTCTAAAATTTTCCTCCCTGTTTTAGATCCGAGTAGTCTTTCATGCTGCGCGGTAACGGCAGCCTCAGTCAGCTCCACGAGAATGTTCTAGACCCCTAGCTTCACGTCTGTCAGTAGACAAGTTCGGGGGAAGTCCGAGTGCCACCTTGACACTTATTACTGATTTCTAGCTTGTTCCGTTCCACTGTGGTTAGATTGAAGTAGGGTGCCACGTACACTATCCAACTAATTACGAAGGCTTCTGCAACTCTCAAGAGATTCGCCTCCTTCATCCCAGCGTGCCTGTTTGCTATTCGTCTGAAGGGATGACGTGTTTGATTTGCGCTGGCTTCTAACCTAGCAAACGTTTCGTGTTTCTTCCTGCTCACCTGAATTCTAAGCCAGAGGACGCGGATACTGACAACTGCGGGGGTCTCTCCGCCGGTGACGTGCAAGCGAATGTCAGCCTCGCGCTTTTGAAGCCATCATTTTTCGGGGGGCATGAGGAACAATGCTTCCGACTTGTAGGCTGAACACTTAAGTCCTTCTGGTTTCAGGTACTCTTCAATAGTGTCAGTTGCATTTTGCAGAGAGCTTTCAATTTGCCTGTCACCTCACTTGTTTATCCATAATGTTAAGTCTTTCGCCTATATGGTGTGGCTTAGATTCTCAATTTCCGCCAAATATTCCAGGAGTCTGAACATCGCTATGTTGAAGAGCGTTGGTGATAACACTGACCCCTGTGGCGGCCCCCTATTACTCAGTGTAATGTCCTCAATGGAGTCTTCCCCTAGCTTGAGAGTGGCTTTCCTGTTCGTAAGAAAGTCCTTGATGTAGTGGTACACTTTCTTCCCGACATTGAGTTCAGATTCTCCAAGATTGACACGTGTCTCACATAGTCAAATGCCTTTCGCCACATGCAGCCCCACGATCACTCGTGTCTCGGGTTTGCTGTTCCCTAATTTGGTTCTTGAGCTGCAGCATCACGTCGCATGCCAACAGCTTTAGTCTGAAAACGATCATGGTGTCCGGGTACAGCTCATTTCCTCTGTATACTTATTGAGCCGCGTTTGAACGACGTACTCCGCCAGCTCACCCAAGCAGGAGGTGAGCGATATCAGCCTCAGGTTCTCGAAGCCCGGTTTCTTTCCTGACTTGGGCATTAAATGAGGTTTCTGAGTTTCCACTCCAGGGTATCGTCCCTTTCACCCAGCAGTCCTGCATGTACGTTGCGAGGTTGGCGATGGACCTGTCGTCTAAATCAAGCAACATTCTGTTGCTCACTCTATCCGGCCCTGCTGCTGACTTAGTCCAATATTTTATTCTGTGCATAGGGGCAGGCAGTGAAGTGGTCAATAGTCAAAAGCTGAGAAGTTTCAAGTGTGTTATTGTGGTTGCCATTATTTTTGTAATATTTCGATAAAGTTCGAAGGGGTCCCGAAAGAGGCTGTGATGTAACAAAGCAGCACAGATAACAACCATTCATGCAACATGGCAAATGACGGGGCCTTTCGGCCAGGAACAATGACACTAGAAGGCATGAAGCCACAGAACAGCCATCATGCTAGCTTTTGTACTCCTTGGCGGTGGTGTTCAGCACTCAAATACAGGAATGGAAATATTTGGTTGGGGAAGTCAATATTGTGTTATCCGTGCTATTAATTTTAATGTAACGTGATTCCTAAGAGGCTATGCGCATTTTCACCCTGTCCAACATTTTATTCTGTGCTTAGGGGCAGGCAGTGAAGTGGTCAATAGTCAAAAGCTGAGAAGTTTCAAGTGTGTTATTGTGGTTGCCATTATTTTTGTAATATTTAGATAAAGTTAGAAGGGGTCCCGAAAGAGGCTGTGATGTAACAAAGCAGCACAGATAACAACCATTCATGCAACATGGCAAATGACGGGGCCTTTCGGCCAGGAACAATGACACTGGAAGGCATGAAGCCACAGAACAGCCATCATGCTAGCTTTTGTACTCCTTGGCGGTGGTGTTCAGCACTCAAATACAGGAATGGAAATATTTGGTTGGGGAAGTCAATATTGTGTTCACCGTGCTATTAATTTTAATGTAACGTGATTCCTAAGAGGCTATGCGCATTTTCACCCTGTCCACCATCTGGGCAGTGAGTTTTCATTAGCTAGGTTAAAATGAATACAAAAAGTCGGGTTGTTAAAAAATTCCTCATACCTCGAGCCGTGCACGTTAAAGAATGTTGTATTGATGGGGCAAAACAGTACACCAGTCTAGACATTGTAATATGGCCTGCAGCAAATCTCTGTTCATGTAATCTGTGTAGGCCAAAACGATTTGTTTCAGGCCAGCTTGATGGAAGGCGTGATGCGCCGTTGATTTCATAAAGGCTGCCAGTTTTCATCCTCAAACATGCTTTATCAGAATGAGTTTTGAACATTATTTCAAGATTCAGTGACATAACACTTTTTCCTGAATGCTCAAAAAAGAGAGGTTTTACTCGTAATGCAGCTTCAATACAACTCTTTAAGAAACGCCCCCTGCATACTCGGCAGCTATCAAGGAAAAAACACAACATACCTCCTCTTCTTCCTGCGTGTGGAGTGTTGCAAAACTTGGCTGCGACGAGCAGGAGCTAGCCAAGAATATCAGGCTTCTGTAGCGAGCCCAGTTCGGCTGATATATGCCGTCGGGGCTTGCGCTGGAGCGGGCTTTGATCCGGTGCCTCTCACACATAAACTGCGTTCGCTAGTTCGCGAACCGCGCACCCACTTGGGCAGCTGAAAAGGAACGTCAGAAAAGGGAGCAATGGGTACAGCGTGGCAGTTAAATAAAGTTGGTGGCTGCTGTCTCACTTCTCCTGCGGACTACGCCCAGTCACATAGTTAATGCAATAGGTGGTCGGGAAGTCACAACGCCACACCAACCAGACAAGCAGTGCTAACATTATGGAGTGGGGGTACAGAAAAAATATGAACAGACGCCACGGCGTCAGATATGGTCGCCGGTACTCTGCGCGACGTGGTAAGTTTTCGTACGTACCGGTGAATTGGCCTCCCAGTGCCTCGCATATCTCCGCGTAGGCTACTTCTTTAATGTCACGGCGGTGGTAATAGGATCTTTTATTTTCAATAGCAGGCGACGCTCTTCGGTTAGGGAGCTCAGCTCCGCTTCACTTGCGAAGAAAATGTTCCTGCAGTCACTCTTGTGCGAGGTGTCGAAGGTACCGTTTCAAACGACCAGCGCATGCTTAACCTGCCCAAAGAAGGGTTAAAGCTTACCTCTTTGGTAAAAGCAATGTTGACACGATGCCAGTGCGGCTGTCATGATAACCTAAAGGTTTAGTAAGCGCCGAGATGTGTCCGAAATTTATTCTCCGCTGGCTGGATATGGAAGCGGGACCTTGTTTCGACAATATTTTTGCTCGACGGCCGATCGATCTCGCGAGGACATGGTCAGCAGACTGGTTTTGTCGGCGTCGCGGGCATCAAAGCACTTCCAACGTGCCTCTTTTAAAAGGGACGCTTCTAAAATTCATCCATCTAGCCGTAGTGTTTTAACGAGCGAACTCAAGAAGTGTCCAACGTCCCCTTTGCGCGTGGATTTTATTTTCAATCGCAAATTTTAGCTATAAAATTACAATATTGAGGTAATCACACATCGGGAATGCGTCTAGAACCACCCAGACCCGCTTGTGAATTAGCTCTCCGCTATCCGTGATGCGACAGAGTGTATAAATAACATAGCGTCTATAAGAGAAACTCATATCTACAAGGATTCCTCAGCTGCTATTAAACAATTCAAAAGAGTTACAAAGACACTAAGTATCCCTCAGCAGATACATTCTCTCATTATGAAAATGATGAAACGCATTCAGATAAACTGGACACAAGAAGACACTCAGAATATGAACCACAGGAAAGCAAACGCCCGCACTCAAAACCCCAAATGCGAATGCCTCCCCGACTAGCCTTCCCCAATAGCCTTCCCTTTTTATCTCCGCTCCTCTCTTCCCTTCTTGCCGTCCTCTATAACTAGAAGTATACTTTCTCTGATATTAGCGTGCACACACTCCCTCCCTCATAAATAACCGAGATTAGCGACGCTATTCCTTGTTAGGTTAAGGGCTGGGGTGTCCCTTACTCCATCGGTGACTCCATGGCCGGGCTCGAACAATCGCGTATCGCACCCGCGAAGGGACGTCAGTATTGTTGACTTCACTGAACTCGCTGCACGGCGTCACATGGAAGTAGCAAAACTAGCAAGACAGCGGCCTTCACGTATGAAGCTCCCATCCGCGCCTGGCACACAGGGGGAAGGGGGGGGGGGAGAGGTTACTGAACTGTGCGACACCAGCGCTAATCCATTCAGGCTTCGGCGACGACTCGCCACTGTACACTTGCCGCCACCACGTGCCTTATCACTGTTCCCGCACACTGCTGCGGCTGCTTCCGTCGCACAAGCCTGTCTCGCCGCCACGTCCTCTGTTGACCAGCCGTGCACAAGGGGGAACGTTCTTCCATTGTACCCAGGCAGGCTCGAGAAAATTGCTCGTTTCCTGTCTTGAGACGACCTTGCGGCAGGCGTCGAACTTAACAGACGAAATATCTCTTATCGTGTACCTCTCTTATGGCACTCTGGTATAGGCACATACTTTCAGTTAGTTGACACCGACGGAATAATCGGCGACAGGCGAGTGTAATAAGACGGTCGCACGAATATGTTCAGCGGCATTTCACTCTGGTATAGGCACATACTTTCAGTTAGTTGACACCGACGGAATAATCGGCGACAGGCGAGTGTAATAAGACCGTCGCACGAATATGTTCAGCTGCATTTCACTCTGGTATAGAAACATACTTTCAGTTAGTTGACACCGACGGAATAATCGGCGACAGGCGAGTGTAATAAGACGGTCGCACGAATATGTTCAGCTGCATTTCACTCTGGTATAGGCACATACTTTCAGTTAGTTGACACCGACGGAATAATCGGCGACAGGCGAGTGTAATAAGACGGTCGCGCGGACATGTTCAGCTGCATTTCACTTGAAGAATAGTTCAGCTCCTTAGCTGACGTTCTTCTAAACCGCATTCTTCTGCGATTACGTAGCACGTTTCGAGAAACTCGGTTCATGCAATAAATTACACACTTTGGTACAATGGTACAATACTGTGAGCGTCCTACAAAAACTTTGTGGTTTTCCTCCCATGCTTAAATGTACTCCCGTAGAGATGACAATTTTTTTGTACAGGCGCACGTTGGTATATCTAAGACTTGTTCTATAGCAGCACTTCCAAACACTAGTTGTCGGTTTCATATTTTTGCGTCAAATTCGCAGGTCATTTTGCGTAATACGGCATAGCCGCTAATGAATCTAGATATTTGCCATTTATTGCTGATATATTCAGATGTTTTATTCTTGCTTTCTGAAAAGCTGAACGGATAACTATAGAATAAAAACATGCTTGCCCTTCTTTGTTATAAATTTTAAAAACGATTTCTACACATAAAACCATCGAATAGCAATTTATTCTCAAGTTTTTTTTATTTGTGTACACCTCAGCTGATGAAAACACTGAGGCATAAAAATCTAGTTCACTCATAACTGGCTTACTCGCTTGGCCGAACTATTTCTGATGCCGTTCGTGATTTTGCGTGACTGTACTGGTGTGATTAGTGAAAGTTCTAAATTTTGACTTATACTCGGCATGAAGGAATCATTGGAGTGACTTGAGAGCGTACGGCAGCGTGAACTGCTACTACATCATCTGATGCATCGAGTGCACAGACCGCCAACTTTCCAACTGCAGTCCACAACCTCAGCAGAACTAAACTATCTTTTGAGTTCTGAACGGCCCTTGAATCCGTTGTGTAATATTGCTAACTTCTGTTCAGTGGAACTAACGGTCAAATGAACTGCCGCTAAAGATGCCGTATATATGACAGAGGTATATGGTTAACACTACCTGAACGTAAACACAACAACCATCACCACCAGTCACCGTTGACTAGTTCGCAGAGAACAAAGGAGGGCCTTCCTGACCCGCCAAATCGTTGACTAGTTCGCAGAGAACAAAGGAGGGCCTTCCTGACACGCCATATAACCTGTCCAATACTGTGAGCGTCCTACAAAAACTTTGTGGTTTTCCTCCCATGCACTCCATGCTTAAATGTACTCCCGTAGAGACGACAATCTTTTTTTGTACAGGCGCACGTTGGTATATCTAAGACTTGTTCTATAGCAGCAGTTCCAAACACATGTCGGTTTCACATTTTTGCGTCAAATTCACAGGTCCTTTTGTGTAATACGGCATAGCCGCTAATGAATCTACATATTTGCCTTATATTGCTGATGTATTCAAATGTTTTCTTCTTGTTTTTTGAAAAGCAGACTCAAGAATACTGTCTTTCCCTACAAAGGTGGCAATGACCGCTCAACTAGTGACACCGAGAATGGCGTGCCGCACTGCATCGAAGCAAAACTTTAACGACGCACATTCTACTAATGGGGGTACTTTTTCTCGCAATTGTTTTTTGAACAAAACTACATGGCTCTCTGGAATGCTGCGTCGACAAATTGCTGCTCAGACGTCTACACATAAGTTGCGAGACAGCGCAAGAAGTGTTTTCAAAGCTTTCTAACAAGTTTCACAATGCTTTTTTCAAGATATAAATAAAAAATTATATATTCATTACGTCCACTAATAAGTGGCGAGGTATTTTATTCCATAGCGTCTCTACATTGGAAAAGAACACTCGAAGGTTGCAGATAGAGGCTCCTTTCGAATTTCCAGATACCATCTTCAAGTTGCAGCTGCGCAAAAAAAAATATTTTTGTTCGTCTGCCGATAGAAACAAAAAGGGCAACCTCAAGAGAAGTCAGAAGGCACTCCTCGGGCACCGCTCTTGCGTTTAGCACTGTATATGCTGATAAAACATTGTCGACGTATATACGAAACCATAACCTTGAAAGTGAGCCCTTAATCTCACGTCTGATGAGCTTGTCAGATGGGAGTAAACTTAGATACACTTGGAGCAACGTCCACGCTGATAACTGTGGCAGCTTCCAAGAGTAGGGGAGGCGTCATCGCTAAGGGTCGCAGAATGCCATGCCCGCCCGTCTGTATACTAATAAATTTTTGTTGGTATTTGAGAACATTCCACACCTGGCATGGTCAATCGACCACTCACATGCGCGAAACTTTCCATATTGGTCGGTGTGTACGCATCGATGTTCTTCTGCTGACTTGAGAACCATTTCTGCCTCACATTTTCGCAAGCATCTACCACAAGATGTTCCCTAGCTGGTCAATTCTGACCGTCACTTTGCTACGCTTACAAAGGATGAAGCGTTATACCTACTGAAAAAAAACACTCCGAATTGGTTAAATTTAAAGTTTATGCTCAATGCAGCACGCTCGAACATAAACCTCAATCTAATGGTTTCGGTTGATGAGGCCAAACGCAAGAACAGCAGCCACGGAAGTTCAGCGCGGAAAATTTAGCTACAATCGCTATTTCGGTGGGCTCTACAATCTTAGTTAATGTTTAAAGCATTCGTTGTTCTGAGCCTGGGCGTAAGTAAATAATAAACACCTGCCCTGAAGCAGTGTCTCGATAGCTCCAATGAACGAAATTATATATAAACTGAGGGTTTGTATCTACACTGGCATAGGTAGTTCTCCTTCCGCGGTGCACTGCTGCCGTGCGCGCATGCAACCTGCTCGTCAACACTGCTGCCCACTTAATCATTGACACCTCATTTCTGTAATGAAGATAGGCTCAGAGTTTTTATTCACTGATTTTGAGAAAAACTTCAAAGTGCTCCTCTAACAAGAGTTTTTCAACCCTTGAAATACGCGCTTAAAAATTTCAGACAGCCAGCCGTTAAATTAGTAAGAAAAAATGAGTCTCCTGGGTATTGTACGCGCTGAAAATAACTACTTATTCTGTATACGAACAATGACACTTGTAATTCCTCCTAAGCCATCTGTGCTACAGGCAATAGCTTGGAAGTAAAATTTTATTTTTATATTTTATACTATTCATGCCCGCCACTGCCTATATAAACAAAGCATCTCCGCTCATCTTCACATGCGTAGGGAAGCCAGTACAAGAGAGTAGAGCATGATGCGCAGTTCTTCCTTTGGCCTATTGGTTCTGGGCTATGGTAAGTTTTTTTTGTTATTTCAGGCTCCCGAAGAACTGAGAGAAGTGTGAAGAATGCCCATATAACTACGCCAACATAGGCAGTTTTCAGATTGAGTTTTAACGTGACATCGTTAAGGAGCTCTTGCCGCAGAAAGGCCTGCGTCGGCGTCGTTGTCCATGGGATGGGTGAAAATTTCATATAAAATCCAAGAGACGCAACCTACGCAGCAGGTGTGTCACGTAGGTCCCGTGACCTTGCAACGTCATCAGAGCTTGCCCACCAGGTTCTAAGCAAGCAGCTCGCCGTTGCACGTGGTGGTTAAGTTAATGATTGGTCGTGAGAGGTTGCTCGCGAAGAGCAACCTATATCTCACAAGAACAGCAGGTGGCAGCACCTGCAATCGCAAGGCACTGGCGCAACGCTAAACCGCCGCACTACTGCTCCTGGAGTGATGAGAATTCCAAGGGATTTATGAATATAATGTAGACAATCACCAGTTCCGCATATAAGGGCGAAAACCCATTAACGATATGGTGCCATACTATTCAGGCCGCGCAGAAGCGTCCCCTCCAGTTCTTGTGGAGCTAGTTAAACTACGTACAATATACGGTTAAAATTACTGAACCCGATACGGAAATAATAAGTGCCAAAAAATTCCACAGTGCCAAGTCAGCTGGTAATGTGTAGATGGCACTGAAATACGCCCGCAGAACGTATTGTGGAAGCTCAAATCTTTTCTACGGGGCGTGGTCAGGAAAATTCGATAAAAGCTACTGGAGCGCGTATCCACAATGTCATAAACTCAACGTACTTAATGGACTCGCCAGATGTGGAATAAAATTTTTCTGGCATGCAAAACTCATTCCTCCGAGGGGTTTTATTAATGAGGTGTGGGTTTCGGCTGTTGGTAATTCATTTTTAACAACAACGTCCTTAATGGCTTCTGCACCTTTTGTTACCAGTCAAGACTTCGTTCTATTACCCTAATGATAGCAAGACAAGCACTGCTACTGTCTCCGGAATTAGATTGCATGTGATACACTATCTCACCAGAGGTATTTGAATGCATCCATTTCGATACTGAAATACAATCTTAACCTGCTCCCCTAACAACGCTCGAAGAAGGCTTTATACACTTTGGCCAGCAATTTGCTTCCCATTGGAACAATCATCCAAGAATGACATGAACTGCTGCACCCTCGAAATGTCGCTTACCCTGGAATTTTGTTCTCACCTGGTTTATTGTCGTCAGTTTATGCATGTTTCGGTAACACTTAGCAGTGGCAGCACCGTAGCAACAAGAAAACACGAGAACTTCACAAACAAATTTCATAGCTTTTCTTTGCATACTTCTTCACCGCAGCGGTGGCCAATTGGTTGAGCATCCGCCTCGCATGTGGCAGGTGCAGGCTTCGATCCCCAGTGCCGCCGGACACCCATCGGTGATACAATAGGTACAAGCTTTCCCCTGGCCCGGGGCTCGGTTTTTCTTGGGTGAAACGTTTGAAAAATTGGTCGTGGACCCTACCTTGAGTAGTCGAAAATACCTTGTGTCATGGCGCTCTTTGGCCATAGATGCCCTTGCGCGATAAAAATCCATATTCATCATGCATACTTTTTCCCTTGCGTCCTATGTGTGGCGGGTGCCTATGCAGTGAATATAGACCGACACTGATCTGTGAAGTAAAAAAGATACAGTGGCGCTTTTGTCGCCGGCTGGGACGACTGATGTAAAACTGGAGGTAAAAATTAGGCTTAGCACCCCTAGGATTAGATGGAAGAAAATGTATTAAAAGAAGTTTTCTGATTTCACAATACACCTATGACGTCGTCTCTTCCTGAAGAACAGCGCAGTCTATCCTAAAACAGACCGTCAAATTATACAGTGTCATTTCGAAGGCGATGTATTTTTACAACCGCCGCTTTAAGTGCGCGTGGGGGTGATTCTCGGCTAGAGGTTCGGAACGGGACCGCGGCCCATGGTGGAAATGGTTTTTCCGTACTCTCTAGTGTAGTGTTTAATGCTTGAGCATAAGATGTGCTTTGTGGTGACCATTTTGCCGTAGAGTTCACATGCAGGCTTTTCCTGTTCCGCCAGGATGAAGGTGTATTTGAGTTTTGTGTGTCCAATATGCGGACGACATTTATATCAGCTCAATAAAGTGTTTCTGGTGTGTACACGATTTCTATTCTCCTAAAATGGGTTTTATCAGGTGTAACTTGCAATTTTCCTGATTATTTCGTGCAGACTACAATTTATCCTTCTGGTCTCTGTGTACTAACTACCCGCAATCTTTACTGGTAGGAATTATTTTTTACATTTGCTTGTTGCAACCTTGTGCATCGCATATGTCCGCTTTCTCGTTTCCGCTAAATTCTACGTGGCTCAGAACCCAACATAATTTTCTCTTATGTGCTTACGTTATTCTTCAAGTCATATTGCGTAATACATCAGGCAATAAATATGAATTTTTCTGTAGAGTTGCGCTGCGAATACACAGAGGGAATTAATGTCGATAATACTGTTCTCAATGCGCCGCTCTTGCTTCCTACTTTCTCTACAGATGCCAACACAGCTTTACATTCCGCTGCAATTATTGATGCACACTGAGGAAGTCCAATTTTTCCCAGTTCTCCTCCTCTACTGTAAATCTAAAATATTCTGTAGTTTTTGTACCGTCCGAGTAGAACTCGGCGTAGATGTCGTGAATTTCCTGTGAAGTACTCCTTTACGAAATGTTGAGACGGGGCTCGCCTCTTGTTGAATTCAGAAAGAGTGAAGTCCCAGAATGCCGGAAAGCTTTACTATAGGTTTCACTGGGCCATGGCTTTGTGGAATTTAATGTAATATGTTCAAAATACGAAGTTTGTGGCATATCTCTTCAAACCGCAAAGGCAATGGCTTTGTTTCTCAGAGATCATTGGTCGATATTATTCAAGACAGAATATTTGTGACGATTGGATAACAAGAGCTTTTTCTTTGTTATCCAGCTCGAAGAACATAAACACATGTGAGTGCTATTTTTCTATTTTCTAGAGAGCGCTCATTTGCTTGCACTTGTAGGCTCACTACTAGGAACGTTCTGTATGTTTCACACGATAGTTGCAGACGTAGATTATGAACTGGATCCAATCGTTTTAAATATGAATGTTTTGCTCCAGGCATAGATTACACTATCATATTCTTGAAGAAAGCTTAAAAGGGAGCGATAAATTTGTAGAAGACATGCTCTATCAGACCCTCGATATTTCTATGAAACACTTTAAATATGTTCAAATCTCAGGAAGCCTTACCAGCTGCTGGCATGGCGGCTCTGCAAGACCGTTTTTGTGAGAGACACGAAGTGTTCACCAGAATTCGCTACGATAAAACAACTTTCGGTGTGTAAGAGCAGCACGGTTAATAATACCATGTAATTTTTTCCTTAATGACAGCATTTTAATTTTCACACTGTTCTTTGTAAATAGTTCCACCCGACCATAAGGATAAAGACCCAAAACAGGCGTTGTGCGCTGTTCACACTTTTGCGACAAATATTTTAATCCGCCTGAAATAAGACCAGTTTAGAGTAGCTTGAGTGCTTGAATAACTTTAGTATATTCGTAGCGGAATTGCTTTTTCTAATTAATATAGACAGTTCACAGTATTTGGTCATATTATGTAAAGTAGCTTTGTCTGCTTAGACATTACACAATTTTTTTTATTAATTGGTACCAACTGATTTTCTATTTGTTATGTTCGGTGCGCCGCAAGGCGCATGCAGGGTCAGGTGAAGCAAGAATGCATCAACACAATTTTTTTTTGCCTAAATTACATATCCGGGCCTCCAGAAAGCCGAAAAGACCATTTTTCATCGAAATATCAAAAGTGAGCTTTTGCAGCAATATAAAAATTTTCTTCACAAATTGCGAGAATAGTTGAAATTGCCACATTAGTTGAAGAACTTAGAATAAAGTGTCCAGGGTCGAGGGCCTGTCACATAGACCTGGAGTGTCACGGAACCCCTCTTTGTTTCGAAATCGCAAAGACATTTCAACATCGCACGAAAATATTGATATATGGATGGTGATCAAATTTCTCAGCATGAAACACGCAGACGATGTGCCACTAAGCTGACTGTTTTTAAAATGCTACCGAGTTCACCGGTACTAACAGAATGCACAGCGCACGAAGGACGGGACAAGAAAGAGACAAACACAGCGCTACTTGTCCCATCCTTCGTGCGCTGTGCCTTCTGTTAGTACCATGTACCGACTAGCCCAGACAAACACCTTATTACTGATTTCACCGGATGACGCAAAAAAACACTCCATGAGAGACATGAAGGCTGCTAACTTGAGGAGGAGGAAAAATATCTGGCAGGCGCACACAACTCACATTATTATCTGCAAACTGGCTTATTGCGCACCTGAGAACTTGAGCCTCAAAATGGTCCAGATGTGCGGATTCACTATGCCACAAATTTGTTGCCGTGAGCACGGAGGAACTAGCCCGCAGCATTGGATTCCGAAAGTTTGCCATTCTGGCGGTCTTAAGCCAACCACTAAGTCCGGAGTTTTTGAGGAGGAAGACAAAAAAAATTGCTCTTTGAAACATGCACGACCCTTCAGAAGTTAGGCGCATGATAGCACAGGCGGAAAATAGCAGGAAAAAAATTGGTCAAAAGTCGATGGCGAATAAAAGGAAAATGCTGGAAATTGTTCATTGACGGATAATGATGCCATCGTCGTTTTCAAGTTCTCGTGGAGCTGCGCCTCTCGCGCAGCGGCGCTTTGTATCCATAAAACAAGAACAAAAAAACCCTTCGTTCTTTTCTGTTGCGGCCGTGTCGGCTCCGCTCCTCTGAGGCGTGCACGCAACAGCAGGTCAACCCTGAGGTCCATCACGTGGTGCCGAAACCCGGGAATCTCACCCGAGACCACCGACGGCGACATAAGGCGCGACATTAGTAAAGAAGACTGGCCAAGCTTGCGACAGGGGCGAAGATTGGCGCTCTCCCTTAGCCAATTGGGAGAGCGCGTTAGACGTGTTCTAGCGCGCATAATTATCTGCGTGTCGTCTGCTCGCGTAGTACACATATATGGCTTGAAAACAGTATAAATCGACGCCGTTTATACGTACCATCTCCGTATGCACGCATATGTACACTAAATACAAGCATTTTGCATGACGTTAAACCACGCGTCCAATTCGCACATTTATTTCAGCGCATGCAGACGAAGACATAACGATAAGGTCAGCCTCGTGACTCGTCTGGGGGTTTGAATGGAAAGAATTTTTGTCAGCAAATCGAAGGTCCCCTTTAGGGCTAAAAGTAACAGAATCGTCACTCTAATTAAAATAAAGCAAATTTATTGTTCATACGATTTATTATAGGCGGCATTACACGAAGTGATAGCCACGTGTCCAACTTATGACCAGTGAACGTACAGAAAACGGCAGCAACAACGACGAATTCAGTTCGAGGCGAGAGGTTGTGCTTCGAAGGGCGCAGCCATTTTGTAAACGAAGTTTTAGAGCACGCAAGAGTCACGCACGCAAAAATTTGGAAATAGCGCGCGTTAGGTCTCGACATGAAATATCATTTTGTGAGGTGCACACCAAATCATCTTGGATTTTCAAACGCTGTGCGTCGACAGCGGTGCGTCGGACAGCGGAGCGCTGCGCGTGCCAGCCCAGCATTGCGCGTGAGCGCGTGCGAAGGGTGTGTGCGAGGCGACGGCGACAAAGATCTCGGCGAGCACGAGGAGCGGAAAGCTGGCGGGTCAGAAAACCGAGGTGTTAAGGAAGACAGCGCAGCGGAGATTATGTCATTAAAGCATGGAGGCGGCAGCCTTCGGACGTTTGGTCCCTGCTGCCTTGGGCCTCCCTGGGATCACCGAATAAAACCTCCTGCGTTCTCTGCAAGTGTGGAGGCGGCAGCCTATGGACTGAGCATCCGTGCTGCTTAATGGCACTCTTGGATAGCCTGCTTTAAGCCTCTGGCGTTTCGTGACGCCGTCGACGAGATCTGGCTACGTTTTTTCCTGCTGTTGCCAAGCTCATCGGGCTCTTGACTGGAGACCACCGGCGTCTCCCTGTGCTCCTCTCCGGTCCTAATACCACCTGGCTCCTTTCCGTCGCTTCCATCGACGCATCGCCAGCGACGCGTCGCACTACATCGACCCACGTTCGCCCTGTATGCAAGGCATCCCCGCTTCACCTGGGACGCTCAGTACCTAGTGAACTTTTTCCTTTTATTCTGTAGTGTTGTACGCTTGCTGAGTGTGTGTTTTTCTTGTTGGCGTGTTTGTTTCTTATTGGCCCCTTTTCCTTTAAACTATAAGCACGGCTTATTTTGTTTTGTTTGATTTCTGTGTTCTCCTGTTCTCTTGTTCGAACCTGCACGCGATAGCGTTCCCCCTGTGAAAGCCGGGGACGTGCTACCAATTCGCGACACATTTGCCGCATGCGCACTGTAAAGCAGGCTATTCCTTATGCCTATATGCGTACGTTATACTGGCACTAAATTCCGCGGCGTCTGAACGTTTCCTGTGCACTCTTCGCAGCTCTGGTAGTGCTGCGAGGAATTGCAGGGATGGAGTATAGAGACGCTGCTACGTACGGCGACAAGGTAGTGAAAACAACAGCGAGACTCCGTCTGCGGCTCCGGACCCAAAGTTCTACCTAGACGGAGCACCAATCGGCGAGCCGCGGACGTCCCAAGTGAATTGTCGCTTGCCCCAATTGGACCTCTTAAAGTTCGATGGAAACCGAATGAGGTGGTCAAGATTTAGGAGTCAGTTCGGATGTACAGCAGATGATATCACGGGACTCAACTCTAGAGACCAGTTTAACTACTTGAGCACGCTCCTGGCTGGGACAGCAGCGTCAGTGATCGCAGGCCTTAAGCCGACTGCCCACTATTAACAGGATGTCATCGCGTTGCTTCAAAGGCGTTTCGGCGATCAACAGGCTATAGTTCAAGATCACCTGCAAGGTCTGCTGGATTTGAGGGTGATATTTTCATCAGCCGAAGTTCGTCCGTTGCTCAATTTATGTGACGAAGTGCATTTGCATATGCGCAGTTTAAAGGCACCAGGAATGATTTCACCAAAGTATTGCTTCATGCTGCGTGAAATTTTATTCAGATCACTTTCTTCTAACATGGTACGGCGTTCTTGTGAACTGCACAAGCCCAAACCATCGACACCCCTGCTTTCATCTTCGCCGCAATACGCTTCCACAGAGGGTTTGAGAGAGGCGGAGCAGGATCTTCGAGTTCTTCTGTTTTCTTTCGAACGTCATCTCTAATGTATGGAGGCAGCAGCGGAACACAGAGTGCAGCGTCGTCGGAACACTGTGACATTGCCAGAGGCTCGAAAATCAGCATTCTATCGCAAGGCAACGACAGCATCAGCCCTCCATACAACCACTGTGAGTCAGCTAAAAGGATGTTTTTTTCTGTCAATTGCACAAGCATTTATCGGACAACTGCGACTCGAAGCAGATGACTGCATCACAGAAAACAGAACAGCTGAAGCACAACGGCCCTTGCTTCCGCTGTTTAAAGCAAGGGCACCTTACCTAGAACTGCGAAGTTTTATTAAATGACGTAAATCTTCGCGAGGGCACGCACCATCCATGTGCACTGCTGAGAATTCTCCCACAGATTCTAAGAACGTTATATTAACACCTGTTATCTTTCTAACTAAATCACCGGATGTACAGAGATCCTACCGACTTTGAAAGTTAGAACCTCAGGAGTTACTGCATCTGGCCCCTAGCGACTTCTTCTAAGAAGTACTTGCAACTGGGCTTGTTGGTGCATATTCGTGAAAGACATAAGAGCGCAAACTGGCAACACGGACAAGGAAGGGAACAGGACGAGCGCTACACTTTCAACAGGGTTTATTCAGGGAAGAGCGTATATATAGCCTCTGACCTTATCCATGCTCTTAATCTCAATTTGATAAACATCTACCTTTCACAGATATGCCTCAAGACACATCATTTCACTGTGCCGGATAATAACCGAGGTATCACTGATGCAATTGTCGCCTCGTTTTTTGATATAAAAGGCTTCCACGAGCTCACGTTCGGTCTTATCACGGCTTTTCAGTAGCACTTTACATTCAGGCAGTCGGGGCTTGCAGACTATACGTTTCTGTTTCGAGCATGCTTGGCAGTGGTCTGGAAGATGGGCTCCTTTCTTATTCAATGAATTCTTGTGTTCAAGCAGGCGCTCATTAAGACACCGGCCGGTCTGTCCAACGTATACCTTCCCGCATGTAAGCGGGAACTCGCACACCACTCCTTTCTTGCAGCCAACAAGTGGCGTTCGGTGTCTGATGGCGCACTCTTGCATTTCCTTTCTCCCAATACGTGAGCACATTCCGGCTAGTTTTCGCGGCGCTGAAAATACCACGTTGACGCCGTACTTATTGGCCACCTTCTTGAGGTTATGAGAGGTGTGGTGTACGTAAGGTACAACTTCCGGCCTTTCCAGCCTTTTTTCTTGAGGTCTGTTGTTTTCATTGCTGCCCTTCAGCTTTTTCAGCAAGTTCTGCGTCACGGAGAGAACCAGGGGAGCCGGGAAGCCTGCATTCTGCAACCTGGACACCTGAGATGCAAAGCTGGCGTGCATGGCATGGTGGCAGGACTTCTTTAGTGCGGACGCAAGGCACTGGGAAGCGATAGCCCTCTTAACGGTCTTAGAATGGTTTGAATGAAATGGCAACAAATCTTTCTTGGCGCGTGGACAGTATCGCCAGCAAACATGTGAAGGGTGAAAGGTTAGGTTGAGGTCTAAAAACTTTAATTGGTTATTACTGCTAGGCAGTTCGTGAGTGAAGGTGAGGCCCATGCTGTTTCGACCAAACGTACCTAAAACATCAGCTACTGCTTCGTCAAAACTAAATTCGCTATCTGCCAACAAGACCAGGTAATCGTCTACATATCTAAAAACGTGGACTATACAATCCGTGTCAAGTGCTTCACTCAAGGAGCGGTCAATTTCAGATAAAAATATATTACAGAGTACAGGGGCGACACACGAGCCAATGCAAATGTCCTTTCTTTGTAGATACGTTTGGTCATTGAAATCAATAAAAGTGGCCTTCAGATAAAACTCAAGTAATGACATGAAGTTGTCCACATTCAAACCAGAAGCGTTTTGAAAAGTCGTGGCTCCATTCCTATCAATGCAATCACGCACTGCAGCAATGAGATGTCGATGAGAAACCGAGTAGAAAAGATCTTCTACATCAATGGAAAAACCAGACCTAATGTTCCTATTAGTCTGAAGGAAGGCTATCACATCATCAGAGATCTTAGTTCCAAAGGGGTCTTCTATTTCCAGAGTCTTCAGGTGCTTGAGCAAAAATTGACTGATTTGCCGTTGCCAAGTATCCTTTTCGCTTACTATTGTCCGGAAAGGTATTTCCGGCTTGTGAGTTTTCGCCGAGAAAAAGACTGAAAGGCAGTTCTTTTCACACTTCCTGATGGCACTAGCTAGTTTATGCAGGTGCAGTTCCTCACAAAACGACACTGCACCTTTCTTCATTTGCTTCGTTTTCACTTCCACGGACCTGAAGTTCTTCTTGACTGCTTCTATTGCCTTTTTGTTGTTTTAGAGCGAATTATCTGCAGCTTGTGCAGGCTGACAAAGAAGGCGGTTTTGTTATAATACCATCCCAGTCAAGGACATACCGTGACTGGGATGTTATGATGCCGCAACCATTGGGAAAGATCTGGTGTGAATGAAGCGGAGAAGTAGCCGCTCGCCACAACTTCAGCGTTCCTACGTTTCTGGTGGCAGGCATGGAAGTTAGCATGGAGCTTCATGTTTTCGCATACGCAATTCTATGGGCGTATGGCGCTGTAGCGTACGTGTGCATACATGAAGCTAACAGAAAGACTAAGACAAATCTGCTGCTTTCAAAGAGAAGATTTGCGCCGCTAAACCAATCACTCTGACAAGACTTGACTAATTTCGGCGTTAATAGCAGCAACAATGTAAAGCTTCATCTTGAAGAACTGGAATTACGGCTTTTCTGACGTCATATTTTGGTCAAACTCTCAAATCATTCTTTCCTCGATCATGAAAGACCTGAACAACTGGAAGACATTTGTACAGAACTGAATTCTGGAGATTCGTGATCTCTCAGAGTTCTGTTGGCGTTTCTGTCCGGGTAAAGAGAACCCAGCCGACTTGCTTACCAGAGGAATCACTCCTAAACAGCTACTTTAGTAACGCTTATGGTAGCCAGGTCCGATATGGATTACAGACCACAGATGTCCGGTCGCCCCTCGATTCGTTAGAGCGACATTCAGCTTCATATTCCTGAGCCGAAACTGCCGATCAGTTCACATGTGAATACGGCCTTTTGGCCGAACTCATCTATTGATATTGAGAGATTCAGCTCCCTTAATAGGCTTTTAAGGACAACAGCGTGAATTTTTCACTACGTTAACAATTTAAAGAACCGTGAAAGGCGACTAGACCACTTCCGGCAACGGAAATTCAGAAAGCGGAACATCACATCGTTCACAAAAAGCTACAGACCCATTTTGAAGCCGAGGCAGACTGCCTGATAAAGAAACCCTCATTTTTCCCAGGAAGTAAATGAGGAAGCTTGGCCTATATTTTGACAGCGATGGCCTACTGCGACTCTCCCCGATCGATTGTCCAACAGGCACACGAGCAGGTTTATCACGCTGACGTTTGAGGTATCTTAACACAAGTGCGTGAACGGTACTAGATTCCCCATGTGCGGCAGCTTGTTAAGGTGAACCGAGGATGTTTCATCTGTCAGCGACTGAAAGCCAAGCCGTTTATACAGATTACGCCTCCACTGCCGGTAAACCGCAGCAACCGGTCTGTCCCTCTCCTTGTGACAGGAGTTGACTTTGCTAGACCTCTGTACATCAAGCATGACGACCATGAGAGCGTGTACATCACATTATTTATATGTGCCTTAACAAGAGCTGTACATTTGGAACTTGTTGGAAACATCACAACAAGGAACTTCCTGTATGCCGTGCGAAGATTTGTTTCTCGGCGTGGGCACTGTCAGACAATGGACAGCGATAACGCACGAACGTTTGTGTGATCTGCTAAAAAGGTAAAAAACTGTGGGAGATAAATCAACATCTTCATGTTCACGCATACTTCGCGGCTTATGACGTTCAATGGAAATTTATCTGCCCCAATGCTACCTGGTGGGGCGGAGTCTATGACAGACTCGTACATTCCGTGAAAATATATCTCAAAAATGTTGAGAAGGCGTCTACTCAGTCATAGTGAACTGAGCACGCTTCTCACTGAAATTGCGGCAATAATCAATTCTCGCGCCCTTAAATACGTATTTAATGATGTTGACAAGCTTCATCGCCTGCTGCCGGCCCGTTTTGGCTTGCCGATGGCTGACAGCGCTTCCACCCTTACCCTGGTCATATACACGGAATTGTTTTTCAGACAAGCTCAGTAGGCTTTGGCAAGAGCGGGTGAACAAGCTGCAAGTTTTTTGGTCACGCAGGGTAAAAGAGTGCCTGTGCGAACTCAGAAACTTTGCAACAAACCAGGTAAAGCAGCCCAACATGTTGAAACGCTGAAAAGTAGTGCTTCTTGGTGAACGGCAAGGCTCGGTACATCTCTGGTTCCTTGCTAGAATTGACGACCTTCATCTTAGGCGCGAGGTCAAAGTAGGTTCCTGCTCCCTACGGTCGCAATCGAGCACTATAGTCAGTGGTCCCATCCAGCTGCCGATAGGCCGAACGGCCAAACAAGGGGGCACAGGTTGCGACGACCCAAAGTGGCTCCACATGGCGACACGCGAGCCGCTAAAACCAGATGAGCTTCCCATAGGAAGACCAGATGGAAAGGCTTGTTTACAGGACTGCAAAAAATAAATAATGCACAGAGAAATTTCAATATGAAAAAATATATAATGACAAAAAAAGAAGAAAGTGAAGGGGACATGTGGGCGTCAAGGGACCAAAGATTGAGTTGAGCGGCAGATGGAAACAACTAGCCGAAAGTGACATGCAACAGGGGTATGAATTCAGACGACTCAGTCAGTGGAGGTACTTTGTCTATTAGGGTTGAAATTTTCTTTGGTTTCTGCCAACGAAAGAGACGATAGGGTGCCATGGTTTTCGTTGATGCCCTTTTGCACTGTGTTAAATTTGAAAATAAAGTATGATTCGCGTTGTTCACGCTTCCGGGTGTTTTTAAATCTACTCTGTAATATCATTACTTTATCAAACTCATGGCCTTTTTCGCGAAGGTGTCTCGAAAGTGTCTCGAATTTTGAAATTTCTCTGTGCATTATTTTTTTTTTGCATTCCTGTAAACAAGCCTTTCCATCTGGTCCTCCTATGGGAAGCTCATCTGGTTTTAGCGGCTCGCGTGTCACCATGTGGAGCCACATTGGGCAGTCGCAACCTGTGCCCCCTCGTTCGGCCGTCTTTCGGAGTCGCACGGCGCCGCACATAAGCGGCCAGACGTTTTTTCCTCTTTGCTTTTCTCTTTTTCTTTGCTTTTGTTTCTCTCTCTCGCTCTTTTTTTTTCTTCGCGCAGTAGCCGCGTGCGCGCGCCCAGCCCGGCATCCCTCTTTCACCACGCGCGCGCGCGCGCGCGCGTGTGTGTGTGTGTGTGTGTGTGTGTGTGTGTGTGTGTGTGTGTGTGTGTGTGTGTGTGTGTGTGTGTGTGTGTGTGTGTGTGTGTGTGTGTGTGTGTGTGTGTGTGTGTGTGTGTGTGTGTGTGTGTGTGTGTGCGTGCGTGCGTGCGTGCGTGCAGTGAGTTCACGGGTACACGATACGCCGCCTTTGCTTCCCTAATGTGGCATAGGTGTCTGTTGTGTTCCGGTCTCCCGCCCTCTTTTTTTCTTTTCTTTACATTTCCTTATTTCTCTTCTTTTTAAGCCTTTTGCGTGTCAAGTCCCATGCTAAAAGAACACGCACCCATGCATGTGTATGATCATTCTTGAAAAAGATCGGTCCTCCGATCGAAACGTAAAGTAAAAATGTTTCCTTAAACGTAGCGTATACTTCGATATATATATATATATATATATATATATATATATATATATATATATATATATATATATATATATATATATATATAAAGGCTTGTCCTCCAGCCGAGACGTCGTGAATTAAATCCTGTTACGTTTCTTCAATTTTCTTATATATATATATATATATAGAAAGCATAGCAGCGAGAGATGTTGTATGAGCAATGAAACTATTGTTTTGCTCAGGATGTGAACGAGGGAGACTGAAGAACAGGAAAATTAAAAATGCTGTTAGGCCCAATTTTTTTGGAGCTCTAAATGGAGCCCGTGCTCGTCTCCGTCTAGTTAAATACGAGTTTAAACGAATGTTCTTGACTTTTAGGAATGGCCATGGCGCCGATGGTCCGGGCCGTGTTTCCCTGTATTTATTTGTCATGGCGCTCTAGTTTGGTTAATTACGTCTGTGCAGCGTTTATGAGGACCAGTGCTTTGGGCCCTGACTTCCATAAGGTGCAATATCAAGATATCCCGACATAACGTTTGCATGCTGCGGTGTTGTTCCGAGCATGCAAAAACCATTTATTGCAGCGAAGTCTGCTGGAGGAATTTTTGTATTCCATTTAACAAATTTACTGGCGGGCGTCAGCACAGCAGGGCCACCGTCAGTGACAGGCGAAGGAATGATGATGATTATGGATTTTTATGGCGCAAGGGCATCTATGGCCAAAGAGCGCCATGACACAAGGTATTTTGAATTTTCTCAAGGTGGGATCAAGGACCCATTTCCCAAGCATTTCACCCTAAATAAGCCGAGCACCAGACCAGGGGAATCTTGTACCCATTGTATCACCGGTGGGTACCCGGCGGCACTGGGGATCGAACCCCGCACCTCCCGCATACGAGGCGGATGCTCAACCACTTGGCCACCGCTGCGGTACAGGCGAAGGAACAGGAGCGTAAATTGCTGGGCTAGTTGGTTCATAATGTTGTCAGGGTGGAACCAGCGGAACACAGACGCAGGACAAGAACAGGAGGTACACACACCACACCGCTGGACTTGCAACTGATTTATTTCGAAGAAAACCACCACATTTAAAGGATTCCCTGCGCAAGCGCACACTCTGGATGAAGGGAACAACTGTATTAAGATAAAAGAAAGTTATATTCTTTATCCGTGATAAAAACCGAGGGATCGCTGACACACTTTTCCTTGTTTTTCCTGATTAGAAACGCTTCAAGAATTTCACGCTCTCGTCTTGTTCTCCCCCGACCGATAATGCTCGTGCGGTGAAGCAAAGGAGAACATCCCTCGCATACCTTAACATGCAAGGCTAAATTGCTGCCAGTGCCTGAATTGAACGTTGTTCGGTGCTGCCTCAGACGTTCATTGATGCACCCTCCGGTTTGCCCGATGTAGGTTTTCCCACAGGACAATGGGATGCAATATACCACCCCTACTTTACACGAAGTGAACCTCGTCTGGTGCTTGGTTTTACAGGTCCCCTTTTTCTGCGGACCACCAGACATACGGGCGCACAAACCAGATAGTTTCCGGGGGGCAGAAAAAACCGCAGTGACACCGAATTTTTGTGCCACTTTTTTTAGACCATGCGATGTCTTGTGGCAGTAAGGAAGCACTTCAATCTTCTTCCTGTTCTCTTGCGATGGACTAGCAGACTTAGCCGACAGTTTCTTCATCTTATTCCCCAGTGATTCAGCCACTGCAAGCAAAACCGACGAGGGAAACCCAGAATCTGACAACCGCGCGACCTGCTCGGCCAGACTTTGCTGCATGACATGTGGGCAACTTTTCTTGAGAGCGTTCGAAAAACACAAATTCGCGATGCTGCGCTTCACCAGCTTCGAATGCGCCGATTCATATGGCAAAAGCGACTTTTTAGTCCTGGGCGAATATTTCCAACACACGTGCCCATCGGGTAAAAAAGTCAATTCTAAATCAAGGAACCTAATGGTCTTGTCAGATGGAATCTCTTTGGTAAAAGCCAAGTTGTTAGAGCATGCGCTAAAAACATTTAAAAGCTGGTCTGCCACAAGAGTGAGCTTGTCAGTTTCGTTTAATTTTAAAATGACTAGAAAATCGTCCACATATCTGAAAACCCTAATAACACGTGTGTCTTGAATGGAATCCTGTAGAATCGAGTCAAATTTTGCTAAAAAAATTTCGCACAGAAATGGCGCTACACACGAGCCAATGTAGATACCTCGGTTTTGCACCACGTACTTGCTATCATGTTGAACAATTGTCGAATTTAAATACACCTTCAACAGCTCAAGGAAAGATTCCAGAGATATGCCACACTTGTTCTGGAAGGAAATTGTCCCCGTTTTTTCAATTAATTCGCGTACAGCACAAAAGAGTTCATCATGCGGAACAGAGTAAAACAAGTCCTCAATGTCCAAAGAGAAGGCTGCATTGGCACCGGGAAAACCGGAACAGAGGCACTCCACCAGGTTCAGTGAGCTCTTCACCCTAAAGGGATCCGTCGGCACCAGACCATCGAAGGAAACCTTGAGGTAGTTGGAGACCACTTTTTGCCACGAGCCTTCTTCTGTTATACAGGATTCCATTCAAGACACACGTGTTATTAGGGTTTTCAGATATGTGGACGATTTTCTAGTCATTTTAAAATTAAACGAAACTGACAAGCTCACTCTTGTGGCAGACCAGCTTTTAAATGTTTTTAGCGCATGCTCTAACAACTTGGCTTTTACCAAAGAGATTCCATCTGACAAGACCATTAGGTTCCTTGATTTAGAATTGACTTTTTTACCCGATGGGCACGTGTGTTGGAAATATTCGCCCAGGACTAAAAAGTCGCTTTTGCCATATGAATCGGCGCATTCGAAGCTGGTGAAGCGCAGCATCGCAAATTTGTGTTTTTCGAACGCTCTCAAGAAAAGTTGCCCACATGTCATGCAGCAAAGTCTGGCCGAGCAGGTCGCGCGGTTGTCAGATTCTGGGTTTCCCTCGTCGGTTTTGCTTGCAGTGGCTGAATCACTGGGGAATAAGATGAAGAAACTGTCGGCTAAGTCTGCTAGTCCATCGCAAGAGAACAGGAAGAAGATTGAAGTGCTTCCTTACTGCCACAAGACATCGCATGGTCTAAAAAAAGTGGCACAAAAATTCGGTGTCACTGCGGTTTTTTCTGCCCCCCGGAAACTATCTGGTTTGTGCGCCCGTATGTCTGGTGGTCCGCAGAAAAAGGGGACCTGTAAAACCAAGCACCAGACGAGGTTCACTTCGTGTAAAGTAGGGGTGGTATATTGCATCCCATTGTCCTGTGGGAAAACCTACATCGGGCAAACCGGAGGGTGCATCAATGAACGTCTGAGGCAGCACCGAACAACGTTCAATTCAGGCACTGGCAGCAATTTAGCCTTGCATGTTAAGGTATGCGAGGGATGTTCTCCTTTGCTTCACCGCACGAGCATTATCGGTCGGGGGAGAACAAGACGAGAGCGTGAAATTCTTGAAGCGTTTCTAATCAGGAAAAACAAGGAAAAGTGTGTCAGCGATCCCTCGGTTTTTATCACGGATAAAGAATATAACTTTCTTTTATCTTAATACAGTTGTTCCCTTCATCCAGAGTGTGCGCTTGCGCAGGGAATCCTTTAAATGTGGTGGTTTTCTTCGAAATAAATCAGTTGCAAGTCCAGCGGTGTGGTGTGTGTACCTCCTTTTCTTGTTCTGCGTCTGTGTTCCGCTGGTTCCACCCTGACAGCGAAGGAACAGAGTGTGCGAATCTTCAAGTGCCAGTTGTCGTTCACCGACACCTCGTTTTTAATTTTCTCACAACTTTTGCAAAACAAACTTGAAGTCGTTCATTGGGCAATCAATTAACCTTTCCTTTGTCTCCAAGTAGGTTTGAGGACTTCGGGTTTTGCTTTCACTCAAGTGAGATTATTTGCGCGAACTGACCCTATTCCCATTGTTTGGAATTTGGTTTTGTTTGTGGTTTCTGAGGGTGTAACCCAAAGCGACTCAGGCTATGAGGGACGCCGTAGTGAAAGGCTCCGGAAGCTTCGACCAACTGGGGTTCTTTAAAGTGCACTGACATCGCACAGTACATGGGCTTCCAGCATTTCGCCGCCATAAAAATGCGACCGGCGCAGCCGGGATAGAACCCGCGTCTTTCGGGTCAGCAACCAAGCGCCATGACCACTTAGCCTCCGCGGCGGCTGGAATTCGCTACATACACATTTCTTCAATTAAAGCAAGGTGACAAGCTTTTGATAGTGGGTTTCGAATGTGGCTAGATAACCTAGCATCATGAGAAGATATTCATTTTGTTTCCATGCAAGTTTCTTCGCGAAAAAAAAAGTTTAATAACGGTTCTCATATATATCTTGTTTGAAAAGCCAGGTAGCGCGCAATAAGACACATAAGCTAGAACGAAAGTTAAGAGTTCATTGCATGTACCAGGAAGAGCAGTATTGAACGTATCAAAAATGTTATTAAATTTTAAGGCGACGTTTGGCGCCAGACTGGGTAATGCACCCCAAAAACCAAGCTGTCAAAAGCGTAATAATTTACTGCCACAGGCACCGAGAATGAAATCCAAGGTAAGTTGTTTAAGAACAGCAATGGCCCGCAAATATAATACGTGGAGTCTAAAACTGTGACTAACAACTCTCGAAAATTTGACCTGATGTTTGCAAAAGTTGCCCTGTGTGGAACCTGCAAGCCGGTATTCGAAAAGGGAATTTGTCCTCATCGTGATCAGCCAGAGTACACCCACTGCAGAGCAAGCAATCTTCCATATCTCTTCATTAAACATGGTTGTAATTCATCCAAATATGTATTTCTGCGTACTGGCTGCGCCAATATACATTCATTAGGGACTGGACTGGAGTGTGTCGTTGTGTGCCGCGTTTGCTCTGCGTGACGTGCTCCGATCTTTATTGAGATATGGGAATCCTCTTTATGGTGAATGATGAACACGAATCACAAATGACGTCGGCAAACCGAAATCATTTATGAGCTTAGACATGACCGTGCTGTGAAGTCGCGCTGGAGTACCTAGAAGCTTAATATAGTCTAATGTTTTTGTTTTCAGCCTCATTACCAGTACTTGGCCTCTGCCAAAGTAAGTATTTCAAGTGCGCATAAATCTCAGTTTTCCAAATGAAACGGGGTCCATTGCAGACATTTAATGCACCAAGAGCCGACATGCCGCGTGTTTTTGGTCATGTTATTTATGTGGGGCAGTTGTAGAGCGCAAACACAAGCGAAGCGTTGCAAAAACTTGGTCGAGTAGTTAAGATGGTACGGTTTTGACGCCGCGTTCTGAAGTTCTGAAGCAACGGGCTCACGTCTGGGTTCTACAGCTGGAAGAAATTTATTTATTGATGAACTCCAAGCGCCCTTCCGGGCATTTTAAAGCGAGGGAGTAAAATAAACAATGTTTAATAAAAAGCACGTAAGTAAAAATCGCGATTCACAAAGTACACAGAGTGGTTTTCCGGCAGAAATGCAAGTCCAAAGAAAGAATTTTCAGGAAGCTACGTTATTTACATAGGAGTTATATGGCATTCAACAGTGTTATAGTCTTAACAATTACATTATATGCGCACGTAATACCGAACAGGGATTGAACTACAACAGGGAATAAAGCCCTATAAATCAAGCGTGAAAAAATAACTTCCGTAAATTATTAACGACCAACCAACCAAGTCCACTAAACATTTTAGTCCGTTCAAAGCCTCGCGGAAGCACGCGTGGTCAAGTATGGAAGCGCATCTGTAGGGAAACTGTTCCAATGAGAGATGGCAAGTAGCAGCGCTGAATATCTAAGCAAATTTGTACGCGCAAATAGGGAGCTAATTTTATATAGTCTATCTAAACAACAAGATATATGGAGAGCAGGGCAAAAAAACGTTTCTCGAAAGTTTTATTAACCGTGATAGTTTATGCATTGAATATAGGCGGGCATTTCATCTTCTAGTTTGAAGTGGTAATGTGCTAAACCTTTGTTTAAGGCTACTTACTCTTGTTACGTGGGTATAATTGTGGGCAATAAACCTAGCTGCTCTACACTGAAGTGATAAAATAGAGTTTGCTAAGTAAGCGTGATGAGGGTGCCAGCTGATGGATGCATATTCAATTTGAGACCTGACAACAGATGTATAGGCTAGAAGTTTTGTTTGCTCCCTTAGCGAAAAAATGCTGTGCTAAAAATGCATTCCAAACATTATTTCTTATTTATTTCGCATTTTTTTGTCCCTATGGTTAAATTGCAGTATGAATTCTTTCTAATTATGCTACGAGTACTATTCTGAACATTCTTACAAATGCATCAAGAACGCATTTTCTGTCCGCTTAGTATATTTATTATGCATTAAAAATGTTGCACAAAAAATACATTAAAAGATACTACATATACACAATAAATACATTAAAATATACTAAATATATACAATTTATATATTAAAAATATGCAAAAATATACAAAAATACATTAAAGTATCCTAAAATATAAAATAAATACATTAAACTACAGTAAAAATACACTGAAAGTATACAATGAATACATTAAAATACAATCACCTCGGCTTACAAAAGGATGGCTAGTCGTATTCACCGGATAATACTGATCAATGTTGTCAAGAGCAGAAGTAATGACTGAACTGGTTGTAAGAATCAGGAGACAGACAATCCCGGAAAAAAACGTTGTCATCAAGAAGTCTATGCCAATGCAAGGGCACGAGACGGGACCTGAACGGGAAAGATTTCGCAACGCAGGAAATGCCGACGGAAAGCGAAGTCAGTAAACACGAACTCCTACGACAAGCCTAGTGCTTGGCTTAGCATATATATTCCCCAAGTCAGGAGACACATTATCTTGCCCGGTGAGGCGCTTTTCGCGCAAAGACTGTGGACCCTCAAATTGTCGCACAAGCGTCGGAGTGGCCACGTTTGAAACCGCAGACTACCTAGAACCGAACTGTTAGTCGTAACTTGCATCAGGCATCGGTTAGGAGTCGAACTGTGAACCAACAAATACATGAGTGTCTATGGGAGCCGGTCGGCCCTGCCATTCGGAGTCTTTTTCGCTGGCATGTTCGGGCCCGGAGGCGCGCATGGTGCCTCTCTGGTACAATGCTATCACGCTGTCCACGCTTAATTTAAATAAGTGGCGATTGACTTTCTGCTAGAAGTTAACATAAGCGATTGGACGAAAAGGGAGAGTTTTCACTGCTCCCAGAAGCGTGATATCGAGCACTAGGTCGTTCCACGGCAGCTTGAAGTGTGCTGCAATTATGCTGACGCGGACTACCGATTTGTTAGAGTTAAAGTATGCCACGCACGAATTGAATTCGCATTTAGGAAAGTAGAATTTAATTGCATTGCCAACATGTCATTTCCCGAAACGCGATTTCGAACACTAACTGTTCAACGGCGGCTTGAAGTATGCTGCAAATGCGTTTACGCGGACAGCTCGTTCGTTAGAAATGTAGAGAACTTTGGAGGCTTTAATGCCGTATTTGCGAAAGTACACTTTCAATACATTGCCAACATGCAAAGGCCATTTCCCGAAGCGCAATTAGGAGCACTAGATTGTTCTACGGCATATAAAGTGTGCATCAAATATGTTTAAAAGTACTGCCCGTTTGTTAAAATTGAAGTAACTTCAGACGAATTAATTTCTTATTTAGGAAAGAACACCTTTAATACATTGACAAGATGCTACAACCGCACACATATTTTTGCACGTGTTTCAAACGTGCTCGAAACATGCTTTAAGTGACGTGTACTTCGAACGCATTAATTTCATATTTACGAAAGTACAATTTTAATATACTGACAAGATGCTAAAACCACATTCGTATTTTTTTACGTATTTTAAACGTGATCGAAGCATGCTTTAATTGGCGTGTACTTGGAATGCATTAATTTCATATTTACGGAAATACACTTTTAATATATTGACAAGATGCTAAAACCGCATTCATATTTTTTCACGTATTTGAAATGTGCTTGAAACATGCTTTAAGTGAGGTATACTTCCAATGCATTAATTTCATATCTACGAAGGTACACCTTAATATATTGACAAGATGCTAAAACCGCATTCATATTTTTTCACATATTTGAAATGTGCTCGAAGCATGCTTTAAGTTAAGTATTTTGTCAAATTATATGAATATATTTCGAATACCAAGCATAAAATTCCAGGAACATATTTCCGGCATATTTTAGTGCATTCATGAATACAAAATATGTTTAAAATACATTTAAAATATCACGAAGTATATTCTAAACGTATTAGTTTTCGCTAAGGGTTGATTGGTTTGATACAGGGTGCGCTTCAGGAATCCGGAAGTTTCAGTGACATTGTTAGTATTGTTCTCAATGTGAATATTCCAAGTAAGGTCGAAAGATGAATGTAATCCTAGATATTTGATTTCTGATACATGTTCCGTGGCATAGTCTCTAATGAAGTAGGAACGAATTACAACATGTCGTTTTTAGTAAACGTCCGTGCTTTTGCTGTCATCCAACAGTGCCCTCCAACATGTAGCTTTTGTAGATAACAATATCTTCAATCTAAAGCACCATCTTCGCTGTTCTTGATTGGAAAACGTAAGCTCATGCTTACTTTGTACAGGAAACTTCACTGAACGTAATGATGGTAACATTTCGCTAGTGTACTCACTTCTGAAAATAGTTTTGTTTCCTCACGGTATTAATCTTTTTTCTGCAGCGCCTGCAAAAATGATTTAAAATGTGGTCCTGAGAGCTATGATGGCAATTTATTTTTGGTGCATTGGCAATCGTGATAAAAAATTCCATAGCGCAGCAGCGCTGGAACGGGTTCACAGAGCACCGGGGAGTGCGGAATCGCGCCGTTTCATCTCTTCTACGAATGGTTCGCAGCCGCATTCAATCGTTAGCATGAGAGTTCGGAGTCAAATATCAACTTTAAAAGTAGTATTAAAAGTAGGATCCCAAAAGAACCAAATGTAACGACCGCCTAGTGTATTCGCCTTAGTGTTCTGCTGCCAGTGATAATGAGAGCCTTAGGAACAAAAGGCCCGGCTATATGCTCACTAATAATTCCAGTTGCTACAATGCGCCAATGCTTCCAGTTTTCGGTACGTTCCTATGTGATATTCCTACGCAATCAAAGATGCAATGAGAACAGGATGTTTAGTTTATGCCCCCTGTCTCGAAAGTCCGTCGTCACCTTTAAGCTAAACAGCTCAAAGTCACAGGCACTCCTCATGCATGGACCGAAAAAAGCACTCCTGTTATCACCGACACTGAATTCTTTCTATGCGGGTTTAGCTTACCCAAATAAGGTTAACTTCTGTGCCAGCTTTCATGTCTAGCACCTACTTCCATGGAATGAGGGAAAAGATGTATAAATAAGAGAAGAGAGAGAAATCATTTTTTTTCTTAACCTCATCCGGATCGCCGTCCTGAGATTCTCGTAGAGAATTCGAGCCCGTAACGCCCATTACGTGGCCGATATGAGAGATGAGAGGGTGACCAGAGAGCTTGAATTTGTGTTCAAGCTCGGAGCACATATGCGCTTATGCTTATATGCACATGCATATGTTTGTTTCTTTTGTTTCCTTCTAATCAATGATGACCTAGGACCGATACCAGAAGGACGTGAAAGTATTGGTGCTCGTGAAGGCAGGTGTTTAAGAGTGCGAGGCGATGTCCCGAGAAAATACTGGTGGCGAAGTTATGGACGGCCATGTTAGCTATCCGTGCTGACTGCGATGGTGTTAGTTTGGTGAGCGTCAAGGCTTGCTTTTGGGATTGCTTTTGTTTCAGATGAAGACAGGTCAGGGACACTGGTCTGCTGACGGATTTTCTGATGGCGGTGGCCTACAGACGAAGTGGTAGTGTAGAATTCGGCGAAAGTTGCATCTCTGTAGTAGGTCTCATGGGTTTGCCTTGAGGTGACATGTCCTTGCTTCTTGGCGTCCCGAATCCCTGCGCCGGTCCATGATACGAGGCAAAGGCATGGTGGTGAACCGTAATAAATGGTCTGACGGCGGTCGCAAATGGAAGGTTGGAAGGAGCTAGGACGTGCTGTGTCCAAGTGCTTCTAGTTTAGATTGTCGGGTTTAATATCCTAAAGCTACTCAGCCTACTAGGGACTCTGCAGTGCAAGACTCAGAAAAATTGCTACCTTCTGAGGTTCTTTAATGCGGTCTGACATCGCACAGAACACGTGTTTCTAATTTCGCCTCTATCGGAATGCTACCGCCACTGCCTGGATATGGCTATTTCGACGATTTACGGGCTCTGCAGCGCACCTCTCCGTGGAGAGGTAGCTTTGCCTTCATGCTTTTGGAAAGCGCATGCATTTTCGCACCATTTAGCCAAAATTTGTTGGGTTAGAGCGCCCAGGGTAGTCGAGATTTCGTAGTTTTAAACAGTGATATGGTTGTTACTATTGACGGGCTAGAAATCTGCAATTGCAGTCAGTCGTGTAATCTTGATGGTTAAAAGCTCAATTATCACAAATTTTATACTGGCTTACTGACAGCCTTATTCGCTTATTCTCTAATATGTGCCGACGCTGCTACTATTTCTCCGCCCGAGCCGTCATCATATTTCAAAAGCCTATGTATATAAGTTTGTGGAAGGCGTCATTGAATCACCTCATGTCTATGTGTGTATGTTTATACCAATATGCCTCTTGCGAGGAAGGCACTATGAACCAGAAGTTATATACTTAAAAAAGTAGACTGACACATGCTTGAGAACATAAGTGTTTACTGACATTTCTCCACAGTCTTCTTCACAGTGCTACATGATTATTCCAGAGGAGTATTTATAGGGGTGGGAAAAAGGCTGCCCCAATGCGCCCGAGTTGAACCCCTAAACAAAGCTTCACAAAAGTGGCACCTACACGCTTGCTGCAATATGACTGAATGCGCAAAAGAGATTCCTGTTGCCGTACTTCGGGCATAACACAAAACGCCGCAGCGGAAACACGCACAGCACACAGCACAATATGCCAGAACACACACACGCAAACACACATTCCATTCCAGTGGAGTTTCCAACATATTCATCGTCCGCAGTGCGCGGTGCGTTGTTCAAAACATGTCGTCTTGATATGAGAAGTACTTGCTTTGATTTAAGGACGGGCTCGCGTCAGACAGATAGGCATTCGGATCCAGGAATATGGAAGCCGGTCTAATTTTCCGGGAAGAGCTATACCACATAGGAAGGGGGATATCAGACTTCCAGCCTGGTGTAAAGCAATGCCCTGACGATTATGCCAGCGGAGTCTCCCCTAGCTTTACCTAAAAATGATGGGCTTGACATTTTTACTACGGGCATGTGTAGTGATGAAAACGTACTTTGAGGGCTCATGTGTTCCATGTGCCTTCTTCCTGTCTTCGTCTTTTTTTGCGCTGTACATTTTCATCATGAGTCACCAACATGACCAGACTGCCACCTTAGTGGGGAGGTGTAAATCTGCGCAAGGGGTGATTAGGGGTGGAGGAAAGAACTGAGCCAATGTTTCAGGCTGCAACTTGCAGAATATACCTGCCTTGGGGCATTACGTCAACAGAACCCAATGACTCACCGCAGTGTGGCAGAACAGGTGTAAATAATGAACATAAAAGTAATCAATGTACAAAAGAGGGAATGGGAACGAAATTGTAAAGAGTAATTACGTAATTAAGACTGCGAAAATAACTTAAAAAGAATATAATAAAAAAAATTGAAAACAAAGCTGTTTTTTTCTCCACTGTTGTGGCTCATGAGTTATGACTAAGAACCCGCAAAAGCAGGTATTAATTACTAAATTATTAATTTAGTAATGATTTTTATTCGTTTAATAGAAATCTGAGTTTACCAGGGTTCTCGTTAAGTTCCTAGAAAGGTTTTTTAAATTCATAGATGAGATAGGACTCTCGCACTTTTCTCTCATTTTGCGTGCGAAGTTTGACTCAAGGACGGTTATTTTCAGGTTACTGAACTCTTGACCAGCAATGTTAACGTTATTCGAGCAGAGGAGATTGGGAAAAGACTCAGCGTCCGCAAGATTATTATTGAGCCGTATTTAGACGCGCCTTTCTATCTGGCCGATATATTGAAAGTTACATGTATGCCTGCCTCAGCACGGCATACCTAATTCAAGCTGTGATAACTGAAGTTTAGTTTTATTTGATGGGAAAGTAGGAGGCTGTACTGAAGGCGGTGGTTGATGGGGTCGTCCGGGCGCTGACCTGGGCAAGGATTGTTGCAGGGTGGGCAGCCCGCGCTTAAAAGAATGCTAATTTTGGATTAAGTTAAAATGTCGCGAATGTTTCTGTTTCGTCGGTACACGACCTCGGTGTCTTGTAATGATGTAGGAGACATTTCGAACAGAGGTAGAGTGTGTAAGAACTAGATTCGTGCGGCTAGAGATAAAGACGAACACAAAGGCAGGGAGGTTAACTAGGCAGCACCCAGCATGCTACTCTACACGTATGGAGGGGAACGGTGTGACAGATAGAAAGGGGAGAGAGGAAAGAGAGTTAACTTTTGCGCCTGTCTGTTGGCCATTATTACAGGATACACAGGGCACACACTGATAGTTCACAACCTTGCCCTTAGTCCTGATTCATTCAAGAACGAGAAAAGTGCCTTCACAGCTGTCCTCTGTCAGGAAGGTTTAGTCCAAGGACTCAGAATGTTCGCTTTAGTAAGGGGCGCAGGGTCTAAGTGGTGGAGTATTGCAGCCAGGAGGCCACACTCACGCTGAAACCGAGTGCAGTCACAAAGCAGGTGCTCTGTTGTTTCGTCGCACACGTAGTTCTCTCATGCAGGAGAGTCTGCCATTTGTAAACGGCACTTCCACCCACAGGCAACAAAACAGCCGATCATCGCAGCGGGAGAGGCAGGACTGAGCCTTGAGTTAAGAAAGGGATCGAGGCGGTGTAGACGGCATGCGGAGCTTCCAGGAGAACACCATGGCGCTAAAATCTCATTTCGGCCAAACATTCGCAGATGTCTTGCGTCGGCTCTTGTCAATGGTATCTGGTCAATGCTGGTACTGCCATGAGCTGATCAAGCTGCAGTGTCTGCTGCGTCGTTTGAGACGATGCCACACTGTCCAGATATCCACAGAAAGACGATGTCATGACCCTGTTCCTGTGCCTGCTGTTGAAAATGTCATATTTCAGCTACGAGTTGCTCGTGATCACCATGCCGTAAAGCCGAATTAAGACATTGCAGGGCTGTTTTTGAACCGCAGAACGCGGCCCGCTTCCTACCGGTGTATGTTGATCAATTCGAAGTTAGCTGTTTAGTACTGGCCTTTCGCGCAGGAATGGCCACAAGGCAAGTTGAACCTGTAGGTAAGACCAAACTATCTGTAGGCACATGAGAGCGGGCACTATATTCGGCATGGAGTAGTTAGAGTGTTAACTGTTTATTGGCCGGCTTCAATCGATTTTTTTGTTATGCCCGGAACACATGGCTCCAGCAGACACCACAGCGCAGAGGAGGGCCCTGACGCCGGTGTGAACTGTGATTGGATGTACGACTGGTGTGCTGCTGTAACCTTTTAAAACGCTGCGTGTGGTCTTTGTACCGCCACTGACACAAGCTGATGCTGGGAAATCCTTGTTAGACGACGTATGTGGATCCGCAGGCTGTCATAGGCTATGCACGTCAAAAGTGGGTAGCCCTGGCCGATAGCGATGGTAGCAACTGTTGATGCGCTGCGAGGGAGACCCAGGCATGTCCGATGTGCCTGACCTTGTAGAGTATGGGGAGCACGTAAATTTGTTTTGCATGTGTTAGAAAGCACGGGTGTACTGTACCGCAAAAATCCCAGAAGAGTGCTCTGTACAGCTGCAGCGTTGACTGAAACGACGAACTCCGTCATATTCCACCGAGAAATATAAGCAGGCGTGCGATAGAGATTAGCTTTTTCATTAAGAAGCTGCAATGCGTGCTCCATAATATATTCCGGTCTCTTATAATGCCTAAAAAACGACGAGAAGCATGGTAAGCAATAATATAGCCCTCGATAAGTAGCGAATATTGAGTCGTACATTTGCGTGTAATGCCACTATAGAACACTTCTCGGCTGAAACGCTCAAACCTTGCTCTCGCAGATAAGAGTAAGTTATACGGTTGCTACCCGCTGTTGTATTGCTCGCACCTGGAGACCTGTCACAGAGGACGGCTAGTTGCAGATGTCTTTGGCATACACAGAGATCTGGATGGTATTTGGTAGGTTTTCTGAGAGTACTATAAGAGCCATATTAAACAAAGTTGGGCTGAGAACTCCGAGCGGGGGAATGACCCGGTAGGTGTAATGTGCAGGTGTGGAGCCATTATCACACATGATAAAAAAATTTTCTTTAAGTCAGATAGCTCTGTATCCACCTAAACATCCGTCCACCGATTCCGACAGCCTCTAGTGCATCAAGGATAGCCTGATGTGTCACGTCATCGCAAACACCTTTGACATCAAGAAAATGTGCCGCCCACACGCGCTTCGGGCGTTTCTGTTGCTGTACTGTAGGCACAAGATCAATAGGTTCTCCACAGAGGAACCATCCAACCAGAAACTCGCCATGGCGTAAGAAAACACTTTATAGTGCTCAAGGTACCACTCAAAGCGTGTCAGAATCATTCTTTCCATGATTTTTTTCACACAAATGGGCAAAGATATTGTCCTGTATAACGACAGGTCAATCTGGGATATCCCTGTTTTTATAGCTGTACCATGCGACTGGATTTCCTCTGGGGAGGACCAACACTGTCTTGCCATGCGAAGTTGTAAAGGCTAAGCAGCTTTCCATGCGCGCCGTGTCCAAGGTGGCAGAGCGAAACATATGTCGTGCCTCCCGGCCCAGATGAAGACGAAAGATTACTTTCCACTAGGGAATCATTCCGTTCCTCACGAGCAAAGATAACATACATCGCTGAATCCTGTGATGCGGGATGAACACGCTGAGAACCCGACATAGCCACTGCACTCGCAATCGTATTGCAGAAGTCAGTTACAACTTCAACCTGGTGACAGCTTTGATGCAAAGGTAACGCATAGAAATGCTGTCTTTGCTGTGGAAGCGTTCGAAGGCGCCGCACCACCTGCCAAATCAGGGACATGGGCATTCGAGGATACACAGATGGAAAGAAGGGTTTCCAGCGCTGGTCCGCCAGCGTGTCCATTCATGGCTTGATTTTACTCTGTAAACAACGCGCCTCTCTGAGGTCTCTTAAGCATTTGGTCCATCTGTAGAAACTTTCTGCACGCCTCCAAATAGCACCTGCGTGGTCTAATTCCATATCAAATTCAATGCGCATTCTTGTCGACGTCAGGTAGCCTGTAGCAGCCTCCAGTGCTGTTGCTGTAATGTCTTCCAAATTGGAAGTTAGGGCTCCTTTGGATGCCACTTCCATATGTGTTTTAAATGCCGTCCAATCAATGTGCGCGTGTTAAGTTGGTCCGGACGCCCCAAGACCTGGAATCTTGAGGCGGGAGGGTATGTGGTCATTCCCGAGAGTCTCCAAATCACAAAACCACTGGACACGCCAGCGCAGAGACAGCGAAAGTAGCGTCAGCTCGAGGCAGCTGCATTATGAACTGCATTGCAGGTACTTCGGGCTGCCGTCATTCATTACGTAAATTTAATTACCGGAAGAAAATAAGGCCACATTCCATGCTCTGGCGTTGATTATATCAATTCCCCACAATTGGTGGAGGCCGTTCAAATCGCCGCTAATAATCTAACGAGCCCGGGTTGCTTCCATAATGGCATTCATCCTCTCCCAGTCCAATTGGGAGAAAGGGAAGACATGAGCCGCAATGAGGGTGAACTCTATGGACCCTTTTTGAATATGAAACACGCGTACTGATTTTCATTGTGAGGTGGAACACGGTAGCTGTCACCTTTTCGCGAACTTTTGCGTGCACTCCTAGGCACCCTTAGAGCGTGTTAGCGCGGTCTCAAAGGACACGCGATCTACTCAGCGTGGCAAGCTCAAAGAGACACCAGCTACACAGTGAAAAGCGGGATGGTCGTTTCATGCCCAGTTTTCGCCGGTCGCAAGCCAGAGATTGGGTCGGAGCCAAAGATTCACAAACAAAACAAAGCTCATACAGCAAAGAAACGATACAGAGCACATAAACAGTGATTTATAATACAATGCAACTCGTGGGAAGTTTATGGTTTATGGGGGTTTAACGTCCCAAAGCGACTCAGGCTATGAAAGACGCCGTAGTGAAGGGCTTCGGAAATTTCGACCACCTGGGGTTCTTCTGGGGTCGAGAAGAGAAGACGTCGGCGACAAGGCTAACGTGGACTAACACAGAGGCTATAAAAGGGCGAGTGAGAGCGAGGCATAGGGGGAAGAGCAGAGAAGCGGAGGCTCCGGCGGGTCAGGGACACTTTGGCTGGAAGAGAGCGACGCCGGCTACTGCTCCGGTGAGCTCGCGTTCTACGGCATCGCATCGTGGACTTCCTGCCGTGCCTGAGCCCGTTCCGGGGAGTCAACCGAGGACGCTGCCACCTGCTACGGCCAGGGGTGTCTCCAGCGCTGTTGCCACCCATCCGGGTGGTGCCCCCAACGCAAACAACACCGGCATCACCTCCACGGGCGCTTGGACCTGTAGCTTGTACGACGCAGCCAGCGACGCCAGCCCAAGCGCGTCAAACGCCGCCAGCAACGCCAGCCCAAGCTCGCCGAACGCCGCCTCGACGCCGGATACTGGATCCATACAACGACGCAGCCGCACCGAACCAACCATGAGCACGAACGCCGACCAAGAATAGTAGAACGCCAGTAGTAGACGCTGGTAGCAGTGTGCCCGGGTCGTGTGCATTATAGTCTTCGTATTTTGTGTGTTTTGTTAGTTTTGTGTTCTATTGCGTGTGTCACGTGGGGTGTATTAAATGTGCGTTTGTGTTGGTACACCTGTCGCCTAGTCTATTCTTTCGGTCCGAGTGTTCTCCGGGGAGATCCGTGACACTAAGCGACTGTTGATTACAGAAAAACCAGTGCTGGTATCTACGGGTGTGGTAACGTCGTGGTTGTCGGCAGCTACCAGAATTTCAGCGATAACCAGTCGGTCGTAGCGCTTCGTGGAGGCCGTCGTCTGCCGTACTGTCGCGGTGAATTTCCGGGTCTTGACTAGGTGTAGTAGCGGCGGCCCCACCCCTGGAGGACTCCGTCACTTTTCTTGCTGTGGAGACGTTCCTGTAAAATGGCCAGAGGACGACGGGCGGCTGGGTGAAGAAAACCGCCTTGGGGATGGCGATCGGGACTGGAGTTGCTGCGAGGTCGAGGGCTGCACGTTATCGGCCAGATACGGCTCGATATCCCGCGGCCGTTCACCGTAGCTCGGTCGAGGTGCGTCAGGTGCCAAACCCCTTAAACCCATTCTGCGGTACGAGCAGTGGCCGGTGGATGTAGCCGGGCTTTCCGCAGTGGTAGCAGAGCGGCTGTTTTTTAGGCTCACACCACACGTGCGTTTTGCTCATGGTGGGCCTGGACTCCTGCTGCGCGGCGGGTACAGCTGAGATTGGGCGGCGCACAGAAGGCACCGGAGCGATGGGGAAAAGGCTCGCATCACTGGCCCAAAACTTGGCAGTGCGTCGGTGTAGGTCATCGCGTAGGGCGCTAGCTGTGGAGCAAGTAGTGGTTACACGACTTGCCGGATTTCATCACGGACCACGTCCGTTACGGCAGCGGCGCGGGCTGGTAGAGCTTCGAAACGAAGTTTTCCCAGTTCCTCACGCACAAGGCTTCTCACAAGCTATCAAAGCTCCCAGGCGGGAGCTCCCTGACGTAGGCGTGCACTGGGCTGCTGCTGCTACAGTAGCCACCGTAGTGCGAACGCCTTTCCTGCAGAGAACACTCCATACTCGTTGCCTGCTTACTAAAGTTGGACATCGTTCTTGCCGGGTCACGGACTTGTCCGGCACACAAGTGCTCCTTTGCAACACGCACTGAGTGGTGTACCTTCTTGGCCTGGGGCATAGCCGGGTCTGCCCTACTGAAGAGTCGCGTCTTGTCCTCGATGAACAAGGCGACGCTCTCATTCGTCTGCTGCAACCTCGAGTGCAGTGCGATTTCAGCCTTCTCCTTCATTCGCTGGTAGTAAATGTTTTTAACAGCTCTTGGAAAAAACATCTCAATTGGTTAAGGAGCTTCGTGGTTCTCAAACTGCGTATTGGCCGCACAGAACACGTCTACATCGATGTGCTTGGGCGCACAAGACAGCAGAGAGCTCGAGAGAGGAAGAAGACAATCCTCTATCCACTTAAATCCCCAAGATGGGCAGGCTACCTCGAAGCTAAGATACCACAGGCGGGCTTGGTCTCACGGGGCGGTGACTGTTCGTATCACTAGCTTCTGATTGCTTGATTGTCTTTCGCTTTTGCAGGGCGCTTGCAGGCCGCTAGGGGCGCATTTCGACGTCCTTTCCTGGCCAGGGGAACTCCCCCTGGTCGGCCAGCCTCCCCCCTAACCAACTCCCCCTGGACGCCTTCTTTCGGAGTGGCGTCGGCACTATTCGCGTGGCCTTGGTTCCATCGGATGGTGGCGCCATTCGACTCAACAACCCGGATGCGGTTCAGACTGCGCTACAGGCGATTACGCCTCACTTCTTAAAAATCTGTGATGTCCGGCAGTACGGCAGAGGAGGCGTGGTGTGCAGGTCGGCCGACCAGGCCTGCATCATGGATTTTTTAACGTGCACAGCTTTTGGAAGCCAGTCGGTAAGCGCATTTATACAGCCGCACTTGGCGTGCTCTAAAGGTCTGGTGCGAGGGGTTGACCCACGCCTTAGCCCTAAGGAAATGCTAGAGAAACTCTCCTCCGCAGGGGTGATTTCTGTACATCGGTGCACTGGAGTCGTCGAGGAAACAAAACTTCCAACTGAAACGGTAATTGCCACTTTTGCGGGTCTCTCCTGTCCATCTGAGTTGAAGGTGTGGCCCCTGGTTTTCAGGGTCGATCCGTATTCTTCAAGTCCACTTCAATGCCGCAACTGCTGGAGGTTTGGCCACAGCGCGAACGCCTGCAAGTCGAGCTCAAGGTGCAGTGTGTGTGGTGGTAATCATGACCATGAAGGAAGGTGTTCAAAAGATGAGATGTGTTGCTTGTGCAGCGGTAGTCACTCCGCCACATATTCTATTTGTCCTGCAAGGGCTGAGGAGGTTAAGGTGCTGGAAGTGTTAGAAAAGCGCCGGTGCTCAAGGCGCGAGGCTATGGCTTTTGTTAAGGAAAGGATGTACGGGTACTCAAGTGTGGCAGCACGGCAGACGACTGCGGTTGTGGATTCAAGCCTGTCAGATGCGATTGCTACAGCGGTTGAAAAGGCAATGGCCAAGGTCATGGATCGGCTAGTGAATTCAGTAACAGAGTGCATATCGCAAGTCATGATGGCGCAAATGACCTGTTCAATAATGACCTCCAATGCTGCGTTGAAGTCATCCGTGGATCCTGCAGTACCTACTGAACTCAGTGCGGAGACGCCTTCCCTTGTTTCAATGCAGCCGCAAAAAGAGCGCACGCCTCCAACTCATGTAGCTGATGGGTGTGTTGAGCTGATGGAGCTCGATGCTCGAGCTCAGAAACGTAGCCGGTCTCCTTTGGCCGTTGCTGGTCCGTCTAGCTCCCCTCAATCCAAAACAAAAAAGAGTAATTCAGGAAAAACTGGTCACCACAGCATTTTGGAAAAGGCAGTTGCTGCTGCAGATCGCTCGGCAGAATAGGGTCTCTGAGAGTGCTGCAGTGGAACTGCCGTTCCATTCAATCAGCCTTCACTGATTTAGTAACTCTTTCAAATCGATTTTCTCCTCATGTCATTGCACTTCAAGAAACCTGGTTGTCGAAAGAGTTTTCATTTCAAATGGAACATTATCGAATTTTTAGAATGGACCGCCCATCAGTGGGGGGCGGTTTGCTTCTGCTGGTTTCATCCAGATTCTGTCACAAGGCACGATTGGTGTTTCAGCGCGTGGACGCTCATTGCGAAATTCAGGCAGTGGATCTTTCAGTTCCTGGTTTCCATCCCATTACTGTCGCAAATGTATATTTTCCATCTGGGGTTCATGACACACGGCCATTAGATTCCTTACTCTCTGTCAGCAGATCACATGTGTTGCTTGTTGGGGATTTCAATTCGCATCACTTGACTTGGGGTTATCGAACAGACCAGTGCGGTTTGCGTTTATGGGATTGGGCTTGTGTGAATAACCTAAACTGTCATAACTCGGGTTTTCCGACCTTTCTCCGTGGGCACTCCTGATCAGCATTGGATTTAACGTTTTCAACCCCAGGGGTAGCAGTTTCCTCCTGGACTCCGGTTGACTCTGCAACAGTGACCATTTCCCACTCACTTTTGACATGGTGTGTCCGAAGACTTCTATCGGCGGATTCAGTTGCACCCTAGTCGATTACAACAAGTTCAAAAGTTCACTCAGTTCAGAACTACACTCTTTGCCGAATTTGTCTCAGGAGAGCAGGGTGTTAGGCTTATGCTCTATTTTAGATCGGGTACGGAGGCAATCGGAGTTTACAGTGTGCGATAGCATAGGCACTTCTCTGAGCCCTTGGTGGAATGCAGAATGTTCAAAGGATTATAGGCGGCGCAAGGCAGCCTGGAAGAAACTTATCCATAATCAATGTCCCCGGAATTGGATCGATTATAAGTTTCTTACAGCTACCTTCAAGCGCACAGTCGCTAGGGCAAAAGAAAAATATGATGAAGAGAATTATGACCATCTATCAAAATCTAATAACAGACAAGCCTTGTTTCGCTTTCCGAGGTCAAGGAACAGGCTGCCACCGCCTCACAACATTCCCTCTAATGTGCTGACTCCAGTAGAGCTTGCCAGGTCATTAGAAGAAATTGGCAAAGGCTTGGAACACCATTTTTCGGCTGCGCTCTCTCGCCCACAACTGCTTGGGAATCACTATGATGATTTCCTTAATGTCTCGGTTTCTGAGCTCTCCTAGGTGATAAATCGGTTACCTTCTGCAGCTCCTGGTCCTGACCGTGTCACCTCTGCGATGATTAAAATACTGTTCGACGAATCCCCCAATGCTATATTGGAGCTCTATTAGAACCCCATGGATCCCGGATGTATGGCGTGTTTCCAAAATTATCCCGGTGCTTAAAAAGACAGGCGGAGGGTTGGTCTTAGACAACATTCGACCAATTTCATTGACATCGAATCTGGTGAAATTGCTTGAACGCGTGCTGTATGGACGAATCATGCCCATCATTACTGAAAAGGGACTACTTAACCCCTGTCAGATTGGTTTCAAGCCTGGGTGCTCTTTATGGTGTGCGCATACTGACCTCGAAAGCCGTGTCCGACTAGCGCGCCGGCGTCGACAGTATGCTGCGCTGGTAACTCTAGACATCTCGAAAGCATATGACAGTGTCGAACATGGGCCTCTGATGTACCGACTACGGGCTCTGGGCTTGCCCAGTTATTTTGTGGAATGGGTGTCAGCTTTCCTGGCTGACAGAGAATTTTATTGTTGTCAACGCAGAGTTTCTACAAGGAAATTTCATCAATCTAGAGGTGGGCCTCAAGGTGCAGTTCTCTCCCCTGTTCTATTCAACCTCTTACTCAGTTGATTCCGACTTCCCCTGACGTGACTAAGTACGTGTATGCAGACGATATAGTTTTCTTTGCTGCTGCGAGTGATTTACATTCTGTGTATATGGTTTTACAGTCATATTTAAATTCCCTTGATCGATGGTTATCTGAATTACACTTAAGTCTTAATGTAAACAAGTGCGCTTTGTTACCTTTTCCGGTTACTCAACAGGTACACATTTCATTGTCTTATTGTCATCATGTCATTCCTCAGGTATGTTCCCTAAAGTATCTCGGGGTAACTCATGACTCCTCTCTCTCTTGGCGGTCACATATAGATCAGGTTGCTGCGAAAGAAATTCAGGCGGTAGGCCTTCTGCGAAGGATGAGTAGCCCTCGCTGCGGTATGCGCAGACATTCTCTTCTGCTGATTTACAAAATGTATATCCGGCCAATCTTGGAATTCGGTTGCGTTTTGTTTTCTGGAGCAGCTGCATACAAACTGCGCCCACTTCTGCTCTTAGAGCGAGAAGCTCTGCACCTGTGTTTGGGTCTCCCTAAATACGTGGCAAACAATGTTTTGTATCTGGAAGCGCGGGTGCCGTCTCTTACTGCAAGGTTTCGCCTTTTGACAGTACGACCGTTTTTAAAGTTTTGCGACTCGGAGCAGCATGCATCCGAGTTGATCTTCCTAGGGCAGCGAGCGGAGTTCTTGCGTGTCGGATGGTCTCGCCTTCAAACTCCCCAAATCTGTTTCGTTGAATCTTTGCTGGTCCCACTCAACGTGCGAATACCTGAAATTGTTCCGGTGCGGTCCATCCCCGCAACGGTGTCTATCATCTACGATGACATTTATCCATGTAATGCAAACTTACTGCCTTTCTCATGGTTAAATGGTATGCTGCAGGGTTATTTGTCGACCTTCAGCTCACATGTTGCAATTGTGACTGATGGCTCGGTGTGTGCAGAAGAGGCAGGTGTAGGTATTTACTCACAGTCCCTTGACTGGTCTTTTCCTCTCCGTCTCCAAGATTTCACTCCTATCTATCTGGCTGAGTTTCTAGTAGTGGTTCTCGCTCTGCGCAAGGTACCAATTTCTTTATCAGCAGTAATAATAATTACGGACTCGTTATCTTTATGCATTTCCCTCTCGGCGTCCACTGAATCGCAGCTCTTTCGGATACTAAAATTCCTGATCCCTCCACACATCACATAAATTCGATTTCTTTGGGTTCCTGGGCACAGGGGTGTTCTAATAAATGAATCAGCTGATGCTTTAGCGAAGTCAGCCCTGAGTGGACCGATTGTTGACCCGCTTCCAACAGCTGCTTACATCACGGCGGCACGCTTTCGACGGTACACTGTAATGAACGAATTGGGCGCATCAGCGCTTGCTTCCTTGGACGACTTCCAGCACCTACTGTTCCCTTGGAGAAGCTCAGTCTGGCGATCGCGCAATCTTGAAGTTTCCTTCACGAGGCTTCGTTGCCGGGTGCCGCAACTAAATTTTTACCTCTACAGGCCTGGTCTGGCGATCTCCCCATTGTGTCCGTATTGTGCGGAGCCGGAAACAATAGAGCACTTTATTCTTTTTTGCCGTCGCTACTCATCGACTAGGAGGTGACTATTAGAAGTTCCAATACAGAATCTCAGTTTGCGCCTGTCTTCTGCGGTTGTTCTGTCTCTTGACACTTCTATGCTTGGCCACACCAATGGGAATGTTTGCTCTGCCGTTCAAAATTATCTCCTAGAATCAAAACGTCTACCATCATGAGCTTTCGTCCTGCCCATCCCATTATCAGCTTCTGTATTTCGGTTTTTACAACCACTTATAGTAATCCCTGCCCCTTCTTTGCCTAAATTTTAAATTGTATCACCCCCCTAACCTCCTGCAACCACCTCGGCTACGGAAACTGTGCGATCCAAATTTTGGTAGGTCATCCCATGCTTGCCACATGCAACTGGTCATTTAAATAGTCACCGCCTGGTTATGGCCAATCCCCCTTGTGGGTATGTGCCATCGTGTGAGGTCAACAACAACAACAACAACAACAAGATTTGCCAAATAGCAGGTCGTACAGTGCGGCAGCGCCAAGGCGCCACTGGAGAGGTTTGTACTGAAGCAATATAAGACGTTTTCCTTGTGGTGCTCATAGATAGAATATTAATACGGTGATGTGTTTTTAAAGACAACTGATAACAAAGCAGAAGAAAAAACACATGTCGCCGGTGGGATCTGAAACGTCAAACTCCAAACTTCGCGTCTGGTGCTCTACCAACTAGGCTATAGCGACGTTGTTCAATACTTTGCTTTCCGGGGCACTTATGTGTAGTGTAAACGAGCCTAGAGGGTGCTCACCTTCGTCTATAGCAGTGCACTACGTAATACGCCCTGTATTGCCGCGAGTGTCAAGTAGTGACGGTCCAACGGTGAGATTGAAAGCTGTGCGAAAACCCTGTTATGCTATTACGACATCAAGACTGCCAGAATCGAGGCCCTGGTTGGCTATTGAGCTGACAACGGAATGCAAATGAGAGGATTGCTATGATATACATAATAAGTTAGAAATTTATTATTATTTATCCTGCCTGCTAGTTAGCACATCGTGCATATTCTGAACCGCTACTCTCCCTACAATGCCGTTCGAAAAAAGTGCTGATTAAAAAAAGCGCCTATTTTAGAAACTGCAGAACAGATTACATGAACCACATTACTTATATATAATATCTTTTATTCGCATCAATTGGTACACTACATGCTCAAGCCCGCATTAGCGTTGCTGCTCGTGTGCTGGGTTAGGCATGCGAGGTGTAAAGAACATGATACATCAGTTAGGAAAAAAATTGAAAGTGAAACGAAATTAAAATGCAGTAACTACTTGCAAGATGTTGAAACGAACAAACAAACAAAATACCATTCAATATTATGCAAGTGATGTCACCTCCTGCATGGTGACGTCATTTACCTCCAGCCAACAGGATTGCGCCGGCCTGGTGTAGTCACCTTCAGGCAATAGGCAAATTTTATGACTCAGAAGACTTTTTTGGCCCCATGGAGCTTTTAATGAAGTCGCATTATTACCACCTGCTTTTTTGTACTTGTCTAACAAATTGAAATGTGGATAGCTGGGCAAGTAGGTGTTAGATAACTGTGGTGCTACAGCGCGACAGAGACAAGCGACAGCCATCTCTCTGTGTCGTCTTCTGCTTTTGACTTTCGTTGGTTTCATGTTGTACATTCCACAATGGGTGTCCATCGCAGCATAGCGCCCATTCGTTTACAACAGCTGCTATTGGATATTTACCTGCAATAGCAAGGGAGCACAAGCCGGCTGTCGCTAGAACTTTATGCGCTAGGCACCGAAGGTTTCCACTACGTGGTTTTCTCCTCTGGAGGACGCTGTAGAAACGCACAGTGTTAAAAAGCGCGCTTTGCACTAAATTTCTACCTTTATTATTTACAGATACCTCCTGCGGTAGTGATAGCATGTCGAGCGCCCTCATTGTATGAATTGCTTTGCGACGTTAAACCGCTTAAAGCAAACCAATAAGGAAGGGGTACATGAAGGACTGTAAAAAAATTATGTATTGCCTCTCTCCTAGCCCATTTATTTTGTAACCATGCGCTCGGCTGGTAGAAACATTACTCAATGATTCTTATGTATTGCGTTTAACTCCCCTGGTATTTTGCAGCTACCAAAGCTCCCATCTTTCCTCCACAGCTGGACACACCAGCTGGACCGGTTAGTATTTCTCTTCGATTTCATTTACCGCAGATCTAAAGGTACGGAGGCAACAGCCTATACAGCATACTGACAATATGATCCTTAGTAAACGTTTGTTCAGGTATCATGTGAGCAGCTTTGCAATAGATATATATTACAAAATTTGACGCTGCTCCAAAAATACTGGTTCACTTGCACATGGATGTTACGAAATCGTACATGGTCTTATCTGGAACTTATTCACCCGCTGTTTCTTTATTTCCTGACATTTAGAATTCATACCACCAGAATACTCGCAATTAATTAATACTTCTAGCAGTCTGACTGCTGGAAAAGCTTGAACTACCGACCAATACGCACTGATTGCGTTTACTTAGCCGTAACTGTTGAAGGAAATATTTGTGGTACCTAATGGGTGAGATTTAAATTTTTTGCTGGTTTTAAAACTGCAGTATAATTCCCTAAACTGATGAGGGGAGGTGAGAGAAGTTTAAAAAATGGAGGGGAGAATTAAGTCCCGCCTTGAAGGTGTGAAGCGATAACTTCAGTGGGTTGATGCCCATATATGCAAAATTTGTCAATCTTAACTTAAAACTCAACGAGTACTTGGAGTGCTCATAACTCTTTTGGCGCAGTGGTATAGCCGTTAAGTGATGCGCACATCCCTGCGATGGCAGCGGCTGTCATCGATGGGGCTTGTGAGCCCAGGTAGCTTTACGTGGGCAACTTCTAATCAATAATTTAACTGAGACCTGCTATGATGCGCACTTTTCTCCCATTACGGTGGGCAGGTTGTGATGAGGCCACAGGGTCACGTGACACAGGTGGCCCACCTGCCCCCTAGGTGGCTTGTATGGAAATTTTTCGCGGAATTTGTTTCGCGGTCAACGACGATGCATACGAAGACGACGCCGACGGCTAGCCGGGTTTTCTGGGGCAGGAGCTGCTTAACGCTGTCGCGTAAAAAACTGAGCGAAAATAATCTAAAGAAACGCTAAAAAGAGATAAGCTGGGTTACAGGGAGGTTAAAGTTTAGAATGTACAACCCTTAAGCGACACCACAAACGTCTGCACCACACTGTCATCATGTTTGGGGCAAAGCGCAGGTAGGAATAAACAGGGATACTGGAACGTTAAAACCGTTATCTCGAGAGACAAGGAACAGCCAGCAAGTGGTACTACAAGCTGCTGCACTACTGTGACCAGTTAACATCGCAAACATTTTTAAACAATGCAAATAACACCTCTTTGTACACTGGCACCTTGATTTTAGTGCTATTAAAGAGGTGTTTTTGTGGTGGTGCCTAAGAGAGTATATAATAAAAAACGTGCCGTGCAGTTGAGAAAAACTTTAAACGGTCCGAACTCAAGCCCGTGAAGGCTAAGTCAAGAGCCATCGCCCTCTGCAACGAATTGGAGCTGCAAAGATTAGCAAAGTCTATAAGTGACTAAGGGCAAAACTCTTAGCATGTTTTTTACAGCTAAGACCCACAAAGAAGGTGTACCATTCCGTTGTATTGTAAGCGAAAGCGGATCTTGGCAACGCCTTGTTAGTCAGTTCCTGCTGAAGCATCTTAACCAGCTTGGGGTCACTGATCTTTTCGCAACAAAGAACTCTTTGGATATAATTGAATTTCTGGACGGTAATCGGCAAATTGGGTATTTCTTTTCTGTAGATGCTAAAGATCTTTTCTGCTCCATTCCCCAAAAGAATTGTTCACAGACGTTCAAGCATGCATTGAAGAAAGCGGGTGTACATCTTTTCAAAACGCAGCTGGTGTGTCAGTAGGGAATTTCATGACTTTGTTAGAATTTCATCTTAATGCCACAATTCTACAGTTTGAAAGTGGATCGCTTATACAGAAGAAAGGGATTTGTATTGGCTCGTGTGTGGCCCCGGTTCTGAGCAATATTTTCCTTTCAATGATTTATCGAAGTGTGAATGAGCAGTTGAACAAGAATAGGGTAAAGAGAGTTTTCAGATACGTCGATGATTTTTTAATCCTACTAAAAAAACAGGAAACACAGTCCTACTTAGGCACAGTTAACGAGGTTCTAGCAATTTTTAGTGAAAACGGAGAAGGCTTAGAATTTACACAGCAGCTACCTGAAAGTGATGAACTGCAATTTTTAGACCTGATACTTTCCATAACCAAAGAGAAAATTTGCTGGATGTAACACCCTCGCGCCCAGAAAGGTTTCTTGTCATATGAATCGGCACACTCTAAGACAGTGAAGCGAGCCATTGCTACGTCTGGTTTAAATGCCGCTATTGCGAAATACTGTTGCCATGCAATAGAAAGGGGCTTCCAGTTGCAGATGATAAGGCTTCAGGATGCAGGCTTCCCGCAGACTGTACTGACTAGTGTGGTGGAGTCCCTTCTTCACAGTATAAAAGGCGTGGAACGTAAACAGCCTATGCCTATTGAGGAGAGAATTAGGCCAGAAGTGGTGCCCTGCTCCCACCGCGTTGTCCATAATCTGAAAAAAGTGTCATCAAAATTCAAAGTTCCAATTGCATTCTCTCCTCCCTGTAAGCTGACCTCATTATGTCCTCCTGTAAACTCAGAAAAAAGAAAAGAAAAAGCCGGCGGAACCAGGCATGCCCGTAGGTACGTAGAATGCAATGAACGAGTTGTTTATCAGATCCCGCTCGCGTGTGGGAAAGTGTATATTGGGCAGACGGGGCGTTGCCTAAATGAAAGGTTGAGGGTGCATGAGCGTCCGATGGGGACGGGAACAGGTTCTAATCTGCCTCTTCACTGTAAGGACTGTGAACAAAGCACCTGCGGGCCCATTCTTGAAAAAACTGTAGTTTTAGGTAGAGGCCGGGATCGAGTGTCCCGCGAATTAAAGGAAGCCTTTTTAATTAGGAAAACGGGTCTGAGTGCCGTTAGCGATGCTTCTATCTTCTTGTAAAAAAACGAAGAAGCCTTTTTAGGAAAGTTTCCCTGATAAGCACACGTGTAGAGGTGCTATGGTTTTTTTCCCAGTGTAATCTGAAAGGTTGAGTGCACAAAGCCTTTTAGATGTTTTCTTGTCTCACGCGCTTTTTATGTTTTTTTACGGTTTTAATGCTTTTTGGTTGGTCGTCATCCTTTCAGATCCCAATCAGTCATGTTCCTTTGGTCCTTTACACCACATGCCATGCCTGTTAATGTTCTTTCTCCAATCTTATCGTTTTTAACTAAGTCATGTGTTTAGTGTTTTTCTTTTTTTATCGCTTTCATGACTCTATTCATCTTTCTGACGTTTGCTGCAGCTAATAGGTGGCGTGACGGTGAGCCTCTATATTATGTGTTTCTTTCAATAAAAATCAGTTGTCAGGAGCGCGTTGTCTTGTCCACCTTTCTTGTGATTGTCTCTTATTTTGCGCCAACGTTTGTACATAGAGCTATTAAAGAATTGGACTTTTAACGTTTAGATTTTTTTACACAGGAAGTACTATCACCAGTGTGAGTTCAAGACTGCAGAATTCACTTTAAGCTATATTTGTCTGGCAGCAGCAAGGCAATGACGGGCGTGGACTCTCTCGCATTTTTGTGTGTCCGGCACATTTTTGAGCCCGTCTTCTGCGTTAACTAGACATTTGTATACTGGTGTCTTGGGAATAACTTTAAATGTGGGCTGAATAATAGCAGGTTATAGAAAGAGCGATTCTATGGCTGGCTTCAGGCGAACTGGGCTTTTTAAAGTATGATGCGGTGGGAAAAATTGTTCAACTCAGCGACTGTTCTGAAAACGAAAAGTGGAAATGTAGATGCAGTCCCCGCTATTACAAAAAAAAAAACCTTGTGATGTGCGGTACACGCTATAAAACACTTATTATGTCGAAAAGTGGAGCTCAAGGGCAAATCGTGATAGAGGTTGTGAGACATCCCTGTGATTTCATCAGAGGTTGTGACGGCGAAGTGAGCCTGCTTCATGCTGGAAGTAAATAACACTACTACACCACAGAAACATTACATACAATAAAACGGCTGGGTTTTGATCCACTTTCTCAGTATGAACTAGAATTGTTCCTGCGGGATCCCAAATGGCCAAAACGAAATCTAACTGCAATTGAATGAGAGCTTTTAACATGATTGATAAATCAAGGACTGAATTATACCCAGCCAAGAATGGAGTTTTGTTAGTGTGTTAACTATCGACATTATATACGCGTGCAACGTGCAACAGAACGTGAGGACATAACGCAGCCGACGGGTGATATGCGGAGCCTTTGATAAGTAATTTGGAATAGACATATCTTGAAGAAAATGTAACGGAAACGTTTTCCTGACAGATTTTCAGATCATGATTGAAGTGTGTCATTAATCATGTAGTTTCCATAATTAGGTGGTAATAACTTATTGAAGATCGATGTGAAAGTCGTCTACCTGGCAAAGAGATAGGAAAATGGTCGATTACTTATTAAGAGGTAAGCTGTCGGCGTATATAAATATAGTGAAATAAAGAGAAGAAAGACCTACAAACAAGCCCCGTCGCACGCCATACATGATGTGATTGGGGCGAAAAGGGTGTAGTTTGTTTCCACGAACAGTTCTTCACGAAGTCATATAAAATCATCCAAATAGTCTGAGACCGGTTGATAAGCTTAGTTGAAGCCTTAGTTTCCTCGAACAGTTCATGAAGTCATATAAAATCATCCAAACAGTCTGGGACCGGTTGATAAGCTTAGTTTGAGCCTTCTGTGGAAACAGTGAAATGCCTTTCCATAGTTTATATACAGGGTACAAACAGGAAGATGGGGCTAAATCTTGTGCTTTCATCATAAAGAAATTTAGAAAGTTGATAGGAACCTTAAATTCCTGATGTAATCACTGCTGGTTACGATGCAGACATCTACAAGACGCAAAAAATTTGCACTGTGTAAATAAATAATAACATATCGAAATATTCAAACAACCCTTTGTTAGGGATGTGGCTGAGCGGTTGCGAAAAATTTTACAGATTATGGTGTCTTCAGGTGTTAGCGACCGCACTGAGTATCTGCCTGGCTTGCAATAAACGAATGGTTTGAAAAACGGTGCCAGAACTATTCTCTACTAAAAACAATTGTGTTACATGAATAGCCAAGCCAGTGGGGCTGCTTCAGAACCGGCAAGTGATCTCGGGCTATAAGGCAATGCTCGTCAAGGTTTAGCTATAACGCATTTTTACTAAGCCAATAATGAAAAATAAGCCGCCTATCAGTCAAATCGTTCGGCCAACCTGGACTAGTAATTAGCAACCGACACCTACAAGTGTACTATTTCAATGGATAGAAGCGCGAAGAACAAGGCGCCAACACGCTCCGTTGTTTCAATTCCTTTTCACCGCGCTTTTACTTGGGTGATAGCAAAAAGACCCTAGACACGTCCTTTATACATTCTAGTACGATTCTAACGTCTTTTCTCGTACCACCCAGTTAAAAGCGCGATGAAGATAAATTCCAACAGCAGGGCGTGTTGGCGCCGAGTTCGAGTTTCTTTCCATCGAGGTAGTACAGTAGTTCGGAAGCGATCTTCAGTTCACAGTGGCTGGAGAGATGCTCATTATAGCGGCAGTCAGGTCTCTAGCGCTGATGAGGGAGCTAAAAATCACTAAATGCAGATATTGGCCGCTACTCAGCACTAAACTAGGGAGCATTTCCTGGAAGAGCCTTATTCAGGGACGTCGTGTCAGGAGTACTAATCGCAGGTGCACTGCTGCAGGCTAGTGGATTCGCCATAACAGAGAACAGCTACATGAATGACTGAACGAAGGAGAGATGATTTCACAAGCGCTGAGTCGTCGTCTCTTCCTTCCTTCTTGGCGCTGTTCTATTCTACCAAACTTTTACACGTAGACATGGGGAATGGCATTAACAAGCAGTACTGCAAACTGCGTTATTCAAAAAATAAAAAACCCGCTCACTATATATGCACTGTCTTTTCCAAAATTAACAATGCAGAAGGGAGTTTTTTTACCCGTGCAGTAAACCAATTGTAGGGCTTCTTGTGCTATGAATCTCTACAAAATAAGGAGAACACTTGCCATCACTTTCAAGACGCCCATTGCCTGGTTACCTCTTGCGAAGAAGTTATACTTTAACTCTTCAGAAATCGAGATTCCGGACCAGCTAGCCAAATCAATCAGCCACACATCTCGACATTGTCTAGTCACCATAATCATCATCATCAGCCTGACTACGTCAATTGCAGGGCAAAGGCCGCTCCTATATCTCTCTAATTAACCCTGTCATTTGCCAGCTGCGCCCACCCTACACCTTCAAACTTCCTAATCTCAATCGCCCACCTAAGCTTCTGCCGCCTCCTGCTACACTTGTCTTCTTTTTGAATCCCCTCCGTTACCCTTAAGGACCACCGGTTATCTTGCCTTCGTATTACACGCCCTGCCCAAGTCCACTTCTTCCTCTTGATGTCATTAATCCGCGTTTGCTCCCTCCCCACTCTACCCGCTTCCGGCCTCTTAACGTTACGCCTACCATTTTTTTCTTTCCAAGGCTCGCTGCGTTGTCCTTAGCTTATTTCCCGTCTATGCCTCTTTCACTCTTTCTTTTATCGCTCACCAAGACATTTGTTGCTGCAGCCACCCCCACGTACGTCATCCCGCCTAAACCACAGTAACCCAATCGCACGCATTAAAACCCGCACCTCCGCAATGAGCAGTTCATTTTTTCCCGACGCCATAGTGCTGTGGAATGGCCTTCCCGACAACGTAATAACATGCTCCGATCGCCGCCTTTTCCGCGAGAAACTGGCTAATCACTTCTCATAAACATATTCATACTGCGACACCGAAGTGCCAACTGTTCCTTGTTTTCTTTTTGTATGTTTATTTCTTGCTTTTAGTTTTTATATTATTGTACACTTTTTTGGTACCCCGTGTATTTTTCCCCCTTTCTTTTGTGTTCTCTGCTACTACCCTCCAACCTGTATGTACGCCTCCCCTTATGTAATGCCTTCGGGCCTTTAAGGGACAAATAAATGAAATGAAATGAAATGAACTGAACTCTTTTACTTAGCCTCCACGTTTCTGCCCCGTAGGTGAGTACCAGTAAGATATAGCTGTTGTACACTTTTCTCTAGGGTAGATATTGATAGTCTGCCATTCATGATCTGAGATAACCTGCCTTATGCGCTACACCCACTTCTTATCCTTCTAGTTATTTCCCTCTAATTATACGGATCAGCTCTCACTATCTGCTCAAAGGAGATTATTTTGTCACTTGGTCACTTATATCAATAAGCCTAAATTAAATTTTAAAGGAACGAGGTGTAAAGAAGACGACGTGGATTACCCGAAGAACAAAGAAGATGAAGAAGCATTCGTTGAGCTGGAGAGAGATGATTGGTGGAGAAGCATTCAGTGAGGTGGAGAGAGATGATTGGTGGAGAAGAGAAGAAGGAGGAGACGACGACAAGGCTTACGCGGACTAACGCCAAGGCTATAAAAAGGCGAGGGAGAGCGAGGGATGGGGTGGGGGAGAACAGAGAAGCGGAGGCTCCTGCGGGTCAGGGACGCTATGGCTGAAAGAGAGCGACGCCGGCTACTGCTCCGGTGAACTCGCGTTCTACGCCTTCGCATCGTGGACTTCCTACCGTGCCTGAGCCCGTTCCGGCGAGTCAACGGAGGACGCTACCACCTGATACGGCCAGGGGTCTCTCCAGCGCTGTTGCCACCGATCCAGGTGCTGCCCCCAACGCTAACACCGGCATCACCTCCACGGGCGCTTGAACCGGGAGCTTATACGACGAAGCCAGCGACGCCGCCAGCGACGCCAGCCCCAGCACGTCGAACTCCGCCTCGACGCCGGCTACTGGATCCATACAACGCTGCAGCCGATCCGAAGCAACCGTGAGCACGAAAGCCGACCACTAACAGTAGAACGCTAGTAGTAGATGCTGGTAGCAGTGTTCCCGGGTCGTGTGTATTTGTAGTCTTTGTATTTTGTGTTAGTTTTGTTAGTTTCGTGTTCTAGTTTGTGTGTCACGTAGGGTGTAATAAATGTGCGTTTCTATGGGTACACCTGTCGCCTAGTCCATTCTTTCGGTCGGAGTGTTATTCGGGGTGATCCGTGACAAACATAAGTGGCGAGCCTGTGCCAGGATTCATTTGCTTTTTTTCCTTATTGCTTTCAATCGGATCTTTCCGGTCTCTCGACGGCAGAAAGTATGGACTTGACAAGAACGTTAGAACTAGCGCTCAAGCTAGGGTTAAGCATGGAAGAGGCAATGCGTCTGTACGTGGAGGAGGGAAAGAGGCAGAGAGGGGAAAGGGCGCAAGCACGCGCAGACACTCGTGAGGCAGAAGAGCGAGAAGAAAAAGAGCTCGCGAGACAGAGAGAAGAGCTCGCGAGGCAGAACAGGAGAAAAGAATGATAGAACGGGCGAAGGAGTTTATTATGTGGAAACAGGCGCATGTCGCGGGAGGGTGTGAGGAGATCACGTACAATGATCAGCGTTACTTAGCGGGTAGAGAATCTCCTAGACCGGTCAGAGTTTGCCCAAGAAAGCTGATGGCTCCTTTTGATGACAAGAGATGTTTTGGATGCATATCTGCAACAATTCGAGAGGTTAGCTTTGGGGCAAGGCTGGGAGCGCAGTGAATGGGCCACGGTATTGAGCATGTGTTTTGTCGGAGAGGCGCTGAATGTGTTTGGAAGGATGCCTGCTGCTGATTCCATGGACTGCGAGAAAGTAAAAAAGGCGCTCCTTCAAGGGTTCAGGCTTAAGGCAAAGTGTTTTCGTGAGAGATTTCGCATCGCGAAACCTGTGGATTCAGAAAGCGCTAAGCATCTCACGAGAAAAGAAGACACAGACAAGCGCTCTCTGGTCTTCTCGTCTTCGTCTGTTCGCGCTGTTCCACCCACCATGAACTGTTACCAACTAGCCCAACTTTCCATCCTTCTTCAGTGTATTTTTTCTGCACAGGGCCCTTTTTCGTGTTTTAACAGCGCTTGTCTGTGTCTTCTCTTCTCGTCTTCTTCTGTTCGCGCTGTTAAACCCACCATGAACTGTTACCAACTAGCCCAACTTTCCATCCTTCTTCAGTGTATTTCTTCTGCACAGGGCCCTTTTTCGTGTTTTAACTCAGCGCTTGTCTGTGTCTTCTCTTCTCGTCTTCGTCTGTTCGCGCTGTTCCACCCACCATGAACTGTTACCAACTAGCCCAACTTTCCATTCTTTTTAAGCGCTAAGCAGTTTTCCTGCAGGCTGACCAAATATTTTGATAGGTGGCTTTATATGTCAAACACAGAAAAGAGTTTTGAAGGGGTGCGCGACAAGCTGGTCACAGAGCAATTTTTAGCTTGTTGCAGCTCAAAGCTAGCGCTATTCCTGAAAGAATGAAAGTTGTGTTTAATGGAAAAGTTCACCGACCGCAGACCGATTCCTCGAGGCTGAAGGCTAAGAAATTTTAGTAAGGCAAAGGAGGAAACCCAAAAGACCTTAGAGACAGATGCGGCAAAACCAAGAGCATATGGCGGTGCATCTAAGGCACCAGTAAGGTGTTTTCTCTGCGGCAAGGTGGGACACCGTGCAGTTGACTGTCGGACTAGTACCGCTGCCCGAAAAACACAGGTTGTGTGTCAAGGTTGTAAGAGGAGGGGTCATACTCTGGATGAGCGCCGATACAGAAAGCAGGACCGAGCTGCATGCGCTGTCGACGCTATGGTAGAACTTGTCACGCCACCTGAAGTTCAACAGCTGAAAGGAGAGCAAGCGTCGCTGGAAAATGAGGCGGTGGGTGGAACACTCCAGTCGAAACCAGCAATGCCGGCGGTGGTTGGGCAAATAGGGGACCGTCCTATATTGGTGCTTAGAGACAGCGGAGCCAACAAAGTTTTGGTCCGGAGAAGCCTGGTGAAGGACGAGGATCTTACAGGGGAACAGTCGGCCGTCACTCTTGTAGATAGCACAGTGAGGTACCTTCCTGAAGCCAGGATTCTAGTGTCCACGCCATATTATACTGGGCAGGTAGTGGCAAAATGCGTAGGCCGACCCATGTACGATTTCATCTTGGTAAACATTACAGCTGCAAGAAGTGTCGAAGAGCCCGATATCGAGTGGAGGATGCTCGACGTTGAAGAACATACAAAGGAGGAAAGGCCCGCGACCGCTCTGTCGGGTGCAGTCAGTTTCTCGTCGGCAGTGGAGACAAGAGCTCAAGCGACAGCCCGAGCAACGCAGCGTCCGCTGGCTACTGGATCCATAAAACGCCGTAGCTGCACCGAACCAACCGTGAGCACGAACGCCGACCACTAACAGCAGAACACTAATAGTAGACGCTGGTAGCAGTGTTCACGGGTCGTGTGTATTTATAGTTTTTGTGTTTTCTGTTAGTTTTGTGTTCTAGTGTGTGTGTTACGTACGGTGTATTAAATGTGCGTTTGTGTGGGTACATCTGTCGCCTAGTCTATTCTTTCGGTCCGAGTGTTATTCGGGGAGATCCGTGACACGCTTCCAGCACCTCACTGCAGCTGTGAACGGCTGTTCCTTTGCTAGACTGTTAAGCATTACTTTAGTTTCCTGCATGTTAATTTTTAGACCCACCGTTCTGCTCTGTCTGTATAACTCATTGATCATGAATTGCAGTTCCGCTCCAGAGTGACTCAACAAGGCAACATCATCAATGAATTACAGATTCTTTACTTATTCTTCATCAACTCCTGTCCCCAGTTGTTCCCAAATCAGGCCTCGGAATACCTCCTGTAAACAGGCGGTGAACAGCATTGGCGAGATCGTGTCTCCTTGCTTGACGCCCTTCCTTACTGCTATTTTATTGCTGACTTTATGGAGGACTATGGTAGCTATGCAGAAGCTATTTATATATCCAGTATTTTGACATAAAACTCATCTACACACTGATTTCTCAATGCTTGTATGACTGCTGAGGTTTCCTCTGAGTCAAATGCTTTCTCGTAATTAATGAAGGCTATATATAAGGGTTTCTCACATTCTGTGCATTTCTTTGTCACCTGATTGATAGTGTGAATACGAAGTGTTTCGTATATCCTTTACGAAGGCCTGCCTCATTATTTTGTTGATTAAAGCCTAAAGTTGCCCTTGTCTAAGGGCAGCCTTGTCTAGTAGGGCTAGCCTACCCGCGCTTCTCGAGGAGCCATCGTGCATTCCTGTTTTCAGTAAAATGAGAGTCACACATTTTGCTATAACGTGAACAGGCACCAACTAGGCATTGCATTTGTGACCAATAATGATACAGCTTACCGCAACAAATGTGTTTTCAGCATTAAGAAGAGGCGGTACTAACGCAAATAGTTCAAAAAAGAGGCACGAGCTGAAGGCTGTACGGGACTAGGCCCCAACATCCAGCCAAGTTGAAGGTAAGGGTAAAGGTAAAAATAGAGGCGTGGAATCTACAGTCAGTAAAGTAGAATTGCAGTGCACTGTACCGATGACCAATGTCTTTGCCACAATAGGCATGAACCGGCCAGCCTGTCACGCAGTATAGATACGATGGCGTAGGTTTGAACAGTAGCAGCAGAGAGCTTTATAAAGAGCGCCCACTACGAAACAGTTTAAGATAATAAGCGCTTTTTCCGCAAAGGTATTAACAAACAGGGAGTGGACTTTGAAGAGTGAAAGCTGAGACTAAAAATTGAATTAACCTCGTTTTCTGCGCCAGTGTTTAGAATTTTTCAACATGAGGAAATGCGAGACAAGGTTTGACGTAGCGGCGATAATATCGTGAGGTCTTGCATTACCCGATATGAGACGACAAAACTCAGTAATACTATGAGAAAGACGCATATACACCAGTTAATGGATCAGAGAGAGAGAAATTTCGGCCCCTGCACGAGGACGCATAGGTCTCAGTGCACATGCCATGACAGATAATCCCGTGAAGGATACCACGGCGTCAGAAGTCGACATTTCGGTGGGTCTGTCTCTTCAATAAGACATGTTATCCGCTCCCGACAATGTGAGTTTTCCTATTGAGCCTTGGGAAGCTCTTGTCTGCTGAACGAACACGAGGAGGATTCCCGCTCCAACAAAGTGCGCGTGCTCTCGGTGTTTTTAAGACGGGGTGTTCCTCGCTACGAGCTCCTTACGCCTAATGTTTGGGTGTCATTAATCGGTCTTCGTACGTGACAGCGCATTCGCGAAACCACATTCACTCTCGCCTTTCTCAACGGCATCCGCTCGCTCATAAAGCGATCCGCCATATGCGAATGAACTCACTCATTATCTAATGCGACGCCAGTTCATTTGCACCTATGCTTCAAGAACTCCCGAGCAATCGGTTTCTGGCCAGCATTTACGGGCCGCGGAAATGGACAGCCTAGACTCGGCATGCTTCGATAGCGTTTTCGTTCAGCATCCTCCACCTTGCTCGATTATACGCCACTTGCTGCATGTGCGGGCGCTGGCAGAGCTGGAGCGCGTGGCATTATTCCGCTAGCTGCAGCAACTGGCAGGCTTGCTTTAGCGGAGTGGGAAGGGGGGCTGTCGCCTACTGGTGGTGCCAGCTTGACGAGTAGCTTGGGATCTCCTCGAGAGAAACTCGTTCGGCGCACCACGCCTACGGTCGCACCGGAGTCGCATCGAAGCGACGATGTCCAGATGCCTCAGCTACGCGGCTTGGCTTCGGATGCTAGCAAGGATCCCACAGAGCAGTATTTCGATCGCTAGCCACACTTGCGACTTTATTCATGGGCCTCACAGTACGGCATCTGCGTAGGGCGTCTTGCGATTCTTAAGGAGCTTCCCTGCCCTACTGAATTTTCAGAGGGTGCCCCAAGTTGGCGCGCCAATGGCGGGATTGTGGCGCGGTCTGTGACTAGAACCGCTCGGCTAGCTTGGACCACAGCTGCGGCCACGAATAACAACACACCGAGTAGTAGGCATCAGGCAAAGTAGTTTATTCCGGAACTCCACCACTGAATGCCTCCTCTTACCAGCACTGCCGGCAGGCGGGCGAGCAACGCAAAAGAGGGGCATCACCTTGACAGCTGCGGCTCCCAGCGTTGTCCAGACCAGAGTTGTACGTAATTGATTACTTGTAATTAAATACATTTTGCTATAATTTTGTAATCAATTGATTACTTTTCTCTAACAGTTCTGTTTGGGGCAATTCAGTTAATATTTTTCTGTAATATATTACCGGAAATAAATTACTTCTTTGGAAAAAAGCCTACTTGTGTAAAGCGGCCGTGACGATGTGAAAAAAGCCTACTTGTGTAAAGCGGCCGTGACGATGTGATTGCGTCAAATAGTTCGGCAGAGCGCAAAGGTGCGTATGGGGGCCTGACGTGTTGCGCTGTTCGCGGTCTTGGTTCCTGGTATAACTGGCGCCATCTATTGATGTTCCTTTCAATAGCCGTGCCAAGCTAATTGCTTGTAATAAAAATTACCAGTTTTTTTCTTTTAACTGTTACAAACAACGTCAAGAAGGCGTGGACGATGAGAAGGAATGCTTACAAAATGGGTGCTTGGTACCAACTGATTTATTTAGTTCAAAGGGACGTATTTCATAGGTACAATCGTCACCCGGACACAGCATTTATCACACGATCAAGAGATAAGCCTCACTTCACTGAAAACAGTCATGGAGTATTAAGAAAACACGCCAAAATTCTAAATCTCTAAGCTGCATTATCTTACGTTGTTAATGAAATGGATGTTCTGTAAAGCCGGTCGTGACGTTCAATGCTCTCTTCTAGTGTATCGCCGAGAGTGACTCGTCCGAAAGTTGGGAGAGCTCAGAGCAACTTCTCAACGGCTTCTGCGGCGATAAGCTTGGCGTCACTGTGACAATTCCGTTGCTAGGGCAACTAGTGTGGGCCGTTTCACGACCGAGAAGGCCCGGTCAGTTATAACGAAGTTTTTCAACCATAAGGAAATTGAAACCATATTAAGTAATGGCCGCTAGCTTAAGAAAACGGATTTTAGTAACGAACGTGACTATTCGCTTGCTGTCTGTGACAAACGCGCCAACAGCTTCGGTTCTCCAAAACGATTACAAACTAAAAAAAGAAGGTGAGCGCGTGCGCCTGACTTTCGACAAATTGTATATCATTCAGGATATTTATCTGTGGGATGTCGCGAGCGCCCAAGCCGTGCCAGGTAGTCATTACGCGGCAAACTGACCTGTTCCAACAGCCACCAATTCTTTCCAGCGTCTTCGTCATCCTCGTTGAACGTACGTGCTAGTTCAGAGAGCAGTAATAATTTCCTTTTCGCAAACATTCCAAGCGTACTTGGAAAATCTCTTGCCCTTTCTTCACTCGTCGATCCAACGTACGCTTCACTTCTGGTATTAAGTGAAACTTGGTTGGATGATTTCATTCCGGATTTCATGTTATTTCATTTTTATTTTCTTAAAGACCCCCTGTAGGTGGTTTTACATAAGGGGTGGGGTTAACATAAGGAAGCAAACATTTTTCATGATGACAGGTGGGATGTAATTTTTTATACGAAGGTTGATAGACAGGTGATGGCTGCAATTTCAATTCTTCTCAATGATGTTACCTTTCTTCTCAATGAATCCGTATTTGCTTTTTTCATTGTGATAGGCAAAATAGAAACAGAGGTGGCGTCCTTGTTGCTACAAATAAACAAATATCTGCTGTTCCCCTCGTTGTCACTACTTTTTTTTGAATGTGTTTGTATACTTTGCAAAATCGAAGTTGCTGATGTCATTGCTGCCTTCTACCGACCGCCAGATATCACCGCCAAAGTTTCTTTGTAATTTCATGAATTACTGAAGGACTTATATATGCGTTTTCCTGACATCATCTTCTTTTTATTTGGTGATATTATTTTCCCAAACATTGACCGACCTAATCTTACGGTTCACCCCAGTGATGAGGAAGTCCACGCGTTCCTTCATACCTGCTTAGATTTTCTGCTTTTTCAGCTTATCAGTAATACTACCCGGCGCTCCGCTACAACGGGTAATATTCTTGGCCTCGCCCTAACAAGTAACCCTGAGGTTTGTTCAGGAATCTTGGAAAAAAAGAATTATCTGATCACGACATCATCCCCGGGTACATCACACGGCCATTCAGTATAAAGAAATCGTCCACGAAGCGAATTCTTTGCTAATTTTTTGGAATTAACTGTTGACTGCAATAATTTTTGGAGGCCTTCCTAGCTCATTATTTATCTCGCTCAGTCTAAATAAATTGTCAATCGCTTAAAGGCGCATTGACTAATTTGGTTGACAAGTTTGTGCCAGTCATCACCATCAGATTTCATAAAATTGCACCGTGGTTCACAAATTGGCTTCGTCGTCTTAAGAATAAAAAAACACGTTTTTACCGCCAAGCAGTCAAAACAGGTCTTTTGCCGTCATGACCAAAGTGCAGGCATTGCGATCAAGAATATCAGTCACTGCTTCAAACAACTCGTCATCATTTCTTCAGTGACGCCCCGTCCACCATGTTAGCCAACAATTCTCATAGATTCTGGTGCGTCATCAATCCGATATCCCACCCCGAAAGAGTACTGATTCATACCGAGGGTGGAGCAGTCACTGAAACGGAGTGTGCACTGCTTTTTAATGAAGCGTTTTTATGCGTGTTCACCCATGAAGACACCACTTCCTCGCCCATGTTAAAGCCACCTTCCGTAACTTCCATGCCAGAAATTATCATTAGTGATTCAGGCATTCTTGCCCATTTCTATAACCTCAAAATTAATACTGGCTCTGATCAACTTGGTTTTAATAACAAATACTAAAGAATTCCTCTCTAAACCTCTATCAAGTATTTTCATCGCTTTTTTTCACAATCATTATCATCTGGTACAATTCTTGATGACTGGCGTGCTGCGAAAAGAATTCCCCTTTTAAAGTTCGGAGATCGGACTATTTCACTTAACTATCGGCCTATCTCATTAGCCAGGCACGTCTGTAAACTCCTCGAGCTCTTAATACATACTCAAGTTAATAATTATCGAGAGGTGCACGGTACCATTTTCAAATACAAGCAAGGTTTTCGCAGGGATTATTCTTGCAACACCCAACTCGCTAGTTTTAATAAGGACATATTTTTCGCAGTAGATGCAGGCTTACCGGTTGACGCAGTATTTGTGGACTTTTCTAAAGCTTTTAATCGCGTTGCCCATCAGAAGCTCCTACCCAAATCGACACGCTTAAATCTCCAACCAAATGTTATTTCATGCAGAAAACAATTCCTCTACAATAGAAAATAATTCAGCTCTGTAAATGAGTTTAACTCGTCACTGTTCCCGTAACATGTGGAGTCCCCCAAGGCAGGGTAATTGGTGCTCCGCTTTCTTTAATTTTTATTAACGATCTACTCAAGTGTGTACCTTTTAATTTAGGTAATTCGCGGATGATTGTTATATATCGTAACATTACTAAAGAAACCGACCGGCATTCTCTTCAAACTGATCTTGGCGCTTTAACGGTTTGGTGTTCCTCCTGGCTGTGGTCTCTAAATGCATCTACAACAAAGTTAATTTCGTTTACTAACCGCTCCGCTCGAATTCCTACATTCTACATTCTCAATAACGATAGCGTAGACCTTACAACTTACAAGTACCTAGGAGTTCACTTTCAGTCTCATAAAGCCGCCGTGGTGGCTCAGTGAATATGGCGCTCGGCTGCTGACCCGAAAGACGTGGGTTCGATCCCAGCTGCGGTGGTCGCATTTCGATGGAGGCGAAATGTTAGAGGCAATGCAGGTTAAAGAACCCCAGGTGGTCGAAATTTCCGGAGCTCTCAGCTAGGGCGTCCCTCATAGCCTGAGTCGCTTTGGGACGTTAGACACCCATAAACCAAACTTTCAGTCTCACCTGACTTGGCATTACCATATTAGAGCATTCTTAGCGTCAGTAAACCGCGCAATCGGCCTTCTTAGGCGTAATCTCAAACACGTGCCTTGACATTTAAAGAAACGTGCTTACATCATGCTAATCCACCCGAAAATTGAATATGCTTCTGCCATGTGGGATCCTCAAGAAGCATACGTCATAAAAAAGATTTAATCCCTGCGAGAACGTGCTGTTCGCTTCTTTTCAAATTGTTCACGCTTCACCGGTGTCACAGCATTAAAACAACGTGCCGAGTTGGAACCACTATCTTGTCAACGCTATTTCGCTCGCCTAACCTTACTTCACAAATTGTTTTATCATCCCACACTCATTTCCACACCCTGCAGTCTTTGTTCAAAGTGACCATGATAACAAAATAAAACTCATAACGTGCCATTCAACGCTTTACGCGAAATCAATCATTCCTCATTCCGTAATGGGCTGGAACAACCTGCCATCACACATAGCTACTGAGGTTAACTTACAATCCTTTCAGCGTTTGTTAAATCAAACCATGGACTTAATGATTTACGATGTTTGTGGTATTGGGTGCATTATAGTATTACTGGGAATTTTATTTTGCGTTGTTCGCTGTTTTATTTGTGTACAATACTACTTTTATTACATACTTCGTTATTGCATACACAAATTTGTTTTATTTTAAGTGCCTCCAGCGCAATTCCGTGTTTTTATGCTTTTATCCCCCCCCCCCCCCCCCCCTATGTAATACCCTTGCACGAGGGCCCTTAGAAATATTGTAAATCAATAAATAACATGTCTTCTTCATGCTTGCGCAAGTACAGGTATACAGACGGATAAAGAATTCGACTTGTCAAAAAACCTTGAACGACTCGCATCGCCTCCTTCTGCTGCCCCCACGCTTGCTGGAGACGCAGCGAACCTTGTAGCCAATTTGGTCGTCAGCCCTGAGAAGCTTGGATAAGATAGTGTCAGCGCGGAGGTAAAAATAGAGGCGTGGAATCTACAGTCAGTAAAGTAGAATTGCAGTGCACTGTACCGATGACCAATGTCTTTGCCACAATAGGCATGAACCGGCCAGCCTGTCACGCAGTATAGATACGATGGCGTAGGTTTGAACAGTAGCAGCAGAGAGCTTTATAAAGAGCGCCCACTACGAAACAGTTTAAGATAATAAGCGCTTTTTCCGCAAAGGTATTAACAAACAGGGAGTGGACTTTGAAGAGTGAAAGCTGAGACTAAAAATTGAATTAACCTCGTTTTCTGCGCCAGTGTTTAGAATTTTTCAACATGAGGAAATGCGAGACAAGGTTTGACGTAGCGGCGATAATATCGTGAGGTCTTGCATTACCCGATATGAGACGACAAAACTCAGTAATACTATGAGAAAGACGCATATACACCAGTTAATGGATCAGAGAGAGAGAAATTTCGGCCCCTGCACGAGGACGCATAGGTCTCAGTGCACATGCCATGACAGATAATCCCGTGAAGGATACCACGGCGTCAGAAGTCGACATTTCGGTGGGTCTGTCTCTTCAATAAGACATGTTATCCGCTCCCGACAATGTGAGTTTTCCTATTGAGCCTTGGGAAGCTCTTGTCTGCTGAACGAACACGAGGAGGATTCCCGCTCCAACAAAGTGCGCGTGCTCTCGGTGTTTTTAAGACGGGGTGTTCCTCGCTACGAGCTCCTTACGCCTAATGGTTGGGTGTCATTAATCGGTATTCGTACGTGACAGCGCATTCGCGAAAGTACATTCACTCTCGCCGTTCTCAACGGCATCCGCTCACTCATAAAGCGATCCGCCATATGCGAATGAACTCACTCATTATCTAATGCGACGCCAGTTCATTTGCACCTATGCTTCAAGAACTCCCGAGCAATCGGTTTCTGGCCAGCATTTACGGGCCGCGGAAATGGACAGCCTAGACTCGGCATGCTTCGATAGCGTTTTCGTTCAGCATCCTCCACCTTGCTCGATTATACGCCACTTGCTGCATGTGCGGGCGCTGGCAGAGCTGGAGCGCGTGGCCTTATTCCGCTAGCTGCAGCAACTGGCAGGCTTGCTTTAGCGGAGTGGGAAGGGGGGCTGTCGCCTACTGGTGGTGGCAGCTTGACGAGTAGCTTGGGATCTCCTCGAGAGAAACTCGTTCGGCGCACCACGCCTACGGTCGCACCGGAGTCGCATCGAAGCGACGATGTCCATATGCCTCAGCTACGCGGCTTGGCTTCGGATGCTAGCAAGGATCCCACAGAGCAGTATTTCGGTCGCTAGCCATACTTGCGACTTTATTCATGGGCCTCACAGTACGGCGTCTGCGTAGGGCGTCTTGCGATTCTTAAGGAGCTTCCCTGCCCTACTGAATTTTCAGAGGTTGCCCAAGTTGGCGCGCCAATGGCGGGATTGTGGCGCGGTCTGTGACTAGAACCGCTCGGCGAGCTTGGACCACAGCTGCGGCAACGAATAACAACACACCGAGTAGTAGGCATCAGGCAAAGTAGTTTATTCCGGAACTCCACCACTGAATGCCTCCTCTTACCAGCACTGCCGGCAGGCGGGCGAGCAACGCAAAAGAGGGGCATCACCTTGACAGCTGCGGCTCCCAGCGTTGTCCAGACCAGAGTTGTACGTAATTGATTACTTGTAATTAAATACATTTTGCTATCATTTTGTAATCAATTGATTACTTTTCTCTAACAGTACTGTTTGGGGTAATTCAGTTACTATTTTTCTGTAATATATTACCGGAAATAAATTACTTCTTTGGAAAAAAGCCTACTTGTGTAAAGCGGCCGTGACGATGTGAAAAAAGCCTACTTGTGTAAAGCAGCCGTGACGATGTGATTGCGTCAAATAGTTCGGCAGAGCGCGTAGGTGCGTATGGGGGCCTGACGTGCTGCACTGTTCGCGGTCTTGGTTCCTGGTGTAACTGGCGCCATCTATTGATGTTCCTTTCAATAGCCGTGCCAAGCTAATTGCTTGTAATAAAAATAACCAGTTTTTTCTTTGAACTGTTACAAACAGCGTCAAGAAGGCGTGGACGATGAGAAGGAATGCTTACAAAATGGGTGCTTGGTACCAACTGATTTATTTAGTTCAAAGGGACGTATTTCATAGGTACAATCGTCACCCGGACACAGCATCTATCACACGATCAAGCGATAAGCCTCACTTCACTGAAAACAGTCATGGCGTATTAAGAAAACACGCCAAAATTCTAAATCTCCAAGCTGCATTATCTTACGTTGTTAATGAAATGGATGTTCTGTAAAGCCGGTTGTGACGTTCAATGCTCTCTTCTAGTGTATCGCCGAGAGTGACTCGTCCGAAAGTCGGGAGAGCTCAGAGCAACTTCTCAACGGCTTCTGCGGCGATAAGCTTGGCGTCACTGTGACAATTCCGTTGCTAGGGCAACTAGTGTGGGCCGTTTCACGACCGAGAAGGCCCGGTCAGTGATAACGAAGTTTTTCAACCATAAGGAAATTGAAACCATATTAAGTAATGGCCGCTAGCTTAAGAAAACGGATTTTAGTAACGAACGTGACTATTCGCTTGCTGTCTGTGACAAACGCGCCAACAGCTTCGGTTCTCCAAAACGATTACAAACTAAAAAAAGAAGGTGAGCGCGTGCGCCTGACTTTCGACAAATTGTATATCATTCAGGATATTTATCTGTGGGATGTCGCGAGCGCCCAAGCCGTGCCAGGTAGTCATTACGCGGCAAACTGACCTGTTCCAACAGCCACCAATTCTTTCCAGCGTCTTCGTCATCCTCGTTGAACGTACGTGCTAGTTCAGAGAGCAGTAATAATTTCCTTTTCGCAAACATTCCAAGCGTACTTGGAAAATCTCTTGCCCTTTCTTCACTCGTCGATCCAACGTACGCTTCACTTCTGGTATTAAGTGAAACTTGGTTGGATGATTTCATTCCGGATTTCATGTTATTTCATTTTTATTTTCTTAAAGACCCCCTGTAGGTGGTTTTACATAAGGGGTGGGGTTAACATAAGGAAGCAAACATTTTTCATGATGACAGGTGGGATGTAATTTTTTATACGAAGGTTGATAGACAGGTGATGGCTGCAATTTCAATTCTTCTCAATGATGTTACCTTTCTTCTCAATGAATCCGTATTTGCTTTTTTCATTGTGATAGGCAAAATAGAAACAGAGGTGGCGTCCTTGTTGCTACAAATAAACAAATATCTGCTGTTCCCCTCGTTGTCACTACTTTTTTTGAATGTGTTTGTATACTTTGGAAAATCGAAGTTGCTGATGTCATTGCTGCCTTCTACCGACCGCCAGATATCACCGCCAAAGTTTCTTTGTAATTTCATGAATTACTGAAGGACTTATATATGCGTTTTCCTGACATCATCTTCTTTTTATTTGGTGATATTATTTTCCCAAACATTGACCGACCTAATCTTACGGTTCACCCCAGTGATGAGGAAGTCCACGCGTTCCTTCATACCTGCTTAGATTTTCTGCTTTTTCAGCTTATCAGTAATACTACCCGGCGCTCCGCTACAACGGGTAATATTCTTGGCCTCGCCCTAACAAGTAACCCTGAGGTTTGTTCAGGTATCTTGGAAAAAAAATTATCTGATCACGACATCATCCCCGGGTACATCACACGGCCATTCAGTATAAAGAAATCTTCCACGAAGCGAATTCTTTGCTAATTTTTTGGGATTAACTGTTGACAGCAATAATTTTTGGAGGCCTTCCTAGCTCATTATTTATCTCGCTCAGTCTAAATAAATTGTCAATCGCTTAAAGGCGCATTGACTAATTTGGTTGACAAGTTTGTGCCAGTCATCACCATCAGATTTCATAAAATTGCACCGTGGTTCACAAATTGGCTTCGTCGTCTTAACAATAAAAAGACACGTTTTTACCGCCAAGCAGTCAAAACAGGTCTTTTGTCGTCATGACCAAAGTGCAGGCATTGCGATCAAGAATATCAGTCACTGCTTCAAACAACTCGTCATCATTTCTTCAGTGACGCCCCGTCCACCATGTTAGCCAACAATTCTCATAGATTCTGGTGCGTCATCAATCCGACATCCCACCCCGAAAGAGTACTGATTCATACCGAGGGTGAAGCAGTCACTGAAACGGAGTGTGCACTGCTTTTTAGTGAAGCGTTTTTATGCGTGTTCACCCATGAAGACACCACTTCCTCGCCCATGTTAAAGCCACCTTCCGTAACTTCCATGCCAGAAATTATCATTAGTGATTCAGGCATTCTTGCCCATTTCTATAACCTCAAAATTAATACTGGCTCTGATCAACTTGGTTTTAATAACAAATACTAAAAAATTCCTCTCTAAACCTCTATCAAGTATTTTCATCGCTTTTTTTCTCAGTCATTATCATCTGGTACAATTCTTGATGACTGGCGTGCTGCGAAAAGAATACCCCTTTTAAAGTTCGGAGATCGGACTATTTCACTTAACTATCGCCCTATCTCATTAGCCAGGCACGTCTGTAAACTCCTCGAGCTCTTAATACATACTCAAGTTAATAATTATCGAGAGGTGCACGGTACCATTTTCAAATACAAGCACGGTTTTCGCAGCGATAATTCTTGCAACACCCAACTCGCTAGTTTTAATAATGACATATTTTTCGCAGTAGATGAAGGCTTACCGGTTGACGCAGTATTTTTGGACTTTTCTAAAGCTTTTAATCGCGTTGCCCATCAGAAGCTCCTACCCAAATCGACACGCTTAAATCTCCAACGAAATGTTATTTCATGCAGAAAACAATTCCTCTACAATAGAAAATAATTCACCTCTGTCAATGAGTTTAACTCGTCACTGTTCCCGTAACATGTGGAGTCCCCCAAGGCAGGGTAATTGGTGCTCCGCTTTCTTTAATTTTTATTAACGATCTACTCAAATGTGTATCTTTTAAATTAGGTAATTCGCGGATGATTGCTACATATCGTAACATTACTAAAGAAACCGACCGGCATTCTCTTCAAACTGATCTTGGCGCTTTAACGGATTGGTGTTCCTCCTGGCTGTGGTCTCTAAATGCATCTACAACAAAGTTAATTTCGTTTACTAACCGCTCCCGCTCGAATTCCTACATTCTACATTCTCAATAACGATAGCGTAGACCTTACAACTTACAAGTACCTAGGAGTTCACTTTCAGTCTCATAAAGCCGCAGCGGTGGCTCAGTGAATATGGCGCTCGGCTGCTGACCCGAAAGACGTGGGTTCGATCCCAGCTGCGGTGGTCGCATTTCGATGGAGGCGAAATGTTAGAGGCTGTGTACTGTGCGTTGTCAGTGCAGGTTAAAGAACCCCAGGTGGTCGAACTTTCCGGAGCTCTCAGCTAGGGCGTCCCTCATAGCCTGAGTCGCTTTGGGACGTTAGACACCCATAAACCAAACTTTCAGTCTCACCTGACTTGGCATTACCATATTAGAGCATTCTTAGCGTCAGTAAACCGCGCAATCGGCCTTCTTAGGCGTAATCTCAAACACGTGCCTTGACATTTAAAGAAACGTGCTTACATCACGCTAATCCACCCGAAAATTGAATATGCTTCTGCCATGTGGGATCCTCAAGAAGCATACGTCATAAAAAAGATTTAATCCCTGCGAGAACGTGCTGTTCGCTTCTTTTCAAATTGTTCACGCTTCACCGGTGTCACAGCACTAAAACAACGTGCCGAGTTGGAACCACTATCTTGTCAACGCTATTTAGCTCGCCTAACCTTACTTCACAAATTGTTTTATCATCCCACACTCATTTCCACACCCTGCAGTCTTTGTTCAAAGTGACCATGATAACAAAATAAAACTCATAACATGCCATTCAACGCTTTACGCGAAATCAATCATTCCTCATTCCGTAATGGGCTGGAACAACCTGCCATCACACATAGCTACTGAGGTTAACTTACAATCCTTTCAGCGTTTGTTAAATCATACCATGGACTTAAAGATTTACGATGTTTGTGGTATTGGGTGCATTATAGTATTACTGGGAATTTTATTTTGCGTTGTTCGCTGTTTTATTTGTGTACAATACTACTTTTATTACATAATTCGTTATTACATACACAAATTTGTTTTATTTTAAGTGCCTCCACCGCAATTCCGTGTTTTTATGCTTGTATCCCCCCCCCCCCCTATGTAATACCCTTGCACGAGGGCCCTTAGAAATATTGTAAATCAATAAATAACATGTCTTCTTCATGCTTGCGCAAGTACAGGTATACAGACGGATAAAGAATTCGACTTGTCAAAAAACCTTGAACGACTCGCATCGCCTCCTTCTGCTGCCCCCACGCTTGCTGGAGACGCGGCGAACCTTGTAGCCAATCTGGTCGTCAGCCCTGAGAAGCTTGGATAAGATAGTGTCAGCGCGGAGATTTTGCTCGTAAAGAGTCTGAGGACTGATCTGAGTGGCTTCGTGTAAAGGTCCACTAGCCAAAGCGAGAAGTATTGGTGTCTTGCATCTGGCTAGCGGCGGCGATGCACGAATTATGATTTTTGAGGCGAGCACTGGACACCACACTACGCAACATAGCGATCCACTATGCCAGCCGCTATTTGCAGGCGATCTTCCAGTTGGCTAACGTTGCTTTCTGTTCCCCAAATCATAATGTCGTCGGCACATAGTGCTTGCTGTACACATTCAAATCCATCCAGTTTGGCAGGGAGATGGAGCATTGCCATATTAAAGAGTAGTGGGGACAGCACTGCACCTTGTGGCGTGCCCCGCGTACCCATAGTGTAAGGGCAGAGCTCCTTGTCGTGAATGCGGGTAAAGGCTTCGCGGTCCGTTAAGAAACTTTTGATGTAATTAAAAGGGTTGTGTCTGCCGTTTGTCTCGCTGAGGTGAGCGAGGATGACGCTTTGTTTCACGTTGTCGAAGGCGTCCTTTAAATCCAAGGCGAGAACCACTTTGCCATCGTGAGGGTGCTCGACAGGCGGAGTACATCGTGGCAGAATTGAAGCAGAATGTCCTGTGCCGACTTGCGAGGATAGAATTCGAACATCGTGTGAACGTGTTACGGGCCTCCAGATTTTCGGAGGATTCGGAGGCGATATGGAATTATGGCCTCCATAAGCTTCGCCGACAAGGCGTTAAATATATATGTCGGAGGTTATCGGTATTGATGGGCTTACCTGCCTTGGGGATGAAGGTGACAAACGCCGTTTCCCAACCTAGCGAGAGGAGTATATCTCTTTTTCAGATTGCGTTGATATCTTCTAGGAGAGCCTCAACGCCGTGTCAGGAAAGTTGGCCAAATGCTTGACCGTACCCTTGTCGTTGCCCGGCGTGGTACCCCGTCTCATTTTATCAAGAACCACCCGCAGATCGTGGAGTTGCAACGGATGATCCAGATCCGGATTATTTCTGCCTGCATAGAGGTATTCCTGGCCCCGGGGCCATGGTGTTCTTGAACTTGCCACAGATACTGATCCTGTAGAGTCTGTGCAAGCTATCCATATTACCCTTGAAGTTATGAATTGCTCGGTGCAGACGTTTCTGTGTTGGTCTAAGTTGGGTCTATGAGGCTGCTCAATATCCTCCAAGTATTGCGACTAGACATTTTTCTAGAAGCCGATTTACAGCAATCCACCCAATTAGAGTCGGTGAGCTGGGCAGCATACTCTAGTGCTATTGGGAGAGGTCGTGAATCAGCAGGCGGTGTTTCTTGTTATGTTTCCGACGGCGCCACCTCATAGCGAGTCTGCGCCGCGCTTCCCGAGTATCAAGGAGATAGATGAAGGAGACTGTCTTCCACATCCGTCACCTTATCTGTTGCATTTGCTTCTCATGTTTTTGTAGACTTTGGTCGATTGTGTGCGCCCAGGAAGAATAGTTATTTTGGAGCCGACTGTACGGAGGGAGGAATTGACGGAAAGCCGTCCAGTCTGGCAGGCGGGCCTGTGCTATTGGGCACTGTAGGGGACGAGTATAAATGATAATGTTGATAATGCAGTGGCCACTACCAAAGGTATCCTCGGTATTGATCCAGTCTGCGTGTATTATGTTGCGGGTGAGGGTAAGACCGGGATAAGTGTCCCGAGCTACGCAGTCACCGGCGTCAGTATGGAGAGTTGTGCCCAGCATGGTGATTAACTCCGCAAGCTTTCTGCCACGCCATTCTTCCTGACGATAGGCCCACAAGTGACGGAGGGCCTAGACATCACCCACAATAAGACGGGGGTCGCGACCTGCTATCTTTAGTGTCTTGGTAAAGATGTTCGTGAACGTAATGCTCTTAGGTTTATTGGGGCAGTATATAGTTAAAATGTGTACGGGTGGGTGAGCGTGACGCAGGTGGAGGACTGTCATCATCACGTACGTATAGGTTAGGTTAACTTCGAGATCGACCTCGTGCGCGGTAAAGCCTTTGTGGACAAGAAGACAGGTAGACAGGTTCCGTTGGGAAGTGTTGAAACCTGACAGCCTCCCCACAGCCCCAGGTTTCTGGAGTGCGACTAATGCTGACGTGTGGTCAAAAGTGTCGAGACAAAACCTCAAGTTAGCTCTTTTTTTGCAGTCTTTGAAACCGTGGCATTGCATGAAAGAGAAAGCCTGATCTTTTGGGGGCGGCTGTGCCATGTTTAATTTTGGGTTGCGTGAAGCTAGACTCCACAGCTACGGCTCCCAAGCCCTGATCTGGAAGGGGCTCCGCGGAGTATTCGGCGATTACGCTCAGGTCAGAATTTCGTGTAAATTGATGGACGGTTAACGTCCTTTATTGGACTATAGGCCTGAGGTCCAGGGATGGGCCAGACTCGCTCATCCATGTTTTAATATTACTGGTGACTGCAATCGTAACGTTCTGAGTTATGCTTTCTAGGACCTGACCAAAGTTGGCGCATTTCTGCCAAGCCGCATGCATCGCACATTTCGTCGTCACAGCCGTCACGTAGCTCAAGGCGCGAAACAGGTGCCCACTAACCCGGGGGGTCAGTTATGCTCCTTTCCTTTCGTGACTCTCCCACTATCTTCCAGAATGATATTTACGAAGCTGTTGCTCTCTCTCAGATGTCAAAATATGCTGAAGAACTAAAAATATTCATCATAGTCCGCCGTTCTCGTTGCTGTAGCTTATTCGAAGAGGATGTTAACTGCATGTCTATGTGCTGTTTGTAAGAATAAGTTTAACTGAATGCAAATAAGACATAATATCTCTAATGTAAGGCCTACTTCATGGGGTTTCTACGCCCTCCACAATCAGGCTGATATTCGGGGGTCTCTTGTTCGTGATTTAGTTGTCCACTTCGATGCTAATGTCTAATATTCGCTTTACATTTTGGAGGTCAGGCACTCCAGCCTGCGCGTGCATGGCATGGTGACCCGCGCATACAGGGTCCCGTCTAGTACTGTAAGACATTTTGCTTCGTAACGTAGCATTTTCATGTCGAGACTTTAGTATGTTTTCGTTAGTTGAAGATAGATATGCCGCACGTTTTTGCAAAGACGCGAAAATATGCAAAAGATTTAAGAGGAATTCCATGGGTCGTGCTTTCTGCTTGACTGCTCCCCGAGACGATGATAGGGCTGCTCTATGCGCCCTGGGATTAATCGGCTTGGACACTTGACATTAACTGCATGCAGCTAGCATATCTGATGAAACTCTGAGTGCCTGGATAGTCAGTGTGACAGACCCACGTGTTTTTCGTGTGAGCTTTAAAATTAAGCCACAGTGTGCGAGTAATGTGTACATAAAACGCCATGGCACCGCGTGGTGTTGAGATATCTGAATAGGAGCGTAAAGAATTGGGCAAGTTGGTCAGACATGCTTAACGGAATAATGGCGCAGATCAAGTGACAGGGCAGCAGGAGAGCACAAACACACACAAGCGCCAGTAAAGGGCAGTCGGCCTTATGTGTTTTCGCAGAGAAAAACAGTTCTAAACAATCTGATTTGCTGTTCCCAATACTCTGCACTAAATGGTCGAGCTGAAGGCGCTTGCAAAGCTTTTTTGCTTTATTTTTTGCTTTGGAAAGTGATACATTGGAACATCGGTTCAAAACTGACCCCAACGCACGAGAGGCTTTTTGTTTGAAAATACGTGAAGGTAACACAGCAAACCCAGCTTCTTTGTTTGCTGAGTGAAGACAAACACCATTTCCCTTCTGAACTGAGGAAATCCGTGACAAATGAACACGATATCGTGGTCGGCGACAGCCGGCTAACACGTCTACACCTTGCGAAATGCACAGATCACCGCCATTGTCCGAAGCCCGTTTGCACACTTCTCTTACAACCGCCACCAGTTCCGGAGCACTCTTTCTTGGTTCCACGGCGGACTTGGGTCCAAGGCGCAGCACTTGTGTCACATAGTCAGGAAGGCGGACGTCACCAAGAGTATGCAGCTGGTTAGAACTGCTCGGCTTCTTCGGAGGCAGCAAGCCCCGTAGATGTGTCAACATGGCCTTCCATATGCACTCGGTGGTTCGGGCCAATAGGCCATTATACTCCCGACATTTGAAGCATGCTCTCCCTGGAGGCTCACTCCTGAATAAGGTCACGTGAATTCAGTCCCTGATAAATCTAGTCTGCCTCCGCCATTCGGACCGCAAAATCTTGCAGATCCGTACACCATGGCTTACCGACGGTAGGAAGCCACCAAAAATTGCCTTGATGAACGGAGGTAGAATACTAGAACGGATGCAGAATCCGAGGGCGCGTGCTTGACATTCAGCGTTGGCAGTCAAGGAAACGAGGAAACACGGGTTAGCACATTCAAGATTGAAAGAACCCGATGTACTAGAAATGTGATTAAGAAGCGTGAAGGATTGGGCAAGTTGGTCAGACATGCTTAACGGAATAATGGCGCAGATCAAGTGACAGGTCCGCCTTCCTGACGATGTGACACAAGTGCTGCGCCTTGGACCCAAGTCCACCGTGGAACCATGAAAGAGTGCTCCGGAACTGGTGGCGGTTGTAAGGGAAGTGTCCAAACGGGCTTCGGACAATGGCGGTGATCTGTGCATTTCGCAAGGTGTAGACTTTTTTTAGCCCGCTGTCACCGACCACGACATCGTGTTCATTTGTCACGGATTTCCTCAGTTCAGAAGGAAAAGGGTGTTTGTCTTCTCCCAGCAGACAAAGAAGGTGGGTTTGCTTTGTTACCTTCACGTCTTTTCAAACAAAAAGCCTCTCTGCGTTGGGGTCAGTTTTCAACCGGTGTTCCAGTGTATCACTTGCCAAAGTAAAAACTAAAGTAAAAAAGGTTTGCAAGCGCCTTCAGCTCGACCATTTAGTGCAGAGTATTGGGAAAAGCAAATCAGATTGTTTAGAAGTGTTTTTCTCTGCGAAAACACATAAGGCTGACAGCCCTTTACTGGCGCTTGTGTGAGTTTGTGCTCTCCTGCGGTCCTGTCACTTGATCTGCGCCATTATTCCGTTAAGCATTTGAAGAGGATTTTTACTCTTTCAGCCAAAACCTACTGCGTGCACTGGGAGCTAATACCCTTGACTGTTATCTTTTTCTATAACTCATTATCACTGATATGGTCTATTTGTTTTCATTTTTCTTTTGTCATTCGCTCCTCAATTTTTCATTCTTCTCTTCTCTTTCACTGCTTTGAGTGCATTTATTGGATTAAGCATGTGGCTTTTAGGGAGCACATCATAATAGAATTTGAAATTTACATATCTCTTCGTCGAGAGTAGATGTAAGCATCACTGCAGTAAAGGGGCACCGTAATCTAGGACGGGTCCTCGATACAGATAGCCGCACACATGTCCTAGGGAGCGCCTATCACCAGCCACTTTGCTTTAGCTTTTGTTCGCGAGCAACAACGCGCCCGACTCTCTTTGTCGCTTTTTAAATGCGGCGACCCAGCGACCAGCTGGACAAGAGGCGATGGCGCCAGCGCATCGACTGATAACAACTTGCAGCTAATTACTGCCTGTGTTCTACGGTTAATTTGTTTTGGGTAATGACGGCAACTTGCGCGGCGTTACTAACCTAACTTGTCAATTGCCGCCACGACTAGGTTTGCGACTCTCGGAGTACAGGGCACAACTTGGGCTGCGTGCCGCGCAACAGCTTCGCTCAACATGGGACCTCGTAGACGCTGCTGCTAAAGCATGCGGTGCTTTGGTGGCAGCGCCGCACCTAGCACCCGGCTGACTGAAAGCTTCGCCAAAGTTCCTCTATGCTCGCCTCCGTGTCCTCCTGCATTCACGCGCCGAGGTCACCCGCGGAGCGCCGAGAAAGGGAGCCGAAAGCATTTCATGCACAAAAATAAAAATCATCAATGAGGTGGTGAAGTTACTTTTATTCTGTCAAACTGGGGTGCCCGCTCTTGATAATCGTAATAATAATTGGTTTTTGGGAAAGGAAATGGCGCAGTATCTGTCTCATATATCGTTGGACACCGGAACCGCGCCGTAAGGAAAGGGATAAAGGAGGAGTGAAAGAAGAAAGGACAAAAGAGGTGCCGTAGTGGAGGGCTCCGGGATAATTTCGACCACCTGGGGATCTTTAACGTGCACTGACATCGCACAGCACATGGGCGCCTTAGCGTTTCATCTCCATAAAAACGCAGCCGCCTCGGTTGGGTTTGAACCCGGGAGCTCCGGATAAGTAGCCGAGTGCCCTAACCACTGAGCCACCGCGGCGGGTGAGAGCATTTGCCCACCTCACTTTCTGACCGCATTGCCTGATGCGCTACAAGCCTAACAATCTGACTTGATTTCACTATTATTGCCTACGTCATCCCCTCTACTGCAAGGACGGGTTCTCTTCGAAGTACACGCTAAACAATTTCTCACCTTTTAGGGTGTAGATCAGCTGTCCCCAGATGAACACCCTTTTCCAGTTGTTCGGTGCTAAAAAAGGGTGCAGAGATAAGCACCCTTAAGGAAGGGTGCACTTAATGATACTTTACACGATGTAATGGTTGCACCGTCATTAAAGGGTACTATTTTTCCGTAACACCGCTACGAATGCATGTTGGAAGGGTGCTCCACGTTGATCCACCCATGATCCACCCGTGCACCCTTCCTGAAGGGTGCTGATCTCTGCACCCTTTTTACCACCCAAAAGGGTGTTCGCCTGGGGACAGCTGATTTGCACCCTTAAGGGTGAGGATTTGTTTAGTGTGTACTTACAAGCACGTACTCTCAAATCAGGCGTTGGTTGCATAAGTCCAGCGCATATTATTCTCCCGTGGCCAGGAGGTTGCGCAGACGGCCTCTCAGGATGCAAAGCCAACCCGTATGGTTTTCGACCCATTTACGGGCTTGCTATTCAAGTTTAAGTAGCAAGTTGTGCAGCTTATGGTCATCGCTGCACCCGTTACAACGAGCGACACGGTGGAAAGCCAATCTTTGGAGTTCTTGAACACTCGCCGTTAACAGATAACGCGCAACAGCTTCGCTCAACATGAGACCACATAGACGCTGCTGCTAAAGCATGCGGTGCTTTGGTGGCAGCCCGGCACCTAGCACCCGGCTGACTGAAAGCTTCGCCAAAGTTCATTTAGGCTCGCCTCCATGTTCTCCTGCGTTCAGGTGCCAAGGTCACCCGCGGAGCGCCGAGAAAGGGAGCTAAAAGCATTTCATGAGGTGGTGAAGCTTCTTTTATTCCGTCATTCTTGGGTACCCGCTCTTGAAGGACTGGTTCTCTTCGAAGTACTTACAAGCGCGTACACTCGAATCAGGCTATAGTTGCATAAGTACAGCGCATCTTATTCTCCCGTGGCCAGGAGATTGCGAGGTAGGCCTCGCAGGATGCAAAACCAACCCGTATGGTTTCCGACCCAATTACGGGCTTGCTATACAAGAGTCAAGTTGTGCAGCTTACGGTCATCGCTGCACCGGCTGTAACGAGCGACACGCTAGAAAGCCAATCATTGGCGTTCTTGAACACATCGCCGTTAACAGATGATTCAGTTCCCGACTGACCACACACTGAGATTTTCTTTGAGAGCCTTTTCTAAATTGTCATCGACGCTGGTTGTGGCGTCCGAGGCGGCGTTGCCATTGTGACGGCCGGAACCAGTCACATCTGAATTCAGCGGACACTTCACTGAGACGGGGCAGCGGCGCTGGTGTACAGGGATGAGAGCTGTGCTGATCGTTACCCTACCCGCGTATGGAAACATGTCCGGCTCCTTGACCAAATTTCTAACGTGTATTAGAAAAGAAGCAGTCGGGTGCCGAAGAACTGCCGGAACCGGCTGAGAAAGCCTTAGCGGGCAGGACATTAACTTCTGCAACCTCTTCTTCTAAGCAATGTGACAATAAATTTGGTAACAGATAATTTCGCAACGGCAGCCCCTTTGAGCGAGTTTGCCTCTCTAAACGTGTTTCTTCTATGCCTTTTTCAGATCTTTGTTGGATGTATTTATTACCGTAACGGAATACCAGATGTTGATACGACTTATCTAAGATTGAGTCAGACTTGCGTGGTAGGTTCCAGACTTCTTTACTTGCACTACCCTCATTTTGCACAGCTACCTGCACTTTCATAAGCTCGAGGTAATACCTAAATTTAAGAAAATTAGCAGAGATCAGTTTCATGTATACATATATTGCGTTAATTGTGCTAATTTTTCTATCTCTAGTGAATGTGATAACAAGCAGTCTCCTTTTGAAGAAGCTTAACATTCTTGTATTTTGGTACAGACGGTGCCACGCTTATTTTTGTTCGATTCGAGCTCAACTTCATGTTTTACAAGTGTGGTATTCTTCAGGTTTTTTAAATGCAGGAATATGCCAAGCTTCTAGTTTTCAAATGTGGTGTTAGTGCGATTTTTGCCATTGCGAACCACGGTCCTTCACATTAGCCGCTGCCAACGCGTTTTTATGCGCCATACATGTGTGCACAAATATAGTGCCTTATTTTTATAGATCGGAGATTCTTCTCAAAGCGACGAAGACAAGGTACTGGAGCCGAAAGACTCCTGCCACCAAATATTAGTCCACCGTTGCACATATAAGTTTTCTTTGAAATCATTTTGTATTGGTAACTCTCGTTATTTGAGGCATATTTCAAACCTGACTTCAAAATTCTAACCTTATAGAATAACAAGCACACATTCTTCTTGTTAAAATGAATATTGTTGTTAGGTCCTAACAAGAAGCCTTCATAGATGGAGTGAGGTACACGTACAACGGAGCGAAACAACCAATCGGTGAGCAGTGCGCCATGCGACATGTGCACCGCCTTGCGGTCAAACTGTTTGGCAGAGTGGCACAGTTTGAGTGCTCTGTCTCTGTAGCTTTCCCTTCGTTTAAAACTTAAGTTGTCGACTAGTATAGAGACAATACCCCGTCTCAAAGCGGTGTATTCTGTACATCTCCACTCACATGTACGACGGACTTGCATTTCTGCATGCACAGGCTTCCAGAACTGAATAAATGACAAAAAACTTTCTTCTTTTTGGTGTGCTTTTGTGTTTTTATTTCATTTCTTCGCTTCGCTTTCTTTTTTTTTTACGCGTTGTATGCGAAGAATGTCGAGTGAATGCTACCATGAAGTTTCAGAGGAAATCACTGTCACTGGACTTCCTTTGCGTAAGTCCTTTATAAAGATTTTAGACATGGGCAGCAAAGTAAGACGAGGACTGAAGATAATTTTAAAATTTTCGAAAATTATCAGCTAAACTAGGCGACTGCGTTGTTATAAGGTTCGGTTGAAGCGGTCGTATGGAGGCAATTAAAGCTCACGGGGAGGCGGCGGTTGTGCGTGTGCGTGTGTGTGTGTGTGTGTGTGTGTGTGAGAGAGAGAGAGAGAGCATGTGTGCGTGTGTGTGAAGGGATAAAGGAAAAAGGATAAGGGTTGCAGGAGGGAGTGAAAGAAGAAAGGAAGAAAGAGGTGCCATAGTGGAGGGCTCCGGAATAATTTCGACCGCCTGGGGATCTTTAACGTCCACTGACATCGCACAGCACACGGGCGCCTTTGCGTTTCGCCATGATCGAAACGCACCCGCCGCAGTCGGGTTCGAACTCGGGAAGTCCGGATCAGTAGTCAGGCACCCTAACGACTGAGTCACCGCGGCGTACCTCAAAGCGCGATTAAGGCGTCCATTGACAAAGGGAGCCAGTTATGCGCGCTTCCTTTCCTCAATATCATTGGTCCAGAACGTGTCAACGCCGACAGTATTGAACACAATGAACATCGGCGGCCTAAAAAGCTTCAGTACCGCTTTATGCCACAACGTTGTCAACGCCAACGCATTCAGTGAACTTGTATGGCCAGCTTAGTTCAGTTTATGGGGATTTAACATTCCAAAGAGACCCATGCTATCAGGGACACCATAGAGAAGGGCTCCGGAAATTTCGACCATCTGTGGTTCTTTAACGTGCACTCACATCGCATAGTACACGGGCCTCTTAAATTTCGCCTTCATCAAAATTCGACCCCCGCGACCGGGATCGAACCCGCGTCTTTCGGGTCAGTAGCCGACTGCCATAACCACTGAGCCACCGCGGCGGAACATTGTCACTAACGCCACGTACGTAGCTTAAAACGCCACTGAGGTGTCCAATGTCCCAGGGGGCCAGTTATGCGCCTTTCCTTTGCTTTCGAAGCTCCCGCTCTTTATCAGTTTCGGCACAATTGCAGCTCGGCGATGTCACGTGGTTATGAAACACACGCCAAACAAGCTACGGGAAGGATTAGTAAAGCTGGCGCCTGCGCCCGTCTCCAAGGCGACGGCGTGAGGAGCCGATCATCTTCCAGAAAACCGCTTATTAGAGGCGGTAAAACAGATTTTTTGTTCTACTTTTGTTTCTAAGATGAGGCCCAATTTACATCATGTTATTCAGCCTTCTTAGCATTTTACCACGCCAAAGAGCTCGCCTTTCATAGATTTCATAATTGCAGCCGCTCCTTCGATACGTCTATACTAAACCAAACGAGCGCAATGTATAGCCGCGCTGTCTTTCCTCGTCGGCGATTGTGCATTATATTTCACTCATGCCGTACCTTGATAGGTTTTTCTCTTTTGCACTCTACCCTCCCCTATGTTTCTTTTTGTGGACTAGAACACAGACCTACACCACCATGATATCGTCACCGAAGGCACCAACGGCTCTGGCTGTAAAACCTTCAAATACCTAGTCACAGCCACAGTTCTGTCCGAGATGGCCGACAGCAATTCTAATTTGGGTTGTAACGAAGCCAGCTTCTTGTATTCAAGCGCTTCAGAAATAGTGCAACGCCATGAAAAACGCGGAAAAAATAACGCCCATCGTTCGACTCCTGCAGCGATGAATTACGCATCCTACCAGTTGCACCTCGCATCTGCTTTGTAAGAAAGGTTGTTTACAGGACGACAGCCAAAAACTAATGGTGACATCTTGTGAGCCCCGGTTTAAATGGCAGGCTATGGTGTGTCACGCCAGCGAGGAATTGTTTTACCTCATAATTTTCAAAAGTATACATGAACGCCAAACATGTTCGCTTAAGAACACACACAGTTTCCATACCTACTCGCTTTCATCATCAAGGTCTGGCTGCGGGTGAGTTGCAGCTTGGCTTTCTAAGCCGCAGTGTAGATGACGGCTGGGTCACTGCACTAACGGCGTGGGAGTGGGAAGAGGGGAGAGTTCTACGGGAACGAGTAATATTTTCGCGCGTAACCCGGACTCAAGCAGCAGCCCTCTGCACAGGTCTGGCTAGGTCTCTAGAATAACACTTCTATCATAGTCAATCCCGGGACATTATGCATCGCGGTGCTGATACACCGAAATTCGCTTTCTATTAATTTGCCGGACTTCAGCTTTTTGAGTATCATCCTTACCTTGAAATTGTTCGTTTCCCTTATGTGTGACGCCGGGCACTCAGAGCAGGGAATTTAGAACACATGATCTTGTGCAATTCTTCTAGCATACGGCCATTTGGGTTCCGGTAGAGGAAGCCGATGACGGTAGTCGGCTATTGCATAGATAGCGCCCTTATCTTATACAAGAAGAAACAAGAAAGATAAGGAAACCAAGTCGTCGATACCCTCCACAAAATGGATAACCCACTTCCTTTGTTAGACATATCATCGGAAGCAAATAAAGGGTCAACAAAGGTAATTTTCTGCCTATACCAATCATACGCCATAACCAAAAATGTGAATGCATTCCAAAGGTAAAATGCGCTAGCCAAAGCTTGGACCATATTCTCGGAAAGTAAAGCTTGCAAACAATATGCAAGGCGTCTATAGTCACCAGACGCCTCCTCTGCACCGTGAAAGACCGCCACCCTAAAGAATATGCCCAAGGCGCGTACAGAATCCCGTGCTCTGAGTACCCGGAATCAAACGTTGGAGAAACGACGAATATCACAGATAGAATAAAGCAGCATTAAGGTAACGTCAAATTAACGCTGAATTAAGTGCGTTGACCGAGCACTGCTGGGCGTATGACCAAAGAATTTAATTTGACTCAGCTATTGTGCTGGGGCCTAAGCGAAACCCGTGAAGAAGGCTGCTGCTTGAGTCATGGCATATTCTTCAAACACGGGCAGCGTTTAGTGCCTCCTAGGTGCCGTTCCCTCTTCCTATGCCTACAGTTTTTGTTGGGTGGCTCGGCGGGCCACTACACATGGGCTTAAAAACCAAGCTGCCATTCGCCCGCTGTCCCGTCATGATAAGGATCCCGAGTAGGTTTCAAAGCGTCGTGTTTTATAACAGGAATTCTTACTTCTATTATTTGTCATTTAAATTTGCATTCTCTACCAAACACACCTCAACCGAATGCTTTCTTTTGAGCGACTCCTATGACACAACTTTTTCTTTCTATAGAACACCACTGTTCAAGCAGCCCTCCAGATGAAGGAATACGTGAACTACACCTGTCCACTCGGCGTGTGCTCTGAAGACATCTGTCAAAGTAGTGGCCTTCGTATCGGATGCTGGAAAGTCCCATCAATGCTCCCTGATTTAAATTCAATGACAATGCTGCCGAACGATCGGGAGGCTGATGGAAGTAATTAGCTTAGGCTACAGAATCTTCCTTCTCAAATAAATTCATTATAGCTTGCACAGCGCACTTATTCTTTGATGTGTCTTGGATTAAAATACATGCTCCTTTTTGGGGCTGCCTATGAAATGAAAGCGCGATTAACTTTGTGACTGAACTCGTTAGGCTGAGGAAAGAAAGAATTCATCGGGTTTCCGGAATTTTTGCAGGATATCAAGAATTCTAATTTTCAATGACACAGTCATTTTGCTGCAAGCCTTCTTTTTTATAAAAAGAGACAGTTCATCCCGCATGCTTATGACAGTATTTCCCGCTGAAATAGCTGAAATTCCTCAATTTGCGTTGTTGCTAGGCGCACAGCGAACTCACGTCGATAGGAAACGAGTGTTATTTGAAGCAGGCAACGCAAAAAAAGGACCCGGCGCCTTTAGAGGTTACCAGAGCCGTTTTTCACGTGTCGGTTGCTTGCAATAGAGCTTGCTAGTGCCGCGAAAACTCCGCAACCTTCTCGCTCTATAAAGGCGCGATACAGGAGATTATTTCGGTTCGCATAAACGAGGCAAGCGTCCGTCGAGAGGCGCTTGTCTCTTCAACCAACAACTTACGTGAGCTCCACAGTGAATGTTGCCGCCTTGAGGTAGGAAGGGCAGTAGACAAAGTGCGCAACGAATGTACACACACGAGCTAGCAGGCTCCAAAGCGTTCAGTGTCTTCATAATTGCTAGACTCCTCCCCAAAACACAAATCATCGCCGAAGCTGCCCCTTCCGATAATCTTTGGAGAAAATTGTTGTAGGTCAACACTCTAAACACGAGCTGCTATTCATATTTCTGGAAAGCACGATAGTGCATATAGCCGGATTAAGTTATCTGCAAGCCTCACTTCTCTATGTCTCCATAAGCACTGCAAATTTACCCTAAGCGAGCTGCATGAGAGGATGCCAAGCGTCTGAAGCTGTCCACATCATGGCAATATCTTTGTAGGAACCAAACGCTTACCTCAGCCCCGTGTCGGCAACTCCGAATTTCTTTATCATCTGTGTAGTGCGAAACAACTGGTCGCAGTTCGGGTATGTGGATAGAAGCTGCGCAACAGGCAGCGTGCGCGAAAAACTTGAGTACGAGCGCAGGAATCTTAACGTGGAAAAAAGCTCACAAGCAATTCTCCAATCATCTGTAACGAGCCTCATTGGTGCAACGCTCTGCGCCAATCGCATTTAGGCGAAATAACCGTTTTTTTTTCTGGAAAGGATTTAGAATATAATGTTTTGCCTAAAAATACAAATCCGCTATTATTTCTGAAAAGCAAGTAAATCTGCTTAAGAAAGTGGTTTTCCTTTTTTTAAATTTAAAATCTTTTGAAAAAAAAAATGGAAGTTTTTTCCCAACTTTCTAAATTTTTCGAACTATTACATCTCCATGGTCTTGGAAACCTAACGGCGTCGGTTGTTGTCCTTGCTCTTGTTCACAACGGCCTGTTGCTACGGTAGTGCTGTGCAGCGGCCTAACTAACAAAGGTCTTCTCAGAAGGTTCAACTGGCACTGATTCCAGCCCTTTTAAAAACATCATTTTCTGTGCGCATAGTGCCCGGTGAATGATGCACTGACACGGGCAAGCGCAGTTCCGTGACGACTATACCTTTCACGAGTGGAATGCTCTGTCCTCGTTTACCTAGCTTGCTTTCGCAGCTTATTTAAAAAAACAGACTTTATTCGATTATGCAGTCTTAATTACGTCGTCTCTGAATGAAAAAGAGGTTTCAAGCTGCTTGCTGTGCCGACCGGCTACTTTTGCTTCGTTAATCTCATTTTCTAGTATCCTAACTGAATAGCAAAACGAAAGCAAGCACGACGCACTACACTTACCTGTAGTATTTTCTTCACTTTGATGCAGCAAGGGCTGGTGACAGAGTCTTAGGTATAAGACTCGAATGCGCCCGCCCACATCAGCTCTCCAGTTTTGGCGCATTCCTTTATGGGCATTAGCTTGTGCAACGATGCCGCTACGGATTTCAAGGTGTAGCAGGTCAACAAAAAGCGTTTCTCGGCCCGACAATCCCCCCCCCCTTCCGTCATTTCGTCCGGAATATATGCGTTGTGAACCACTCATTTGTTTTGACTGCCTCTTGTATTACCTCCTTTCTAATTATCATCATTTTCTGCAATCGCGCCGAATGAAGACGCAGTATGTCTAAAAAATTATGGTCGATTAGCGTCGTTCGGCCAGATGCGAAATACGTGCGCCAGAGCTTCGGTTTTCACCTCGGTTTCGTTGTTCTGATCCAGTGTTCAACGAAGGAACACCAAATCGGATAGCGGTAATGGATTAATGCTCATATGTGCGGAAATGGTCATCCTCTACTTCTCATCACAGATCCCCGTGGGGTCATCATATTATTCCTGGCGCACTTCATGGTGAAGTGGTTAAGCGATGCGCCACTGCCCTGTGATGGCAGGTGCTGCTATCGCCGCCCGACAAAAGTAATTACTGTTTTTATATAAAGTGCAGACCTGTATCCGACAGCTATATGCCACGACAACATTTTATGGCAATGCAGTGGAAGGCACACACTCTCTACTCACGGAACCGAAAATATTCCCCTATTGCATGCATTCGTTTGGAACAAAAACATAATAGATTTTCAACGTTCATTACTTAAGGCATATTGCTACACACATCTGCCAAATTTAACGTTAGAAAAAAAAATGGTTGGAAGTTTTCTTAATTAGAACGAATTTGCTAGGCCACGGTCGACTGAATCGAGCGCAGCGACCAGCCGCGCGCCCAACCGAGGCGGCCGTGGCAATGCCCGTCACGTTACAGTTAACCCTATAAATGACGCCAGCTGCACCAGCGACGGAGTGCAGCTACCGCCTACAAATCAACCCAGCAGGCGGCCAGGCGCACCCTCGTGCGGCCGAAATACTTGGTGCAATGACATAGCTACGAACGTTCTGCCCCGGCAGCCTATCCTTAATTGCCACGAAAGGCTGTCATCTAGCACAGGCACCTGTCTTTAAAGATGCGCCGAGGCTTCTTGTAGGCTCGTTTGAGTGTCACTACCTTTTCAGACGTACCCCATTGGGCCCAACCATATTTCCACTGGGCCGTGGCAGCAGCGTGTAAATTGAAGCACTTCAAGGATACAGATTATTGCGCATGCACGGCAGCCCAGAGTGCACGCGTGCTAAGTCAAGCTGCAAACTGTGACTATGTCTGCATTCAGAATCTTGATCGCTCAAACACATAATAATGTTATAATTTCGTAGAGCTGAATTGTTGCGGTGCTTTTATAGCACCTGCGCTTCTTCCTACACACTGAGCTCTAAATCTGAATATTTCTGGCATAATGACCCAGACAGCTTCACAACCAGCCGGCGGGGCTGCAACCCACAGGATTCACTCCCGCCAAGACGCTCTTCAAACGTAAACGCAATTTGAAAATGCTGGGTGGTCGGATGGAATAAGAGCAAAACAATTAGTGTGTGACAGATTTTTTTTCTCTCACAGGCAGTTATCGCCCGCTGGTAACTTTTACTTCCGCGTTTCAGACAGCTGCGCTTTCGTTCCCGCTGCGGTGCGGGCTTTCAGTCGCTGCTTCGTCCAATACGTGGCCTGCGAAGGAAGGAGCCGCGAATATTTCGCTCATCATCGCAGTGTCTCATTACCTTCAAGCATACTTGTAATGCTGCCGACAAAAAAATTGCGTTTCGTTTACACTTTAGTACAGTACATAATTCTTCATCAATCACTGATATACGATGGAATATTGGTACTTTTATCATGCCGACGAATGAACGCCATCCAGTTCCCGGACGTCAACACGGCGAGAGAGGTTGCCCTGGTGACGCGCTTAAAGCATCGCATTACCGTGGTCGGAATCGATGGGAGTAGTTTCGCATTCTGAATTCTAATATCATTTTTTCTTTATATGCTGTGCGTATCAAGTACTGAAATATTGGAAATGAAATAAGCAACTCTATTATTTATGTTAATATAGCCCTTATCAAAAAGACGTCCATGGGCACCGTCATATTGGGCACTGGGCTTTGCTTATAGTGCAGGAAAGAGTTGAAGATTAAGCTCCCCCGCCCCCCCCCCCCCCCTACCCTCATTCTCCCTAGAGCTAAGAAAACCGGATTTCGTGAGGGTCGTGAAAAGGTCTAAAGATGTGCACAAGTCGGACAACCATTGGATCAACTTTTTATGTTGACTCTCAACTGTTCGTCCGTAGCACACTGGGCATGCGGGGGACACTAACGTAACAAGAGTGTTACTTACCCCCACTGGCACAGGCGTTGCCGGCAACCTGGGACGCCTTTTCATAGTCTAGCTCCAACGACTCGCTAGCGCTCGCGCTCAAGAAAGAATCGTTCAGCTCCACGGGACCGGTCTCCGGTATGGGCTGCATCGAAAGTCTCTTGCGAGCCATGAACACCTTGTTGCAAGGCCAGAGATAAGGGCAGTTTACCGCCTTTCGGTGAACAGTCGACATTTGTGACTATAAATTACATAATATCTCTACGCGCGTTCGACCCTCGCCGCAACACCCCGCTCTTTGTGAGCAGGTCTGAAACAACGATCCACCCGCCGCCTCTCCATTCACACGACTCCTTCACTGTGCTTGAAATTAATTAGCATTGTTCGCGTTACCGGGTCAGCTTGCTCCGTAGTGTTCTTTTTACAGGCCCAGACGGTTTCCTTCCCAGATTGTGCTTATGGCTTGCAATGCTGCCTTGATGTGTTCAGCTCGGGCCACACTACGACGGTTGGATTTGATACTGGATGTACCGCTGATGTGTGGAATTCGCCCTCTGCTTTTCATGCAATGAAAGCTCTTAAAGTCACGTTTCTCACTTAACCAGTGTAGTCGATCTTTTCTTAAAAGGAAATCAACCAGGTGCAAAGAGCCGCTCAAATTGATCAAAACATACTAATGTCGCGAATGAGATTAATGAGCTGAACATGATGACGTGACCAGTGTCTGAAGAGTGACGTCATGCTCACTCTATAAAAGTCAGGCGCAACCGTTGAGCCTTTCACGCCGGAGGCACACCTGATATAAAGGGATGAAATACTACTATACGGACAATGCCTGACGCCCGGGTGTGATGTACGCCTAATCTACATTCCAACCTCCCAAGGCACAACACCACTCTATCGTCCTCCCATAGTCTCTGAACACTAGCTGTCATCGACATTTCGCTAAACCTTAGCTGTGGCTTAAGGTCCCATTGACACCACAGTATAAAAACGAGGAATTTTCCCTTTTCGCGTTTTTTAACTCGCCTTTCTCCTGATCGTTTCTTTTCCATTTGTTTGTGTCCCTTTCGTCGCCAGAAATTTTTAGCTTCAAACTGCTATAGAAAAGAAATCGTGACATAGCACAGGCCCGAAAGATGTCTTCACAGCTGAAAAATCTCGGTTTGAAACGCTCTCAATGAGGATTTCTACTCTTTTAATACGTGAAGGTAGCTTAAGTCTGTACCTTAACCATTATAAAAACGGAGCGCCTCTTCGGGGCGTCAGAATACGACAGGAACCTGTATTTTCACTTTTAATAAATTTCAGTGCTAAGACGTTAGCTGGCGCAGATAGAATATCAACCTGCTGTTTAATAAGGTATGCCGAATGGTGCGTGCCATGCCTGACCCTCATGTTTAATAAATCTTTGTCATGCATACAACGTCCAACCGATTTAAAATACGCCTACGTCACATGCATTGCCATAACTTATACTTTGTCGCAAAACGTGCGTTTTAGACCCTTTTACCGGTGTGCACTAGCGCAAAATAATTGGAGCCTAGCATTCGAAAACACATCAGCGCTTTTCGTGATGGTCACAAAGTAATTTGGTTCCATAAAAAGGTGTCCTCTGTAAGCTACTCCTTGAAACCCTCCATATTCTTGCTACAGGGTTAGATAATCATGGCCATGTCAATAGTATGCTTCTAGACTTCGAAAAAGCTCATCCACGATAACTACCTATTTTAATCTATGCACTGAACTTTGTCGCCTCCTGCTACGCGGCCCTTTTATTGGAATCTAATCCGTTCCCATTAAACACCATCGATTATCTTCGCTTTGATATATACGCCTTGCTCATGTAGTTTTTCTTGATTACTACCTAGATGTCATTAACCCTCGTTCGTTCCCTGATCCATTCTGATCTGCCCTTGTTGCATAACGTTACACCAATGACTCTCATTTTCCTTAACTCGCTGGATAATTCTGAATTTAAGTTGATCTCTTTTCGATAGCCTCCACGGTAATGCTGCTTAGGCGGACGCCGGTAAACTAAAGCTCTTATAAACATGCACATTTCTCTTGAGAGGTACAGCTAAACGTGAGTGATACTGGATGTTTTTGGAGTACCGTATTTCCTCGATTTTAACGCACGACAAAACCTACAACTGACATGCACGTTAAGATCAAGTACGAAAATAAAGCTGCGCCAGCAACGCCCTGTTGTCATCGGCATCACAAAATGGCGGGTCGGCACTTCTTCCGCGTCAATATTATCGATATCGCCTACCGCAGTCTTGAATACAGAGAGACCTCACAATCATCTGAACTGTCCAGCCAGCAAGGCGCCGACCTGAGTTCAGCGAACATGGAAATGTCGGTAGCGAAGACGTGCCGAGTTGTCTACGAGGCCGGTTTTTAAAAAAGGCGATCTTGCTTGCGGATGCTTTATAATCAGACAACGGCGCATCCAGGCAGCTCCAGGCTGCCCCAACGCTCCAGTCCAGGGCCCATAAGCTTATTTGCCAGGGGAAGGAAACTTCGTATACCTACCAATGATCAGCCAATTCAGATGTCAGCGCCAGTTCCACCCTTGGCTATCCTAGGAAAGCCAAGTGATGCGTCGTATTGTTGCCGTGCCAACTTACGTTTTAAATGTGGCGGCATCATGGTCTCGATGAGATGGGATGAGGCTGGTGGGAGAGAGTGCAGCGCGGTCGTGGTTCGCAGATTGCTTGCTGAAATTGCGCTTCACTTGCTTGATCCCACCCCCCCTCTTCCCTGAAACGGAAGCTTATTCATGATGTTTCATTCCTTTTGATCCACATTTCAAGCCCGTGAAATGCGCTTGTGTGTGTGCAGATGCCACTAAGCAACACATGCCCTTGTTTTAACATGGAACGGAAATATTATTTTATCCAGGATACAAAATCATCAAACAATAGTCACATTGTGAGTTCCCTTATTACTGTCGCACCGAAGCGACAGACGGAGGAATATGAAGCATTTTAATATTGACTGCAGGTACTCAAAAAAATTAGGCGTCTCCGTACATTTTTTGCTGTTTTTTTAGCGAAAGCTACATAACGCTAGCATTTCGAGCCTTCAGCGTGGCACCCCTTGAGCTGCGTGGCACCCCTTGAGCTCCATGGCGGCGCTGTTGTGGGTCACGTGGTGCGGATCAGCTCAATTTGCAATTCGACTGACCGGCCAACTGTAGTTATCGCGTCACTCCAGGTTTAAGCAGAACTAAACCACAGCTAACCTTTATTAGCATGTAAGCGAAAGTCCATAACACTCCCAAAATCAATTCATGATGTCTGGAGGAGAAATTTTAAAGGGATTCACATGCATACGTGAGTGGTATTTAGTTATTTTTAAATATTTGCCCAGCAACACCTCATTGTGGTTTACCGCATACCTGGGCTAACAAAAACAAAAACCTTGTCACTTGCAAACTTCTTCGTTGCTTGCAAAGCTATTGTTTTTCGTCGAACACTTCAGCTAGCCTAGCTACTTCATTTTCGATAAGCTCGATTCCGGCTATCTGCCGCTCAATGCCACATTGAACCAAAAACCAGCCACATATCAATATAATCGCTGATGTAATAACCGAGTTTCAATCGTAAGCCGTTTGCAGCTAAATTATCTGAAGAGAAATTGTTAACACGCTGGCTAATTCACCCCTTTTCAAAAAGGAATAATCAGACTAAATGGCTTCTTCCCACAAAGTATATCTAGCAGCATCAGGAGGTTAAACACTGCCTACTACAAAGATTACACTCACATAAACATGTTAGGAAGCATAAAAGTGAGTCGGAGGCTGTTCTCGTCCGCACGGCCATCAAAAGTTGTCTGCTTTTGACTGGGTCCGCGTACAGAACGCGCGAACTGAAAAACTATGGGCCCCCAGATTGTCGCGCAAGCGTCGGAGCGGTCGCGTTCGAATGTGCGGTCTTTCTAGAACCGAACTGCTAGTCGTAACTTGCGTCAGGCGTCGGTCAGGAGTCGAAGTGTCAATCAACGACTACATGGGCGTCTATGGAAGTCGGTCGGCCCTGCCAGTCGGGGTCCTTTTCGCTGGCATGCTCGTGCCCGGATGCGCACATGGCGTCATTGCCGGTATAATGCTGGCACGCTGTCCACGCTGGTGACTGCCTTTCTGCTAGAAGTCAACATAAGCAAATGCACGAAAGAAAAGGGAGAGTCTTTACTGTTCTCGGAAACGTGATTACGAGCATTAGGTTGTTCCACGGCAGCTCTAAGTGTGCTGCAAATATGCTGTCGCGGGCTACCCATTTGTTAGAGTAGTAAGTATACTACGCACGAATTAATTTCATATTTAGGAAAGAAACACATAAAATGCTTTGCCAACATGTCCTTTCCCGAAACGCAATTTCGAGCGCTAACTGTTCAACGGCAGCTTGAGGTGTGCTGCACATGCGTTTACGCGGACATCTCGTTCGTTGGAATTCAAGTGTATTTTGGGGGAATTAATGCCATATTTGCGAAAGTACACTTTCAATAAATTGCCAACATGCAAAGGCCATTTCCCGAACCGCAATTTGGAGCACTAGATTTTTCTACGGCAGATAAAGTGTGCTTCAAATATGTTTAAAAGGACTGCCCGTTTGTTAAAACCGAAGTATGCTTGAGACGAATGAATTTCATATTTGCGAAAGTGCACTTTTAATACATTGACAAGACACTAAAACCGCACACATATTTTTTCACGCGTTTGAAACGTGCTCGAAACACGCTTTAAGTGACGTATACTTCAAATGCGTTAATTTCATATTTACGGAAATACACTTTTAATATACTGACAAGATGCTAAAACCGCATTCGTATGGTTTCACGTATTTGAAATGTGCTCGAAACATGCTTTAAGGGAGGTATACGTCGAATGCATTATTTTCATATTTACAAAAGTACACTTATAATACATTGACAAGATGCTAAAACCGCATTCATATTTTTTCACGTAATTGAACCGTGCTCGAAGCACGCTTTAAATGGCGTGTACTTCGGATGCATTATTTCATATATACTGAAATACACTTTTAATATATTGACTAGATGCTAAAACCGCATTCATATTTTTTCCCGTATTTTAAACGCGCTCGAAGCATGCTTTAAGTGAGGTATACTTCGAATGCATTTATTTCTTATTTCCCAAAGTACACCTTAAATATACTGACAAGATGCGAAAACCGCATTCATATTTTTTCACATATTTGAATATGCTCGAAGGATACTTTCAGAGACGTATTTCTGGAAGATTTTAAAAATATATTTCCAATACCATGCATAAAATTTCAGGAACATATTTCCGGAATATTTTTAGGGTACTCAAAAATTCAAAATCTGTTTAAAATACATTTTGAATATCCCGAAGTATATTCCAAACGTATTTGTTTTCGCTGAGGGTAAGGCGTCTCCTTACTTATCTTGCGCGCTGAAAATAACTTCTTCTTCTGTGTCAAAACAATGACACTTGTAATTCATATTAAGCCATCTGTGCTAGAGGCAGTAGCTTGCAAGCATAACTTTATTTTTATATTTTTTTACGGGTGCATTGTTCATGTTCAACACTGCAAATATAAACAGAGCATGTCCGCTCATCTTCACATTCGTAGGGAAGCCAGCACAAGAGAGTAGAGTATGATACGCAGTGCTTCCTTTCGCTTGTTGGTTTTGGGCTTTGGTAAGTTTTTTTTTGTTATTTCAGGCACCCGAATAACTGAGAGAAGTGTGAAGAATGCCCATATAATTGCTTCACCGAAGGCAGTTTTCAGATTTAGTTTTAACGTGATATCGTTAAGAAGCTCATGTCGCAGAAATACCGGCGTCGGCGTCGTTGGCCATAAGCGAAAATTCCACGAAAAGTCTCAGAGACGCAACCTTGGAAGCAGGTGTGTCACGTGGGTGCCGTGACCTTGCAACGTCATCAGAGCCTGCCCACCAGGTTCTAAGAAAACAGCTCGCCGGTGCACGTGGTGGTTAAGTTAATGATTGGTCGTGAGAGGTTGCTCGCGAAGAGCAACCTATGTCTCACAAGTATAGCCGGTGGCAGCACCGGCAGTCACAAGGCAGTGGCGCATCGCTAAACCGCGGCACTACTGCTCCTGGAGGGGTGTTAAAACTAGTTCCAAGGGATTTATGAATATAATGTAGACAATCACCAGTTCCGCATATAAGGGCGAAAACCCAATAACGATATGGCGCAATACTATTCAGGCCGCGCAGAAGGGTCCCCTGCAGTTGCTGTGGGGTCAGTTAAACTACGTCCAATATACGGTTAAAATTACTGAATCCGGTACAGTAATAATAAGTGCCAAAAAAATGCCACAGTGCCAAATCCGGTGGTAATGTGTAGATGGCACTGAAATACGCCCGCAGAACGTACTGTGTAAACTAAAACCTTTTCAATGGGGCGTAGTCAGGGAACTTTGAGAAAAGCTACTGGAGCGCGTATCCACAATGGCATATCCTCAGCGCACTTAATGGACTCGCCAGATGTGGAATAAAATTTTTCTGGCATGCAGAACCCATTCCTCATTGAGGTTTTTGATAATGAGGTGCGAGTTTCGGCTATTGATAATTCGTTTTTAACAACGTCTTTGATGGTTTCTGCACCTTTTGTTAGCAGTCAAGGTTGCGTTCATTTACCCTAGTGATAGCAAGACAAGCACTGCGACTGTCTCCGGAATTAGATTGCATGCGATACACTATCTTACCAGAGGTATCTGAGCGCATCCATTTCGATACTGTAATACAGCCTTAACCTGCTCTCTTAGCAAGCGCTCGAAGAAGGCGTCATACACTGTGGTCCGAAATTTGCGCGCAATGGAACAATGATCCAAGAATTACTGAACTTCCAGCATCCTCGAAATGTCGCTTACCCTGCTATTTGGTTCTCACCCGGTTTATTATCGTCAGCAACGAATTCACAAGCAGTGTTCTAGTTATTACTTTAGTTAACGCCGAGAACATTGTCTCACACAAAAAAATTAATGTAACTCCCCTCTGCTTCTCAAAATAATACATCTCGCACATAATATGAAAACGGTACGACCAATGGGGGACAGAAGAGTCACAAAAACGACAGTACCAGCCCAAACAAGAGGTGTACTCAATACATAGATGCTAGTTATTTGTTCAACCATCACGTTGACAGACTGCCTTTGTGGCATGTTTATTGTGGCAAGTGCTAAGTGACAGCACAAAATAGAAACTGCCCTGCTTTAATAATGTTATGTTATCCTTTTTTAAATATAAGTAAACAGTATGTTTATGCATGAGTCGGTAACACATAGTAGTGACAGCATCGTAGCTACAAGAAAACATGAGAACTTCACAAACAAATTTCACAGCTTTCGTTTGCATACTTCTTGACCGCAGCGGTGGCCAATTGGTTGAGCATCCGCCTCGCATGTGGCAGGTGCAGGCTTCGATCCCCAGTGCCGCCGGACACCCATCGGTGATGCAATGGGCACAAGCTTTCCCCTGGCCTGGTGCTCGGCTTTTCTGGCGTGAAATGTCTGAAAAATGGGTCTTGGACTCAACCTTGAGTAGTCGAAAATACCTTGTGCCATGGCGCTCTTTGGCCATTAGATGCCATTGCGCCATAAATTCCATAATCATCATGCATACTTGTTCCCTTGCGTCCTGTGTGTGGAGCGTGCCTCTGCAGCGGATATAAACCAACACTTATCTGTGAAGTAAAAAAGATACAGTGGCGCTTCTATCGCCGGCTGGCACGACTGATGTAAAAACGGGGGTAAAAAGTAGGCTTAGCACCCATAGGATTAGATGGAAGAAAATGTAATCAAAGGAGTTTTCTGACTTCACAATACACCTATGACGTCGTCGCTTCGTGAAGAACAGCCTAGTCTATCCTAGAACAGACTGTCAAAGTGTACAGCGCAAATTCGAAGGCCATTTAATTTTAAAACGCCGCTTTCAGTGCGCGTGGGCGTGATTCCCGGCTGGACGTTCGGAACGGGACCGCGGCCCATAGTTTTCCCGCACTCTCTAGTGTTTAATGCGTGAACGTAAGATGTGCTGTATGGTCACCATACTTCCGTAGATTTCACATACAGGCTTCTCTTGTTCCGTCAAGATAATGGTGTCTGTAGGTTTTGTGTGTCCAATACGCGGACGACATCTATATAAGCTTCCGAAAGTGTATCGAGTGTGCCTGACTTCCATCCTCCTGAAATGGGTTTTATCAGCTGTAACTTGCAATTTTCTTGATTACTTCGTGCAGACTACAATTTATCCTTCCGTTTTGTGTGTACTAACTACGCGCAATCTTTACTGGGAGGGATTATTATTATTTCAGTTTCCTTTTTTGCAACCTTGTGCATCGCACAGCAGACGGGCGCCTTAGCGTTTTTCCTCCATAAAAACGCAGCCGCCGCGGTTGGGTTCAAACCCGGGAACTCCGGATCAGTAGTCGAGTGCACTTTAAAGATCCCCAGGTGGTCTAAATTATTCCGGAGCCCTCCACTACGGCACCTCTCTCTTTATTTCTTCTTTCACTCCCTCCTTTATCCCTTCCCTTACGGCGCGGTTCAGGTGTCCAAAGATATATGAGGAAGATACTGCGCCATTTCCTTTCCCCGAAAAACCGATTATTCTTATTATTAACCTTGTGCAGCACATATGTCCGCTTTCTCGTTTCAACTAATTTCTACGTGGCTCAAAACCCAACATAATTTTATCTTATGTGCTTACGGTATTACCCACTTCATATTGCGTAATACATCAGGCAGTAACAGTGACTATTCTGGGGTCTAGCACTGCGAATGAACTGTGGGGATCAATGTCGATAATACTGTTCTCGATGCGCCGCTCTTGCATCCTACTTTCTCTACAGATGCCAACACAGCTTTGCATTCTGCTGCAAATATTGATGCACACTGTGGAAGTCTTATTTTTGCCAGTTCTCTTCCTGTACTGCACATCTGAAATATGCTGCTTTAATCTCCGTGTAGAACACGGCGTAGATGTGAATTTCCTATAAATTATTCCTTTGGGAAATTTTGTGGCGGCGCTCGTCTCTTGTTGAATTCAGGAAAAGTGAAGTCACAGACTGCCGGAAAACTTTACTATAGGTTGCACTTGGCCATGGCTTTATGGAATTTCATGTAATGTGTCCAAAATGCAAACTTCATGCCATATCTCTCCAAACCGCAAGGGCAATAGCATTATTGCTCGGAGATCATTTGTATGTTTCACAAGATAGCTGCAGTCGTAGATTATGAACTGGATCCAATCGTTTTAAATAGAAAGGTTTTGCTCCCCCTCCCCTCCCCCCCCCCCCCCGCCATAGATTATACTATCATATTCTTGAAAAAAGCACAAAAGCGAACGATAAATTTTAAGAAGGCATGCTCTATCAGACACTCGATATTTCTATGAAACACTTTAAAGACGTTCACATTTCAGCAAGCCTTACCAGCTGCTGGCTTGGCAGCTCTGCAAGTCCGTTTTCGTGAGAGACACGTAGTGTTCACCAGAATTTGCTACGACAAAACACCTCTCTGTCTGTAAGACCAGCGCGATTAATATTACCGTGAATTTTTTTCCTTAATGACTGCATTTTAAAGTGGACACTGTTCTTTGTAAATACTTGCACCGGACCGTGAGGATACAGACTCTAAACACGCGTTGGGTGCTCTTCACACTTTGCGAGAAAATTTTGCAATCCGCCTAAAATAAGACGTTTAGGGTAGCTTGGGTGATTAAATAAATGTAGTGTATTGGTAGCAAAATGGCCATTTTCTAATTAATGTAGCCAGCTCAAACTAATTGGTCATATTGATACGTTGGCGTTGGCGTAGAGTCAGCAACGGCGTTAAGCGACCGAGAGTCCGTAGCGGCGTAGCCCCTGACGAGAGCGCTTCCTCTACACTTCGTTCTCTTCTTGATCGGCGCGTTCGTCTTCCCGAGCGCTGGCGTCATTAGCCCCCTCCTCCGAAAGCATCGACCCGACGCTGAAAAGAAAGCAGGGGGTCTCGAGTAGAGCTAGTGTGCTGTCCTTGCGTAGTAGGGCTTCAGGCGAACCACGTGGACACACCTCGGGCCGGTGGTGGCATCGAGATTGTTGAGTCTCATGAGGGATGACTTCATACTTGAGGACTCCAAGACGTCGCACCATTCGGTAAGGACCGAAGTAGCGGCGCAAGAGCTTTTCACTCAGTCCGCGTCGTCGGATTGGAGACCAAACCCAGACAAGGTCATCTTGGTATTCCACATCCCGTCTCCGTAGGTGGTAGCGTTGTGCGTCCTGGCCCTGTTGGTCCTGAATTCGCACCTGTGCGAGTTGGCGGGCAGCTTCGGCGCATTGTAAGAAAGACGCAACGTCGTCATTTGGATGATCGTCGACATGAGGCAGCATGGCATCGAGTGTTGTCTTGACCTGACGTCCATAAACTAGGCCAAATGGTGTCATGTTGGTTGTTTACTGCACGGCTGTATTGTATGCGAACGTGACGTAGGGTACGACGTCGTCACAGTTTTTATGTTCCACGTCCACGTACATTGAAAGCCTGTCCGCAAGCTTCTTGTTTAGACGTTCCGTCAGTCCAGTAGTTTGGGGATGATAAGAAGTCGTTCGACGGTGACTGGTGTGACTGTGGTAAGCCAGCATAGTGCGTGATGATCGGTCACTACTTTGAAAGAGCGGCCATAAAGGCATGGTCTGAACTTCGAAATTGTCCACACGATGGCGAGGCATTCTTTTTCAGTGGCAGAGTAGTTGGCTTCTGTCTTCGATAGTGCGCGGCTCGCATAGGCGATTACACGTGGTTGGTCCCGCCGAACTTGAACTGGGACAGCGCCCAAACCAACGTTGCTTGCATCGGTGTGGACCCTGGTGTCTGCAAGTTCATCAAAGTGCGCCAGAACAGGGGGTGCCTGCAAGCGGCGTTGAAGTTCTTGAAACGCCATCTGCTGTGGTGGTTCCCACCTGAACTGCACATGCGCCTTTGTCAGATCAGTAAGGGGTGGGGCAATGTTAGAGAAATTCTCCACGAAGCGGCGGTAATACGCGCATAGTCTGAGGAATCGACGAACATCCTTCTGATCACGCGGCGTTGGAAAATTGGCAATGGCGGATGTTTTCTCGGGATCTGGAATGATACCTTCGTAGTTCACGACATGGCCTCAAAACTTTAACTCTTCGTATGCAAAATGGCATTTTTTCGGCTTTTAGGCCTGATGACGTTATGGCCTGCAATACTTCCTCGAGGCGACGCAGGTGCTCCTCGAAATACGGGGCAATAACGATGACGTCGGCCAGATAGACCAGACAAGTTTGCCACTTCAAAGCCGCAAGAACGGTATCCATGAGCCTTTGGAATGTCGCGGGTGCCAAACAAAGACCAAATGTCATCACCTGGAACTCGTACAGGCCGTCTGGAGTGATGAATGCCGTTTTTTCGGGGTCCCTCTCGTCTACCTCAATTTGCCAATATCCAGCCTTCAGGCCCATGGAGGAGGAATATCTGCTGTTGCATAAACGTTCCAAGGCATCGTCAATTCTTGATAGCGGGTAACCGTGCAAGGCCAAACATTTCGGGCAACGTTCGTAGTGCTAGCCGAGTGCTCTCGGGACGTCAGACACGGCATGGACTTTCTGACTGAAAACGGTGCCGTCAATGATCTGCAATCGCTGTCCGTCAAGTGTCAAGTTCTCGACCGAGAAGATCATATCTGTCGATAGTATCCTCCCAGCGGCGCTGCACATTCTAGACGAGCATGTGACCGTGCCTCCACGTTCCAGTGTAATGGTAACCGTCAGCTCAAAGAACATATGGCAAATTGAGGGTGTCGTGGAAAGCAGGCAGTTGTTGCTTCTGGACAGAGGACTTCCCGTCGCCAGGGCGGTTGTCTGCCTCGAATATAGCAAGGTGAACGTTCTTCTCACAAATTTCAGCAACGAACACCAGCACCTTAACAAGGGGACGACTGTGGCATATATTGACGCTCTTAGTGAAACTATGTGTGTGCACAGTTTAGCGACTGCTTCAACGACTGAGCCTGATATACCTCCTGGTGTTCAGTACGGCATTAACTCAACCCTGCAGCTCGAGCAGCGCAACAAAGTGCGCGAACTGCTCGATCGCTATCGTGGTGCCTTCGCGTCGTCGTCACGCGTCGGGCGGACGCATCTTGCGAAACATCGCATATTTACTGATTAAAATGTTCCACTACTCCGGCAGTCACCTTATCGAGTGTCCACTAAAGAACGTGAGGCTATTAGCACACAAGTGAAAGAAATGCTCGCCAACGACGTAATTCGACCTTTCAGGAGCCCGTGGGCGGCACCTAGTCGTGCTTGTGAAGAAGAAGGACGGCACCTTACGAATCTGTGTTGACTACCGTCGACTAAACAACATCACCAAAAAGGATGTGCACCCAGCACCTCCACCAGATGTCATGTTGGCGTTGGCGTAGAGTCAGCAACGGCGTTAAGCGACCGAGAGTGAGTAGCGGCGTAGCCCTGGAGGAGAGCGCTTCCTCAACACTTCGTTCTCTTCTTGATCGGCGCGTTCGTCTTCTCGAGCGCTGGCGTCAATATTATGAAAGTAGCTTTGTCTGCTTAGACTTTAGACATTTTTTATCAAATTGTACCAACTGATGTCCGATTTATTATGCGCGGTGCGTCATAAAGCGCAAGCTTGGTCAGGTGAAGCAAGAATGCTTCAACACAAATTTTCATCTGAAATACATATCCGGGCCTCCGGAAAGCCAAAAATGCGATTTTTCTCCGCGAATACAGAAGTTAACTTTTCCAGCAGTATAAAAAGTTTCGGACAAATTGCCACAATAGTTGAAAAACTTATAATAAAGTGTCAAGGGTCAGTCACATAGACCGGGTGTGTCATGGAACCCCTTGTTGCTCGAAGTTCCAAATACATTTCAAAATAGCACGAAAATATTGATATATGGATGGTGATCAAATTTTTCAGCAATGAAACAGGCGGACGATGTGCCACCAAGCTGACTGTTTTCTAAAATATTTCGGAATTCGCCGGATGACGTGCAAAAACACTCCATGACCGACATGAAAGCCGCTAACTTGAGGCGAAGGAAAAATATCTGGCAGGTGCACACAACTCGCATTAACGGCTGCAAACTCGTTTAGTGCGCACCTGAGCACTTAGAGCCTCAAAATGGTAAAGATGTGCGGGTTCAGTGTGCCACAACTTTTTTTGCCGTGAGCCCGGAGCAACCAGCCCACAGAATTGGCTTGCGAATGCTCGCCATTCTCGCGGTCATAAGCCAACCACTGAAGTCCGAAGATTTTGAGTAGGACGACAAAAAAATTGCTCTTTGAAACATGCACAACCCTTCGGAAGTAAGGCGCACGATAGCATTGGTTGAAAATAGCAGGAAAAAAAAGGGCCAGAAGTCGATGGCGAATAAAAGGCAAATGCTGGAACTTCTTCACCAACGGATAATGATGTCATCATGACTTGCAAGTTCGCGTGGAGTTAAGCCTCTCGCGCAGCGGCGCTTTGTATTCCTAAAAAAAACATTCGTTCTTTCCTGTCGTGGCCGTGTCGGCTCCGCTCCTCTGAGGCGTCCAAGCAACAGCAGGTCAACCCTGAGGGCCATCGCACGGTGCCGAAACCCGGGAATTTCACACGACGCCACACACGGTGACGTAAGGCGCGGCATTAGTGAAGAAGACTGGCCAAGCTTGCGACAAGGGCGAAAATTGGCGCTCTCCCTCAGCCAATCGGGAGAGCTCGTTAGACGTGTTTTTCTACGCTTAACCCTCATCGTGTCGTCTGCTCACGTAGTACACAGATATGCTTATAAAACAGCATAAATCGACGCCGTCTACGTACCATCTCTCTATGCACGCCTATGAATGCTAAATGAAAGCATTTTGCATGACGTTACACCATTAGTCACTCTCGCACTTTTACTTCCACTCATGCAAACGGAGACAGAACGATAAGGTAAGCCTAGTGGCTCATCTGCGGATTAGAATGGAAAGTATTTTTGTCAACGCATCCACGATCTCCTTTAGGACTAAAAGCAACAGAATCATCACTCTAAATAAAAACTAAAACAAATCGTTCTTACGCTTTATAATAGGCGATATTAGACGAAGCGAGAGCCAGGTGTCCAATTTATGGCCAGTAAACGTACTGAAAACGGCAGCAACAACGACGAATTCAGTCCGAGGCGAGAGGTTTTGCTTCGAAGGTTTTGCTTGTAAACGACGTTTTAGAGCACGCAAGTGTCACGCAAGCAAAACTTGGGAAATAGCGCACGTATCACCTGGGCACGTTAGGTCTCGGCATGAAATAGTATTTGGCGCACGCACTTTAAAGCAGGCTATTCCTTATGCCTATATGCGTATTTTATACTGGCACTACATTCCGCGGCGTCTGAACGTTGCCTGTGCACTCTTTGCAGCTTTGGTAGTGCTGCCAGGAAATGCAGGGATGGAGTATAGAGACGCTGCTACGTACGGCGACAAGGTAGTGAAAACAGCGAGACTCCGTCTGCGGCTCCGGACCAAAAGATCTATCTACACGGCGCACCAAGTCGACGAGCCGTGGACGTCCCAAGTGAATTGTCGCTTACCCTAATCGGATCTATTAAAGTTCAATGGGATCCGAATGAGGTAATCAAGATTTCGGAGTCAGATCGGACAAACAGTAGATGATAACACGGGACTCAACCCTAGAGACAAGTTTAACTACTTGAATGCGCTCCTGGTTGGGACAACAGTGTGCGGAATCGCAGGCCTTAAGCCGAATGCCGGCTGTTAAAAGGATGTCATCGAGTTACTTCAGAGGCGCTTCGGCGATGAACGGGCTATAGTCCAAGATCACCTGCAAGGTCTGCTGGATTTTAAGGCGACACCTTCATCAGCTGAAGTTCGTCTGTTGCGTAATTTATATGACAAAATCCAGGGTCATATAGGCAGTTTAAAGGCTCTAGGTACAAGTTCACCAATGTATTGCTCCATGCTGCGAGAAATTTTATTGAGAACACTTCCTTCTAACAAGATACGGCGTTTTCATGAACTGCACAAGTCCAAGCTATCAACACCTCGGCTGTCATCTTCGCCGCAATACGCTTCTACAGAGGGTTTGAGACAGAGGCGTAGCAGGATCTTCGAGTGCTACTGGATTTTTTGGACGTCAACTGAAATGCATGGAGGCGGTTGCGGAACACACAGCGCAGCGTCATCGGAACAGGGTGAAATCGCCACACGCTTGGAAACCAGAATTCCAGCTCAAGACACTGACAGCATCAGCCCTCCAAACAACCACTGTGAGTGAGCTGAAAGGATGTTTTTTTTTTCTGTCAATCGCCCAAAAACTTATCAGGCAACTGAGGCTATGCGCAGTCGGCTGTAGCACAAAAAACAGTTGCTGAAGCATAACGGCCGGTGCTTCCGCTGTTTCAAACAAGGGCACCTTGCTCAGAAGTGCAAAAATCGAATAAGACGTCCTAAATGTGCGCGAAGGCACGTACCACGCAAGTACACCACTGAGAAACCTCATATTGACTCTAAGAACGTCACATCAACGCCTGACAACCTTCTAACTCAATAATCCGGATGTACAGTCCTCCTACGGACTTTGAAGGCTAGAACCTCAGCAGTTACTGCATCTGGTCGCTACCGACTTTTTCTAGATGGCAGTACTCAAAGGAGTTTAATTACTGCAGCCATATTGCACAAATTCGGTTGCGAGTTTATTCAAGAGGAATCTTTGACAGCGGGTGTGTTTGGCGGAAAACAAGATAGAAGGATGAAAACAGTTCCTGGGCTTCTTGGTGACCATATAAGAGCCCATACCAGCAGCAGAACCGCTCGAAGTGGGCACAATATGCAGCGAGCACAATCCTTCTTCGCCCGAAAATGTGCTCAGAGTGATGGAAAAAATGGGTTTAGACCCACAGTTCATTTCACTTTCAGGCTGTCAAGAAAAGTCAGTCTCTTTCCTTACTGGATCTGATTATTATAGGGAGATCGTGTCGGGCAAAAATTTGACCTATTTTAGGAAAACAATAACAATGGCCATAGAGGCAAGACTAGGATGGACCGCCTAACGCCCACTGCCTTGCTGAAACCATCAGAAGCATTGGCGCAGTCTGATAGTCCATTAGCGAAAACTAATACGTTTGGAATATACTTCGGGATATTTAAAATGTATTTTAAACATGTTTTTTATTCATGAATGCCCTAAAAATATGCCGGAAATAGGTTCGTGAAATTTTATGCTTAGTATTTGAAATATATTCCTAAAATATGCCAAAAAGACGTCACTTAAACCATGCTTCGAGCATATTTCAAATATCTGAAAAAATATGAATGCGGTTTTAGCATCTTGTCAGTATACTAAAGGTGTACTTTCGTAAATATGAAATTAATGCATTCAAAGTATGCCTCATTTAAAGCATGTTTCGAGCAGGTTTCAAATACGTGAAAAAAATGAATGCGGTTTAGCATCTTGTCAATGTATTAAAAGTGTATTTCCGTAAATATGAAATTAATGCCTTCGAAGTATACGTCACTTAAAAATTGCTTCGAGCACGTCTCAAATACGTGAAAAAATATGAATGCGGTTTTAGCAACTTGTTAATATATTAAAATTGTACTTTCGTAAATATGAACTTAATGCATTCGAAGTGTACCTCATTTAAAGCATGTTTCGAGCAGCTTTCAACTACGTGAAAAAATATGAATGTGGCTTTAGCATCTTGTCAATATATTAAAAGTGTATTTCCGTAAATATGAAATTAATGCATTCGAAGTACACGTTACTTAAAGCATTTTCGAGCACATTTCAAATACGTGAAAAAAATACGAATGTGGTTTTAGCATCTTGTCAGTATATTAAAAGTGTACTTTCGTAAATATGAAATTAATGCATTCGATGTATACGTCACCTAAAGTGTGGTTCGAGCCCGTTTCAAACACGTAAAAAAGTATGTATGCGGTTTTAGCATCTTCTCAATGTATTAAAAGTGTACTTTCGTAAATATGAGGTTATTTCGACTCAAGTACACTTCAATTTCACCAAACGGGCAGTCCTTTTAAACACTCTTGAAGCACATTTTCAGCTGCCGTAGAACAATCTAGTGCTCCTAATCGCGTTACGGGAAATGACATTTCCATGTTGGCAATGTATTGAAAGTGTATTTTCGCAAATGCGCCATTAATTCCTCTAAAGTACACTTCAGTTCTAACGAATGAGCTGTCCGCGTAAACGTATTTGCAGCACACTTCGAGCTGCCGTTGAACAGTTAGCGCTCGAAATCGCGTCTCGGAAACGACATGTTGGCATTTCATTTAAACTGTACTTTCGTAAATACCAAATTAATTCGTGCGTAGTATACTTCAACTCTAACAAATCGGTAGTCCGCGTCAGCATAATTGCAGCACACTTCAAGCTGCCGTGGAATGACCTAGTGCTCGATATCACGCTTCTGGGAGCAGTGAAAACTCTCCCTTTTCGTCCAATCGCTTATGGTAACTTCTAGCAGAAGGTCAATCGCCACCTATTTAAATTAAGCGTGGACAGCGTGACAGCATTGTACCGGCAAGGGCGCCATGAGCACCTCCGGGCCCGAGCATGCCAGCGAAAAGAACCCCAACTGGCAGGGCCGACCGGCTCCCATAGATGCTCATGTATTTGTTGGTTCACAGTTCGACTCCTGACCGATGCCTGATGCAAGTTACGACTAACAGTTCGGTTCTAGATAGTCCGCAGATTAAAACGCGGCCACTCCGACGCTTGTGCGACAATTTGAGGGCCCACAGTCTTTGCGCGAAAAGTGCCTCACCGGGCAAGATAATGTATCCCCTCACGAGGGATATATATGTATAAGCCAAGCCAAGCCAAATTTAGGCTTGTCGAAGGAGTTCGTGTTTGCTGCATGACGTCGCTTTCCGACGGCGTTTCCTACGTGGCGACATCTTTCACGTTCAGGTCCCGTCACGTGACCCTACATTGGCCTAGACTTCTTGATGACAACGCGTTTTATCTGGGATTGTCTGTCTCCTGATGCTTATAACAAGTTCAGTGATTACTTCTGCTGCTGACAACATTGATCAGTATTATCCGGTGAATTCGATTAGCCAACCTTTTTTAAGCCGAACCGAAGTGAATGTATTTTAAATGTATTGTATATTTTAGTGTATTTCTAATGTAGTATAATGTATTTAGTGTATATTTTAGTACAATTTTAATGTATTTATTGTATATTTTTAGCATATTTAATGTAATAATTGTATACCTAAGTATATTTTTTAATGAATTTATTATGTATTTTTAGTATATTTTTAATGTATAATAAATATACTAAGCGGACCGAAAATGCATTTTTGATGCATTTGTAAGAATATCCAGAATAGTACTCCTAGCATACATAGAAAGCATTCATACTGATGTGTAGCCATAGGTACAGAAAAATGTTAAATAAATACGAAATTAATAAATATGTTCGAAATGCATTTTTACCAGAGCCTTTTTTCGCTAAGAGGTGTTTCGCACTTTCACTGAATCTGAGGAAATATCTCATGCCCTCACTAATTTCCGCCAGCTGAAGAGCGTTGGGCTCAAGGAAAACGATCCACAAAAGAAATACGAGCTCCAAGTCTCAGTCTTTGTGGACTTTGGACGGAACATTAATAAGAAGAAAGGTGGTTATAAGGTAGGCCTGCCATGGAAATGAATGGTAGATTTACCCAACAACCGTACTGTAGCAACCATGCGCTTTAATGCTTTGTTGCAGAAGCTAAACGGCGACAACAAGCTGTTCGAAAGATGTGATCACGCCATCAGAGCTTTTCGTGAAGATGGCCATGCCTAAAAAGTACCGCTGGCTGAAGAGTATCGTTCTAACAGGCAGTATTAGCTTCCTCATCGTACGGTCATTTGTGAGGATTTATCTACAACCAAGGCGCGCATTGCTTTCTACGCCTCTTTGCATGAGAACAGTGCAAAATTGTTGAACGAGAATCTGGAGGCAGCTTCTGAATTAAATCCAGGCGTCGTAGCTCTGCTTGGTTCGGCTCCGACGATACAAGTTAGCCGTGACAGCCGACGACGAGGAGGCCTTTCTTTTCTTCTGATAGCGTTACGAGACAAGGACAAGGGTGCACTGTGTTTCCTCTCGTTTAAAACGCCACCAAAAATGGTGAACGTCTGCCAGAAAAAGACTTGGTGGATGACTAGAGCCCCATTGGGAGCGACTTTATGTCTTTTTTTACTCACTACTACTTTGAAGCACTATTTCCGATCCGTTGAGACTCGCTACTTCATGACAGCTCGCCTACTGCAAGACTCATGTACAAGGACGATCTTTTCATCGGAGCTGCAGCTGCTGAAGACAAAATTTGAATGCAGGAAGAAATCAACGACATTTTTCGGGACGCGTCTATGAACATGCGGAAGCGGATATCTAACAACTGGGACGTGACAGCGACGTTAAAATAGAAACCGACACCAGAGCAAAAGGCGCTGTGTTCCCATCGGAAAATTCTAAGGTATTGGGATTCGTTTCAAACACGCTGGCAGACGGTCACACTGAACCCTCTCAGTATCCTCGATTTTATCCACCATCACCAAACCACCAAGCGGTTCGCACTTCAGGCTGTCGCCAAAATATACAACCGGTTAGGGTTTCTTTCGCCTTTTCGGTACGAGCGAAGATTTTTTTACAAGGCCTCTGGAAGGCTCACCTTGACTGGGATGTTATGATGCCACAACCTTTGGAAAAGAACTGGTGTGAATGGAGTGGAGAAGTAGCGGCTCATCACAAATTCAGCGTTCCTACTTTTCTGGGTGCAAGAATGGAAGCTAGCATGGAGCTTCGTATTTTTGCAGACACAAGTCCGAGAGGGTATGGCGCTGTAGCGTATGTGTGCATTTATGACGCTAGCAGGAAGAGTAAAACAAACCTGCTGCTTGCAAAGACTAGAGTTTTGCCACTAAACCAATCACACTGGCAAGGCTTGATTAATGTCGGCGTTAATATCAGCAAGAATGTGCAGCTCCATCTTGAAGAACTGTAATTGCAGCTTTTCCGACGTCATATTTTGGTCAGACTCTCAGATAACTATTTGCTGGATCATTAATGACCCGAACAACTGGAAGACCTTCGTACGCAACCAAGTTCAGGAGATTCATGATTTCTCAGAGTTCTCCATTCGACGTTTCTGTCCGGATAAAGAGAATCCAGCTGACCTGCTTACCGTAGGGATCACTCCTAACCAGTTACCTCAGTAACGCTTATGGTAGCCAGGTTTGATATGGATTACAGACCACAAACGCTGGCCGCCCCTCGAATTGTTAGAGCACATTCAGCTTCATATTCCTAAGCAGAAGCTGCCGATCAGTTCACATGTGAATACGACCTTTTGGACGAACTAATCTATTCATATTGAGAGACTCAGCTGTCTTTAATACGATTTTAAGGACAACTGCTTGGATTTTTCGCTACGTTAAAAACCCGAAAGACGATTAAAAGGCGATTGTAATACTTTCGGCAACGGAAATTCCGAAAGCAGAACGTCACATCGTTCACAACGAGCAACAGACCCATTTTGAAGCCGAGGCAGACTGCCTCATAAAGAACGTCTCATTTTTCCCACGAAGTTTAATAAGGCAGCATGGCCTGTATTTTAACAACTATGGGCTGCTGCGAGTCTTCCCGATTGATCGTCCAGCAGGCACACGAGCAGGTATATCACGCTGACGTTCGAGGTACTTTAACACAAGTCCGTGGAAGGTACTGGATTCCCCGTGTGCGGCAGCTGGTTAAGGTGATCCGAAGATGTTTCATCTGTCAGCAACTGAAAGTCAAGCCGTTCATACAGATAACGCGTCCACTGCCCGTCAACCGCATCAACCAGACTTCCCCTTTTCTTGTGACAGGAGCCAACTTTGCTGGACCTTTCTGCATCAAGCATGACGGCCATAAGAGCGTGTACATCAGACTATTTACATGTGCAGTAACAAGGGGTGTACAATTGGAACTTGCTGGAGACATGACAACAGAGAATTTACTGTGTGTCGTGCGAAGATTTGTTTCTCCGCGTGGGCTCTGTCAGACAATCGACAGCGATAACGCACGAACGTTTGTGTGATCTGTTAAAGACCTCAAAAATCTGTGGTAGATAAATCAACATCCTGATGTTCATGAATACTTCGCGGCTCATTACGTTCAGTGGAAGGTTATCTGCCCAAATGCTCCCTGGTGGGCCGGAGTCAATGACAGACTCGTACGTTCAGTGTTTAAAATATCTCTCAAAAAATGTTGGGAATTCGTCTACTTAGAAAAAGTGAACTGAGCACGCTTCTTACTGAAATTGAGGCGATAATCAATTCTCGCCTCCTGACATGCCTATTTAATGACGTTGACGAGCCTTATGTGCGGCTGCTGACTAGTTTTCCCTGGCCGACGGCTGACAGCACTGCCGCCCTTTCCCTCGTCATATCCACCGAATTCTTTTTCAGACAAGCTCAGTACGCATTGGCAAGAGCGGGTGGGAAAGCTGCGTATTTTTGTTCACGCTAGGTAAAAGATTACCTGAGCGAACTCAGAAACTTTGCAAAAAACCAGGTAAAACAAAACGACCTTTTAAGCATGGAACAATAGTGCTTCTTTTTGAACGACAAGACCAGGGACACCTCTGGTCTCTTGCAATTGAAGACTTTCATTGCAATTGAAGACCTTCATCGTGTGCGCAGTGTCGAAGCAGGTTCTTGCTCCCTGCGGTCGCATTGGAGAACTATAGGCAAACGTCCCGTCCGGCTCCTGTGCCTGATTTAGGATACCTAGTATCATTTTAGCCGGTTAGGATGCTGAAACTTTTTAATTGACCGATCACGATGTCATCATCATTTGCAAGTTTTTGTGGAGCTGCGCCTCTCGCAGAGCAGCGCTTCAACTTCATAGAAAACAAGAGAACGCTTCGTTCGCTTCTGTCGCGGCCGTGTCTGCTCTGCTCCTTTGAGGCGTCCACGAAACAGCAGGTGGACCCTGACGCCCACCACGGTAAATCTTATTACGGCGTAAAAGAGGCTAATTATGGTTGTGAAAAAAATTTATTCCGGCAAAATATTTTCACACATAAACAGATAAAAGAACGGACCAATAGTAGAGAACACAGGACAAAGCTATGCGTTTCATTTAATGTGTTGCAGTGAATATCTCATACAAACCTTTCACCGATGTTTCGAGGCTAGTGCAAATACTGCGTGCTTCAAAAAAAGGGTAAAAAACTTGAGAAAACGTCTGTCGAGTTGATTAGACGACTGCCAATAAAAAACCATAAAGTGTTTAAAACTCTAACATCCTTATCCATCTGTCTCCGAATTTAACAAAGGTTTGTGTTTGAATCTTCTCAAAAATAAAATAAGGTAAAGCGTAATGTCATTCCGTGTTTTTTGCTATGTCTGCGTAACTTGTGGCGGTCAAATTCTCACTGCCTACCAACTCTCCAACCTCTCCACTTTTCTGAAAACATTTTTTTTTGCGTAGGAGACGCTCGTACAATCTGCCGGGACACTATGGTGCGGCCGCTGAACTAGCGGTGCCCTTTCAGGCTCGGATCGGTCGCTCTGATTCCCACCACCCATAACTTTGAGGCTGAACTTGCTGATAATATGGAAGATAAATTAGGGTGGAAGTGACGGTAAAAGAGAGAAGGCGTCTTGGTGTAAGACCACGCGCCGACCAACTAAACTAGACCAAACAAGAAGCACCAAAGACTCGCGAAAATCCTATATATAACCAAAAGGAAATATATTAGCGAGAGATGTTGTATTCGAAATGGAACTACTGTTTGCTCAGGATGTGAACGAGGGACACTAAAGATCAGGAAAAATAGGAATTCTGTCAGGCCCAATTTTTTTTGGAACTCTAAATGGAGCACGTTCCTCTTTCCCTTTAGTTAAATACGAATTTCAACGAACGTTCTTGACTTTTAGGAATGCGCATGGCGCGGAAGAGGCGGACCGTGGCTCCCTGTATTTAAGTCATGGCTCTCTAGTTTGGGAAACAAAATCTGTGCAGCGTTTAGGAGAAGCAGTGCTTTGAGCTCGGAATATTGTAAGGTACAATATCAAGATATCCAAGCATACCGTTTGTATGTTGTAGTGTTCTTCAGTGCAAGCAAAAACCATGAAGCTGCAGCAAAGTGCGTGAAGGATTTTCTTTCTTCCATCTTACAAATTTACCGGCGAAAGCGCCAGCAGGACACAGCCGCCATCAGTGACAAGCGAAGGAACAGAGTGTGCGAATCTGCAACTTCCAGCTGTCGTTCATATTGTAGCGAACCATGACGGCCGCGCCTGATGTCGCATAGGCAGATCATTGACCAAGAGCCGATGAAGACGAGGCGCCAACGAAAGACGAAGTTTCGCCGCGCTGCACGAGATCGCTTGGTATTTTTGGACTGGCCGTCGGCGCTGCTCGCTATCCTGCTCGTCGTTTTGCGTCGCCCGCTGTGAACTCTTTCCCCTGACTTATTTGTGTACAAACCCCGTTTCGCTTGGTGGAGGTGCGGATTTGCTAACACCCTGCAGCTTCGAAGTCGTACGCTTCCGGTCATCACCATGCCCAAAGATACCAGCCCCACTTCTGCCGCCCTGCCGCCGACCTTCATCTGCGCTGGAGCTTTGCGCCAGCGCTATCCTGCTATATTCAGTGGAACCGGGGACCATGACGTCGAGGACTGGTTAACCTCGTACGAGCTGGTAAGCACCCATAACAAATAGGACGATGCCCTCAAACTGAACAACGTCATCTTCTATCTTACGGACGTTGCGAATCTGTGGTACCGCAACAACGAGGCTGACATCACATCGTGGTCCCCCTTCAAGCAGAATTTCGCCGACGTCTTCGGCCAGCCTGTGGTGCGCAAGTTGCGCGCCGAGCAACGCCTACGTGCTCGGGCTCAGCTTCCTGGTGAAAATTTCACCAGCTACATTGAGGATGTGGTGGACCTGTGTAGGCGTGTGGATTCTTCGATGCCGGAGCGCGCCAAGATCGATCACATCCTCAATGGCATCGACTACGATGCGTTTCAGATACTTCTGGCCAACAATCCGGCACCTGTGGTCTACGTCCTTGCCCAATGCCAAAGCTACAACGAACAACGCAAGCGCCGTCTTCTCACTCGCTCTCCACTCTCGAACCCGGAGCCTCTGGGGGCTTTGGCGTCTGACTCCGAACACTCGCCACTGTTACCCCAGATAAAGCAGTTTGTTCGCGAAAAAGTTGCTCGTCAGCTCTCTCTCGTCCACCCGAGTCCTGACGCTGCCTCTCCTCTTGTGCCTTCGCTTCAGCGCGTCATCCGAGAACAAGTCGCCGAGGCTCTTCCAACCCTGCCTGAAGTTCCTTCTGTCCCTCCTTTGTAGTACGCTGAAGCCGCGGCACATTATAGCCCCTCCACTCCTGTGGCGGCGCCCTTGACGTACGCCGCCGTGGCTGCGCAGCCTCGGCCTGTGGCGTTTTCACCTAGTCCGCCTGTCCTACGTCCGGCACCGGTCCCACCAGCGGCCCCGCCTCATCCTCCCTCTTCGCCACATTACAACCCTGTCACATATATTAAGGAGCCTAAATTAAATTTTAAAGGAAAAGGTGTGAAAAAGACGACGCGAATTAACCGAAGAATAAAGAAGAGCAAGAAGAAGCATTCGGTGAGGTGGAGAGAGATGATTGGTGGAGAAGCATTCGGTGACGCGGAGAGATATGATTGGCGGAGAAGAGAAGACGACGGCAAGGCTTACGTGGACTAACACCGAGACTATAAAAGGGCGAGTGAGAGCGAGGCATCGGGGGGAACAGCAGAGAAGCGGAGGCTCCGGCGGGTCAGGGACACATCGGCTGGAACAAAGCGAGGCCGGCTACTGCTCCGGTGAGCTCGCGTTCTACGACTCCGCATCGTGGACTTCCTGCCGTGCCTGAGCCCGTTCCGGGGAGTGAAAAGAGGCCGCTGCCACCTGCTACGGCCAGGGGTGTCTCTAGTGCTGTTGCCACACATCCGGGTGGTGCCCCCAACGCCAACAACACCGGCACCACCTCCACGGGCGCTTGGACCGGGAGCTTATACGACGCAGCCAGCGACGCCGCCAGCAACGCCAGCCCAAGCACGCCGAACGCAGCCTCGACACCGGCTACGGGATCCATACAACGCCGCAGCCACACCGGACCAACCATGAGCACGAACGCCGACCACGAATAGTAGAACGCTAGTAGTAGACGCTGGTAGCAGTGAGCCCGGGTCGTGTGTATTTAGAGCCTTTGTGTGTTGTGTTAGTTTTGTTAGTTTTTTGTTCTAGTGTGTGTGTCACGTAGGGTGTATTAAATGTGCGTTTGTGTGGGTACACCCGGCGCCTAATCCATTCTTTCGGTCCGAGTGTTCTCCGTAGAGATCCGTGAAAAACCCTTAGCGCACAGCGGACAATCGGCCTATATGGTTTTCGTGCGGTTCCCCCGCATAGTGGCAAGCCACTGTCGTCGCCACATGGTCTCCCCTCCAGCGTTTGCGCCTTCTGCCGGCTGACCCCAGCTGCTTCGGGCTGCTCCACCTCCGGAAGCGTACGCCAGCGACCAGCGTCCGTATACGACCCGTCGATCCCCGACCCCACGTCGCCGTTCACTGTCACCTATGCGCAGTCGCCCTACGTCCGCTGAAGAGGGAACTAAGTTCCGCAGTTCCAGAGGCAAGAACTGCGTGCTGTTCGAACAGTTCCAGGCCTCACCCTTCTCCCACGAAGATTCTAGTGGTGTCTGTGGACGGTCTGTCTGTGTCCGCGCTTGTCGACACGGGTGCTGCTGTGTCAGTGATTGATGAGAGACTGTGTCGTCGCCTACGGAAAGTAACAACGCCATTTTCTGGTTTCTCGCTTCGCACTGCAACCGAAGAGTGGATCGCACCTTTGGCCACATGCACACGCGGGTTGTCATCGCTGACATTCTGTACACTGTCGAACTCTTGGTCTTGCCGTGCTGTTCGCACGGCGTGATTCTCGGGTGGGACTTCCTGTCAAAAAATAACACCGTGATCGATTGCGCCCGCGCTGAGGTAGAATTTTCTGCATTGTGCGATGAACTAGCCGATGACCTCCATTTCGTGTGTACGCAGAAGCTCACCGTCACTGAAGACGTCCATATCGCTCCGGAGGCTTCAGCGCTTGTATGCCTCTCGTGCCCTGCCACGCTGGCCGTCACTGTTTTATTTACGCCGTCTTCTTCCTTTGTCCACCGCAAAAAGCTGCCGCTGCTGTCTGCTGTTCTCGATGTTCACGGAGGTCTCACGAAGATGCTTATCAACAATCCATCTTCTTGCCCGCTTACCCTGCGACGTGACGAATCTCCTGGTTCAATTCAACCTGCCCTTATTCTCTCTGACCTGGATGCCCCCGTTACCTCCCGCCGTTCCTCTATCAACGCTCTTCATTCTGATTCGGCACCTGACCCATTGCCCGACGCCGCTTTACAAGCCGCCATCGACGCTTTACAAGCCAGCGCTTCCTTCCGCCCACCGGACGCAGCTCTCAGCCCTTCTGCACACGTTTCGCTCCACTTTCGACGTCGCCCACACTCCTCTAGGCCGGACTTCCACCGTCGCTCATCGCATAGAGACTGGTTCTCACCCGCCTTTTCGACAGCGGTTATATCGTGTGTCGGCAGCAGAGCGCCGCGTAATTAGTGAACAATTTGAGGACATGCTACACCGTGATGTCATCCGTCCATCTCACAGCCCTTGGTCTTCGCCGGTGGTACTTGTAAAGAAGAAAGATGGCTCAATCCGATTTTGTTTCGACTACCGCCGCGTCAACAAAATTACCCACAAGGACAATTACCCTCTTCCCCGCATCGACGACGCTCTTGATTGCCTCCAAGGCGCTGAATGCTTTTCTTCCTTTGACCTACGTTCCGGCTACTCGCAAGTACCGATGGCTGCACCTGACAGAGTAAAAAAAAAAACATTTGTTACACCCGACGACCTCTACGAGTTCAATGTGATGCCATTCGGTCTGTGCAACCCACGCGCCACATTCGAAATGATGACGGATAACATCTTGCGGAAGTTCAAGTGGCAGATATGCCTCTTCTACTTGGACGACATTGTTGTCTTTTCCGCCGATTTCACCACGCACCTCGCACGCTTACGACAAGTTTTGACTTGCCTGACTGAGGCCGGCCTGCAGCTGAACCTCAAGAAGTGCCACTTCGCCGCTCGGAAGTTGATCATCTTGGGGCACATCGTCTCCAAAGAAGGCATTCTCCCTGGCCCGGCAAAGCTCCGTGCTGTGGCGCAATTTCATAAACCTCTGTCCCTCAAGCAACTTCGAAGCTTCATAGGTTTGTGCTCCTATTTCCGGCACTTCGTAGGCAATTTCGCGTCGATCATTGCGCCACAGACGAAGCTACTTGGCGGAAACAATGACATGTCGGGCTGGACGACCGAGTGCAAGGGAGCGTTCACTACCCTGCGCCATATTTTGACTTCGCCGCCAATACTCCGACATTATGTCCCAACAGCATCTACCGAGGTCCATACGGATGCGAGTGGCGTTGGCCTCGGAGCTGTCTTGGCTCAGCGAAAAGATGGGTTTGAAGAGTACGTAGTTGCATATGCGAATCGCGTGCTCACCAAAGCTGAATCCAACTATTCCGTCACGGAGAAGGAACGTTTAGCTATTGTATGGCCACTACCAAAATTCCAGCCCTATCTGTACGGTCGCCGGATTGACGTCGTCACGGACCACCATGTGCTCTGCTGGTTATCGTCTATTAAAGATCCATCCGGCCGCCTCGCTCGATGGGCTCTTCGCCTTCAAGAGTTTGACATTCGCGTCATCTACCGTTCCGGCCGTAAGCACATGGACGCCGATGCTTTGTCTCGGTCTCCCATTCCCAGCGACGCTGCCTGCTCCTCGGCGACAGATCCCGTGCTTTTGTCTCTTACCATCGCTGATGTGCCTGCGGAGCAGCGGAAAGACCCGTGGCTTGCTTCTCTAATAGACGCCATGTCTTCCTCACAAAACATTGCGCCTTCAAGAACATTACGGCGTCAGGCTCCGCACTTTGCCATTCGGGACGGCCTTCTATACCGCCGCAACTACATGCCTGATGGTCGGCGGTGGCTTCTCGCGATTCCCCGCCGTTTACGATCTCAAATTTGCGCCTCTTTACACACCGACCCTCAGTGTGCGCCCACTGGTGTTCTGAAAACCTCCAAAAGACTTTCTCAACGCCACTATTGGCGCGGAATGTACGCCTATGTTCGGAAATACGTCCGATCGTGCATCGCCTGTCAGCGGCGGAAGACCTCGGCTCCTCGTGTGACTAGCCCATTGCAACCACTCCCTTGCCCGGCACGTCCTTTCGATCGTGTTGGCGTTGACCTTTACGGCTCGCTTCCCTGTACGGCTTCTGGGAACCGCTGGATTATCGTCGGCGTCGACCACCTCACCCGGTATGCCGAGACAGCCGCCCTTCCTGCTGCTACTGCCCGCGAAGTTGCGATGTTCCTGCTGCATCATTTTGTTCTTCGCCATGGCGCGCCACGCGAGATCCTAAGAGACAGAGGCCGCGTCTTCCTTTCCCACGTCATTGAAGCTCTACTTACCGAATGTCACATCGTACATCGGACCACCACAGCCTACCATCCCCAAACTAACGGGCTAACCGAGCGCTTCAATCGAACTCTCGGAGACATGCTCACGATGTACGTCGCAGCGGATCAGACCTACTGAGACGCTGTCCTTCCTTTCGTGACGTACACGTACAACGCCGCCACGCAGTCACCCACCGGTTTTACCCCTTTCTTCCTGCTGTATGGGCGTGAGCCGTCGTCCACTATGGATACCATCTTGCCATATACTCCTGACGCCTCCGAGTGGGCGCCCCTCTCCGAAGTCGCAAAGCATGCGGAGGAATGCAGCCAGTTGGAGCGCTCTTTTACCTCGGCATCCCAATGCCACCAAAGGCATCGTCATGATTACGATAGCAGGCAACACGTTTTCCGGTAGGATCCCTAGTTTGGCTCTGGGTTTCAGGCACACCACCAGGATTGTCGTCGAAATTCCGTAAAGAATACCACGGCCCTTATCGCGCCGTCCAGTAAACGTCGCTTGTGAATTACATCGTGGAGCCGCTCAACCCCTCTTCGGACTTGTGCCATCGCTGCCGAGAAACCGTCCACGTCAGCCGCCTGATGACCTACTACGACCCGCTCATCTTGTCCTCGCCATAGATTGCCAGGGTAGCTCCTCTTCGTTCCCGGGGCAGTTGTAGAGAACCATGACGGCCGCGCCTGGTGCCGCATAGGCAGATCATTGACCAAGCGCCGATGAAGACGAGGCGCCGGTAAAAGACGAAGTTTCGCCGTGCTGCACGAGATCGCTTGGTTTTTTTTTTTGGACTGGCCGTCGGCGCTGCTCGCTGTCCTGCTCGTCGTTTTGCGTCGCCCGCCGTGAACTCTTTCTCCTAACTTATTTGTGTACAAACCTCCTTTCATTATTTAATTTTCTGACAACTTTTGCTAACAAATTTGAAGTCGTTTATTCGACAAACAATTAACTACCATTCTTTTGCCTCCAAGTAGGTACGAGGACTTTGGGTTGGGCTTTCACGACACTGAGATTAGTTGCAGGGACTGATCCAATTCCTATTGTTTGGAATTTGGCTTGGTTTGTGGTTTATGAGTGTCTAAGCCAAAGCGACCCATGCTATGAAAGACACCGTAGTGAAGGGCTACGGAATCTTTGACCACCTGGGGTTGTTTAAAGTGCACTGAAATCGATCAGTACATGCGCTTACAACATTTCGCCGCCATAGAAATGCGACCGGCGCGGCCGGGATCGGAACCGCGTCTTTCGGGTCAGCAGCCGAGCGCCATGACAACTGAACCACCGCGGCTGCTGGCATTCGTTACATACACATTTCTTCAATTAAAGCAGGGCGACAAGCTTTCTATAATGGGTTTGGATTGTAGCTGGATAACCTAGCCTCATGAGAAGATAATCATTTTTTTTCATGCAAGCTTCTCGGCGAAAATATTTATTACTGGTTCTCATTAGATCTTGTTTCAAAAGCCAGGCAGCACGCAAGAAGACATATAAGCTAGAACAAAAGTTTAGAGTTCATTGGATGTACAGAGAAGAGCAGAAGTTTACGTATCGGGGCTCTTAAGTTTTTAGGTGACGTTCGGCGTCAGACTGAGTAATGCACCCCCAAAACCTGGCTATCAAAAGCGCATTAAATTTACTGCCACAGGCACCGAGAATAGAATACACGGAAATTGTTGTTTATAAACAACCTTGGCCCGTACATATAATAGGTGGAGTCTGTAATAATGACTAGCAACTCTTGAAAATTTGACCTGATGTTTGCTAACGTTGCCCTTTGTGCAACCTGCAAAGCACAATTCGAAAACAGAAGCGCATGAACATGGTTGTCCTCATCATGATCAGCAGGCCACGCCCACTGAAGGGCAAGCCCGCTTCCATATCTCTTCAATTAAGCTGGTTGTAATTCATCCAAAAATGTATGTTTATGTATTCATTCACTAAGGACTGAAGTGTGTCAATGTGTGCTGCATTTGCTCTGCGGAACGTGCTGCGATCTTTATTGATATGTGAGAATCCTTTTTATGGCGAATGATAAACACGAAGGACGAATGACGTAGGCAAACCGAAATGATTTATTAGCCTTGACATGACCGTGCTGTGAAGTCGCGCTGGAATAACTATACGCTGAATGTAGTCTGATGTTTTTTTCAGCCTCATTACTAATAGCTGGCCTCTGCCAAAGTAAGTATTTCAAGTGCGCATAATTTCGCAGTTTTCCAAATGAAACGGGGCCCATCGCAGACTTTTAATACGTCATGATCTGACCTCTCGGCCATTTTTGGTCATGTTATTTATGTGGGGTATTTATTGAGCGCAAAAAAAGCGAAGCGTGGCAAAAACTTTGTCGAGTAGTTATGATGGTACAATTTTGTCGCCACGTTCTGAAGTTCAGAAGAAATGGGCTCACGTCAGGGCCCTTCAGCTGGAAGAAATTTATTTATTGACGTACTCGGAGCGCCCTTTTGGGCGTTTTATAGACAGGGAGTCGATTAAACAATGTTTACTATAAAAAACACGTGATAAAAATCGTGCTTAACAAAGTACGCAGAGTGGTTTGCCGGCAGAAATGCAGGTCCAAAGAAATAATTTTAAGAAAGCTATGTTATTTACACAGAAGTTATATGGCGTTAAACAATGATACACAGTCTTAACAGTTAAACTATGTGCACACATAATACCGAGCATTGGATGCAATACAACAGGGAATACTGCCCTATACATCAAGCGTGAAAAAAATAAATTCCGTGAAGTATTAACAACCAACGAACCAAGAGCGCTCAACATTTTGTTTTGTCCAAAGCTTTGAGGAAGGACGCGTGGTCGAGTATGGAGGCGACATCTGCAGGGAAACTGTTCCACCATTCAGAAATGACAAATAGCAGAGCGGAATATATATGCAAATTAGTACGCGCAAAGAGGGGACTAATTTTATATAATTTTGAACAGATTATCTAAACAACAAGATATATGGGGAGCAGGGCAATGAAACGTTTCTCGCAAGTCTTAATAAACAAGATACAGTTTATGCATTGAATATAGGCGGGCATTTCGTCTTCTAATTTGAAGGGGTAATATGCCAAACATTTGTTTAAGGCTACTTAATGTAGTTAGGTACGTATAATTTTGGGCAATAAACCTGGCTGCTTTATTTTGAAGTGATACAATGGATTTGGTAAGTATGCTTGATGAAGGTGCAAGCTGATGGATGCATATTCAATTTGAGACCAGTCAACAGATGTATAGGCTAGAAGTTTTGTTTGTTGATTGGCTTGATACAAGGTGGGCTTCAGTAATCCTAATGTTTTAGTGGCCTTGTTAGCAATGTGCTCAATGTGAATATTCCAAGCAAGGTTGAAAGATGAATGTACTCCTAGGTATTTGATTTCTGATACATGTTCAATGGCATCGTCTCTAATGAAGTAGGTACGAAGTACAACATGTCACTTTCAGTAAACGTCAGTGCTTTTGCTCTCATCCAACAGTGCCCTCCAAAATGTAGCTATGCAGGAAACAATATCTTCAATCTAAAAAATCTTCTTCGCTGTTCTGAATTGGCAAACGTAACCACTTGTTTACTTTGTACAGGCAGCTTCACCGAACGTAATGAGCATTTCGCTAGCGTACTCACTTCTGAAACAGTTTTGTTTCCTCACGGTATTATAACTTTATTCTGCAGAGCTTGCAAAAACGTTTTAAAATGTGATCCTCAGAGCTATGAGTGAAATTTATTTTCGCTGCATTCGCAATCGTAATAAAAAGAGGCCATAGAGCAGCAGCGCTGGAATCAGTTCACAGAGCACCGGGGTGTGTGGAATCACACCGCTTCATCTGTTCTATGAATGATTCGCAGCCGCATTCATTTGTTAGCATGGAAGCTCCAGAATACAGCGTAGACGTCCTAACTGGCGGGACGGCTAACTAATATTGAATAGCCATTTTTTGCCTATTAGTGTTAGGCTCCTTAAATATGAAGAGGCGTGTAGCCTACAATTATTAATATTATTATCAGCTTTAATAATTTTGTAAACGAGATTATGCCTGACGCTGTGGCCCAACAAACGTTCGCTATTTCGACGAGCTATGTACACTGGAGAGGTTGCTTTTCCAGCAAGCTTCTCGACAGCGGATGTATTTTGGCGCTACGTCGCCAAAATTTGTCGGGCCACAGCTCCAAGGATAACCGCGTTTTCGAGGCAGCATAAGATTTTTCGGGCACAGTTTCCGCACACCTCGTTCGATGACGTTCCACGTAAATCTGGCGTTAATACAGGATGTACTACATCCGCCGCTATGGAGGAGGTTGACGCTGGGGAACACTCAAAATGGCATTACATGCTGACATAAATAGCCTTAATAGACAGGATGTACTACAGCCGCCACTATGGAGGAAGTTGACGCTGGAAAACATTCAAAATTAGGTTACATGCAGACACAAATATCCTTGAGAGTAACAGATTGGACTGCAGTCACCATTGCTCAGTTGATAGATCACCGGACGTCAAAATTTGGAGGTCAAGGGTTCAATCCCACAAGAGGCATGGTTGCTTTTTCTTCTGCTTTAAGCTTGTCTTTAAGCGACAGATTAATCACAGTATTATTCTTTTATTGATAAGCACCGCAAAAAATTAAAAAAAATTCACGTATGCATCTTGGTTTCGGTTACTGCTGACCTCCTTCATATATATGTCAAACGAGCCCCTCACTTCCATTTTCTTCTCTGCTGAATAGCTTTAGCTAAACACGGGCCTTGGGTCCGGCAGTCTTGATGCAACAGGTAGCTTAAGAGGGTTCTCGCACAGCTCCCACCCTCAGCGTTCGATTACGTTCCACTTTACACTCTTGGTAATACAGGACGCCGCTAAGGACGAGGCAACCGCTGGTGAACACTCTCAGCGTTCAGTTACACGCAAGCATAAATACCACCGAAAGCAGAGGATTGGACAATCTTCACCGTACCTCAATTGCTAGAACTCGGGCAGCTAAATTCGGAGGTCGTGACTTCGGATCGCATCGGCGGCATGTTGTATGTTCTTGTCATTTATATTTATTATTATTTTCTTTAGGGGACAGATTATTCACAATATTATTTTTGTATTGATCAAAATCACAAACCAAAATATAGAAACATTCTCCTAGCACCTTGGATTTGGTGGCTATATATATATATATATATATATATATATATATATATATATATATATATATATATATATATATATATATATATATATATATAAATATATATATATATAGAAGACAAGGTAAAGGAAATGAGGGACTCGTTTTGACAAACTTATGAAGGGAGCCAACAGTCACCGAAACCAAGGTGACAAGGGGAATGTTTAATATTTTCTTAATGTGCAGTGCTAATCAGTGGGATAATAATAAAATTAATCTATCGCTTAAAGAAAATTACTTATAAAGCAGCAGAAAAAACAACCATGCCGCTGGTGGGGTCCGAACAAACGACCTCCGAATATCGCGTCCGGTACTCTTACCAAATGAGCTACGGCGACGGCTGTCCAATCTGCTGCTTTCGTGGGTATTTATGTTTATTGGGTGTAAGCGAACCTTGAGAGTGTTCACCACCGCCACCCTCGTCCATAGTGGCGGACGTAGCACGTCCTGTATTACAGCGAGTGTGACATGGAACGTCATCTAACCGCGAGGGCGGAAACTGTGCGAGAGACCTCTTATGCTACCTATGGCATCAATACTGCCAGAACCGAGGCCATCGTTAACCTATTAACAGACAAAGTTAAGGAAATGAGGGGCTCGTTTGTTAAACTTATGAAGGGAGCCAACAGACACCGAAACCAAGGTGCATAGGAGAATGTTTAATTTTTTTTTAATGTTTAGTACTGATCAATGTGATGATAACACTTCGAATAATATATCGCTTAAGAAAATTACATATAAAGCAGCAGAAAAAACCACCATGCCGCCGGTGGGATCCGAACCCACGACCTCCGAATATCGCGTCCGGTGTTCTTACCAACTGAGCTACGGCGACGGCTGTCCCATCAGCTGCTCTTGTGGTTATTTATGTTTACTGAGTGTAAGCGAACCTTCAGAGTGTTCACCAGCGCCACCCTCGTCCATAGCGGCTGACGTAGCACGTCTTGTGTTACCGCGAATGTGACGTGGAACGTCATCTAACGGCGAGGGTGGAAACTGTGCGAGAGCCCTCTTATGCTATACCTATGGCATCAAGACTGCCAGAACCGAGGCCCTCGTTAAGCTATTAGCAGACAAAGTTAAGGAAGTGAGGGGCTCGTTTGATAAACTTTCGAAGGGAGCAAACAGTCCCCGAAACCAAGGTGCATAGGGAAATGTTAAATTTTTTTCAATGTTTAGTACTGATAATGCGGTAATAATACTTCGAATAATTTATCGCTTAAAGAAAATTAGTCGCCGGTGGGATCCGAACCAACGACCTCCGAATATCGCGTCCGGTGCTCTTACCAACGACGGAGGTCGTGGGTTCGGGTCCCACCGGCGGCATGGTTTTCTTTTCTGCTGCTTTATTAGTAATTTTCTTTAAGCGAAAGATTAATTTAAGTATTATTATCCCACTGATTAGCACTACACATAAAAAAATATTAAATATCCCCCTTGTCCCCTTGGTTTCGGTGACTTTTGGCTCCCTTCATAAGTTTGTCAAAACGAGTCCCTCATTTCCTTTACCTTGTCTGCTAATTGTTTTGCGAGGATCTCGGTTCTGGCAGTCTTGATGCCATAGGTAGCATAAGAGGGCTCTCGCAGTTTCCGCGCTTGCCGTTAGATGACGTTCCACGTCTCACTCGCGGTAATACAGGACGTGCTACGTCCGCCGCTATGGATGAGGGTGGCGCTGGTGAACACTATCAAGGTTCGCTTACACCCAGTAAACATAAATAACCACGAGAGCAGCAGATTGGAGAGCCGTCGCCGTAGCTCAGTTGGTAAGAGCACCGGACGCGATATTTGGAGGTCGTGGGTTCTGATCCCACCAGCGGCATAGTTTTTTCTGCTGATTTCTAAGAAATTTTCATTACGCGATAGATTAATTGAAGTATTTTTATCCCACTGATTAGCACTACACATTAAAAAAATTAAACCTTCCCTTTGTCACTTTGGTTTCGGTGGTGGGTCCCTTCATAAGTATATATATATATATATATATATATATATATATATATTAGCAGACAAAGTTAAGGAAATGAGGGGCTCGTTTGACTAACTTAAGAAGGGAGCCAACAGTCACCGTAAGGAAGGTGCATAGGGGAATGTTTAATTTTTTTTAATGTTTAGTACTGATCAATGGGATAATAATACTTGGAATAATATATCGCTTAAACAAAATTACATATAAAGCAGCAGAGAAAACAAGCATGCTGCCGGAGGGATCCGAACCCACGACCTTCGAATATCGCGTGCGGGGCTCTTACCAACTGAGCTACGGCGACGGCTGTCCAATCTGCTGCTCTCGTGGGAATTATCTTTATTGGGTGTAAGCGAACCTTGAGAGTGTTCACCAGCGCCACCCTCGTCCATAGCGGCGGAGGTAGCACGTCTTGTGTTACCGCGAATGTGACGTGGAACGTCATCTAACGGCGAGGGCGGAAACTGTGCGAGAGCCCTCTTATGCTACCTATGGCATCAAGACTGCCAGAACCGAGGCCCTCGTTAAGCTATTAGCAGACGAAGTTAAGGAAATGAGGGGCCCGTCTGATAAACTTTCGAAGGGAGCAAACAGTCCCCGAAACCAAGGTGCATAGGGAAATGTTTAATTTTTTTTTAATGTTTAGTACTGATAATGCGGTAATAATACTTCGAATAATATATCACTTAAAGAAAATTACATATAAAGCAGCAGAAAAAACAACCATGCTGCAGGTGGGATCCGAACCCACGACCTCCGAATGTCGCGTCCGGTGCTCTAACTAACTGAGCTACGGCGACGGCTCTCCAATCTGCGGCTCTCGTGGATATTTATGTTGATTGGGTGTAAGCGAACCTTGATAGTGTTCACCAACGCCACCCTCGTCCATAGCGGCGGACGTAGCACGTCCTGTGTTACCGCGAGTTTGACGTGGAACGTCATCTAACGGTGAGGGCTGAAACTGTGCGAGAGACCTCTTATGCTATACCTATGGCATCAAGACTGCCAGAACCGAGGCCCTCGTTAAGCTATTAGCAGACAAAGTTAAGGAAGTGAGGGGCTCGTTTGATAAACTTATGAATGGAGCGAACAGTCATTGAAACCAAGATGCATAGGGGAATGTTTAATTTTTTTTAATGTTTAGTACTGATCAATGAGATAATAATACTTCGAATAATATATCGCATAAAGAGAATTACATATGAAGCAGCAGAAAAAAAGCTGGTGAACACTCTCAAGGTTCGCTTACACCCAATAAACATAAATACCCATGAGAGCAGCAGATTGGAAAGCCGTCGCCGTAGCTCAGTTGGTAAGAGCACCGGACGCGATATTCGGAGGTCGTGAATTCAGACCCCACCGGCGGCATGGTTGTTTTTTCTGCTGCTTTATAAGTAATTTTCTTTAAGCGATAGATTAATTTTTTTATTATCCCACTGATTAGCACTGCACGTTTAAAGAAATTAGACATTCCCCTTGTCACCTTGGTTTCGGTGACTGTTGGCTCCCTTCATAAGTGTATGTATGTATGTATGTATGTATGTATGTATGTATGTATGTATGTATGTATGTATGTATGTATGTATGTATGTATGTATGTATGTATGTATGTATGTATGTATGTATGTATGTATGTATGTATGTATGTATGTATGTATGTATGTATGTATGTATGCATGCATGCATGCATGTATGTATGTATGTATGTATGTATGTATGTATGTATGTATGTATGTATGTATGTATGTATGTGGAATTTATGGCCGGCGACAACAAAAGGTGAGCAGAACGACGGGCAACGAAAAAGGCCACCCAACCGAAGCGACCACGCGCAGCGCGGCGGCGCTTCGGCTTTATCAGCTATCTTCTGAGGCGGCATCACGCGCGGCCATCATTATATATATATATATATATATATATATATATATATATATATATATATATATATATATATATATATATATATATATATATATATATACATTTAAAGCCCCTGAACTCCTTTACCTTGTCTGCTATGTATATTTGTTTCCTTTAGAAATAAATATATAAATGATTCCTTTTAACTTGTGCTCTTCAAAAATGGCAGAATAATAACGAATTTTTATCAGTGTAAAAATTGTATCGCTTGAAGCTATTTTATTAAAACGCTGTATTAAAAAGCAGCCACATGCCGCCGGTGGGATTCGAACTTATGGCGTCTGAATTTCGCTTTCGGTGCTCTACCTACTGAGCGGCAGTAACCGCTGCCCAGTTTTTTGCTACTGGGAGTATATTTCCGTGTAGCCTAACCCCCCGAGTGTTCATCGGTGCTATCCTCAACCATAGCGGCGGACGTAGTACAGCCTGGATTACCGCGAGTGCGAGGTGAACTCTCTTATGTTACCTATGGCAACAAAACTGGCAGAATCGAGGTCCTCATTAAGCTATTTAGCAGACAAGGAGAAGGAAATGATGGGCGCGTTATTATATACATGTCAGAGAAGCCAACAGTCAGCCTACAGGGTGCCAAAATACAGGCGTTTCGAAAATGTTCCTAGCAAAGCAACCGCTTTAATGTATGTCACTCATAGGAATAGGCAAAATGTTTTGACAAACATCGGTAGGGTAATTGCGTTTTCGAAATATAAAAACTGTTTTGAATAGTACGTACGTAGTGCTACATGCTTCTGAATAAATAGGAAGACTAACTGTAATAGTAAGAACCCCACGGAAGCCAACAGTCTTCGAAACCAAGAAGCATATTGTCACTGAAAAAAGGTTGACGCACACAGGATTGTGTTACTTTGACGTGCTTGTACGTGCAAGACAGCATGGAGCTCGAGAAAGGAACAAGAAAAACCTCTAGCTCCTAGAATGCCCAAGGCCTGCCAAGTGCCAGCTAATAGAGTTAGGCCGTGGGGCGGCACTACTGGAGGGTTTCGTACGGCGGCATTACTCTCCCTCTCTGAACGGCACCGTCTCGGTGCCGCAGCAGTGGGAAGCAGAACGAGAAGGAACGTCGCATGTGTTTGGCGCCTGGTGTAGGCACGCATGAGGAGCTAGCGGGCGTGGTGCGGATTCAACCGGGCGACTTGGACGACTTCGGAGGTCGGCTGACTAGAGGAACGAACCGTTCTTTGAGGCAGAACTTCGTACTTTAATTCACTGACTTGGCGGAGCACCTTATAGTGGCCTTATAGCGGGCGGCCTCGGCGTGATTAACGAATTGGACAGCACCCATAACAAAAGACGTAGTACAAGTTGAAATCAGCATTATGTCCAGCATGGATGCGGCTTCTCGACCATGTACTAAACGAAATGGTGTGAAGCGCGGTGTTTCTTGTATCGCAGTATTATATGCAAAAGTGACGTAAGGGAGTATGGCGCCCAAGTTCTGGTGGTCCGCGTCGACATACGTGAAAATCATGTCTGCGATTTTCTTGTTCATCGTTTCGGTGAGTCCGTTCGTTTGGGGGTGGTAAACGGTGGTTTTGCGGCGACTTATGCCGCTAAGGTGCACAACCTCCTGCTTAAGGGCCGGAGTGAACGCCGTTCCCCTGTCAGAACGATTGTGGGTGTACCGTGACAAACCGCAGTGCTTTTAACGAAATAACTTGCAATTTCCTCAGCGGTACCATGGAGAAGACCTTTAGTCTTGCAGTATCAGCTGAGGTAGTCGGTGGCGGATGCAGTGTAGCGGTTACCCAGTGCCGAATTGGTAGAAGGGGGCTTGTGGCGACTCAGTAGGATGCAGTTGTCAGGCTGGCTTAGTCGACGGAGTCTTGCGACGTTGGCACTCTCGTCGAGTTGTGACGTAACATTTCACTACTGCAGCAAACCCGGGCCGCTAGTACTTTTGGCTTATCCGTGACCCAGGTGCCCAGAAGATGGGTCATCTTGCGCGCCTGCAGGACTTCGTCGCAAAATGCCCTTGGTGCGACCAGCAGATATACAGCTCCGTTGGGCTGTAGTTTTTCTTACATAGAACGTCGTCACGTAAACAGAACAACGACAGTCCGCTCGAAAAGATTCTTGGGGACTGAGCGCGTCATTCGAGATACTCAATGAAGGGCCGTGGTTTACTGTCATCTCTTTCGTGTTGAGTGAGAATGCACGTGGAGGTGGCGCCAAGAAAACAGAATAGCCTTCAGGTTCAGCTCGGTTGTCCTTGACATGAGCTCGAAACAGATAGTCGGCATCGCTGTGTTTCCTACCGAAGACGGTGGCGACATCGAATTCTTGAAGGCGAAGGCTCCAGCGTGCAAGCCGTCTCCAGGGATCTTTGACGTTCGCCACCCAGTACAGCGAGTGGTTAAAACTAACGACCGGGAAAGGGTGGCCACATAAATATGGGCAAAATTTCGTCACTTCCCACACAATTTCCAGGCATTCTTTTTCAGTTGTGCAATAGTTCGCCTCTGATCACAACAAGGTGCGGCTTGCGTATGCGATCAGTTGTTCGATACCATCCTGCCACTGCACAAGGACTGCAGTAAGGCCGATGTTGCTGGCGGCTGTGTGCAGTTCAGTGTCGGCTGACTCGTCGAAGTGTCCAAGGATGGGCGTACATTGCAGATGAGTTCGGAGAACTTCGAAGGTCTGTTGTTTCTCGTGGTCCCAGAAGAGCGACTCAGCATATTTCGTAAGACGGGTGAGAGGTTCAGCGATCCGGGAGAAGTTCTTCACAATACGCTGATAATAAGCGCTGACACCTAGAAAATGGCACCCGCTTCGCATATCGGTTGGCACGGTACAAGCAGCGACAGTGGCTTTTCTTTGGGTGTGTGGGCTAACTTCTTTACCGGTCATGATGCGGCCTAAAAATAAAACACTTGCAAAGCAAAGTGACACTTTTCAGGCTTGAGGGAAAGACCGACCGAAAGAACTGCTTCGAACATAGCGCGCAGGCGCTTCCGCTGGTCGTCGAGCTTGGCGGAGAAGACGACAACGTCATCCTGGTACACGAGGCAGGACTGTCATTTCAGATCGGCAAGCATGCTGTCCATCATTCCTTGGAAGGTTGCAGGAGTCGAGCACAGGCCGAAAGGCAGCGGCCAAATTTCGTGCACATAATCCAGTGTAATAAAGGTGGTATTTCCCTGTCACGATCGTCCATGCCGATTTTAAGTAGCCACTGCGTAAATATAGCGACGAGGAGAATGTGGCGTGGCGCATACGGTCACGGGAGTCATCAGTGCGTGTCAAAATATAAACGGCTTTTTGGTGACTTTATTTAAACGCCTGTATTTAACACAGAAAAGTAGGGTTTCACCTTTCTTTTCCACTAGAACAACAGGCGACACCCAAGAGCTCGTAGACGTCTCTATAACGTCCTGCAGAAGAATTTCTTGTCGCAAATGACATCATGTTTCTTCGAAGAGGTCCGATAAGCCGGCTGACATAACGATCGCCAGCTTGAGTCAACAATAATGTGATGCTTTGTAAGCGGAGTCTGCCTTACCATGGAGGTCGAAGCAAAACAGCCACAGAAAGATTTGATAATGCTCTCCAGGCAGTGTTTATAAATAGACGGGAGATTTCGGTTCACGCTGTTTTTTTATGAAAGTGATCGGTGCCTCCTCTGATGCTGTGGTTTCGGACAACGCGTGCTGTCCACTTTTGCCAGGCACTCAGGTTCACAACCAAATTAGTCACCTATAGATTGGTTCGCCCATTGGTCAGTTCAATCATTCCCAAGCTACACAGACTTCCCAACCAAGGAGCACCGACATGGCCTCAGCGATGTCACGAGGGCCGGGGCTGTTATCGCCTTATATGGTAAGAAACATGTGGGCTCTATACAGGACCATTACGTGGTCATCACAACGAGTAACTTAGTCCTGCGTGGTTCAGCGTCGTCATTGACAGGGCGTTGGGTGGATACGACCCGATGAGCTCCTGAAGGTTAATGACGGCACCGTACTCCCGAAGGAAATCCTGAGTATCAGGTCCTTGCAGCAGTCTTGTAACCCAGCAAAGCAACCAGGGAAACATACACCTAGGATCTGTTTTCGCGAAGTACAGACGCCAATCGGCATCACCAAATGGCCACCGGCTATGCAGATCTGCGATCAAAACCAAGTGGTCCGAACCTTTGGTAGGGCCGTGGGTAACCGACAGCTGATTAAAGAAAAACCAATCCTGGTATCTACGAGTGCGGTAACGCCGTGGTCGTCGGCAGGTGCCGGAATTTCGGTGATATTCAGTCGGTCGTAGCGTGTCGTGGAGGTCGTCGTCTGTCGGATCGTCGCGGTGAATTGCCTGGTGGAGGCTCTTGATTGGGTCCAATAGCGGCGGCCTCACACCTGGAGGACGCCATCTTCACTTTTCTTTATGTGAGGACATTTTTGTGAAATAGCCAGAGGACGACGAGCAGCTGGGTGAAGAAAACCGCATTGGAGATGGCGATCGGAACTGGAGTAGCTGCGAGGTCGAGGGCTGCACGGTATCGGCCAGATACGGCTCGATATCTCGCGGCCTTTCAGCGTAGCGCAGTCGATGTGTGTCAGGTGACAACCCCGTTAAACCCATTCTGCGGTAGGGGCAGTGGCCAGTGGATGTGGTCGTGCTCCCCGCAGTGGTAGCAGAGCGGCCGATGTTTTGGCTTACACCACACGTGCGCTTTGCTCATGGCAGTCCTTGACTCGTGCTGCGTGGCGGGTGCAGCTGCGATTTGGAAGCGCACAGAAGGCATAGTAGCGACGGGGAAAAGGCTCACATCACTGACCCAAAACTTTGTAGTGCGCCTCTGTAGGTCATCACGTAGGGCGACAGCTGTGGAGGAAGTGGTGGCTGCAAGACTTGCCGAATTTCATCACGGACCACGTCCGCTACGGCAGCGACGCTGGATGGTAGAGCTTCGAAGCGAAGTTTCGCCAGTTCCTCACGCACAAGGCTCCTCACAAGCTATCAAAGCTCCTGGACGGGCAGCGACGTAGGCGTGCACTGGGCTGCTGCTGCTACAATAGCCTGACGAACGTAGTGCGAGTCCCGTTCCTGCAGAGAACAAACACTCCATACTCTATGCCTACTTGCTAAAGTCTGACATCGTTCTAGGCGTGTACGGACCAGTCCGGCGCACAAGTGCTCCTTTGCGCCGCGCATTGAATGGTGTACCTTCCTTGCCTAGAGCATAGCTGGGTCTACCCGGCTGGAGAGTCGCGTCATGTCTTCGATGGCGACGCTCTCGTTCGGCCGCTGCGAGTTCAGGGCGATTTAAGCCTTATCCTTCTTTCGCTGATACTAAATGTCTTTAGCAGCTGTGGGCGAAAAAACATCTCAATTGTTGAAGGAAACTTCGTGGTTCTCGAATTGCGTATTGGTCGCACAGAACACGTTTACATCGACGTGTTCGGACGCACAAGACATCAGGGGGCTCGAGAGGGGAAGACGACAAACGTCTTGCCCATTAAATTCACAAGATTTACTAAATAGGAAGAAATACAGTGCAGCAGCGCTACGGCGTCACTAGAGAGGTTCCTACTGTGCCAATATAAGAGGTTTTTTAATTGTGCTTGTTCATCACTAGGATGTTATTACGGTGATTACTTTTTAAAAATAATTGATTACAAAAAGAAAAAGAACACATGCTTCCGGTGGGCTCCGAACCATCTACCTCCGAAATTCGCGACCGATGCTCTACCAACTAAGCTACAGCAACGCTGCCCAATACTTTGCTTTCGGGTGCACTTATGTGTAGTGTAAACCAACCTTGAGAGTGCTCACCCTCGTCTATAGCACTGTACGTAGTACGCATAGTACGCACTGTATTGCCGCGAGTTTCAAGCAGGAACGTGATCAGACGGTGAGGGCGAAAGCTGTGCGAGAACCATTTTATGCTACCTATGGCATCAGGCCTGCCAAAATCGAGGCCCTGGTCACTAATTGAGCAGACAACGGAATGTAAATTAGAGGATTGTTATGATATACATAATAAGGTAGAAATTGAATATTATTTAGCCAACCTGCTAGTTAGCACATCTTGCGTATTTTGAACCGCTATTATTTCTACAATGTCATTCCAGGAAAAGCACTCTTCAAAAAAGCGGCCATTTCAGAAACTTCAGAACATATTACGTGAACCACTCTAGTTATAAATAATATCTTTTATTATTGTCAATTCGTACAGTACATGCTCCAGCCCGCATAGCCGTTGCTGCTTGTGTGCGGGGCTAGGCAGCCGTGGTGTAGAGAACATGATACATCAGTTAAAAAAAATGAAAGAGAAACGAAATTAAAATGCAGTAATTTGCATACCCGATGTTTAAACGAACAAACAAACAAAATCTCATACAATATTAAGGATTTGATGAAACTTCCAGTCTGGTGACGTTACTTACCTCTAGTAATGGAAATTATAGAGTTTCTTGCCACTAACTAGAAGGAAAGCCGGCACCCCGCCTATTGGAATTTGCATGGAGCTTCGTCGAGACGAGCTCAGCCACCATGGGCCCTCTAAACACCATGGGGCGGAGAGCTACCGACTGCAGAACCACAATATTTGGCCAAAAAAATAATGAAACAATAAAAGTAATTGAATAATCAAGAATGTCCTAACTTTCAATATTTTCTATAAATTGTAACAAACAATCAAAAAAGCATGTAAATATAAAGTTGGCCCCAAAATAAGCGATGGCTTGCTCTCCTATTGGCGAAGTATTGTAAACCACGAAAGCTACGTTTCGTGCTTAACAAGTGCAATTTTAAAATGAACTATGTTTGGAAAAACAATTTTGTTGTTTGAACACTTTAAAATGTTTTTTAACAGCACTTCGGAAATCAAAAACCTTTTATTCGGGTCATGTGCTGTTGCATTTTCGCAACTATGACTTTTGCGCACTACGTTTGCGCCGAAGTCGTTTGCGCCGTGGACGGAATGGGACATTCAGGAACGACACTCTGTTCCTGAAAAAAAAAACGACTGTCCCGCACCAAGTAGTTCATCGCCCCATGATGCTTTGAGCGCCCATGCTGGCCGAGGTGCACAGCAGCCAGCTTTCCCTCTAGTTAATAGTAAGAAACTGTATGATTGAGATGCTCGTCCAGTGACGTCACTTCCCTCCAGCCAGCAGGATTGCTCCGGCATGGTGTAGTTACCTTCATGCAGTAGGTGAATTTTATGACTCACGAGACTTTTTTGGCCCCATGGGGCTTTTAATGATGTCACATTATTACCACGTGTCTTTCTTCCAAGTCCAACAGATTGAAATGCGTATAACTGGGCAAGTTGGTATTAGCTAACTGTGGTGCTGCAGTGCAAAAAGACTAGTAACCGCCATCGTATGTGTCGTCTTCTGCTTTTGTCTTTCATCTGTTTCATGTTGTACCACCTATAATGCGTGTCTATCGCAGAATAGCTCCCCTTTGTTTACTACAGCTGCTCTCGGTTATTTAACTGCAACAGCAAAGGAGCACAAACCGGCGGTCGCTCGAACCTTATGCGCTAGGCACAGAAGATTTCCACTACGCCGTTTTATCCTCTGGAGGATGCTGCACAAACGCACAGTGTTAAAAAAAGCGCCTTGCACTACTATTCCTACCTTTATTATTGACATATCTCCTGCGGAAGTGATAGCATGCCAAGCGTCTCTCATAGTCTGACTTGCTTTGTGAAGTTAAACCACTTCAATCAAAACAATAAGGAAGAGGCATATGAACGACTTTGTAGAAAAATTATTTATTGCCTCTCTCCTAGCTACAAATATTATTCATTCATTCTTATGTATTGCGTTTCACTCCCCTGGCTCATTGCAGCTACCAGACCTCCAATCTTTGCTCCACGGATAGACACACCTGCAGGACCGGTTAGTATTTCTGTTCAATTTCGTTTACCGCCCATCTACAGATACGGAGGCAACAGCCTAGACAGCACACTGACAATATGAAGCTTAAAAAACGTTTGTTCACGTATCATGTGTGCAGCCTTGCAACAGACATACATTACAAAATTTAAGTCTGCTCCACAAATACTGATTCACATGCAGATGGATGGTACGGAATCGTGCATGGTTTTATCTGGAAGTTATCTGTCCGCTGTTGCTTCATTTACTGACATTCAGTGTGCATTCCTTCCGAATACTCGCCATTAAGTAATACTTCTAGCAGTCTGACTGCCGGCAAAGCTTGAAATACCGACCAACACGCATCGATTGCGTTTACTTAGCCGTAACAATTGAAGGAAATATTTGCGGTGCCCAATAGTGGTGTTTAAAATTTTTTATGTCGCTTTTAAAACTGCAATATATTTTCCTAAAGTGATGATGAGGGGTTAGACAAATGAAAAAAAAAATGGAGGGGACAATAAAGTCCCGTCTTAAAGGTGTTACGCGATAACTTCAGTGGGTTGATACCCATATATGTAGAATTTGTCAATCGGTACTTAAAATTCATAGAATATTTAGAGTCCTCATACCCTTCTCGCGCAGTGGTGGAGCGGTTAAGCGATGCGCCACATCCCTGCGATGGCAGCTGCTGTCATCGAATGGGCTTGTGCGACCCAGGTTGCTCTACGTGGGCAACCTGTAATCATTACTTTAACTGAGACCTGCTATGATGTGCAGTTTTCTGACATTACATTGGGCAGGTTGTGATGACGCCGCAAGGTTTCGTGACATAGGTGACCCAACAGCCTCCTAGGTTTCATGTATAGGATTTTTTCGGCGATTTTGTCTCACGATCAACGACGACGCCTACGAAGACGACGCTGACGGCTACGCCGCTTTTGTACGGCAGGAGCTGCTTAACGCTGTCACGTTAAAAACTGAACAAAAATTATTGAACAAACGCTAAGAAGTCAGCTTGCTTATAGGCACGTTAAAACTTTAGCTGGACACACAATACACAACCCTTAACCGACACCAAAAACGTCTGCGCCACACTGTGAACATGTTTAAGGCAAAACCCAGGCATGAATAAACAGGGACATTGGAGCGTTGACACCATTAGCTCGAGAGACAAGGAACAGCCAGCAAGCGATACTACAAGCTACTGCACTACTGCCGGGCAGTTAACATCGCAAACATTTTTCAACAATGCAGATGACACCTCCTTTTACACTAGCACCGTTGTTTTATTGCCATTAAATGATTTGCATTTTAACCTTTAATTTTTCTTTAGACAGGAAATACCGTCACCAGTGTTGGTTAAAGATTGCAGAATTTACATTAAGCTACATTTGTCTGGCGCTAGCAAGGCAATGACGGGCGTGGAATATCTTGCATTATTGAGCGTCCTCTACCCGGTACAATTTTAAGCCTGTTTTCTGCGTCAACTAGACATTTGTATAACGGTGTCTTAGCGATAACTTTAAATGCGGGCTGAGTGATAGCAGCTTACAGAAAGAGGGATTTTATGGTTGGCTTCAGGTGAACGGGCATTTTAAAATATGGTACGGTGGGAAAAATTGTTCCACTCAGCTACTCTTTTGAAAAAGAAAAGTGTAAATGTTGGCGCAGTCCCATAAATTAAAAACAAAATAAGCCTTGTGATGTGCGGCACATGCTAGCAAACACTTATTATGCAGAAAAGGGGAGCTGTAAGGTGAATCGTAATAGAGGTCGTGAGAAATCCCTGTGATTTCATCGGAGGGTCTGACGCTGAAGTGAGCCTGCTTCATGCTGGAAGTAAATAGCACTGCTAGGCCACAGAAAAATTACATACAATAAAACGGCTGGGTTTTGAACCACTTTCTTAGTATGAGCTAGAATGGCTCCTGCGGGATCCTAAACGGCCAAAGCGAATTCTATCTGCGATTGAATGAGAGCTTTTAAGCTGATTGATTAACCAAGCATTGAAGTATACCCAAAGTACGGCGGAGACGGCCAAGAATGGAGTTTTGATAGTCTGTTAATAATGGCATTATATACGCGTGCACCGTGCAACAAAACGTGAGGAGTTTATTCCTTAATGCTTAACCCAGCCGAGGGATGACATGCGTAACCTTTGTTAAGTAATTTGGAGTAGGTAGGTCTTGAAGAAGGTGGAACAGAAATATCGTTTTCTTGAAATATTTTCTGATCAAGATTCAAATGTGTCATTAATCATGTAGTTTCAATAATTAGGTGGTAATAAAACTTTGAAGATCGGTATGAAAGTCGTCTTCCTGGCAGACACAGGAAAATGGTCGATTACATATTCAGAGGTAAACTGTCGGCGTAGTTAACTATAGTGAAATAAAGAGATGAAAGACCGAAAAACAAGCCCAGTCGCACACCATACATGATGTGATCGGGCTGAAAGGGTGTAATTAGTTTCCATGAAGAGTTCATGACTTCATATAAAATCCTCTAAACAGTCTGGGACAGGTTGATAAGCTCAGTTGGAGCCTTCTGTGGAAACAGTGAAATGCCTTTTCATAGTCTATATACAGGGACTGCCAATAGCAAAGAGATGAAGGCTTAATGTCATGCTTTTATCATAAAGCAATTTAGAAAGTTGATAGCCACCTTAATGTCCCGATGTAATCTATACTGGTTACGGTGCAGACATCTACAGGACGCAAAAAAAATGCAGTGTGTGAATAAATAATAACATATCGAAATATTCAGACAACCTTTCGTGAGGGATGTGGCTGAGCGGTTACGAAAATGATTTTTTTTAATTATGCGGTCTTCGGTTCTCCAAAACAGTTTCGGTTCTCCAAAACGATTAAAAATTAAAAAAGAAGGTGAACCCGTGCGCCTGACTTTCGACAAATTGCGTATCAATAAGGATATTTATCTTTGGGATGTCGCGAGCGCCCGAGCGGTGCCAGCTAGTCATTCCACGGCAGACTGACCTGTTCCAACAGCCACCACATCATTTCCAGCGTCTTCGTCATCCTCGTTGAACGTACGTGCTAGTTCATAGAGTAGTAATAATTTCCTTTTCACAAACATCCCAAGCGTACTTCGAAAATCTGTTGCCCTTTCTTCACTCGTCGATTCAACGTACACTTCACTTCTGGTATTAACTCAAACTAGTTTGGGTTATTTCATTCCGGATGTTGACATTCTTCTCAATGAATTCGATATTTGCTTTTTTCATTGTGATCGACAAAATAGAAACGGGGGTGGCGTCCTTATTGCTGCAAATAAACAAATATCTGCTGTTCCCCTTGTTTTCAGTACTTTTTTTAATGTATTTGGATACGTTGCAAAATCGGTGTTGCTGATGTCACTGCTGCCTTCTACCGACCGCCAGATATGACCGCCACATTTTCTGGGGAATTTCATGAATTACTGAGTGACTTATATATCCGTTTTCCTAACTTCATTTTCTTTGTATTTGGTGATATTACTTTCCCAAACATTGACCGACCTAATTTTACGGTTCACCCCAGTCATGAGGAAGCCCACGCGCTCCTTCATACCTGCATAGATTTTTCGCTTTTACAACTTATCAGTAGTACTACCCTTCGCTCCGCCACAAAGGCTAATATCCTTGATCTCGGCCTAACAAATAACCCTGAGGTTTGTTCCGGTATCTTGCGAAGCAAGGCCTATCCGATAACGACATCATCCCCGGGTACATCACTCGGCCATTCAGTAGAAAGAAATCTTCCAGGAAGAGAATTCGTTGCTAATTTTATCGGATTAACTGTGGATGGCTATCATTTATGTAGGCCTTCCTAGCTTACTATTTATCCCACTCAGTCAAAATAAATTGAAAATCGCTTAAAGATCCATTGACTAATTTTGTTGACAAGTTTGTGCCAGTCGTCACCATCAGATTTCATAAAAATTCACCGTGGTTGACAAATTGCCTTCGTCGTCTTAACAATCAAAAAACACGTTTGTACCGCCAAGCAGTGATAACAGGCCTTTTTTCGTCATGGACAAAATACTGCCACTGCGATCACGAATATCAGTCACTGCTTTAAACAACTTGTCATCATTTATTGAGTCATGCCCCATCTTCCATGTTAACCAATAACTCTCATAAATTCTGGCGCGTCATCAATCCGAGTTTTCACCCCGAAATAGTACTGATTAATACCAAGGGGGAAGCAGTCGCTGAAACTGAGTGTGCACTGCTTCTTAATGAAGCGTTTTTATCCGTGTTCACTCATTAAGACACTACTTCCTCGCCCATGTTACAGCCATCTTCCGTCACTTCCATACCAGAAATTATCATTAGTGATTGAGGCATTCTTGCCCTTTTCAATAACCTCAAAATTACTACTGGCTATGATTACCTTGGTTTTATTAACATATACTAAAAAATGCCTCTCTAAACCTCTGTCATGTATTTTCATCTCTTTTTCTCCACAGTCATTTTCGCCTGGTACAATTCTTGATGACTGGCGTACTGCGAAAATAATGCCCCTTTTAAAATTCGGATATCTCACTATTTCCTTCAACTATCACCCTATCTCATTAGCCAGCAACATCAGTAAACTCCTCGAGCACGTAATACATACTCAAGTCAATAATTATCGAGAGGAGCACGATACCATTTTCAAATACCAGCATGGTTCTCGCAGGGGCTATTCATGCAACACCCAACTCATTGGATTTACTAAGGACATAAATTTCGCAGTATACGCAGCCTTACAGGTTGAAGCAGTATTTTTGGACTTTTCTAAAGCTTTTGTTCGCGTTGCCCATTAGAAGCTACTACCCAAATCGACACGTTTAAATCTCAATCCAAATGTTATTTCATGGGTAAAACAATTTTAATACAATAGAAAACAATTCACCTCAGCCAATAACTTTAACTCGTCTTCTGTCCCCGTAACATCTGGAGTCTCCCAGGGCAGTATAATTGGTCCTCCGCTTTGTTTAAATTTTTATTAACGATTTACTCAAGTGTGTCTCATCTTAAATTATGTAATTCGCAGATGATTGTGTTATATATCCTCACATTACTCATGAAACCGATCGCCATTCCCTTCAAACTGATCTTGGCGCTGTAAAGGCTTGGTGTTCCTCTTGACTATGGTCCCTAGATGCATTTAACAAAGTTAATTTCGTTTACTAACCGCTCCGCTGGAATTCCTACCAACTAGTTCCTTAATAATGATAGCGTAGAACTTACAACTTACAAGTACCTAGGAGTTGATTTCCAGTCTTATAAAACCGCCGCGGCGGCTCAGTGATTATGGTGATCGGCTGCTGACCCGAAAGACGCGGGTTTGATCTCGGCTGCGGTGGTCGCATTTCGATGGAGGCGAAATGGTAAAGGCTCGTGTACTGTGCGACGTCAGTGCATGTTAAAGAACCCCTGGTGGGTGAAATTTCCGGAGCCCTCAACTAGGGCGTCCCTGATAGCCTGAGTCGCTTTGGGACGTTAAACCCTGTATACCAAACTTTCAGTCTCACCTGACTCATCCTTACCATATTAAAGCAATCTTAGCATCAGCAAACCGCGCAGTCGCCCTTCTTGGGCGTATTATCAAACACGCGCCTTCACACTAAATAAACGTGCTCACATCACGCTAATCCGCCCAAAACCTGAGTACGCTTCTGCCATGTGGGATAATCAAGAAGCATACGTCATAAACAAGATTTAACCCCTGCAAAACCGTGCTGTTCACTTCATCTTTTCAGATTGTTCACGCTTCACCTGTGTCAAGCATTAAAACAACGTGCCGAGTTGGAACCACTACCATATCAACGCTATTTTGCTCGCCTCAACTTAATTCGCAAATATTTTATCGTCCCACCGTCCATGATGACTTCTTTTTGCCACCCCCTGCAGTCGTTGCTCACCGTGACCACAATATCAAAATAAAACTCATAACGTACCATTCATCGCTTTACGCGAAATCATTCATTCCTCGCACCATAATAGGCTGGAACAACCTGCCATCACACATAGCTACTGAGGTTAACTTACAATCCTTTCAGCGTTTGTAAAAGCAAACCATGGACTTAAATATTTTTTGTGGTGTTATGTGCATTATAGGTTGGTTTATGGGAGTTTAACGTCCCAAAGCGACTCAGGCTATGAGAGACGCCGTAGTGAAGGGCTCCGGAAATTTGACCACCTGGGGTTCTTTAACGTGCACTGACATCGCACAGCACACGGGCCTCTAGAATTTCGCCTCCATCGAAATTCAACCGCCGCGGCCGGGATCGAACCCGCGTCTTTCGGGCCGGCAGCCGAGCGCCATAACCACTCAGCCACCGAGGCGGGCTTATGTGCATTATAGTATTACTGAAAATATTGTTTTGCGCTGTTTGCTGTTTTACTTGTGTACAATACTACTTTGATTACATAGTTCGTTAACACAAGCATAATTTTTTTTATTTCAAATGCCTGCACCGCATTTTCGTATTTTTATGCTTGTATCGCCTCCTCCTCCCCCCCCCCCCCCCCCCGTCCTATGTAATACCCTTGCACGATGGCCCTTGGAAATATTGTAAATCAATAAATACAATGTCTTCATCACGCTTGCGCAAGTACAGGTATACGGTCAAATAAAGAATTCGACTCGTCACAACACCATGAACGACTCGCATCGCCTCCTTCTGCGGCCCCCCCGCTTGCTGGAGACGCGGCGGACCTTGAAGCCAATTTGGTCGTCAGCCCTGAGAGGCTTGGATAAGGTAGTGACAGCGCGGCGATTTTGCTGGTGCAGAGTCTGAGGACTCTGATCTGAGTGGCTTCGTGTAAGGGTCCACTAGCCAGAGAGAGAAGTATTGATGTCTTGCATCTTGGCGAGGGGCGGCGATGCACAAATTCTGATTTTTGAGGAGAGCACTGGACACAACAGTACGCAGCATAGCGATCCACTATGCCAGCTGCTATTTGCAGGCGATCCTCCAGATGACCAATGTTGCCTTCTGTTGCCCAAATGGTAATGTCGTCGGCATATAGTGCATGCTGTACAGATTCAAATCCATCCAGTTGGGCACCGAGATAGAGCATTGCCGGATTAAAGAGTAGTGGCGATAGCACTGCGCCTTGTGGCGTGCCCCGCGTACCCCTAGTGTAAGGACAGAGCACCTTGTCGTGAATGTGGATAAAGGCTTCGCGGTCCGTCAAGAAATTTTTGATATAATTAAAAGTGCTGTGTCCGCATTTTATATCACTGACGTGAGCGAGGATGAAGCACTGTTTCACGATGTCGAAGGCGCGCTTCAAATCCAAAGCGAGAACCGCATTGTCATTGTGAGGGTGCTCCACAGGCGGAGTATATGGCTGAGCTGAAGCAGAATGTCCTGTGCCGGCTTGTGAGGATAGAATCGGAACATCGTGTCTGCGAACCTATTACGGGCCTCCAGATATTAGGAGGATTCGGAGGCGATCTGGAATTATGGTCTCCATAAGCTTCGCCGACAAGACGTTAAATATATTGGTCGGAGGTTATCGGTATTGATGGGCTTACCTGCCTTGGGGATGAAGGCTACAAACGCGGTTTCCCGACCTAGGGGGAGGAGTATATCTGTTTTTCAGATTGCGTTGATGTATTCTAGCAGGGCATCAACCCCCTGTTCAGGAAGGTTGGCCAAAAGCTTGACCGTAGCCTTCATCCTGCCCGGCGCGGTACTCCATCTCATATTAGCAAGAGCCACCCGCAGATCGTGGAGTTGGAACGGATGATCCAGATCCGGATTATTTCTGTCTGCATAGAGATATTCTTGTCCACGGGGTCATGGGGGTCTTGGACTTGACACAGATACTGACCCTTAGAGTCTGTGCGAGCTATTCATATTACTCTTGAAGTAGTGAATTGCTCGTTGAAGATGTTTCTGTGCTGGTCTGAGTGGGTCTATGAGGCTGCGCAATAGCCTCCAAATATTGCGACTGGACATTTGTCTAGAAGCCGATTTATAGCGATCCCCCCCGTTACAGTCGGTGAGCAGGGTATCATAATCTACTGCCTTTTGGGGGAGGTACGTCGTGAATCCGCAGGTGGTGTTTCTTGTTATTTTTCCGACGGCGCCACCTCGTAGCGAGGCTGCGCCACGCTTGCCGAGTATGAAGGAGAGAGATGAAGACGATTGTTGTCCACATCCGTCACCTTATCTGTGAGTTGGATTTGCTTCTCATGTATTTGTTAACTTTGGTCGATTGTGTGTGCCCAGCAAGAATAGTTATTTTGGAGCCGACTGTACGGGGGGAGGAATTGACGGAAAGCCGTCCAGTCTGGCAGGCGGGCCTGTGCTATTGGGCGCTGTAGGGGACGAGTATAAATGATAATGTTGATAATGCAGTGGCCACTACCAAGAGTATCCTCGGTGTTGATCCAGTCTGCGTGTCTCATGTTGCGGGTGAGGGTAAGACCGGGACAGGCGTCCCGAGCTACGGAATCACCGGGGTCAGTATGGAGAGTAGTGCCCAGCATGAAGATTAGTTCCACAAGCTTTAAACCACGCGACTCTTCCTTGCGATAGCCCCTCAACTGACGAGGTGCATAGAAATCACCCACAATCAGAAGGGGGTCGCGAACTGCTATCTTTAGTGCCTTACTAAAGATGTCCTTGAACGTAACGTTCTAAGTTTATTGGGGCAGCATATAGTTAAGATGTGTACGGGTAGGTCACATCGACGCAGATGGAGGACTGTCACCATCACGTACGAATAGGAAAGGTTAAGTTCGAGATCTACCTCCTGCGCGGTAAAGCCTTTGTGGACAAGAAGACAGGTAGGCGGGGCCTGTTGGAAAGTGTTGAAACCTGACAGCCTCACCACAGTCCCAGGTTCCTGGAGTGCGACTAATGCTGACGGGTGGTAAACAATGTCGAGACAAAACCTCAAGTTCGCTCTTTTTTGCAGTCTTTGAAACCGCGGCAGATCCATTGTATGAGAGAGATAGCCTGATGTTTTGGGGGCGGCAGTGCCATGTTGAATTTTGGGTTGAGTGGGGCTAGCCTCCACAGCTACGGCTCCCAAGCCCTGATCTGGGAGGGCCTCCGCAGAGTCTTCGGCGATTACTCTCAGGTCATCATTTCGTGCAAATTTATGGACGTTTAACGTCCTTTAGCGAACTAGGCCGGCGGCCGAGGCATGGGGCAGGCTCCTTCTTCCATCTTTTAACGTTACTGGTGACTGCAGTGCTCACGTTCTGAGTCATGTTTTCCAGGACCTGACCAAAGTTGGCGCGTTTCTGCTAAACCGCATGCATCACACATTCCGTAGTCACAGCCGTCACGTCGCTCAAAGAGAGATGCAGGTGCCCACAGACTTAGGGGGCCAGTTATGCTCCTTTCCTTTCGTGACTCTCACACTTTCTTCCTGAATGATGTTTACGAAGCTGTTGCTCTCTCTCGGATGTGAAAGTATGCTGAATAACTAAAAATATTCATCATAGTCCGCCCTTCTCGTGGCTGTAGCTTAATCTATGAGGATAGGATGTTAACTGCATGCCTATGGGCTGTTTGTCAAATAAGTTCAACTGATTGTAATAAGACGTCATATCTTTTATGTAAGACCTCCTCCATTGAAATTTTACGCCCTCTAGAATTAGGCCGATACTCGGAGGTCTCTTGTTCGTGATTTAGTTGTCTGCCTCGATGCTAATGTCTCATTTTCGCCTTACGTTTTGCAGATCAGGCAAAGCAACATGCGCTTGCTTGGCATGGTGACCCGTGCATACAGTGTCCCATTTAGTACAGTACGACATTTTGCTTTGTAGCGGAGCATTGTCATGTCGAGGCTTCAGCATGCTTTCGTTACTTCGAATCAGATCTGCCGCATGTTTTTGCAAAGCCGCTGAAATGTGCAAAAAATTTAAGAATTCCATGGGTCGTGTCGTCTGCTTCACTGCTCCCCGACACGATGATAGGGCTGCTCAGTGCGCCCTGGGATTAATCGGCTGCGACACTTGGCATTAACTGCATACAGTTTGAATATCTGATGAAGCCCCGAGTGCCTGGACAGTCTGTGCGACAGACCCATGTGTTTGGCATGTGAGCGTTCAAATTAATCCACAGTGTGCGAGTAATATGCACGTAAAACGACAATGTACCACATGGTGCTGATATATTTCACGAGGATTTTTACTCTTTCAAACGAAACCTAGTGCGTGCACTGAGAGCTAATACATTTGACTGTTGTCTCTTTCTATTACTCATTGTCACTCTCATCGTCTCTTTGATTTTATTTCTCTTTTGTTATTCGTTTCTCATTCTTTTCATTATTCATTTCTATCTCACTGCTCTGAACGAGTGCATCATTGTAATAAGGATATGGCTGTTAGTGAGCACATCATAATAGATTTTGAAATTCACCGAATATCTCTTCGTCGAGAGTAGAAGTAAGCATCATTGCAGTAAAGGCGCACTGTAATCTAGGACGGGTCCTAGATACAGATAGCCACACATAAGTCCTAGGGAGCGTCACTCACCAGCCACTTTTCTTTGCTTTAGCTTCTGTTCACGAGCAACAGCGCGCCCGGCTCTCTTTGTCGCTTTTTAAATGTGGCGAAACAGCGACCAGATGAACAAGAGGCGATGGCGCCAGCACATCGAAGAATGACAACTTGGAGCTAATTATTGCGTGTATTCTAAGGTTCATTTGTTTTGCGTAATGATGGCAACTTGCGCGGCGCTGCGGGTCAAGATTGTCAATTGCCGCCACGACTGCGTTAGCGACTCTCGGAGTACAGGCACAACTTGGGCTGCGTGCCGCGCAACAGCTTCGCTCAACATGAGACCTCATAGACGCTGCTGTTAAAGCATGCGGTGCTTTGGTGGCAGCCCAGCACCTAGCACCCGGCTGACTGAAAGCTTCGCCAAAGTTCATTTAGGCTCGCCTCCGTGTTCTCCTGCGTTCAGGTGCCAAGTTAACCCGCGGAGCGTTGAGAAAGGGAGCTAAAAGCATTTCATGCTCAAAATTAAATATCACCCATGAGGTGGTGAAGCTTCTTTTATGCCGTCATACTTGAGTACCCGCTCTTGAAGGACGGGTTCTCTTCGAAGTACTTACAAGCGCGTACACTCGAATCAGGCTCTAGTTGCATATGTACAGCGCATCTTATTCTCCCGTGGCCAGGAGATTGCGAGGTAGGCCTCGCAGGATGCAAAACCAACCCGTATGGTTTCCGACCCAATTACGGGCTTGCTATACAAGACCAAGCAGCAAGTTGTGCAGCTTACGGTCATCTCTGCACCCGCTGCAATGAGCGACACGCTAGAAAGCCAATTCTTGGCGTTCTTGAACACACTCGCCGTTAACAGATGATGCAGTTCGCGACTGACCACACACTGAGATTTGCTCTGAGAGCCTTTTCTCAATTTTCATCCACGCTGGTTGTGACGCCCGAGGCGGCGTCGCCCTTGTGACAGCCGGAACCAGTCACATCCGAATTCATCGGACACTACACTGAGACGGGGCAGCGGCGCTGGTGTACAGGGATGAGAGCTGTGCTGATCGTTACCCTACCCGCCTATGGAAACGTACCCGGTTCCTCGACCAGATTTCTAACGTGTACTAGAAAAAGAAGCAGCCGGGTGCCGAAGAAGTGCCGTAACCGGCTGAAAAAGCCTTAGCGGTTTACTGACCTAGAATACTGTATTCTAGTTCACTATACTTAGCGGTCAAGACATTAACTTCTGCAACCTCTTCTTCTATGAAAGGTGACAATATATTTTTAACACAGATAAGTTTGCAATAGCAGCCCATTTGAGCGAGTTTTGTCTCTCTGAAAGTGTTTCTTCTATGCCTCTTTCAGATCTTTGTTGGATGTGTTTATTACCGTGGTGGAATACCAGATGTTAGTACGTCTTATCTAAGGATGAGTCAGACCTGCGTGGTAGGTTCCTGACTTCTTTACTTGCACTACCCTCATTTAGCACAGCTACCTGCCCTTTCATATGCTCGAGGTAATACCTAAATTTAAGTGAATTAGCAGAGATCAGCTTCAAGTATATGTATATCGGGTTAATTGTGCCTCTTTTTCTATACCCAGTGAATGTGATACACAAGCAGCCTCCTTTTGAAGAGGCTTAACTTTCTTGCATTTGAGTACAGACGGTGCCACGCTCACTTTTGTTCCATTTGAGCTCAACTTCATGTTTTACAAGCGTGGTATTCTTCACGTTTTTTGAATGCGGGAGTATGCCAGGCTTGTGCTTTTCATAGGTGGTGTAAGTGCGATTTTTACAATTACGAACCATGGTCCTTCACGATTAGCCGCTGCCAAAGCGTTTTGATGAGCCATCGGTGCGTGCGCACATATAGTGCCTTATTTTTATAGACCGGAGAATCTTCTCAAAGCGACGGAGCGAAGGTACCAGAGCCGAAAGACTCCTACCTCCAAATAATAGTCTCCCGTTGCGCATATCAGTTTTCTTTGAAATCATTTTGTATTGGTAAATCCCATTATTTAAGGCACATTTCAAACATGACTTCAAAAATCGAACCTTATAGAGTAATAAGGGCACAGTCTTTTTGATAAAATGAGTATTGTTGTTAGGTCCTAACAAAAAGCCTTCATAGATAGAGTAAGGTATACGTACAACGGAGCGGAGCAACCACTCGGCGAGCAGTGCGCAATGCGATATGCGCGCCACTTTGCGGTCAGGCTGTTCGGCAGAGTGGCACATTTGTGAGTGCTCTGCCTCTGTAGCTTTCCCTCCATTTAAAACTTAAACTGTCGACCAGTATAGAGACGCTACCCCGTCTCAAAGCGGTGTATTATGTACCTCTCCACTCACATTTACAACGAACTGACATTTCTGCATGCACAGACTTCTAGAACTGGATAAATGACAAGAAACTTTATTCTTTTTGCTGTGCATTTTTCTTACTTTCATTTTTTATGGGTTGTATGCGAGGAATATAAGTAAATACTACGCTATAGAGAAAGGCTCCGGAAATGTCGACCATCTGGGGTTCTTTACCGTGCACTGACATCAACAGTACACGGGTATCTTGAACTTCGCCTCCATTGAAATTCGACCGCCGCGACTGTGATCGAACCCGTGTCTATCGGGTCAGTAGCCGACTGCCATAACCACTGAACCACCGCAGCGGCACATTGTCACTATCGCCACGTACGTAGCTTAAAACACGACTGAGGTGTCCAATGTCCCAGGGGTCCAGTTATGCTCCTTTCCTTTGCTTTCGAAGCTCCCGCTCTTTATCAGTTCCAGCACACGGGCAGCTCGGCGATGTCACGTGGTTATGAAACACACACCAAACAAGCTACGGGAGGGACTAGTGAAGCTGGCGCCTGCGCCCGTCTCCAAGGCGATGGCGTGAGGAGCCGATTACCAGAAAACCGCTTGTTAGAGGCGGTGAAACACAATTTTTTTTCTGTTCTACTCTTTTTCTAAGATGAGGCCCCATTTACATCATGTTCTTTAGCCTTATTAGCATTTTACCACGCCAAAGGGCTCGCCGTTCATAAATCTCCTAATTTCAGGCTCTCTTTCCATACGTCTATACTCAACCAGTCGAGCGCAATGTAAGCCGCGCTGTTCCTCGGCGGCAATTGTGCATTATATTTCACTCACGCCGCACCTTGGCGCGCTTTCTCTTCTCCACTTCACCCTCCCCTATGTTCCTCTTTGTGGACTGGAACACAGACCTACACCGCCATGATATCATCACCAAAGGCACCAATGGCTCTGGCTGTAAAACCTTCGAATTCCTAGTCACAGCCACAGTTCTGTTCCAGATGACTAACAGCAATTCCAATTTGGGTTGTAACGAAGCCAGCTTGTTCTATTCAAGCGCTTCAGAAATAATGCAACGACATGAAAAACGCAGAAAAAAGAACGCCCACCGTTCGACTCTTGCAGCCATGAATTACGCATCCTACCAGTGGCGCCTCTCATCTGCTTTGTAAGAAAGGTTATTCACAGGACGACAGTCAAAACTAATGGTGTCCCCTTGTGTGCCCTGGTTTAAGTAGCAGGTGTTGGTGCGTCGCGACAGAGAGTAATTGTTTTACCTCATATTTTTCAAAATTATACATGAACGCCTACTATGTTATCTTAAGGACACACTACGTTTCCATACCTATTCGCTTTCATCATCAAGGTCTGGCTGCGGGTGAGTTGCAGCTTGGCTTTCTAAGCCCCAGTGTAGATGACATCTTGATCATTGCACTAACGGTGTGGGAGTGGGAAGAGGGGAGAGTTCTAAGGAAAGGAGTAATATTTCCTCGCGTCCCCGGACTCTAGCAGCAGCCCTCTGCGCAGGTTTGGCTAGGTCTCTTGAATAACGCTTCCGTCAAAGTCCATCCCGGGGCCATATGCATCGCAGGGGTGATACACCGAAATTCGCTTTCTGATCATTTGCCGGGCTTCAGATTGTTTGGTTTCATCTTTACCATGAAATTCTTCGTTTCCTCAATGTATGACACCGGGCACTCAGAGCAGGGAATTTGTAGCAGATGATTTTGTGCAATTCCTCTAGCATACGGCCATTTGGGCTCGGGTAGAGGCAGCCGATAGCGGTAGTCTGCTAGTGCATAGTTTGCGCCCCTATCTTATACAAGAAGAAACAAGAAAGAAAAGGAAACCAAGTCGTCGATGCCCTCCACAAAATGGATAACCCGCTTCCGTTGTTTGACGTATAATCAGAAGCAAATAAAGGGTCAAGAAACGTAATTTTCTGCCTATACCAATCATACGCCAGAAGCAAAAATGTGAATGCATTCCATAGGCAAAATGCGATAGCTAAAGCTAGGACCGTATGCTCGGAAAGTAAAGCTTGCAAAGAATATGCAAGGCGTCTATAGTGAACAGATGCCTCCTCTGCACCGTGAAAGACCGCAACCCCAAAGAATATGTCCAAGGCGCGTACAGTATCACATGGTCTGAGTACCCGGAATAAAACGTTGGAGAAACGATGAATATCACAGATAGAATAAAGCAGCAGAAAGCTGAAGTCAAGCAAATTGACGCTGAATTAAGGGCGTTGACCGAGCACTGCTGGGCGTATGACCAAAGAATTTGCTTTGACTCAGCTATTGTTCTGGGGCCTCAGCGAAGCCCGTGCGGAAGGCCGCTGCTTGAGTCATGGCATATATTAGCGTTTAGTGCCTCCTAGGTGCCGTTTCCTCTTCCTACACCTGCAGTTTTTGTTGGGTGGCCCCGCGGGCCACTACACATGGGCTTCAAAAGCCAAGCTGCCATTCGCCCGCTGTGTCATATTGATAAAGATCCCGAGTAGGTTTCAAAGCGTCGTGTTTTATAACAAGAATTTTGTTTTTTTTCATTTGTAATTTAAATTTCCATTCCCTTCCAAACACACCTCAATAGAATGCTTTCTTTTCAGTGACTCCTATGACACATTTTGTTTTCCTTTTTTTAGAACACCACTGTTCAAGCAGCCCTCCAGATGAAGGAATACGTGAACTACACCTGTCCACTCGGCATGTGCTCTGAAGACATCTGTCAATGTAGTGGCCTTCGTATCGGATGCTGGAAAGTCCCATCAATGCTCCCTGATTTAAATTCAATGACAATGCTGCCGAACTATCGGGAGGCTGATGGAAGTAATTAGCTTACGCTTCCGAATGTTGCTTCTCAAATAAATTCATTATAGCTTGCACAGCGCACTTATTCTTTGAGGCGCCTGGCTTAGAAATTGCGCTTCTTTTTGTGGCTGCCTATTTATTGAAAGCGTGATTAACTTTGTGACTGAACTCAGTAGGTTGAAAAAAGAAAGAATTCATCGGGTTTCTGGAATTTTTGCAGGATATCAAGAATTGTAATTTTCGTTAACACGGCCATTTTGCTACTTGCCTTCATTTTTCTGAAAGGAGACAGTTCATCCCGGAGAAAAATAAAGACTGAATGAATGAATGAATGAATGAATGAATGAATGAATGAATGAATGAATGAATGAATGAATGAATGAATGAAAATGCTTACGACGGTTCTTCCCGCTGAAAAAGCTGCAGTTGCTGAATTTGCGTTGTTGCGACGCGCGGACAGCAACCTCACGTCTATATGAAAACAAGTGTTATTTGAAGCAGGCAAAGCAGGTAGGTAGAGGTTACGAGGGCCGTTTTTCACGTGTCGGTTGCTTGCAATAAATCTTGCTAGTGCCGCGAAGACTTCTCAACCTTCTCGCTCTGTAAGTGCAATGACAGGAGATTATCTCGGTTCGCATAAACAAGGCAAGCGTCAGTCGAAAGGAGCGTGTCTCTTCAACAAACAACTTACGTCAGCTTCACAGTGAATGTTGTCTCCTTGTGGTAAGAAGGAGATAGAAAGTTGCTGTAGGTTAAACACTCTAAACACGAGCTGCTATTCATATTTTTGGCAAACACGATCGTGAATATAGCCGAATTAAGTTATCTGCAAGCTTCGCCTCTCTATGTCTCCTTAAGCACTGCAAATTTACCCTAAGCGAGCTGCATGAGAGTATGCCAAGCGTCTGAAGCTGTCCACAGGTTGACAATATCTTTGTAGGAACCAAACGCTTACCTCAGCCGCGTGTCGGCAACTCCGAATTCCTTTTTCGTCTGCGTAGCGCGAAACAAACTTGTCGCAGTCATGGGATGTGGATAGAAGCTGCGCAACAGGTAGCGTGCGTGAAAAACCTGAGTACGAGCACAGGAATCTTAACGTGGAAATAAGCTCACAAGTAATTCTCCCCTCATCTTTAACGAGCCTCATTAGTGCAATGCTTTGCGCCAATCGCATTTAGGCAAAATTGCCGTTTTTTTCTGCAAAGGCTTTAGAATATATTATTTCGCCTAAAAAATACAGATCCTTACTTATTTCTGAAAAGCAAGTAAATCTGCTTAAGAACGCCGTTTTCCTTTTCTTTTATTTTTATAATGTTCTGAGAAAACAACCGGAAGTTTTTTCAAACTTTCAAAATTTCTGGAACATTTACATCTCCATGATCTTAAACACCTTACGGCGTCGGTTGTTGTCCTTGCTCTTGTTCACAACGGCCTGTTGCTACGGTTGTACTGTGCAGCGGTCTAACTAACAAACGTCTTCGCAGAAGGTTCAACTGGCACTGATTCCAGCCCTTTTAAAAACCTCACTTTCTCTGCGCCTAGTGCCCGATGAACGACGCACTGGCACGGGCAAGCGCACTTCCGCGACGACTATACCTTTCACGAGTGGAATGCTCTGTCTTCTTTTACTTAGATTTGCTTTCGCAGCTTATTTAAAAAAACAGACTTTAATCGATTATGCAGTCTTAATTACGTCGTCTCTGAATAGAGAAGAGGTTTCAAGCTGCTTGCTGTGCCGACCTGCTACATTTACTTTGTTAATCTCATTCTGTAGTATCCTTACTGAATAGCAAAACGAAAGCAAGCACGACGCAGTACACTTACCTGTAGTATTTTCTTCACTTTGATGCAGCAAGGGCTGGTGACAGAGTCTTAGGTATAAGACTCGGATGCGCCCGCCCACATCAGTTCTCCAGTTTTGGCGCATTCCTTCATGGGCACTAGCTTGTGCAACGATGCCGCTACGGATTTCAAGGTGTAGCAAGACAACAAAAAGCGTTTCTCGGCCCGACAATCCCCCCCCCCCTTCCGTAATTTCGTCCGGATTATATGCGTTGTGAACCCCTCATTTGTTTTGCCTGTCTCTTGTATTACCTACTTTCTAATTATCATCACTTTCGGCAATCGCGCCAAATGAAGACGCAGTATGTCTAAAAAAATTATGGTCGATTAGCGCCGTTCGGCCAGATGCGAAATACGTGCGCGAGAGCTTCGGTTTTCACCACGGTTTCGTTGTTCTGATCCAGTGTTCAACGAAGCAATACTGGATCGGATAGCGGTAATGGATTAATGCTCATATATGCGGAAATGGTCATCCTCTACTTCTCATCACACATCCCCGGGGAGTCATCATATTATTCCTGGCGCACTACACGGTGAATTGGTTAAGCGATCCGCCACTGCCCTGCGATGGCAGTTGCTGCTATCGCCGCCCGATTGGAGTAATTATTGCTTTTATATAAAGTGTAGACCTTCTCTTCTCAACACTCTCTTCTCACGTAAGCGAAAATATTCCCTTATTGCATGCATTAGTTTGGAATGAAAAGACAATAGGTTTTCAACGTTCATTATTTAAGGCATATTACTAACACAAAGCAGCCAAATCTAACGTTAGCAACAGAAATGAATGGCAGTTTTCTTAATTAGAACGAATTTGCTAGGCCACGGTCGACTGAATCGAGCGCAGCGACCAGCCGCGCGCCCAATCGAGGCGGCCGTGGCAATGCCCGTCACGTTACAGTTAACCCTATAAATGACGCCAGCTACACCAGCTACGGAGTGCAGCTACTGCACACAAATCAACCCAGCAAGCAGCCAGGCGCACCGTCGTGCGGCCGATCTACTTGCTGCAATGACATAGCTACGAACGCTCTGCCCCTGCCGCCTATCCTTAATTGCCACGAAAGGCTGCCACCTAGCACAGGCACCTGTCTTCAAAGATGCGCCGAGGCTTCTTCTAGGCTTGTTTTGGGTGTCACTACCTTTTCAGACCTACCCCGCTGGGCCCAACCATATTTCCACTGGGCCGTGGCAGCAGCATGTAAATTGAAGCATTTCAAGGATGCAGCTTATTGCGGATTCAAGGCAGTCCTGAATGCTCGTGTGCTAAGTCAAGATGCAAACTGTGACTGGATCTGCATTCCGAATCTTGATCTCCCAAAGCAAGAATAAGGTTATCATTTCGCAGAGCTGACTCATTGCGGTGCTTTCGTAGCGCCTGCGCTTCTTCCTACACACTGAGCTCTAAAACTGAATATTTCTGGCATAATTACCCAGACAGCTTCACAGCTAGACGGCGGGGCTGCGACCCACAGGACTCACTCCCGGCAAGACGTTCTTCAAATGTAAACACAATTTGAAAATGCAGGCTGGTCGGATGGAATAAAAGCAAAACCATTAGTGTGTGACAGACATTTTTTTTTTCTCTCACAGGCAGTTATCGCCCGGTGGTAAATTGTAGTTCCGCGTTTCAGAGAGCTGCACTGGCGTTCCCGCAGCGGTGCGGGCTTGATGTCGCTGCTTCGTCCATTACGTGGCCTGCGAAGGAAGGAGTCGCGAATATTTCGCTCATCATCGCAGTGTCACACTACCTTCAAGAGTATTTTTAATGCTCTCGACAAAAAATTATGTTTAGTTTCAACTTTTGTGCAGTACATAATTCTTCATCAATCACTGATGTACGAGGGAATATTGGTACTTTTATCACGCCGACGAATGAACGGCATCCAGTTCCGCTGACGTCAACACGGCGAAACAGCGTGCGTTGGCGGGGCGCTATAAGCATTTCATTACCGTGGTCGGAATCGATGGGAGTAGTTTCGCGGTCTGAATTCCCATATCATTTTTTCTTTACATGCTGTGCGTATCAAGTACTGAAATATTGGAAATGAAATAAGCTATTCTATTATTTACGTTAATATAGCATTTTTCAAAAACATGCCCATGGGCGCCGCAATATTGGGCGTTGGGCTGTGCTTATAGTGCAGGAAAGAGTTGAAGTTTAAGTCCCCCACTCCCCCTCATTCTCCCCAGAGCTAGGAAAATCGCTTTTCCTGAGGGTCGTGAAAAGGTCTAAAGCTGTGCACAAGTCGGGCAACCATGAGATCACCTTTGATGTGGACTTTCAACTGTTCGTCCGCAGCACACTGAGCATGCGCGGGACACTAACGGAACAAGTTAAGAGTGTTGCTTACCCCTACTGGCACCGACGTTGACGAAAACGTCGGACGCCTTTTCGTAGTCCACCTCCTCCGGCTCGCTAGCGCTGGCGCTGAAGCAAGAATCTTTCAGCTCCATGGGACCGGTCTCCGGTATAGGCTGCATCGAAAGCCTCTTGTGAGCCGGAGACACCTCGTTGCAAGGCCATAGGTTATGGCTGTTTACCGCCTTTTGGTGAAAAGTCGAAATTTGTGACTGTAAATTACATAATATCTCTACGCACGTTCGACCCTCGCCGCAACGCCCCGCTCTTTCTGAGCAGGTCTGAAACAACGATCCACCCGCCGCCTCTCCATTCACACGACTCCTTCATTCTGCTGCAAATTAATTAGCTTTGTTCTCTTTACCATTCTTGTTGACAGCGCGTTAAAGCACAGGGACAGAAGAAACACAGAGGACGACGTCACAGGCGCCTGTGACGTCGTCCTCTGTGTTTCTTCTGTCCCTGTGCTTTAACGCGCTGTCAACAAGAATGGATCATTACCAACTAGCCCGGCAATTTGTCCTATTCAAGCTCTTTACCAGTGTCCTTTTTTCAGGCCCAGATGGTTTTCTTCCCTGTTTGCGCTTTTGGCTTGCAATGTTGCCTTGATGTGTTTAGCTCCGGCCACACGGCGGCGGTTGCATTTGATACCGGATGTACCGCTGATGTGAGGAATTCACCCCGTGCTTTTCATACAACAAAAGCTCTTAAAGTCATGTTTTTTCGCTTAACCAGTGCCGTCGATTTTTCTTAAACAGAAAACGAACAGTGCGACCAGCAAAAAAAGAAAGAGAGAAAATAAGCAGGTGCAAAGCGCCGCCCTCATTGATAAAAACATAGTAATGTCACGAATGAGATTAATGAGCCAAACATAACGACGTGACAAGTGACAGTCAGGCGCAACGGTTGAGCCTTTCACATCGGACACACGCTTGATATGAAGGGATGATATATTACTATACGGACCATGCCTGACGCATGGGTGTGACGTACGCCTAATCTACATTCCTACCTCCCAAGGCACAATCCTATTCTATCGTCCTCCCACAGTCGCTGAACACCAACTGTCATCGACATTTCGCACAACCTCAGCTATGGCTTAAGGCCACATTGACACAGAGGTAAAGAACGGGGAATTTTCGCCTTTCAAGTTTTTTAACTCGCCTTTCTTCCGTTCGTTTCTTTTCGACTTCTTTGTGTTTCTTTCGTCGCCAGAAATTTTGGCTTCTCACTGCTATAGAAAAGAAACCGTGACATAGCATGGGCCCGAAAGATGTCTTCATAGCTGAAAAATATCAGTGTGAAACGCTCTCATTGAGGATTTCTACTCCGTTTTAACACGTCAAGGTGGCTTAAGCCCGTATTTTAACCGTTATAGTAACGGCGCGCCTCTTGAGGGCGTCAGAACTCAACAGGAACCTGTGCTTTCACTTTTAATAAATTTCAGTGCTGAGACACGTCAGCTGGCGCAGATAGAATATTGAAGTGCGGTTTAAAAATGTATGCCGAATGGTGCGTGCCATACCTGACCCTCATGTTTAATAAACCTTTGTCATGCCCACAACCTCCGACCGATTTGAAATACGCCTACGTCACATGCATTGCAAAAACTTATACCTTGTCACAAAACGTGTGTTTTAGACCCCTTTAACGGTGTGCTCTAGCGCAAAATGATTGTAGCCTAGCATTATAAAACATATCTGCTGTTTTCCTGATGGTCACATAGTAATTTTGTTTTCTAAAAAGATGTCCTGTGTAAGCTACTCCTTGAAGCCCTCCATATTCTTGCTGGAGCGTTAGATAATCATGGCCAGGTCAATAATATGCTTCTAGATTTCGCGAAAGCTCATCCACTATAACTTCCTATTCTAATTCATCCACTGAACTTTTTCTCGCCTCGTTCTACGCGGTCCTTCTATTGGAATCTAATCCGTTACCCTTAAACACCATCTATTATCTTCGCTTCGCTATATACGCATTGCTCATGCCGTTTTTTTTTATTACTACCTAGATGTCATTAACCCTCGTTCGTTCCCGGACCAATTCTGCTCTCTCCTCGTTTCTTAACATTTCACCAATCACTCTCATTTTCCTTAACTCGCTGGGTAATCCTCAATTTAACTTGATCTCTTTTCGATAGCCTTCACTGTAATGCCCCGTAGGCGGGCGCCGGTAAACTAAAGCTCTTATACACGTACTCTTTTCTCTTGAGAGATAAAAGTAAACGTGAGCGATACTGGATGTTTTGGGAGTACCGTATTTCCTCGATTTTAACACGCAAAATCCTACAACTGACATCTACGTTAATATCGAGTACAAAAATAAAGCTACGCCAGCAACGCCCTGTTGTCATCGGCATCACAAAATGGCGGCTTGGCACTTCTTCCGCGTCAATATGATCGATATCCCCTACCGCAGTCTTGAACACCGAGAGACCTCACCTAATTCTGAACTGTCCCGCCAGCAAGGCGCCGATCTTGAGTTCAGCGAACATGTAAATGTCGGTAGCGAAGACGTGCAGAGTTGGCTACGAGGCCGATTTTTAAAAAAAGCGATCTTGCTTGCGTAGGCTTTATAATCAGACAACGGCGCATCCAGGCAGCTCCAGGCTGCGCCAACGCTCCAGTCCAGGGCCCGCAAGAATATTGGACAGGGGAACGAAACTTCTTATACCTACCAATGTTAAGCCAATTCAGACGTCAGCGCCAGTTCCTCCCTTAGCGGTCCTAGGAAAGACAAGTGATGCGTCGTATTGTCGTCATGGCAACTTACGTTTTAAATATGACACCATCATGGTCTCGCTGAGATGGGATGAGGCTGATGGGAGGGAGCGCAGCGCGGTCTTGGTTCGCAGACTGCTTGCTGAAATGCGCTTCACTTGCTTGATCCCCCCCCCCCTCTTCCCCTGAAACGGAAGCTTATTCATGATGTTTCATTCCTTTTAATCCACATTTCAAGTCCGTGAAATGCGGTTTTGTGTATGCAGATGCCTCTAAGCAACACAAGCCCTTGTTTTATAATGAAGCGGAAATATTCTCTTTTCCAGAATACACAATCATCAAACAATAGTCACACTGTGAGTTGCCTTATTGCTGTGCCACAGAAGCGACAGGAGTAATATGAGGCGTTTTAATATTGATTGAAGGTGCTAAAATAAACTTAGAAGACTCTGTACATTCTTTTTCTGCTGTTATTTAGCGAAAGGTACATTACGCTAGCATTTCGAGCCTTCAGCGTGGCTCCCCTTGAGCTCCGTGGCGGCGCCGTGGTTGGTCACGTGGTACGGAGCAGCTGATTTTGCAATTCGACTGACCGGCTAGCTGTAGCTATCGCGTCACCCCGGGTTTAAGCAGAACTAAACCAAAGCCAATTTCTTTTATTAGCACGTATGCGAAATACCAGAACGCCCGCAATATCAATTCAAGAAGTCTCGAGGATAAATTTTACAGATTCACATGCATATGTGCTTGATAACTTGCCACTTGGTAATTTTTGCCCAGCAACACCTCATTGTGGTTTACCGCATACCTGGGCTAAATAACACAAAAAAAATCTTGTCGCTTGCAAGCCCCTTCGTTGCTTCCAAACCCATTGTTTTTCGTCAAACACTTCGCTCGCCTAGCCACTTCACTTTCGAGAAGCTCGAGGCCGGCTATCTGCCGTTGAATGCCACATTAAATCAAAAACTAGCCACATGTCAATATAATCGCTGAGGTAATAACCGAGTTTCAATCGTAAGCCATTTGCAGCTAAATTATCTGAAAAGAAATTCTGAACACGCTGGCAAATTCACCCCTTTCGGAAACGGAATATTCAGACTAAATGGCTTCTTCCCGCAAGGTTTCTCTCGCAGCATCAGGAGGCTATACAATACCTAACTACAAACATTACAGTCACTTAAACATGCTAGAAAGCATAAAAGTTAGTCGGAGGCTATTCCCTCTGGCACGGCCATGAAAAGTTGCGTTCTTTTGACCGCGTCCTCTTACTCAACGTCTGTTAAGTAGTCCAAGCAAAGGCGATAGACATTTTTACTGTTGGCTTTTATACGTTGCCAAATACTTCCGATTGCGGTGTGTAGGATATCACTCCAGCGGCAATAATATGATTGGAATAAAAAAACTATAAAAATTTCTCAAGATGTTTGCAAATGACGCCCCAAAGGATTTCGGCGTGATGGAAAACAGGCAAAGTAATACTTTACCAATGTTCGGTACTTTACTTCTCCACTGTTCGTAGTCCGCCGCTGCCCGATTAAGAACCACGCTTCGAGAGACACATTTTTCAAGAAGCTTTAGTAGCGATAGCTACACTACGCCAGCCACTTCTCGAGGTCAGCGTTGCTGCGCGCTGATCCATGGCACCACAGGTCCGCCAGCTGTGCGCATGCGCGAAGCGACGTCAGAGCACCTAGCTGGTGTGCGCGCAGCGCGCGTCACTGCTGCGCCGACGGCGGAGCAGACGCCGCTGGCCTCGTCTGTTGTGCGCACGCGGAGAGGGACGTCAGAGCACGCAGCTGGTGTGCGCGCAGGGGATACCTCCGCCGGCTGTCGAGGTGGTCGGACGTGCGTCCGACGAGCTCCGACGACAACGGGGGCGACGCAGCACCCAGGACTCCGGATGCGTAGAAACTGTTTGGAATCACCGACCAAGGAAGCTCCATCATCGGACGCACTGATATTCACATGGTGTGACCGAGTTATCTTGATTTTCGAGGCTTGCGGAACCCCACGTGTAGCAAGCGGAGTTAAGGCTAACGAGGCTTAGGTCGGCGAAGGAAGGAACCGAGGCCTAAGGGCCTCCAGCAGGTGACTCTAAGAGAAATAGAAGTCGTAGAAGGTACGGATACAGATCCGGAAGAGCTGCTGATACCGGGTCAATGGTTCAAAGCGAAGAAAAGCGGGAAAATAGCCCCGGCGGAGATAAAAGATAGCGGCCACGTGGCCGGGAACCGAGACGCACGCGGAGTGCAGTGGAGCGACGCGAAGGAAGAAGGAAGGCAGAGAAGTCGGTGGAAAGGCAATATACGAGAATTACGCCCGACTACGAGAAGATAATTATGAGACCTCAAGGGGGACTGGAAAAATTACTCAAATTCGGAGGAGCCTTCCTGGCTGACGCAATCAGCGCAGCGGCTGGGGCAAGCGACAAAGGCGTGAATGGCATCATCACGTTCAACACAAAGCAGCAATCGATCCTCGTCGCTACGAAGGACAAAATAAAGAGGAATAAGTACGCAGCGACCAGAGAGTTGACGATAGGCAAGGAAAAGCTGAGCGTCAACGCATACGTGGTGGCGCCGGAGAACAGCGGAAAAGGCGTCGTATACGACGCCCCTCTATTCTGGACTGAAGACGAAATCAAAGAGAGACTGGAGTACTTCAGCGCGAAGAACCCCCCAATCCTAGGAGTGAGAAGACTGGGAAAGGCAACAAAGGCCGTGCTTATCCTCTTCGAAGAGAGCACGGTTCCAAGGCAAGTGTACCTTTCACCCACGCCGACGAGATGCGTCCTGTACAAGAAAAAGTACGAGGTATGCTATGCGTGTGGCCGAATGGGGCACATATCGGACGTGTGCCCGAACCCAGACAACAAAAAGTGCCGAGGATGCGGAGAAGAATACCCGCAGGAAGATCACCAATGCGAAGCCAAGTGCCAGCTCTGCGGAAAAGACCACCCACTCGGCGACAAAAAGTGCAAAGAGCTATACCGAACACCGTACGAAATCAAGAAAAGAATCTGGGAGATGAAAAAGGACAAACAAGAAGAGCTGGCGACCCAGCAACAGAAACTCCCGGCGGACGGAGACAAGAAACGCCGCAAGGAGGACTTCCCCAAGCTGGGAGGAAACAGCAAAGGAAACCCGCCGACCCCCGGGAGCCAGGAGAACAAGGGACGTAGGAGATCGAGATCAAAGGACCAAAAGGACTCCTGGGGCAAGAGAAGGGGCAGAAGCAGGGATCCAAGCAGGGAACCCAAACAAGTAAGCTTTGTAGAAGGGCCCTCCCAGGCTAAAGATGATAAGGACAGAGAAATAAAACAGTTAAAGAAAAAAGTATATGAGCTTCAAGGGTTCATAAATAACCTCATGAAAGCACAAAAAGAAAGAGAAAAGGCAACATCCCCCCCTCCCAGCACGCAACCCGCACAACCCATACAGGTAGCTCAACAAACTACCCCCCCCCCCCAACACTGAAGCGGAAGGAAATGGTACGAGAGGAAATGGAGGAGGCAGAAACAGTCAGAAGACCCCCACTTAAAAAAAAAAAGATAATGAAACAGACATATGGGTAGAGCTAAAGAATGAGTGTGAAGCAAATAGGAACGCGATAAAAGCGATGCAGACAGAACAAAGAGAATTCATGGCGCAGGTCATGGCCGCACTCAGCCAGATACAAGAGAATATAAATCAAAGATTTGAAAGCATAACAGCAGAACTGCAGGAGCAGAGAACCGAACTACAAACACAAAGAACTGAGCTGATTGCCCTTGGAGAGCGACAGAAAACTTAGAGGACACTCTTACTCAAATTCAATATGGCCAGAAAATAACTATCATTTGGCAGTGGAACTGCCGAGGATTCCAACGCAAGCGAGCCTTACTGCAAAACTACATAGACACATTAGTAGCGAAGCCGCTAGCAATAGCGCTGCAAGAGACCGGGAAATTAGCATCCCTCCCAGGATATCAGGCGTTTCACAGTGATAAAGGGGCAAAATCGCGGGTAACAACCCAAGTGAAAAGAAACATAGCAACAATTGAACACGATATTCAATCCAGGGACATAGAAGGAGTCTTCGTGGAGATGCGTACGGGTAGGAAAGAAGAGCCCAGTCTCTTTCTACTTAACATCTACTCAAGCCCTAAACAGAAAAAGATCAGGTTCAAGGCTATCTTCCGAAAAGCTCTAAAAGCAGCGGGAAAGAACCCCCTCTTCATCGTAGGGGACTTAAATGCGCTGCATGAGGAGTGGAGATACAACAGGAAAGACGGCAAGGGAAGGCAGCTGTGGGAGGATATACAAGAACTGAGCCTCTCACTACACACAGACCCAGGAAACCCAACTAGAAAAGGAAACAGTGTTACCGCGGACACAACACCCGATCTAACACTCTCCAAAAACACCAGAACAGTAACGTGGGAAAATACAGGACAAGACCTAGGCAGCGACCACTATATAATTGCCACTACGCTAATGCAGGGAGTCAAAGAAAAACGGTTAAAACAGCCAAAAGTCACAGAATGGGACAAAGTTAGAAAGCGGAGGGAGGAATCCTCAGCCGCAACCATCACGGACCTAGGAGAGTGGACAGACACACTCAAAAGACATGCCGCCGAAGCAACGGTAACTCTAAAAGGCCAAGACGCCCCACTCATAGCAGACAACAAACTACTGCACATTTGCGAGGCAAAAGGTAGTCTAGAAAACCGGCTCAAAAGACAGAAATGGAACCGGAATCTAAAACGAAGAATAGCCAGATAAAATCGAGAAATCGAAAAATACGCACTACAACTATGCGAACAAAATTGGTGCAGCAAATGCGACGACATGGAAAATGAGTCTAGCAAAAACATGGAACATTCTAAGACACTTACTAGACCCAACCCAATCCAGGTCGCAGACAAACATAAGACTAGCCAAGACGCGAAATAATTACGACGGAACAGACGAGAGCTTCATGGAAGAAATCAAGCAAACATACATAGGAAACGTGACTCGCACCAGCCTACCAGAATATGGGGGACCCCCAAATGAGGAGCTAGACGCACCCATAACGGAGGCTGAAGTGAGAGCGGAAATAATCAGGCTTAAAACGAAATCGGCCCCAGGACCAGATGGAATAACAAACAAAATTCTGCGAAATCTAGACGATGAGTCGATCACAGCTATAACAAAACATGTACAGCAGGTATGGGAGAAGGGTGAACTTCCGAAACAATGGAAAGAAGCTAGCGTCATACTAATCCCCAAACCGGGCAAGCCCCCTAAGCTTGAGAACCTCAGGCCGATTTCGCTCACATCGTGTGTAGGGAAACTAATGGAACATGTAATCAGAACGAGGCTAACCCGATTCATTGAAGATAATGAACTATGGCCGAATGAGATGGTCGGATTCCGGCCGGGCCTAAGCACCCAGTATGTGATGTTGAGACTCCAGCACGACATCATAGACTCGCGATCGAGAGATATAAAAGCAATCCTAGGTCTAGACTTCCAGAAAGCTTTTGACAATGTCAAACACGAGGCAATCCTGACAGAACTTCAGGAAATAGGCGTATGAGGCAGAACCTACAATTATATAAAGAACTTCCTGACAGACAGGACGGCAAAGATAAGATACCAAGATTTGGAATGGGAAGAAATAGAGCTGGGAAACAGAGGTACCCCACAAGGATCGGTACTCCCCCACTCCTCTTCAATCTGGCAATGACGGGTCTCCCAGCTAAACTTGGGAGAATAAGAAACCTAAATTTCAGCATGTATGCTGACGACATAAACGTCTGGATAAACAAAGGTAGCGATGCAGAAATAGAGAACAAGCTGCAAACGGCTGCAGATGCAGTGGTAGAGTACGTAGCAACTAGCGGGCTTGCCAGCTCACCAGAAAAGTCAGAACTCTTAATGTACAACCCCAAATAATTAAGGCTGAAACAAGACAGCGATCTCAACATCATGGTCGGAAACAAACCAGTACCCAAAGTAGACAAAATAAGAATATTAGGTCTTTTCATTCAAAGTAACGGATACAACGACGAAACAATAAATTGGAAGGCTACGCAGCACAGAGGACTGGGATATTCAGAATAGCCCTCAAGGGAAGAGGGCTAAAGGAAATGATCCTAGTTAAGCTGGTACAAGCGTACGTCATCAGCCGACTCAGCTACGCTACACCATATCTAAACATCCGGGCCTCAGAAAGAGATACATTGGACTCAATAATCAGGAGATGCTACAAACGAGCACTCGGAATACACATAAGCACCTTCCCCGAAAGACTCCTAGCAATGGGAATCCATAATACATGGAAAGAAATAGCCGAAGCAGTAAGGACCGTCCAGCAGGAAAGACTCAGCCAAACGTACACAGGAAGGGCCATTCTAAGCATGGTGGGACTGCAGACGGACAGAGGCATGCAAAAGAAACAGGATATTCCAAGAAAAATCAGGGAACAGCTGAGGATTGACCCGCTTCCCAAGAACATGCATCCCAATTCAATATGGAAAGCAGGGAAAAAAGAGCTGAAGCACTAGTCAAACGCTTCAGCGAAGTAAACAGCGAGACAGTGGCATACACAGATGCGGCAAACTGGGAGCAGCAGTAGCCTCGGTAGTAGATGGCCAAGGTAAAGCAATCTCGGCAGCAACAATACGCAGCCGCAATCCAGAGGTAGCGGAAGAAGTAGCAATAGCGCTTGCTTGCGTAGGCACCAAGGCAAGTTACATAATAAGCGACAGCAAAACAGCCATCTAATATTACGGAAGGGGCAGAGTAGCACCAGAAGCGGTGCGAATACTAGTTGGAAGGAAAATTGATAGGAAAATTAGCCTCATATGGGCACCAGCTCAGACGTCAGTTTCAGGCAACGAGGCGGCGCACCTCTTAGCCCGAGATCTCTACCTCCGGGCAAGAGCAGAGCCGCCCGATTGCAAGGAGCTTGACGAGAGACTACAGACATACACGGAGATAATAGAAAACTACAGATTACAGCGAAGAACTGTCCCTCCACCGGACAAAGAGCTCGGAAACAGAGAGGCAACAACTTGGCGCAGATTACAAGCAGGATACTACATAAATCCGGTATGGGCATTACACGTCCTGAAAGACGAAGACATAGACGATAAATGTAAGGAATGCGGGGAGAGGGGGACCCTCGACCACATAATCTGGCAATGCACACACTCCCCAGGGGTCAATGAAGGAATAAATAGTAGAGAAGCCATGGAGACCCTTCTGCAAAGCGCGGACCTCGCCATGCAGAGGAAAGCCATTCATCTGGCGGTAGAGGCCGCGAAGAGCCAGCAACTCTTTGCCTGCATCTAGTCGCGGAGGCCCCGGCCCCTGCCCCTAGGCCTGCGCGCCAGGGGTAGGGAGTAGGGGGTCTCCATTTCTGATGGAAATAAAAGTTTTTGGAACGGAATGGAATGAAATGGTGTGCGCGCAGCGCGCCTCACTGCTGCGCCGACGGCGAAGCAGACGCCGCCCACCTCGTCACTTGCGCGCATGAGTGGAGCGACGTCCGAGCACCCAGCTGGTGTGCGCGCCGTGCGGCTACATTATGTCCGTTCGGTTCGCCTGCCCTCCCTGCACCAATTCTGTAAAGTTCCGCAGCGGTGCCGTGGCGGTGCCGCGAGCGTGAAGCGCCAGTTCCAGCAGTTCAAGTGCAGCCTACTTCCAAAACGAATGGTCGAGTGCAGGCCTGGTCGTCTGCTAGCCTTGGCGTCGCCAACAAATTGCAGCCAGCAGCGTGGCGCTCAAATCAACGGCCGCCAACATCCTGAACCGCGTGAAGAATTTTCAAACAGCACATCGCAGCGAAGTGCTGCCATGACTCAGCCTGGATGCAACCTCGCGGCAGCTAAGCAAAACGCACGTGTGTTCTTTTACTGAACATGACTGAGGTGTGCGCGCGCCGACTTGCTTGCTAAGCGGTTGTTGCAATAGCGTGCATCATGCGCTCCATGCACGTGTTTACTTTTTAGTTAACATAACTGGCTTCGAGTACTAATAAAGCTCTATTAGTAGAAAGGAAAGACGCCGGTTAAGGGTCCATCAAGAGCAGGTTAGTCGAGAGATGCAAGGTGCCGGCGAGGGCCGCCGTCCCCACCTCCGTCGCCGCCTTCTCGGGTGGCCACTCACGTTCCATGAGAGTCGGCGGGCCCGTGTGAGGCCCTGTTATCATCGACGAGCGGAATAATATGAGTATGCCCGCCGTTTATCGCAAAGCGCACGCCATCGTCGCGCAAGCCGCCGTCTGCTTCCATGGCGGCTGCAGCTGTACCGTTTTGGCGCCGATCATTGAAGAGGTGCACAGTTTTCCTGCACTTTCCTGAACTAGACCTGCACAACGTCTGCACTTTTTTGAAACGAATGGCGTCTTGCAGACGGCGCCATCTTGCACCGCTGAAACGAATGGCGAAGTGCAGCACCGCGAGAACCAGTTCACGTAGTGCAGGCGAATCGAACGGACATATTATTCGAGCATTTCGAGCCTTCATAAAGGGGGCTTTCGACAGCGTAAGCCACGCGGCCATCATGGAAGGCATCAACAACACCAACTGCAGGAGGAGAACGCACGATTACGTTAGAGCATTCCTGAGCGACAGAACGGCGACCGTCGGACTGGGCGAGCTGAGAAGCGACGTCTTTCCCACGCCGTGGAAAGGCGCACCCCAAGGATCCGTCATATCGCCCGTCCTCTTCAACGTGGCAATGATTGGACTCGCCAGACGGCTCAAGGAGATCCAGGGCATCCAACACGCAATGTACGCCGACAACGTCACGATATGGATCACCCAAGGATCACTCGGGGAGAAGCAAGAAAAATTACAGGAAGCGGCAACTTGCGTAGAAAATTACACCAGAGAGAGGGGCCTAAGATGCTCGATGGAGAAGTCGGAACTCCTAAGGGTCGGCAAGCATCCCACCCAAGCGACACTGGAGGTTGTTCTCGAGGGACAGAACATCCCAGAAAAGAACATAAGGATCCTGGGCATGTGGTTGCAAGGAAGCCGGAAATGCAGCCACACCATCAGCCTGCTGAGCAAGGCGGCAGAGCAGGTGGGCCGTATGATCAACAGAGTCTCCCAAAAGAGATACGGAATGAAGGAAGAAGACACCCTCAAGCTAGTCAACAGCCTAATTGTCAGCCGAGTCACGTACTCCCTGCCGTACCACGTGACGACCAAGGCGGAAAGAGAGCAAGCCGACACCATTCTCAGGAAGGTGTACAAGACTGCTCTGCACCTACCCAAGAACACGTCGAACAAAAAGTTGCTCCAGCTAGGCATCAGCAACACCTTTAGCGAGCTCGCCGAAGCTCTGCTGAGAACACAAACCACGAGACTCAGAGGCACCCCTACGGGACGAGCGCTCCTAAGAAGGTTGGGTCGGGACACGAGCGGACTAGTAGACAGATACGCGGACGTACCGGACCACCTTAGGAAAACCATTAACGTGGGACGATTGCCGCAAAACATGGACCCCAATCTTCACGAAAACAGACGAAAAGCGAGGGCCGAGTACGTAGAAAGAACGCTAGCCCAGCTAGACAACACCGTATATACGAACGCTGCCGTATATCCGCGAGACAGAGAACGCGTAGCCGCGACGGTAGTGGTAAACAAGGAAGGAAACATGATCACGTGTGCCACGGCAAAGGTCGCCGGCACAGCGGAAGCCGAAGAGATTGCCGTTGCGCTGGCGGCAGCAGAACGCTACAGAACGGGCCGATCTCTCAACATACTGACGGACTCGAAGGAGACGTGCAGGAACTACACGAGGGGCAGGATCAAAAGAACAGCCCTTAGAATACTCAGCGGGGAACCTCAGCCGAGGAGAAACACAGGCATAACCTAATCTGGATCCCGGGCCACGCGGGCATAGGGGGAACGAAAGGGCAGACAGCCTAGCTCGAGGTAACGCATTCCGAGCAGGGCAGTCAAATGCTCCGGAGCTCCGCCTACAGGCTTGCCAGGGGGGATACGCAGAGACCTTGAACTTGCATAGGGGAGCTAGAATTAGATATCCACCACCACACAAAGGAGGAAGCGACCACCACCACACACCCTTACAAAGGAGGAAGCGACCGGCTGGCGCAGATTACAGACCAACTCCTTTCCAAACCTACATATACTTAATAAGATGTTCCCGACACAATACAGAGCCACCTGCCCTTGGTGCGATGCCACACCTACACTTTACCATATCACGTGGGAATGCGAACGCAACAAAGTATTCCACCAACACGAACACCGGAGTGCGAAGCAATGGGAGAGTCGGCTCACCAGCGGCGAGCTCACGACCCAAAGGGCCTTAGTGCAGCACGCGAATGATGCAGCACGACTCAGTGGAGCCAAATTGGAATAGGGGCCCACCCTTGCTGACGAGAAGCCTCAAGTCGCCAGCGCCAGAGAAGACGACGGAGACTTCATAACCGCGAAACCCTTGAAAGATCCAATAAAGTTTTCACTCACTCACTCACTCGAGCCTTCAGCGTGGCGGCGCTGCGGCCACCGTGGCAGCTGCTGGCGGCGCGGTGCACCGGCGAGACCGAGTGGGGTAGGTGAGGAGAGGGGGAGAGAGTGAATCCACGTCCAGGGACGAAGTTGAAAAAGGAACGCCCAGCGAAACGCAGCGGCCACGCACTGTCTTTGCAATTCGACTGAGCGAGTTCCACTCGGCCAGCTGTAGCTATCGCGTCACTCCAGGTTTAACCAGAGCTAAACCACAACCATTCCCCCTCCCCCCCGTTATTCTGCAAGCCTGAATATGCATATTCGATGATTGCACGGACGCGACGGCATCTCTGCAACGTTCGTCCTATCGCAACAGCCCGCGACGCTTATGATCTTGTATGTCTGAGTCGTCACGTGAAGCAGACCACGGCCGACAGCCGCCGCAGTTGCCGGGTCGTCCCCACCGCGTGGCATTGCGGAACGCTTGTTCGTTATATTCGAATATATAACGAAAGCTTGTTCGTTATATATTGGTTACACAATAATTAAGTTTGAAGAAAACAACTGCACACTAGACCACGTGACTATGAATAACACTCAAATGGTTTTACTGGGGATAGGACACTTTGCCTATTTTAAAGGCTTAGTTACATTTAGCTGGGACATCTGATATATAGACAAGAATCCAGAGCCGTTATCCGCCGCGGCCATTTTCCGCAAACTGGGTCGTCGCGGTACGGGCGTCTCTGGGGGCTGCGGGGCTACGGCAGCTGCGAGCCGCGCCTGCATATAGCATCGATTTATTGCCCTTCGGGCGCATAAAAACACATTGCTTAGCTCACTTCCACAGCATGGTTGCGTTGAAGGGAGGCTTCGCGTTATCAAAGAGATAAAACTGATTTATTATTCATGACATTTAGTTTGACATTCGAGTTACCTATGCTGGCGCTTAGCACGCGCTCTTGCTATCGCTACTGTATTGGTGCTCCATCCCAGAAAAAAAACCTTTTCCACAATATCAAGCATCAGGTGTATGGCTAGCATGCATTTCCAATTACGGTGAGCTCTTGAAACTTCCTGCCCGCCTCAAAGCGACAAATGGGGGTTTTGTTGTTGCCTGCGTAATGGTTCGCCATTTACATAAAACAATTATTGTTGTGAGCTCATCTCAGTCGCAGGGGTAACTGAAAACAATTTTTTGTCATGCTTTCACTATCTGGCGAATAAAAGCGTATGTTGTTTTAATTTCATTTTGGCCAGAGAGTTATTTACTGGGACGCGGCTCGTCAAACAGCTGCGCTCATTCGAGAGGGAGAAGACGCTAAGCCGCGCGCCAAGATAAACAGTTCGGCCGCATGGTGGCGCCAGAAGAGTGTCCCCTTTGTGGCACTGACGCCCTCTCTTGGCAAGGCGCATTGACAATATGTTGCACTTCAGGGGAGAAATTGGAGGGCACAGTTAAGGCTCCACATTGAGTAGATCACGTGACAGCTTAATAGGTTTATGACAGTGTCTACTTCCCATTCATACACGTCTGGAAGTCTTCACACAACTCCTGGAGTAGTGACGTAGTGGTTAAGCGATGCGGGACTGCCCCGCGATGGCAGGTTCTGGCATCGGTGGGCCTTTTGCCGCTCAGAATGTTCGCCCCGAGCAGGCAATCAATAATTTAACTGCCACCGGACACTGTGGGTAGATCAGCACAATACGATGGGAACTTTGTGACGACGCCGCAATGTCATGTGACCAAGTGAGACCCATCTGCCTGCTGGGTTACATCTCTAGGGACTTTTCATGAATTTTTCGCTCACTGTGAGCGAGGGTGACAGCGGATTTTCTGCGACAGGCGCTCCTTAACGCTGTCGCGTTAAAAAAAAGTGTAAGCGCTGCTGATTAGCTAGCTGAACGGCTCGAGTGCCTGAGGCCACGGATGTGGACTCTGGAAAGGAGCTAACGCGCGTTATACGGCTTGGATCTCACGACATGTACTACTTAAGGTGTCCACATTGTGGAAGAGCGGAGAGTTCCTCTGGGAGCACCTCGTAGTTCACTTCACTGTGGCGGCGTAGCATCTCGTATGGGCCAAAGTAGCGGCGATGAAGCGTTCCAGAGCGCTCTAGCAAGCTGATCGGACTCCATATCCAGACTTCGCCGCCAGGCGTGTAAGACCCCTCCTTAAAGCATTGGTTGTAGCGCATGGGCATCGTGGTCTTGTTGGGTCGGATTCGCTTTCTAGCAGGTGGGCAAAAGACTCCTGTGTCGCGAACAAAGTACTGAGCGTCCGCGAGAGTGAACGGAGCTGGATCCGGAAGAAGCATTGCGTTCACCATGGCCAAGACTTCACGACCATGCACAAAATCAAATGAAAGAAATCGTGTTATTTCTTATAGCGCGGTGTTGTACGCGAACATCATGCCAGACAGTATTTGGCCCAGTTCCCATGATCATCGCCCACACATATCGAAGTCATATCGACTATGTTCTTATTATGCCGCACAATTAATCCTTATATTTGCGGATGATAAGCAGTTGTTTTAGAGGGGAACACTACTCCTCCCGTAGGTAGCTGAAGGTCATGTGGGTATGAAATTTCACCTTCAAACCAGGAGCAGCGGACGCTTGGTTCTGACGTCATGCCACGTGACTCGCCAGGCCTTGCCACAGATGCACGCGTTTTGCCAACGGAGCTCGCTTGCATCGTAACTATCGAATCATGTGACTCTGCGCCTCGCAACAGCTGCGTATGCAGAGCGGACGGCACTCTGCAATTGCCGGAAATCGTGTGACAGGGCATTCGCAATATATTAAAGCGTGTGGCGTGTGCTTACGTTCACACAAATCCATAGATGAACAGCGTTCCGGAACAAATTATTTGACGTTATATAGTCGCCGCTCAAGACGAACCATTCATATGCAATAATGTTTCATCAAAGCAGAAACCATGTATCACCATGTTTAACAGAGCTTTCACTTGTCTTACTACGCTGAGCCGGGTTGAGCCGCAGTTAATTTTTTTTTTTATTTTTCGATGGTTCAGACCTCTGCGTCACAGTACCTCGTGTGCAAGGCCCAAGGTAGAGGTGGTTCCCCTGTCAGTTAATAGGATTCTCGGGGAAACGTAACGAAGGTCAATTTTGTGCATGAAGAAGTGTGCAGTTTCGGCAGCGTACTACGGAGAAGGGCTTTGGTGTCACAGTAGCTGCTGAGATAGTGTCGCGAATTGGTAACGCGCCCCCACTTTCCGAAGGGGAACGCTATCAAGTGCAGGTTCGAACGAAACAACAAAGAGAATAGAGAAACTAAAACGAAGCCGTATTTAAAATTTAAAGGAAAAGAGCCGATATGAAACGAAACCAAGAAAAACACACACTCAACACGCGTACAACACTACAGAATAAAGGAAAGAGTTCACCAGGTACCGAGCGTCCCAGGTGAAGCGGGGATGCCTTGCAGACAGGGCGGAGGAGGGTGGTTGTAGTGCGGCGTGTCGCTGACGCTGCATCGAAGGAAGCGGCGGAAGGGAGCCAGGAGGTAGTTGGAGCGGAGAGGAACACAAGGAAATGCCGGTGGTCTCCCGTCAACAGCCCGAAGAACTTGGCAGCAGCAAGAGAAACGTAGCCATGTCTCGTCGACGCTGTCACGAAACGCCGGTGGCTTAAAGCGGGCTATCTAAGAGTGCCTTTTGGCAGCACGGACCCTCAGTCCATCGGCTGCCACCTCCACACTTGCAAAAAATGCAGGAGGCTCGCGTCGGTGATCCAAGGGAGGTCCACGGCAGCACGGACCCAACGTCCGACGGCTGCCACCTCCACGCTTGAATGACACGACCTCTCCTGCGCTGTCTCCCTTCACACCTCGGTTCTCTGACACGTCAGCTCTCCGCTCCTCGTGCTCGTGACGCTCTTCATCGTCTTCGCCTCGCACACACCATTCGCACGCGCTCACGCGCAACGCTGGGCTGGCACGCGCACCACTCCTCTGTCCGGCGCACCGAGTTGAAAAATTCACCGACGATTTCATGTGCACATCACAGATAGTCAGTGCCAACCGCAATATACCGTTACCCATCCAGGTCATCGAAAATGGCCCGAGCAAGTCTTTGTCAAGTTGTTGAAACGGGATCAGGGTGGATCGATAGGCTGAAGGAGCCAGGCTGGTATAGTCGACGTCGTCTTCCGTTGTTGAAGCTCACGGCATGTGCATCCGCAGCGTTGCACAAGTGCAGCAATCCTGGGCCAGTAGGGCTTTTGTTGTATCCGTGAGAACGTGCAGGAACACGCAAGGTGGCCGGAAGAGAGGTCGTTGAGGCACGCACGCAGAACTTCGTCATTAAACGTTGTAGGTACTGCAAGAAGACGGACAGTTTCCGTCGGGCCGTAGTTCTTAAAGAGGACGCCGTCTCGCAAGCGAAACGAAGAAATCCCGCGCATGAAGACTTCTGGCGGAGATGGAACAGTTCCTTAGAGGTATTCGATGAGGAGAATTAGGAATCAACCCATTATTGGCGGGCGTGGGGAGCTGGAGCGATTGCACCGAGAAAAGCAGAATCGTCGTCATGCCAGTCCGTGTGGAAGGGAATACGAGCGCGGGGCAGACAGCATGGTTGTTTTTCTGGCCTTACTCTTTCGCGATATTAACAACGTAGCGTTTCTGGCTGACCAAGAGGAGCGCGTTCAATTCGGTTTCAGTGGCTGTAGCCGTCGTTTCGTCGAGGTCCGATGTGTTCGATAAGGAGCACTTGCCGGCGCACTCGCCAAATTCACCGCTTTCATTGTCAAATGTATGGGCTGATGGCTAATGTTTGTCACTGAGGTTTCGGCCGCGAACTGGAAAGTGCGACAAGTCCTCGAGATACACAGACTTGCCGAGCGAGTAGCAACGACATGTTTACCTCAGCGATGCCACGTGTGCCGAAGCTGCGCTTGCACTCGACACTGACAAACTTGCTTGCTCGCGCTGGTATCGTTTTGTGGCCGTCACGAACGCATAACATTGCTCTGCGGGGCTCAGTTTCGGTATCCACGGCTCACTGGGTTGAATATTTTCCTGCATTATAAATCATTCATAATGCCTGTAATAAGAAAACGGCATCTGCAGTGCGGGAGATTGGCCAAGTCTAGGGTGCCACCACCTTGACGCTAACAAAAAAAATTACGTTGAAGGTGTTGAGAGCAGCAGAAAACTTACTTAGTGCTGCGAAATCAACAAACAGCTCATTAATCAGAAAATCCTGCGTTGGCCGAACGTCCCCGAGAAACAAGGCGAAACCGTCCCGTGACCTCATGACGACTTGGGCAGTGCTACTTCATAAGGCAGGAAGAAAAAGGGTTTGAGCTTTCATGAAGTTAAACAAAGAAGACATGCTAAAGCAACTGTATAGTTTTGTTGGGCTGTCAGCACGTCTGGCTACGTTAATAGACACAGGATAACCTCTGATCAAGGTTAAACTGATGTGGTTTGGTTTGGTTTATCAGGGTTTAACATCCCAAAGCGATTCAGCCTATGAGGGACACCGTAGTGAAGGGCTCAGGAAATTTTGACCACCTGTGGTTCTTTAACGTGCACTGGCATCGCACAGTACACAGGACTGTAGAATTTTGCCTCCATCGAAATTCGACAGCCGCGGCCGGAATCGAACCCGCGAGCAGCCGAGCGCCATAACCACTCAGCCACCGCGGTGGCCCAAGGTAAACTTATCTGATCTGTTCGCGCCACAGATGGAAGCTGATGAAGAGGAAAGTGTGCAACGCGGAGCGAGTGAGTGTTTTGAAGTTTAAAACGAGGTGTGAACGGCTTAGGCGATATCGCAGTGCTCTGGTGCAGTAGCCACCGAATCCTATCGGTTCGTTCCGCCACTGGCTCGAACCCAGTCACGGCAATATTTATTTTATTTCTGCATGGGCTGTTACTATGCTATGGTTGGCCAAGGTCGCCCTCATAGTTTCTCTCCAGTTTGCTACAGCTGGCACGACGCTGCTTTGAGCTAACCCGCGATTACCTGAGTTACTCCGAGTGTTCACACACGATTCTTGTTTGGGACACCATTAAGTAGTGCTTTCACAGAAAAAAATTGTTTGCGACACTAGCTCCGCCTAAAGCGTACGATGCGTGGCTTTAATGAGCTAACGCCTATATATGCGGTATTGGCCATTCTCGACATTGCAGTCGTAGACCCCTGGGAGTCCTATTACCACTCCTGACGCAGTGGCGCAGCGGCTCAGCGAAGGCCCTGCGACGGCAGGTCCTGTCATCGCTGGGGTATGTGCGACCCAGGTTGTTGCTGCTGGACAACTTCTCGGGACCAATCATTAATTCAGCTACCATCTGCATGGTAGTCAGTTTGCTCACAATCCGGTGGGCAGGTTGTGAGGACGTCAAAGGTCACATGACCTAGGTGCGAACCCAGGTTGCCTCTCCGGGGATTTTTCGCTCACAACGCCAATACCGACGCCGAGTAAGACGCCTAATATTTTGCACAATGTGAGCCTTAACGCTATCGAGTTAAAATTTCGAATTGGTTTCGAGTTTTCTTTCCCAGGCATGCGGGAACAGATCAGCTTCACAGGCCACTTCATTAGAGCACTACGCCATCACCCAGCCCGACACGCCCCGCGCTGAACTGCACTGGGTTTCGGTATCGTCATTTTATCAACTTCTATTAGGGCGGCGCGAAGGCTTGATCTTCGTTTGCCAGACGCCACTACGAAATTTTTAAACCCAATACCGCGAACAGCAGGAAAGAAACTACGAGAGAAGACATGGCGTACGGCAAATTCCGATCCTTCTGGAACGAGATGAAATCTGGGTTACAGAGTTAAAGCGAAAAGGGAACGTGGCGGCGCCTGAAGCGAGCCTAGATCATATATAGCTGACACTGGGAATCGCACTATACGGCGAAATAGAACCCATCTTATCTCTTTTCTCAAGCCTGCGGAAGAGGAGGAAGACAACTAAGACGTCATAAAAGAGGACTCTCTGTATGACGACAAGGCAGTAACACTCCCTGGGACTTCAGTTTCTCCAGAAGATTCACAAACAACTTGCGCTGACGTCTCCCACCGGCACACCATGTGTGGACTTTGCGTCATTCCTACGAAGAGTTTGCCTTGTTTGTCAGGGGAGATTTTGTAGGCAGTAGCCGCATGCAGTGGCTAGGCCGGTTAGCTTGGCTACGCTGCTGCGCGCTGGCGCGGGGCAAGCGGCGGCTGGCACGTGTCTCGTGCTCGTGCCGCTATTCGCCTGGCTGTAGTAAACCTGTCCTGTTGGCATCTCAACAGCAAGCAAAAATAATATAACCCCGCTTAGCATATGACACGTGCGTAAGAGGAAAGCCAGACTACGTTTTTATTTGCAAAAGGCGAGAAAACAGCCGAGTTATGGGAACATCAAATTGTCCAGACCGCGAATGTTTGATGCCCTGGAAGAAAAAAAGGTTGTTTCTGGCCTCTGCTGGTATCGATCAGTCTGTTGTATTTCTTTTGCCTCTTTCGAGCACCTAGATGCGCGTCGCCTAAGCTGGTCTCGTGGAACGTAAACTCAACTTAACTCAATATGAGAAATAGAGAGAAAAACAAGGAAGAATCCTCGGACAAACTTCCCACATTGTTTCAGTTACTTTAGTTCACTGCATTACGCACTGTCATCACTGTGGCTAAAAGTGTGGGTAAGCTGTAGATGAAGAAGACAAAGAAAGATGACATCCAAGCAGGTTGTGTCCCATCATGTTTCGCCGAAGGAGTCCTCCCCCAGCGTCGACAAGGTAAGAAGGCATTTCGAATGTTAGAAAGAAGCAACAGGGTGTCGCTAGGACGTCTTCCTGAGATGATGCTTCCCCTGCTTCACCTGAGCGCGTAATGTCTTCTCGCCCCATTACCGCTCACCTAAATTTTCATTTCCTGCGTGCCTTTCGATGCACAATTACAACTGTGCAGTTCTACTCGCACAGCTGAAATTTCTGGAGTTTGACGCTGTCATACAGTTTCGATGGAGAGAGAGAGAGGAACTTTATTTACCACAGGTGTCGGGAATTGGGGCAGGTAGGCGCTGTGTGGCCCCCAAGGTGAGTGCGACGTCCTGGGCCAGCGAAGTGAGCGCAGGTGGAGTTGTGTTGTCTGGCTGGGTGAGGAGTTGGTGCAGGTTTCCCCAGAGGGAACTCGCAGGAGGTCCCATGGCGACGGGTTATTTTCGCAACCGTAGAGGATATGCACCTGAGTGGCGGGTTTTCTGTGGTTGCGATTAGGGCATGTGTGGTCATATTTCCCGTTGGCGATTAGTGATAGCAAGGAATTGCAAAGGAGTGAGTGCGTCTGCAATCTGCGGAGCGGGGTGGCTTGCGCTCGGTCGATGTAGGGGTGGGAAGGCAGGAAACGGCGACTCGTCTCTTTAAGAAAACTGGTGATGTCAGCATAAGTCGGGAGGGCTTCAGCAAGAGCGGGAATGCTTTTTCAGGTATGCCTTTGTAGACTGCTGAAGGCTCTCCACCGTCACAAACTAAAGCTAGCGTTCGCACACGTGTCCGCACCCCCACTACACAAGGCAGGATTGCGAATCTGCAGAGAGGTCGAAGCAGCAGTCCTCAGCGCTCAAGGATGAACGAGAGCAGGAGGCGAGACGAAGTAATGAACCTTTAATGCCAACACTGCGTACAGTCATGGACCAGTGTGACGACGGCTCAGGCTGGAGACCGACGCCAAATCTGCGTGGGCGCGCCATAACCATGAGAGGCGAACACAAGCAGAAAAAATTAGTAGGAGTTTACCTTAGTTAAACCGAGCAGGCGAGCGAAAGCAGATGGTGATTTTTCAATTGCAGGAGAGATTAAACTTCACCTTAAGGGCATGGCACGAAGTATTATGTGGTTTAATGTCCATATACGCAGAATTGCTCATTCTCTACTTAACATTCATAAATGGCGGCGACTCCTCATACCGCTACCAGCGCAGTGGGGCAGCGGTTAAGTGATGCGCCATTTCACTGGGAAGTGGCTGCTTCTACCACAGCCCCTGCAAGGTTTCCAGGAAACGTCCGCTGCAAGGTTTCCAGGAAAACAACTGTGTGACTGCTTAAGAAAAATGCAGTCTATGGTTTCTGGTTTGCGGACTACTAGGCAGTCAACCTACCATGGGACAAACAGGCCTTTTTCTTTAACCATGGTTAATAGGCAAGGTACCAGAAAGTTACCAGAACTGACAATGCACTGTCTCACCAAAACAGGATTTAAAAACCCTGGTGTAGTGCCTGGCCGAGACCTATATGAATACACCAATTAACCCTCAGCCTTCAGTCCCAAGGGGCTGCGGAGCAACTGACCAAGGCGGAGATTAGAACGGAGAATGCTAAGAATGTCTGGTTTCGCGCAGGCCGCCATTTCTACAGCTATGTAAAAGTAAGAAGGAACTTTTTGCTGAATATCGGAGAGCCATACATTGAATTGTTTTAGTGCAACAGCACTAACTAGGATGCTTGCGAAAAATGCATATGTGCCGGGATGAAGCCTGATATGTAACTGGTGTGGAGTGGGAGAGGAGCGGAAGGGGAGGAAAGGCGCGCGAGCACGCTTATTGGCGGTGGCGGAGAGGATAACGCTACGCGGCTGAGCAGCTGGTTCGGCGTTCGACGGCGCGGCAGCTACTGTGTGGAGCGTATCGCTGCTGCACTTGCTTGGTTTGGTTTGGTTTATAGGTGTTTATAGTCCCAAAGCAACTCAGGCTATGAGGGACGCCATAGGGAAGGGCTCCGGAAATTTCGACCACCTGTGGATCTTTAACGTGCACTGACATCGCACAGTACACGCGCCTCTAGAATTTCGCCTCCATTGAAATTCGACCGCCACGGCCACGATCGAACCGGCGTCTTTCAGGTCAGCAGCAGAGTGCCATGACCACTAAGTCACCACGGCGGTTCTGCTGCACTTGCTTTCCACTTGCTTTCCGCCCCCATTCAGCAAATGTGCACATAGCCGGCATAATGATTGCGTGATGTAAATAAAAAAGAAATTAAAACGGCGCTCTGCAACGTGAATTCATTTTAGAAAAGTTCGAGGCAAAATAGACAGAGGTGCGCGAAAAAAATAGGTCAGTGTCTGATTGCGATGCTGCCAGGAAAAAACACTGGGAACTTACTCGTTCAGCCAAGGTCAGTGCGCACATTCGAAGCGCACACAGACGGCGGCCAGCAGCAGCTCGGCTTGATTGGCGTCAGTGCAGCAATAGACACAAACACATGAAGGACGAAGCACAACGCTGACTTCTTGTGTTAATGTGTTTGTGTTTATTGCCGTGCTGATGCCACTCATGCTATGTACCAACCAGCTCAGATACAACAAGATTTTCTGCGCCTCTGTCTTTCTTGCACTGCGTCGCCACTGGCGATGGATGTTGCTACACAGGCTTCCGGCTAGTGAAGGAGCCAGGTGAAAGGCGGGAGCCTTAACGATACGGAGGGCCTTTGGTTGGTTGTAGCAATGAAGGAGTCGGATACCGCGACGAAGTGGTGGCAGCGGAGACGGGAAGCAATGGCGCATGGTCTGGAGTTTCAGGGGGTGGCGGGAGACTTCGATGTTGCGAGAAGAGGACACTGAAAAGAACAGTTAGAAAACGAATGTGGCTTCTGTTTGGTAACACCGCTACACATATATTTACCACTGATATTGCCACGTGCCTAACGCGACGCGCGGCCTCCGCGTTTAGTCGAAAACGACGACGAAGCGGTGGTTGGCTTCCGAGGCGCTCTGGCTCTGTGACGTGGACCCTAGCTCTCTAATTAAAAGCTCTCAGTCTTGAATTTTACCCGACGCCTACCTGCACGACTCAAGTCGTGACACTGGCGGAGGCCGCGCGGCGCGTTAGGCACGTGGCACGTGGCCCCGACATACGTACGGCGGCGGACATGTCGCACCGCTCGGTATGTGTGCGGCCCGGGTTACGGTTCGAGGCTGCACCTTCGTCGCCACTTTTCTTGCTCTGCGCGAATGTTCTCGCGATGTAATCCTTGGCATTGACTTTCTTCGCAAGCACGGGGCTATAACAGACCTTCCGAATCGCATGGTGACATTTTCTACGAGAATGGCCACAGCAAAGCCGACGCACCAGGGTTCTCGGTCCGTCATGCGAGTCGCCGACGACAACGTTACGGTACCCCCACGTGCCAGCATTCTCCCTAGAGTTACCTGTGACGAGCCACATCGGGGACTTCGTGTTGTTGAGCCTAATGTCTCTCTCGTACTCACTTAGGGGATTGCGGTGGCACGAGGCCTTGGCTGCCTTCGTGGCAGTTGGACGGAGATCCTTGCTACCAACTTTTGCAATGAGCATCGGCATCTATTCCGTGGCAAAGCCATCGCTTACGTCGGTCATATTCAAGAAGTGGCGCAATGATTTCGTTGCGAGGAAGGAACACCTGGAGGTGACGCAGAAGCGCTCAAGGACGTAAACATAAATCCGGGCCTTTCATCCGCTGAAAAGGGGCAACTCCAGGACCTCTTGCGGGAGTTTCGTGCGTGTTTCACGTCGTTGCCTAAGCTGCGACAAACGTCGATAATTAAACACCGCAACATCACGCATGAAGGAGCTCGACCCATCCATCAGCAGCCCTATCATGTGTCCCCTCGGGAGCTAGATGCTATATAAACACAAGTCGAAGAGATGCTCGCGGATGGCGTCATCCAACCGCCAAGCAGCCCGTGGTCGTCTTCTTTCGTCCTCGTGAATAAAGACGGAACACTTCGATTCTGCGTCGACTATAGGATACTTAACAGCGTGACAAAAAAAAACGCATGTATCCGCTGCCGCGTATCGATGGCTTCCTCAACCATCTTCGCCAAGCCAAGTACTTCTCTTCGTTAGGCCTCAGGCGCGGTTATTGTCAGATAAAAGTAGATGAGAGGGACCGTGAGAAAACCACCTTCCACACACCGGACCGGCTGTACGAGTTTCGCGTCCTCTCATTCGGGCTCTGCTGCGCTCTGACCACTTTTCTTCTGCTCATAATGTCAGGTTTTTTTCATGTGCATTCCGCATGCCTCGATGTTTCGCCTTTAGAGTAATCGTGAAGGAACTTGGTCTGGACGATGAGATCACACTACCGCAATTTGAAAACGAGTTCCCTGGTGGCAGACGTCCGCAGCAGCACAAGATCGAGATCACGCGCGCAAAATGTGTTCAGAGAATGTCTAACCGCGGACGTTCATTGAACATGCTGCCATTCATTGAGAATTCTTAATTAAAATTATGTTTATGCTGAGGGCCGCCAAAGTGACTAAAAGGTAATAGTGCTCGGTCGCAGTGGTCGCATTTAGATGAAGGCGATATGCTGGTCTCCAGTGCACAGTATAATATCAGTGTACGTTTTAGAACCTCAAGTGATCGAAATTATCCTAACCCTCAACTGAACTGCGTCTCTCGTTGACTGCGTCGCTTTCGGGCGTTAAATACCATAAATCAGATCAAATCACACTTATGTTTGGAAGTTATCATTAAAAGAATAGTGCACAAACCCGATACTTGGACAATGACTGCCCTTTTACTACAAAAGGTCAGCTGAATTGAGCTGCCATCTCTGCCAGAGATGGCCAAGTTTATTTATTTATTTGTTTTTTACAATACCTTCAAGATCCCTGGAGGCGTTACAGAAGGGAGTGGAATAAACAAATGAAACAAAGTCATACCGCAGCAAAAGAAAAATAAAATACAACACAGCAAAGAAAAGCGAACACTTACACAAGATATAAGATCGGATTAAGTAACAAGGCAGATTAGTGAAACATTGTTCTCAGCGGTTGTTTTAAACCAACATCTGTCCGAAACATCGGAAACTTAGGTGGGCAGGTGGTTCCAATCGCTGGCCGTGTTTGGCATAGATGACCTAAAGTATGCATTTTTCTGGCTGTACGGCATGCGAACCTTACGCCAACCTCCACAGCGAACCTCCGAACCTTATCCAGTATGGAATGCGAACCTGCCCAGCAGCAACCACCTTCCAGCTTTTTGGCTCCTCGGTTTGGTGAGCCAGTCTGATCAGCAAAGCTCCAGGCCCCGAACTGACGGCACACCCCAAACGCTACCCCCCTATTCCCACCCCGTCCCCGCATACCTAGAGTGCTCACCCTGATTATGGGAAGCAGAAGTTGTCCGGAATAATGATAAACTGTAGCGACACTTAATTTCATTACGTGTGGGGAATGCGAAAGCATAAGAAGGTAATTTTAGGACAAACCGCACCCCCAGATGTAGTCGAGAATAGGGGAAGGGGAGAGGTAGAAGGTGGTGCATCACCTCACCAGATGACTTCATAACTTTCTTCAATAAGCGATGTTTATGACTGCCCTCAATGCCGACTTGAGTTATCTGCGAATTTTATGACAGACCATTGGGTGTTTCCATGACGGGGTTTCTGTATGCTGCGATGCGGGTAAAAAGAAGACGTGGGGGAGAGGTGAGAAATTGCACGTCACGTAAGGTGATGACGTCATATTTGTTTGAGCCAGTCGATGAATTTTATTGCTGACCGCAATGTCGGGTTTTCCCGTATTTGCCCACAGACCGCACCGCCGGATTTCTTCCGCCATAATTGGTCAGTTTTTTTAGTTTATAAAGTTTAACGTCTCAAAGCAATACACGCTGTAAAGGGCCTGGTATTAGAGGGGATGGTTAATTTTTACCACCTGGGGTTCTTTAACGTGCTGTAACGTAACATAGCACAAGGCTCTCCAGTATTTTGCGTCCATCGAAATTCGACGGCCGCGGCCGGGATCGCACCCGCGTCTAATGGTTCAGCAACTGAGCACCAAACCACTGAGCCACCGCGGCGGCCTTTTTCAGTGATGAGGCTTCTATGATTCATCTATGGGCGGATGACATTAAAAAATTTGCAGGCATACGGTGGCCGCAGCTGGCAAAGGACAGGGTTAATTGGAGACATGGGAGAGACCTTTACCCTGCAGTGGGCCTAGTAAGGCTAATGATGTTGATGACCGTTCACTCAGCAACAATAAGTGAAAGAATGAGTATCCACTTTCCCGTATTGACGATGCACTCGACTACCTACAAGGCGCGAAATTGTTTTTCTCGCTGCACTTGCTTTCCTGCTACTGGCATGTGCCGAATGCTTCTGCTGACCTGCAGAAAACGGCCTTTGTTACGCCCGCTGGCCTCCACAAATTTAACGCCATGGCGATGGACTGGTGCAACGCGCCGGCGGCCACTTTCGAGCGCATGGACACATTTTTCAGTTGACTCAGGTGGCACACGCGTCTCAGTTACCTGAACGATACCGTCGTCTTTTCTACTAAAGACTTTTAGTCCCACCTGCTCCGCCTCAACAGGTCGTTATGTCTGACCGACCCTCACGAAGTGCTCGTAGTAACTGAGTTCCCTCGACCCACTTCACTGAAGGAGCTGCGTAGTTGCGTAGGGCTGTGCTCTTATGTCCGGCGCTTCGTGCGCAGCTTTGCTTCCATCTTGTCTACTCTGACTGAACTGCTTGCAGGCGACTCCACTCTCTTGCCTTAGGCACCAGTCTCTGATACTGCCTTGTCCAAGTTTTGGCGCCTTCTTCTGTCCCCTACGGTACTCAGCCATTTTGACCTCAGTAAGCACGCTGACGTTGACGCTGATGCCAGCGGTGTGGGCCTCGGCACAGTTTTGGCGCAACGGAAACCCGGCTTCGACGAACATGTTTGTTCCGGTGCCGGCCGCACTTTCACTAAAGACGAAAGGAATTGTCCCGCAACGAAAAAAGAAAGCTTCGCAATCATTTGGACTATTGAGAATTTCTGACCTTGCATATACGGTAGCCCACTTTCCGTCGTTCCAGATCACCATGCCCTCTGCTGGTTATCCTCCCTGAAAGGCCTCTCTGGTCATCTTGCTCGTTGGGCGCTACGTTTACAAGAATATATTGAAGTTGTCTATAGATCTGGCCGTAAACATTATGATGCCAAAGCCCTATGTCGCCCCCCTCTACTCCGTGACTTCGACTCCACATCTCTTGAGACCAGTAAATTCTCCTAGTTTGACATTGCCAACGTGCCATTTGAACAACGCAAGAACCCCTGCACTGCTTCTCTTCTCAATCTCATATGTACACCCTGTACGCGTCCTACCGCCTGGAATCTCTGCCGTCATGCCCACAACTCTGCAACACATGACGGCCTTCTTTACAGCTGAAACTGACTTCCCGGTGGGCGGAAATCGTTCCGTGTCATTCCTCAGCACCTGTTCCAACTTATGCGCCTCTTTTCGCGCCGACCTCCAGTGTGCACACGCCGGTGTGGTGAAGACTTACACGTGCCTTCAATTCCACTCCTATTGGCCAGAAATTACTGTTTAATCTGACGAAAATTTGCTCCTGCCCAGACTGTGACCTTCGCAAAAGCCTTCGTGGCCGTTCCACACTCCTCAAATCCAGTCATTGCTTCGCCCCACGCGCCCGGTAGATGCGTTGGCATCGATGACTTTGTGTCGCTTTTCTTCACTCCGGCTCGGCACCGCTGAGTCATAGGAAATTAATCACCTCATCCTCATCCGCGTCTGCGCAAGACGTTGCATCTTTCACCGTGCATCCTTTCGTTCTACGCTATGGTTCTCCTAAGAAACTTTTTATCCAAACGGGCCGTCTCTTCCCCTCAGGAATCGTAGAAGCACTTCTTCATCAATGTCGCGATGTTAGCGCTCTTCAACGATCTACCGCTCTAATACAAATGGTATGACTGAACTTTTAAACCTCACATTGAGCGACATGCTAGCCATATATGTTACATCCGACTACTCAATTTAGGATCGCATTCTCCCGTTTGTGACATATGGCTACAACGTTGCCAAACACAACGCCCCCCAATAGGCTTCTTTCTCTGCTTCCTTCTTTACAGCCGCGAGCCGACCAGCTCAATGGATACCTTTGTTCCGTATGGCCCTGATGTGTCCGATTCCCTGATCCTTTCTCAAGCAGCAACATATGCGGAAGAGTGCTGCCGGCTTGGCTGCTCTCTTACAACGCAGGGCCAGAATCGCCGGAAAGACCTTCGCGCTACCAGTCGTCATCCGTCCTATACCCCAGACGCACTCGTTTTGCTGTGGGTTCCGCCAACCAATCCCGGCTGCTGCGTGAAACTTCTTTCAAAGTAACAAGGCCCGTACCGGGTTAACTGCCATTCCTCTCCAGTGAACTACGTTGTTGAACCACTTTCGCTTCCCCAAGATGAGTACCATCGTTGCCATGAAACAGTGCATGTTGACTCCCTCAAGCCGTGCTACGACCTGCCTATCGTGCGTGTTCCTTAAGTCGACAAGATGCCTCTTTTTTCGCAGGGGGTGATTGTAGCTGAGCAGCCACGCCCATTTAGTAAGGTGAACTGTGGTAGAAAGAAAACGAAGACCCAGAGGTGTGAAGCTCGTCGCAGCGCGAACGCTTGGTCTGAACATTTGTTTGGCGTTGAAAAGCCACCTAGAATATGCTGAGCCACAACCCCCTCTTACACAACGAACACCATCCTTGCGCGCACTAGCGGTGGCTTCGTGGTGTCAACGCCTGAATATATTCTCAAACCAGGATCAAACGTTAAAGCTTCAAACTGGAGTTAATATCTGCAAATTTTAGGATGTTGTCTACTGGCCAGCCCTCTCCGAATAAGAACGACAAGCATGAAGTGATGGCAATGGCAGTGCATTGTATTCACATCCATTAATTACATCAGGTAGGTTGCTCGGCTAGAATAAGAATGCGCTGCTTCTTTTGTTTTTTTTCCTTCTTTGTAAAAATTTTAGCTTAAGACCCAAAATTATTCAAATACTCCAATCCTTCTTCATGAGTAAATTTGTATCCGCAATGAACCCTGGCCACCTCCTCGCGGTGGGTATGTGCGACTAAGCCTGACCATCATCATCATCATTTATCTAGCAAGTACCTTACTTCCAAACCGAGTTTAGAGTTTCTTCACAGTCTCGTTTGTGACCTATTTGCAAATTTTGGTGCAGCGTTATGGCGCAGCGTTACCGCATCTGCCGCTCGTATTTTTCCCGTGATTGTTTTAAACGGTTTCTTACTCATTATTTTCTTTGACCCAAAAAGGCGCCAAACTGCAAATTTTAGATTGGGGTGTAATGTCCCGCCGTTACAGATGGACCTTGAAGGATAATGTGATGGAGCACTCTTGGTTCTCTAACTTCTGCTGACAACTTCAAACAGGGGCTTTTTCATTGCACTTCCACAGAAATGCGGCCGCCGTGGCAGAGACCCAGTCTTACGAACTTAGGTTAGGCAGCTGATGGCCAAGGCCACAAATGGCCACAGCCAGCCCCGCGGGTGCACGTGCCAAATTTAATACGTGTGGCCATGAATCAGACACCGCCCACTTGGCAACGTTACGTAATTTAGGTGCTCTCTACACGCTGTCACACAGACGTTCTTTTCCGGGCTATTTATGCTGCCGCACATTTTCTTTTAAAGCTTTGCAATGAAAGCCCTCGGTCAGGCCTGTGCCAGTTTCGGTCATCTTATCCCTGCAAACTTTCTAATCTCGTTAGCCAGCTACCTTTCTTTCGCTCCCTGCTACGCTTGCTTTCTCATGTAATCCGGTCCGTTACCATAAACGACCACCAGTCATTTTGCCCTTTTGTTCAAGATTTTGATTACTTCTTGGATTACACGAGAGTACAAGGCTAATAGGGATGGCAGAAAGTTTGGTGGAAGAAGAGATTATGAAGTCTGCGGGGGATAAGATGGCCGCAGCTAGAACAGGACCCGGTTAAATGGAGAGATATCGCAGAAGCCTTTGCCCCGCAATGGGTGTAGTCAGGCTGTTGACAAGTGATTTGTACCCCCCTGTACCAAACAATCTATCTGCCCTTCCGTGTGAAACTTCTGTAGGCAGGTGGCAAAGTGAAGAAGTAGACATTCCCCTATCTGTAGTCGATGGTTTGACGGCATGCCGTCTGCTGAGGAGGACCACCGACCACCAGTCATCTTGGTGGGGAGAGCAGAGAGAGGTAAGACGAAGAGACGGTGGGAGGCGACGGGTGGAGGTTGAGTGAGAGTAGAGAGGTGGTGTAGCATGGCATACTGTTGTTCCTGGATTGAATCGGTAGTGTGAATAAGGGCGCCGCGTGTCATATGGTGGTTGACAGACAGTATCATGCCACCCGTTTGCGCAGTCTGAACCTGTCAGTGGTAGCGGCTGCTGAGTCTGAGAGGAACGGTAATGGTGACGTATAACAGGCCTCATCAATCGTGTTGTTCCTCGATAATGTTTTCCTCTCTTTCCTACATACCACTGCTTAAGGGAAAGAGTAAATGCACATTTTGCGCGGATGCAATTTTTAGGAATATAACAGGAGTTGTAGCAGGAAGAAACGTTACCGAGTGCAGTATACAGCATCCTCGCTTAACTTGCTATTTGGTTGCGATCTAGGGTTCTCGAGACAAGCCGTAGCAATGGGTGTTTGGGTCAAATGCAGTACATTCTTCGATATTAAGAGCGCTTGCAGAATGATATATAACTGCGTGCGAGGCTGTTGACAGAGATTAGTATTCTTAACAGCCACGACTGTGCAGCGTCATGCTACAGCGTACAATTTGGGCGGGTGTGGAGTCGGCTAGCGAGACAAAACCAATGAGCGCCTGCGCTTTAACTGCCTAAATTTGGGAAAGCAATGGCTCTTTTATAAACTCAGTTCAAAAGAGAAGAGGGGAGGGAAGGGAGGTGGGACGGTTTTGCTGCGATGGATTGCTCTTCGGATTGTGCACATATCTAGGGAAAAATTTAGGAGGGCCAAAAGATGAAAAGAAATAGTGGTAACGTAATCGGAGTTGCGCATCGACAAACCCAACGCAGAAATGCATGTGTGCTGAGCAGTGTTTTCTTGCACTAAAGAATGAACGCTTTTCGAGAAAACGTACATTTATTCACGCCTGCGTTTTGTGCTGCCGCTCAGGACGTTAACGGAATGCGAGGGCGTAATTGCGATGTGTTATTCATGCTGCTCTTTGCTCTTCTGTTGTCAAAAATCTCGCCTTACCCTTTGTCAGGCGATGGCGCTGTCGGTCACCTGCCGTGGTTAAATATCCCGCCTGTTGTTTCCGAAAGCGATCGGCAGCGACATTTGTAGAAGGTCCCTCTGACGTCGACGCCATTGTGTCAGGTCACGCTAGTGCAGTTACGAGTGAAATCTTCAGAGCCGAGTTAAAATATTCGCTGGAACTGGAGCGCCAGGATTGGACAAATGTTTAGTGGAAGCACCCAAGGTGGAGTAAATTTCTAATAAGAGAGTAGTTACTCATTCGCATCCACCCAAGCGCAGCCATACGGCTACAAAGGAAATCTATACAGCTTTATCAGAAACTTTGCAGTTAAATAAAAGTTCGTCCTGGTCCAGGGTTCGAGCCCGGGACCATCGCTTTACCGGAGCAGTAGCTCTATCAATTGAGCTAACCAAGGCAGCAAGCTTATGGTAGGACGAGAGCGATTTGATCAATAACTGGAAGTGTGAACAGAGGTGGTCAAATCTTTAGGGGAAGCCCCCACGGCGGAGTAAATTTGTGATAAGGCAGTAATTACTGATTGGCTTCCACATAAGCGCATCCTTGGGGGATTTCCTTAAATATTTGACAAGCACTGTTCCCACTTCGAGTTATTGATCCATTCGCTCTCGCCCAACCATAAGCTTGCCGTCCTGGTTAGCTCAGTTGGTAGAGCGACTGCTGCGGTGGAGCGGTGGTCCCGGATTCAAACCCTGGACCAGGACGAAATTTTCTTTAACTGGGAAGTTTCTGAGAAAGCTATGTAGCTTTCTCTTGTAGCCGTACGGCTGCGCTTGGGAGGACGCCAATGAGTAATCACCCCCTTAGTACAAGCGCCAGGAGACAACTTTCGCACCGGCAGTGTGCACGCGCTAATTGTTCCCGACATGGCAAGGCGTGCGCCCACCTCACTAGAATCGGAGGAAATCCGGTGACTCTGCTCGTCGCACGTTGCTGGCACGTGGCGTCATCTCAAGCCGTCACGGCGATACTTATATACACGCGCGCTCCGCGCTCTGCTGGAAGCTCCTCCCGACTGCCGGGCCTATTGCTACATCACGCTCCTTCGTCATGCCGTGCATATGTAAAGTTTTATTGCAGGCAATAATTTAAAAACCTCTCAGATACAGCTGACCAGCCCAAGAAACAGGAAACAATAATTTTGAACTTCGTTCCGGGAGCTCCTTGTGCGTTTATGCAGATCCTAAAGGAGGGTTCAAGGTGGACGAATGGGAACTAGACAGAATTTTCGAGCAAAGTTAGGTGTAAACGTAGCCCTTATACACATTCCTGCATTGAAATTTTGCTTTATCACCATAGATATTTATTACCTTGTAAAGATATATGAATGAATAGAACGATGGTGTATAAAATATATGCTCCAATTGTTAATGTGCTCTTCTGTTCTCTAACACGTACTGATACTTGTGCTGTACTTGTTCTCTGGTGTCCTGCTGCATGCTGTTTCCTCTGCGGCGAGGATAGAGACCTCGTCAGGGAAACATGCATTTTGTCGGTGTGACCCACATGAAATTGTTGTCGTTTCCTTCAAATGTAAACCGACTGTCAAACAATGCAAACGCATAGCCGACAACAAACAAATATCGTCCAATACGTACTGTTGGTGAGAAATGAAATTCGACTGCGCATGTATGCTGCGCAAACAGCCGACCCTCCGATTATGTGATTGTCGTTGTGGAAGTTAATGTGTAGCACGCATTATTATACATGGATGGTACAGAAAATTAACTGGTCCTGCACCATAAGAGGTAGGTTAGTTGTTTGCAATAAGCCGGTACTATGTAAAGAAGCCTTACTGTTCAATTTAATTTTTCGTTCAGAAATATATCTTTTAGTATAGCCCGATAAGGTCAGTGTAATATCTTTAGTAGCGCAGCCGAGTCCTCGTGCACGGCGCCGGTGGCGGAATTTGGCCTTCGTTAGCAAGTCGCTGCATAGTATTTTGCAAATCCGGTGGGGACTCAGGGTCGACTTTTCGCGGAGTAAAGCGCCGAACAGAGGGTCAGCAACCGCGGCACAGGAAACAACCGCATAGTTAGTTGCCTGCGTTGCAAGACGTAGGACTGAGAGGCGAGCGGTCGAATCTATAAGACGGCGGGACTTGACGGGGACAAGAAGATTATGATGAGGGAGGAAGCCGTAACTGAGAGACATGCGGACATCGGCAACCATGAAAATCCATCTAAAACAGCGACGGAGACCTAAGTTCAGTGTCACACAGCACTGCATGTAGACCGGAGTGCGTGTGCCGTTCACGGCGAGAGTAGGTCAGCGGTCACGAAGTACGATCGTGGCGCGTAGCAGAGAGAACAGTGATTTGGGCACCGGTATTAAACAGGAATATGGAGACAGTCGTCTTATTCGTCAAATAGAAAATACGACAGGGCTCCTGGCCTTGACCGCTCGTCGCCGGCAGCGGTAGGCAAGCCGCTTTTCTTTCTAAGAGCACGGGAGCAGGCACTGATGGCGTGGCGTCGAAATGGCGGTGGTAATAACAGAGTGGTGGCTGAGATGGTTATGGCGAGCGGCGCTCCTGAGATCCGAGAAGGGACGAGGTACGCTGTCCTTGGCGCAGGTGAGGCCTACTGCGACCACGAGGCATTGTGCCAGCGATCAGCTGATCTATGCGGTACCAGAGCTGATCGACAGATGTAGACGCAACCGATCTGCTCCGTATGAGAAGGGATGGGTGTCTGTGGGGCGCAGAGGTGGGGTTGGAGGAGGAGCGGACGGTGGCAGGCTGTGGACAGAAGTAGCCGACCTCCAGGGTCTTATCGGCTAGTCGGCGAGTTTGAAGAGGTTCATTTTCGAGGCAGAGGCCATGATCATCAGAATGTTCTTCAGAAGCCGCTCGAGGAGCAGTTCATGTAGGAGAGTGTCATCCACCGTTGTAACTCTTGCGCCGAGAAGCTGAACCTTGGGACTAAGCAGCTGATTATGGCGACGGTTTTGAAGCTCCTCAGCGGACAGATGACCAATAGGCGTTCGCTATAACAGTGCATGCAGTGCGTATGAGGAACGCCGGCTTAAACTGGTCGTAGGGATCCGCTGGGGGCTCAACGGGAACCTTGGGCCAGGATGTCGGCTACCTCGTCAGGAGAGGTGGGAGGCAGTGAGGAGGAGACGTGTAAATAACTCGCAGCTTGCGATTAGACCCGGGGCAGGTCGAAATGCGCCTTGACCTGCAGATATCAAGCGCTGCGTTGCTCCCTATTAGGGTGGCATCTGGAGCCCGAGCCTTTGCCACTTGGCTCGTGTCACTTCGTATTTCTCTCGCGCTCCCATCGTCCAGAGTTAGCGCTGTGTAAGGTCGAATGCGGAACTTCCGTATCGCATCTAAGCGTTTTCTCGCGTCGTCCTGCTGCGTTCTATTTTTGGTGCATGTCCTTGGCTCGTCACAGTAGTCTCAACATACGCACCCTAGGACCTTGTCGCGTTCTGTTCGTAAGCTTTTTGCGCGCCATTGAAAAACGAGTACAAGTTATACGAACCGGAGGATTGAGTTTTAAGTAAAATAATAAACTCTGTCATTTTTTGTTTAAAGCTGGGAATTTCAAATAGCGCTATTCGCCTCTGTACGCAAACCGTTCACCAAAAGCAAAAACTGTGCTGATGACTGATGCTTACGCAGCAATAATTGGTTAAACTCTCATAATGCGTTTCTTTTCGTATTCTCTCTTATATACTGCTAGGGAAAACGTAAGCGATGAAAGAACCTAGTGTGCGCGCAGATTTATTCATATATGTTTCCTTTGGGAGCCAAAGGCAATGTTTAGCCGATGGTTCCCTGCGTTGTTTATTGACAACACGCACGGACAGCAGCTCAATGTGAGCACGTAAAGGATTGATGCCTGATCAAAGGAGGGTGGAGAAAGCATTCAGCAAAGAAGTCCACAATTATCGCAGTTCCCGAACCCCCCCATGAAAGCTCCCTTGTTGTCATTGAAGTACCCCGAAGCAAATTGTTGCTCTCCTTGTCTCAAGGGCCAATTCCACCAACACATATAAACGCTTCTTTCAAATATTTTAGCGCCAAAACAAAGATCAACACAAGGCGAGAGAACGACGACACAACACAGAAGAGCGTTCTCTCGCCTTGTGTTCGTCTTTTTTTGGCGCTCACCTATTTCAGAAGATTTCTAACCAACTAGCCTAGTTTACTAACATAAAAAGCGATCCAGCGACAGAGTCCGCGTTCCAAGCAGTCAGCGTCGGGAGAGGCCACCTTGGCTGGTTGTTCTTGAATCTGTACTGAATTCTGAATAACAGCTCTTGTTCATGAAAGCGGAAGAACTTATTTAACGTTGCCGCGCAGCACGCTAGTGTGGCGGAATTTTAGAAATATTCGCCCTTTCTCTCCCTGCCTTATTATTATAGCCTCCATCACCTTCACCTTGTGTTAGCCCAAGTACATTTTTATCCGCCGATGGGGACTAGAGCGGTACACGTTTTGAAAGCAATGTTTTGGTCGATACGTCGTGGTGGTAGCGTTTATTAATTTTCTTGAATAACTACAAATCAGAGTGAGCAGGTTCATTGACTAGTCTTAACATGGCAACATGAATGTCACTTTCAAAGTTGAATCGTATTACTAGTCATTTGAAGCACTGGCAGCAACTTTAAAAGACCTTAGTCAGCAAAGCAGATAGCAATAACAACAAAGGGTAATTAAAATTAGAAGGTTTACATAGAAGTGTTAATCAATGTGCATTGTGTTTGCCTTCCAGAAGCTAGTATGTTTTTGTTGGATTACAGTACAGTTGTTCGCGTTTCATTTGATACTGATAGTGCACTGCTGCAGTCAGGTGCTCATTCATATGCTCTGAAACTGTGACCAGTCACCTTTTGTCGTCGGTTTTTCAAGCAAAAAAAAATTGGTGGGCGTTCAACGTAGTTAAACGGAGTAAACATCCGAAGCAGATGTTCATTCTTTATTCTTAGGAGACAGACACTAAAGCTCTGCCTTAGGGCTATGACGTGATAAGTTTACTTGGTTAATGGTCATACCTGCACAGTTGGTAACACCCTACGTAACATTTGCAGATAGCGGCGAGTCCTCATACCACTACCAGTACAGTGGAGCCGCGCTTAACAGATGTGCCAGTGCACTGGCAAGTGGCTGTTTCTGTCACAGCCACCGGTAGCGATAGTGCGACCGATGTTGCTCTTCGCGAGCAATCCGCGATGCTCCTACACTTACCCGAGTACTCGAGTAACGAGCGTAAGCTCGGATGGTAACTCTGTTTACTAACCAACGGCATACGATTGTACATACGTAGGTACGTACGTAAGATGACGAGATTCTTCGTCGGTGTTGATGAGCAAATGAGTGGTTTCGCAATAAACACAGTAAGAGAAGGCGCTCTTGCACAGAGGACAGATTCGCCCAGCTTCAAAATTCTGTCCAGCTGTGTTATCACCTCATCGCCCACATTTTATCAACTAACCATCGGGGGCCATTTAGGTAATAACCCAAAATATAAAAAGTGAACAAATATATTGCGCCGGTAGCAATCTGATCACGATTACCTATAAACCGCAGCTCCCATGAAATTTACGAGATAGCGGCTACCATAGCGACGTTGCAGAGCGTCTCGAAACTGTTTAAAGCCATCCACACTCAGCGTACTCTTAAAGAGGGAGAAAAACGACATCTGTTGTTAGGGATTACGCTTCAATTCCACTGCTGCCACTAGTGTTGGGGACTGCTCCTCAATCCCACTGGTGCCACCACCTATGTTCGAGATGGGGGGCACTTGTGTTGTCTGACTCGTTCAGCACCGCAGGTCCCAACTCCGAAGGACGTTGTCGGAGTCCGTTAAGAAGGAAGCTGTAGAGTAGGTTTAGTTTTAGATAATTACAGTAGAGATATGAGTGTGTCGGTACCAAACCAGCACCCCGTTAAATACCTTCGTATTCCTCGCATCTCTAGCTATGGAATAAGGTTCGGAGAATGATGTCTAATTAAGTGACCAGATGAAGACACTGGTGGTACCGCCAACGGCAAGTGGTAGTGCTGATGCACTCTCGCAGCTCGGTCGATGGTAAGGATGCACAGCTCGGTCGATGGACAGCAGTCGAACACTGTTCCGTCGATGACGCCATGGCGACCAGGTCGATGCTTTCGTGGGAAAAGAAGGGCACGCCGATTCCAAGCGCGTGGACAGCGATAAAGACACCTCGAACACCACCGTCTCGTCTTCATCATTGTGGCACGTTCGGCATCACCGCGGGAAAGGAATGTCAAGCTGTCTCTCAGCATGTGAATGATCGACCTTGTACTCTCCCGCCTGTTGCACAAAACGAGGAAACTCTGTCGTACAGCCGTGTTCCAATCAACATCCCCAGCGTGACCGTTGAGAGCACCACTCCGTTCGGCGACCTGAGGGCGCACTCGGCCACCTGATGCTAAAGTCACTGGAAGGGGAAAAGTACCGCAACCATCACCAGAGCCGCCATATTTGGTCCAGCACCGCTGAAGCGACGGCCGCGCGCAGTCTCTACGCAGGCATGAATTGCACAAGCGTCACTACGTGACTGGAAATGCTGTGCACGCTTATCTCGGCCCATAAGAGCAAGGGCTACGTAATGCTCCGGACGATCTGTGTGCCGGCGGCCGCGAGAAAGAAGCGAGCGGACCATTTATGGCGGGGAATGACCACGTCACCGCCGAGAACGAATCGGGAGCGCGCGCGCACTCCCGGTTCGTTCTCGGCGGTGACGTGGTCATTCCCGGCCATAAATGGTCCGCGCGCGCTGGCCCGCCGGCGCGGCGGCGAGAGAAAACGAATGCGGTACTTTTCCCGTTCCAGTGACTTTACCTGATGCCGCCTTTGTCGCCGCTGCTTCTGCGAACGCCGGTCCCCTCAGCTGCGTGTCTTCCCGACGGCTCATCCAGCTTCACGTTGATTTTCTAGGAATCTTTCCCAGGTCCGAATACGCTTATCTTAACACACTGTCTTTAGCTCTTCAGCTCGGCTGTACTTCTCTCACGCTGCACTGCGTGCTTCAAAGCACAGGACTAGTCGGGTAAAACAGAAGTGGACGTAGTCGGTGAAACATATTGACTAGCGCAAACACAGACAGGGACCAAAGTAAGAGTAAGAGACAGGACAAACGCTAGACTTTCAACTTGATCTTTTACTTGAAACATGGTATTTATACACTTTCCTTCGGCGCCACCAGTGCCACCTATCAGGTGCCGTCGCATCAAATGACGATGAAGGAAAAAAATACGTAGTCTGTGGTACTTTTTACTCTTGGTTGCACTGGCTGATCAAAGGGAGAACACATTTTTGGCCTCACCGGTCTCCATACTGCATTTTGATATGGTAAATACGTTTTTGTGGCTGCCCAAATTTGTATGATAATTTTCTTACCTTGTGTCATGTTCCAAGGTCTAGTCGTGGAGGATTTTTTCGAGCACCGTCGCAATACTGGAGGTGAGGTGTACGGAAAAGCTGTCTCTCATGCATTAACAATGTTGCTGCACAGCCTGCTTGCACTACAAATTTTTGTTGATCCATCCATTGTCAGAGCAGGCTGCGAGGAAATTATACCAAAAAAATTTATAAAATGTTTACAACAGACAACGGACGATTTTTCTCGGGATTGGTACCCATCGAATTACTGCTTTTGCACTAAATGTGCACCTATTACTGCTTATTACGCGTTGCGTAAGCACTGATCCGCTAGGTACCAACACGGAGCAGAATTGTCTGTTGTCTCTTCTCTTGTCTGCTTACAGCTGGCGTAGCGCGAGCGGTTCATCCCGCGGCACTGCCTGCTCGTCGTCTTTAACGTAGCATAAATCCGTGTTTTTTCGCACTTATTCGAATCGAGTAAACATTCTCTTACTTTTTACTCCTAAGTTTGCGTTTCATCATCAACATCAGTCTGACTACGCTCACTGCAGGACAAGTCCTCTTGCATGTATATATCTCCAATCGAACGTGTTCTGTGCCAGCTGCGGCCATAGTTCCACAAGCTTTTTGATCCCCACACTCCCGCAAACTTCTTGACCTCATCCAGCCACCGAACTTTCTGCTGCCCCCAGCTACGCTTGCCATCTGTTGGAATCCACTCTGTTGCCATTGATGAGCAGCAGTTATCCTGCCTTGGCATTACGTGCCCCGCGATTCCTATTTCTTCCTCTTTATCTCGACTAGGATGCCATCAACGGCTCTTTGCTCTCTTACTGACTCTATCCTCATGTCTGATTGTGTTGCATGTATGATTCTTCTTTCCATACCCTCCTGCATTGTTTTTAACGTAAACTGGACCTTTTCGCTAACCTCAATGAAACAGAGCTGTGGTATACTTGAATATTGGTCAACTGGCATTCATGATCTCAGGAAACCTACCGTATGCGCTCCTTCCCATTCTTATTCTTCTAGTTATTTCTCTCTAATAATCCGTATCAGCGGTCACTACCTGCCCTTAATTAGACGCATTCGCTTACCACTTCCAGCACCTCGCTATTGTGTACTGCTGTTGCCTGGCGAGACTCTTAAACATTAATTTGGTTTTCTGGATCTTATTTTTTAGACCCGCCGTTCGGCTCCGCCTGTTTAATTCATTGATCATGCATTACAATTCAGCTCGTGAGTCACTTAGCAAGGCAATGCCATCAGCAAATATTGTAACACTAAGGTATTATTGATTAACTCTCATTCCGAGCTGTTCGCAATCCAGGCCTCGGAACACCACATTAAACAGGCAGTGAATACCATTGTGAAAATTGTGCTTCTCGACCTTACACCCTTCCTTATTGGAATTTCATTGGTTACGTTATGGAGGACTACGGTAGGCGTGCAGTTGCTATAGATATCTTCCAGTATTTTCACATAAGACTCTCTTGAACACTGATTCCGTCATGCCTATATGGCTGTTCAGGTTTCCAAAGAGTCAAAGGCTTTCTCGTAACCAATGAAGGGTATATATGGGGGTTGGCTATATTATGCGCATGTCTCTATCATCTGATTGCTAGTGTGCATACCGAATTGCTAGTGTATATCCTTTAAGAAAGCCAGCGTGATCACTCAGTTGATTAAAAACTAAGGTTGTCCTGACTAGATGAGCGATTACCTTAATAAATACCTAATAGGCAGCGCTCAGAAAGCCTACGGTCTCTCATTTTTTTTTAGTTCTGGACGTGTTCTTTCTTATGAATTAAGATTACTTTAACGTTCTTATATCAACTTGTACGCTCGAGGTCATAAGGCATTGCGTATACTGGGTGGCTAGTTTTGGTACTACGTACTTCAACAGGTCTATTGTTACCTGATTCACACCAGGAACTTTCTCTCTTTGGATTGCTCTTAAGGTTGGGCTTACTGAGCGTTTACTATTCGTAGACATGACATGCACGCAATGTTTACTCATGCAAAACGCTACTAGGTGCTACTAGGTGCTATGGTAACGCTACAAGGTGCGCATTCTATGATTAGCATTGCATTAATTCAGCCAGTGCTTTCCTTATCATAAAATAAGGAGCTCGTTAAAGTATTTAGCCAAGACTTATGAGCTCTTGGCCAGCGAGAGGCAAATTAATGCTAAAAATTTGCCTCCAATATGTTTATGTCGTCAAAAATACCTGCAAACACGACGCGAATATTGAGAAAGCTACATTCTTTCTATGCTTCCGACATTTCTCGGATGCTGCAGGTTTTATTGATGCAGGCCGCCTTGTTCAGACTCAGGAAATAACTGAAAGCGCTTTTCTTTCACTTTTTGTGCTCACAGAATTTCTGCATTGTGAGATAGAATAAAGTATTTTATGCTTTATGTGTGAGACCCGCCGCGGTGGCTCAGTGGTTAGGGCGCTCGGCTACTGCTCCGGCGCTCCTGGGTTCGAACCCGACCGTGGCGGCTGCGTTTTTATGGAGGCAAAACGCTAAGGCGCCCGTGTGCTGTGTGACGTCAGTGCACGTTACAGATCCCCAGGTGGTCGAAGTTATTCCGGAGTCCTCCACTACGGCACCTCTTTCTTCCTTTATTTCACTCCCTCCTTTATCCCTTTCCTTACGGCGCGGTTCAGGTGTCCAACGATATATGAGACAGATACTGCGTTATTTCATTTCCCCCAGAACCAATTAATAATATTATTTATGTGTTAATAAGTTGTACTTTCCCCTTCTACAAACGCGGCTGAATGCTTCGGTTTCCTGCAGGCGCCTGACGTTCCGGACGACGAGCAATCTCTGGAAGGAAAGGACAGTGCAGACGTAAGCCATCTATTAAAATATTCATTCTTCTCTTAAAAGCCCCTTTCGTATATTGACTACCGCAATAAACTGTTTCTACACCACTGCTAAAATGGCATTCAAACGATTTTCAGACGGGCATTTGGCACAGAAAGCAGTGACAGCGGAGGCATAGGTGGTTTTATGTTTTCATTGCAGTGCGTGATGTAGGGACGAACATATTTTCGGTCTCACTGGCCTCCAGACTGCGTTTTTAATTGGTAATTTGCGTTTTTTCTGGCTGGCTGAATTCACATGATAATTTCATTGTATTTTGCCAGGTGCACGAGGCCAAGTCGCATAAGACATCTTCAAGCACCGCCGGAAGCCTGGAGGTGAGGCATCCTGAAAAGCCGCCTCTCGTCTATTAACACTGGCACCGCACAGCCTGCTTGCGCTCAAAACGCTTGTAGATCCGATTGTCCGGACCCCGTACAGTATCTGTTACGGGTCCATTTGGAATTATTTTTGGAAATGTGGCGGAGAGTTTGAAGGATGCGTCACTCCTGCCACCGGTTGGCCCGGTATTGCACTGCCTCCGGGATCGGCCTTGTCGTTAGCGCGTCTTCACTATCCTGTATTTCTATCCCATCTTTCAACTCTCCTACTATCTGCACGTGGTAGCGATTGTGGCTCGGCTTGAGCCAGTGAGCAGGCCTGTGCACTTTCCTTTTCTTTCTTTCTTCCTGGCAGAAACTTCTCTCTGTCTCTCTCTTGTAGATCCATCGATTCTCATTGCAGGCTGCTAGGAAATTATTCCGAAAAAAATCCAGGAAATGTTTACAACATTCTAATACAGTGCGAAAGCGCAGCTTTTTAATGTTTTAAATTTCGAATTGAAACTATGCCTCTGATTTTTACGCATTTTGAATCAATTGAGGCACGCACACGATGGCTCATTTAAATATCCGCCAATATTTCATTTAAATATCCGCCTATATTTCAAGCTTTTAAGCAGCATCTAGCTATCGCCTTCATGGAGGGTCTCGGCGACGAGGTTGTCTTATAGATACGAGAGAACGGACAGGTGCCACGCAGCTGATTTGTGCCACGTAGAAAACGACGAAGAGGGGGCAGTGCCGGGGGACGGTGCTCTCGCGTTGGAACATCTGCGAACAGACGACGGACGACTTTTCTAGGGGTTGGTACCGGTCGAATTAGTCCTTAGGCACTAAAATGTAGAGGCTATTACTAGTTAATGCGTGTTCCTTTAGTGCGCAAGCACTAATCCGATGGATACCAAACCGACCAAAAAGGACAGTTATCTGTTCTCTTGTTTTTTCTCAACTCGGCTAGCGCTAGTGCTGCGTCCCACGGTACTGCCCGCTGATCGCACTCTGCTACGTGGCGCTAACCCGATGGGCACCAGTCACGACCTAAATCGCCCATTGTCTTCTCCCTAGTCTGTTCGCAGCTCACCAAGCGCGAGCGGTTCGTCCATCGGCACTGCCAGCTCATCGTCTTCTACGTTTCATAAATCCGCGCTTTTTCATTCACTCGAATTATATAAACATTCGCTATAGTTTTTACTTCTTAGCTTTGCATTACTGAGCGTTACCCAGTCATGCACATGAAATGCACGCAATGATTATTCCAGCAAAATAAGGAATTTGTTGTTGTATATAAAGGCAAGACGTATGCGGACTTGGTCATCTAGTCCCGTGCGCTTTTATTTGACCGAAAATACTTACCTCCACCAGGACGCGAACAGTGAGAGAGCTATATCTTTTTTACGCTCCGCTGTTTCCCTGATGTCATATGAGGTGTCTCCGTGTGAGGAGGAATTAAATTATCCAGTGGTTCATGGGTCTCTAAGATGTGCTTTCTCCTTCTGCAAATGCCGCTGAAAGCTTCGGTTTCCTGCAGGCCCCAGACGTTCCGGACGAGGAGCAATCTGTGGAACGAAAGGAAAGTGCAGAGGTAAGCCATCTATTTTACATATTCAGTCTTCTTCAAAAAACCCTTTCGTGTATTGATTACTGCAGAAAACTGCGGCAATACAATTGCAAAAACGATATTCAAATGATTCGCATATGGGCATATGGCATAAATCGCAATTACACCCAGAGTGAATTTCAGTGGAGGGGCATGAAACAATTTCTTTACCAAATATGGTTTATCGTTGATCGAACTTGGTTATCATGGTCCATTCCACATTACGTATAAACCTTTTACTTTTGGCTTTCTGCATTTTCTACATGACAGATAATCATGCAGATACTGAGCGAGGCATTGTAGGTTGTTGCTCTGTCTTTTCTTTCCTGCGTCACTTATGGACTTCGATGATCATCTGCTCAGCTGAAGGACGAGGGATCGGTTCTCGACTGTGGCGGTCACATTTTGAAGTAGCCGAAAACCAAAAGGTAGCCGATTGTTGGTTGAACCTTACTCACCGTGCGATGTTATTTCTCACAGCAACCACTCATTTCTTTTTAGGAGTTAACTGCTTTTCGGGATCAATCTCCGAAAAAGTCCCATGTCCTTCGTCATAAAACACCGCTGAATCTGAGGTCGAACAATAGCGGAAACTCTTGAGATTCTCTGAGCGAAAGGTATATCGCACAAAAACTCGCGCACAGGTTTAGCGCGATTGCGCAACGCGCTACATTAATTGAAACGATTTCACATGCCGCTTAGATGATGCTCTTGAGAGGGGATGACATATGCACCGGGATCGATGCATTCATGTAAACGTCAGACACGTGCGGGCAGGCGTGCAGATGGAAACTTTTCTGGAACACTGAAAGTGCGGAAAAAGGAACTGTTCTTTCGTGTTTTTTTTAGCATGAAACGTTATGAAGAATTGAGAAAACACCTTGTCATCAAATATATTTACTTCCTGACTCAAAAATAAGCTAGTAACTATACATTTTCACCAAACATTCATATTGAATAGGCTTTTCAGAAAAATGTGGTGACATATTGCATTCATTGCATCTGACAGAAAATTGTGTCCGTCAGACTGATTGGAACTCAATGCTTTTGTTTTCCGTTTTCCAAGTTCAAGTTCGAATTTGCGTACATAGTTCACGCGCTCTCCCTCAAGCCTGTTGTACATCTTATGAATTTTATGGAACTGTTACAAGTTTTTTTTTTCACACGACGCAGACGGTGGAAGAATTCGGAATAGCCAATATACGGCTGATGCTGGCAACTCTTCCTACAAAGCTTTTGCCATTATGCGCATGCCTCAAGCTCCTAAGCAGACTCCCAAGTGGCTCAATTAGCCCCAAAAATACAGTACGTAGTGAAATCCTGCTGTGCTGAAAAATTCGTTCGGAAAATTTGGGAGTGTTTTCCTTCATCTCGGGAATGAAAGAAACCGAAAAAAAATCTTTCCGCTCAAATTTGATTTTTTTTCAGGCGCTTATACCTTCTAGGCAGGCAGAACACTTTGCCGTTCGAATAAACACCTTTACACTTGCTGGAGGTGTCTCGGTTCCCGTCCCGGTGCTAATCCTGGAACTTCGAAGCGGAATGCTTATCATCCCCGAAACCATGCCAGAAGGTCCGAGAGAACCATCGCAGCCCATCTCTACCACCGTCCTCTGCTCCAGGGTGCAGCGCCAGCGTGACCCTTCTCCATTTAGTGGCACCGACGACCAAGACGTCGACGATTGGCTGGCCTCCTAAGAGAGCGTACGGCGCGCCTGCAGGGGGTCTTGCTGGCTTGGCCCTGGGTGGCTCATCTTCTGAGCAGTCCCTGTTCATGCTGCAGGTCAGACTTCATCCGCGAAGAAGTTGCTCGCCAGCTTTCTCTACTGCTTCACATTCCCGACATCGTCTGCCCTCTGCACAACTTGGCGCCATCTTTCGCGCCCCCTATTCGCCTTGTCATTCAGGAGCAGGTTGCTGCAGCTCTGCCAGCCAGCCCTTGATTTCCCTGTAGCAGCACCACTCACCTATGCTGGAGCAGTCACGTGTTCCCGGCGCTCGCCCACCTTTGCCGCCTACCGTAGCAGCTCGGCATTTCATTCGCCACCGCCGTCCATGCCACAGCCGCCAGTCCCGTTTCTTCGACCCCACCGACACCCTACAAACGCTTGGCGTACCGTCGACAATCGACCAATATGCTACTCTTGCGGTCTCCCGGACCATGTCGCGCGTCTTTGCCGTCAGCGATCCCCTCGTTCTGGGGATGCCGTGCGCACGTTCCTCTACGATTACGAGCCGCACTTGCCTAATCGCTCTTCTGGCTCATCAACGCTTCGCTCCCAGTACCCTACTCGCCACTCGCCTTTACCTCGACGACGTTCCATTTCTCCAATGCTCCACCATCCGGACCCCTCCATGAGGAAAAATGAATGCCGCAGTTCAGGAGGCAAGAACTACGTGTTTTACGAACTTGTTAAGTCCTCCGTTTCCTCCTTCGAACGTGATTAAGGTGTCTGTTGAAGGCGTCCGCTATCTCGCTCTCGTCGGCACGGGTGCTGCCGTGTCAGTAATTAGTGATGCCCTTCACCACAAACTTCGTAAGGTGACAACACCGCTGTCTGACTTTTCACTTTTACCTCTTAGCGCATCCACCCCATCGCAGCCTTCACGGTCCGCGTTTCTGACAACGAGGTCGCCCATACCATCGAGTTTTTTGTGCTGAGCACCTGCTCTCACAATATCATCCTCGGCTTCAGCTACCTCTCGACCCACCGTGCAGTGACTGATTGTGCCCGTGCTGAACTTGAGCTTTCTCCTGTGTGCAATGTTTCATTGTGTGACCTGCCTGTGCCTTCCGCAAAGCTTCTTGTAGCTGCCGACACCGACATAACCTCTCTTCTCTTCTGCCCTCGTTCCGCTCAGCCGTGACGCTTCCCTCAGCAACCCTGTTCTTTTCACACCCACCGCAGCTGCCACCCGCCATCAGCGCCTTCTGATTTGATTCGCCGTTCTCATGATTTCCGACGGCCACTGCGCTATGTCACAAAGCCATTTTCTTGCCCCTCTTCTGTACATCGCGGCGAATGCCTCGGCTCTATTGAAGAACTGAACTCTGCTCTTGCGTCCGAGTTCTCCGATACCCGTGCCTGTCCCCCAGTTACTGCTTTAGCCTTTTGTGCGACAGCGCCCGATCCGCTTCCCTCCGACGTCTGTCATCGTGCCATCGTGCCATCGCTCCCGACCTTCCGTCTGCTTATCGTGACCAGATCTTGGAACTTCTCCACCTTAGTGGCCGCGGCCGTGTTTTTCTCTCCGACGCCGTCAAGTCTCTGCTAAAGCAATGACAAATCGTTCATCGCTGCACCAGCGCCTATCACCTCCAGGCCAAAGGCATGACTGAGCGGTTCTACCGCACACTTAGTGACATGCTCGCCATGTACCTTGACACAGCCCACTCTAACTGAGACCAAGTGCTCCCTTTCGCCACGTACTAGTATAATACGGCTGCGCAGACAACGACAGGGTTTTCTTCTTTCTTTCTCTTATATAGCCGGGAGCCTACATCCACCATGGACACCGTCCTTCCCTATCGCCCTGAGCCTTCCGAGACCACATCACTTTTCGAAGCTCACCTGTATGCCGAAGAATGCCGGCAACTTGCCGTGCTCTTTCCCTACACAGCTCCAATGTCATCAAACGCCCCGTCGAGATTCCTCGCACCATCGCGCGTCGTACCCATCTGGCGTCCTCGTTTGGCTCTGGGTGCCTTCCTCCACTCCCGGCCTCGCCTCGAAACTGCTTTCTCGCTATCACGGACCTTAATTACCCCGTTGTGCAACAAACTTCTCCCGTGAATTGCATCTTTGAGCCGCTCGCCCTCTCTTCGGACCACCGTCGCCGGGGGCGCGAAACTGTGCACGTCGAGCGCCTCAAGCCTTATTACGATCCGCCCATGCTTTGCTCCCTGTAAGTCGCCAGGATGGCTCCTTTTTCGGCGGGGAAGTAACTGTAAAGGGCAGGCGGGACACTATGCCGTTTAGCACAGAGTTATTGCACGTGCGATAGAGCCGAAATGTGTTGAGGTTCACTTTCGGGAACTCTTGACGCTGGCCTTAACCTGTGGAGATATGGTATATTCCCTGACACTTAATGAGGAATTTATATTGGTAACAAATACCGCGTGCGTTGCCCGAAAATATTCAAAAACTGCTATATATACATATTTCAAGCAGCGCAGCGAAGAATTAGACAAAGTGCTGCTGGTATTTTCGAGTGACGCCTGCTGTGAGTGTGTCCGTCGTGTCGCCTTTCGACAAACACCAACCTATCTGCGCTTCAAATAAACATGTTTCCAATATTTATATATATATATTGCCAGCTCAGTCTTGACTTTATATTAAAGTTCAATGTTTTTACAGTGTTCAGAATAAAGTTCTAAAAGTTCTAAAGTACTTTGAGTGTGAGCTATGGGTTGACGTTTAGTAATTGGGCAGACCCAACTGCTCTGCTCACATGTAGAGATCGCAGACTGCCCTCTGCCGGAAATCAGCGTCCCACGCGGCTACGAAGGCGCACAAACTTGCTTAATGCTCCAAGTATAGGCGAGAAAGACCAAGCTGAGTGAGAGAGACCCGTGCGTGCGAGATCAGGAAATTACGTTAATGTAGCAGTAGGCCGTAAAAGCAGGAATAGGTAGAAATAATTGTTCGTGAAAAGTTTTGAAGTCAATTATTTTCCACTGTTTGTATGTGCTTTCATCGCAATTTCTTTGCCTTATCTGCTGATCTCGTGGGTGCACTCTAACTGTATTGTTTTGTCAGTGCGTACTTTTCATATCGTGCTTCCTTAACATGCACACTGGAACGTTTTATTATGTACCACGCAACGCAGGAAAGAGCTTTATTGCCTAACCTGGCTCTCAGGCAAGGAGCCTAGTTTCGTATAGACAATCTGCAGTGAAGTTTCCGGTACTGACAGCAGTATTCTGACCCACACGTTGCCGTCTAAAATCCACTTTCGTGAGGATGGCAGCGCGTACGAGACTTTCAACCTCTATAAGTTCATTACAAGAGCATGCGCGCTTTCCTGAAGCGGCACTACCTTCCTCTTCTGAACGGCTTAAGTCTAGCTCACTAGAGCGAAAAATAATCTCATTAGATGCAGCCTCGCTTTTGTCACTACCCAAGCGGCTGAAGCCAGCAGCGTCGAGTAATGAACTAGAGCAGCTGCTACGTCACCTAGATAGTACATGCAGGTTGCCTGTACTGCGTAAACAGTCAGGAGTTTGTCCTTGCGAAACAGGCATAAACGTCATTGCTCTTTTAAAACACAGAGCGCCGCCATCCAGCCAGCCGACGAACCACGCATCGTGATACGCGATGGCGCCGACAGCCGCCGCCGCAGGACACCCGCGACTATCTGCGTTTTTGGAGTCGCCTCCGGCATCGTCGTCACCACGGTCGTAGCCTGCATCGTGTGGCTGTACCGCTTTGGATATTCGTCGGAGGCACCTACTGCAAAGGTAACTGCTATGCATTAAGCCGGTGATTTCCTTCACAAAGTGTTCCCGTCTTTGCGAGTTCAATATATTTCGCTAAATGTGAGCGAACTTAACTTCTCAGAATGGAGGCACATATAAACACGGGTCAGTCCTGTTTCTGTGCGTGCTATAGCCAAACATTTATGAACGGCACGCTCCGACTTAAGGGTTCGCATGGGAGGTCGTTTTCTTATGAAGTGAAGTCGTGGAATATGTATTCAGTCAGGAATGTGCCCAGGAACAACTGGACCATATGTAGCAATGCAATTTTGATGTCAATATAGAAAGGAAAGAATTAGTGCAAGAAATATGCGAATTATACAAGTAGGAAAGAAACGTGAAGTGGCAAGCCCTGAGGAAATAGAAGAATGACATGCAATAGATATTGTGAAATTGACACACATTTATGCAGGAGCAAAAAAAAGGCTTTCACTTCTTGGAATTACATACTAAAGAACAGACATAAGCAGACGCACACAAGCAGTAGGTATAGTTGGAGGAATAATGGGCCTGAAATGTAGTTTGGGTTCCAGATATGAGCCTATTTATAAGCCATTCAGAAATCCCGCTTTAGATACCGAGGACGGAATGAAACTGATCCTCCATCCGTTTTCTTCCTTCCTCGCTTTCTAAATCCCTTGTCATGGTGGCCCTTGTCTTGCAGTGGACTTGAAGCGGATGAAGCTAATTATTATGATGGTTTACAGCGGACAGCAAAAACCACGGTTTTCGTCTTGTATTCATTTTGGGATCAAATGCGTGTTTGATTTTTTGGTGCGCTTATATTTCTGGAACACTAGGTGCAGTTTGATCGTCCTTGCCTGGGCTGGTTTAGCAGCAAAGAGGCTTTTAGCGATGTCCGGCTAATGTGTGAGCATGTCTTAGAGAGTTTGAGACACCAAGTTCTCAGGCTATCAAGAGCCGGCTGCAGGCTCCTCTTATAGGCAAGTACACCCGAAGAGAAGTATTGGATGCCGCAGACATTTGCAACTAATTTTAGCGTGGCTGAAAAAGTTTAAAATGCTTTTTCTCGTCATCTAGAGCCATCGCTAGCGCGGAAATTATTGACCTAAACTCAAGAGAATCACTTCAATATGTCATAGCACAATAACGTAACGTACGATAAGAGGCGATTAGTGCCTCTCGGAGTGCTTGGATTGACGGCACGGTTGCTTGGTGCCGTCTGTCCCTCGTTTTATTTTTCTCTGTGTGTTGTGCTGCCAAAATAGTTGGTATTTTGCGCGCTGCTTGGCATCGTCACGCGAGCCTGCGACGGCGACGTTCAACGTGTAAGCGTGTGTGTTCGAGGCTGCCAGCTTTGGTGTCTTGTCTGTGGTGTGGTGTCTTGTCTCGCTTCGTCCCCGTCTTTATTCGCGCTGTATCGCATTATGGAAAATTACCAACTAGCCCGATCTGCCACTCTTGCAAGCTTTGGAACGCAGCGACCGCCATGCCTTTTACCTAATGCGTGGTGGACTTCTGCCCAAGCAAAGCTGAAGACGGCACGCCGTTGCTTCAGTTCCATCAACACGATGCACTAAGGCACGCGTGGAGGGACTTTGTTCGTGCCACCGGGCGGCACTATTGGGCACCGGCCAAGACTAGCACGTCATTACTTCATGGCTGCTCTTTATGTTAAGTCATTTCAAGTCTTGTCCACCTCTGCAGGGATTTCAAGGAAATTCAGAATTTCTGATGCGCGAACTATATTGCAGTGAGGTTGATACAAAAATGTTCGTTAACAAAAATTTTCATTAACAAGAAATTTCATAGACGCACTATGTCATACAGATAGATGTAATTACACTGAACAATATTTAACGGGCACACATTAGTTTAGTTCACAGTATAGTCACTGTGACTACTGAAGTTTTGTTGTTTCAGTGCTGTAATAAAACTTCACTACGTTGTCTTCTGGGGCTACTGGTATAGGATACCGAATTTTGAAAGCGCATGTGAAGACAAAGGGCGACAGAACTGCAAGGTACAAGTGCTACTAACAAATAAGTTTATTCAGAAACTTTTTTTTCTGGTCAGCCCGCCTGTGCAGTTGTTGTAATCATCGAATTACACAGCGTAATTGTCAGTTTTGTGGTCCTGTCTTTATCTTCGCTTTCAAAACTCGGTATGTTGTCCGGAAATGTTGACGCTGGCACAAAAGCAACCTTGGTCTTGTTCTTGAAGTCATGTCGTCATGACGGACAGAGGTTTGTACCATTTCAAAACGCCTATTACCCATAAGCTTTTTCTGTGGCGTAAAGAGGTGGAAATGGCTTAGTGCTGCTTCGGAAATGTAGAAGCGATGTAGCCGCAGCACGCTGTTGGCTGAGTGTGGCGAGGCGTTTTGCACAAAACACTTTAGACAATACTGTTTGACCGAGGAACAATACAAACTCTTCTTTGTAGATAGGATGAAATCTCTTTCAATATAGAGGTAAATACTGTAGTCTGAAAAGTGGTGGTCTTGTTTTTTTCCGTGGCTGAAACCTGAGGGCAGAGAGTCTTTGCACACCAGCACGCTTCTCCGCTACAGAGCATTTTTGTACTCTGTTCTGAAAACCACTTTTGTGCTTGAGTGAGAGCGCAGGTTCTTACAGTATGTTAAAGCATGTTTCTGTGTGCACAGTCACCTTGCAGTTGATATGGCTAAAGTGTTATGTATTAGGTTCACTGTCCATCAGCTGTCTTATATAGCCGGGGCCCCCTGCTTGAGCCTTGGAAACACGAACTTAAGAAATGTGATACCTAGGAGAGCTTTTGATACTATTTATTTGGCCAAATATCTTTGATCCACGTGTCATTATTTCCTTTGTCATTTTCTGCTTCGTGCATTCTCACAATAATGTTCTGTGCTCCCAGGAAGCAATTATTGTTACAGATGTCTGCTTACATCATGAAACAACACGTTACTGTGTGTTGGTTATATGTTTAATCTGCTCATGATATGTCTAGTTCTGTGAAGGCTGCAGAAGCAGTTTTGCAGCGTGGTACTCGATACATCGCAATGTACCAACTTCTTTCGTATACCACACATGAACTTGTCACCACATTTGTTCTTAATAGCACCTGTAAAGTCATTGGCCCAGGTGATTATTATATGCAGGTGGCCATGACATTAATGTAATCTACAGAACAGCTCATTCAGTTTTCAGAGCAAAAAGGAGCAGACAGGCAACATTTCATGGCAATTTATCAAACCTACAAATATCAGCCTCCATGCTTAGTCCCACTCTGCATCAAAGTGTAATCTCAGACGCCCATGGTTATTAGCTAGCATAAAAATGACTGGTGGCACTTTCGGCTTCAAGCAGCAACCAACGCGCTTGTATCGATTACGTGTGCTCTCATCCTGCACCTGTGAAATGGGCCATTCCACAGGGATCAGTTCTTGGTCCTTGTTCATTTTAATCTTCATTTTAATGACATAGCTCACAGTCTTCCTATTAAAATAAAACTATATACCGACGACAGTTTATGATATCATGAAGTTTACAATTGCAGGGACCAGGTTCTACTGAGCAACGCTCTAGAGATCCCAATGTCAACTTCAGGTGGACAAGTAACAATAAACAAAAAATTCAGATGCAATGAGAGTAACGCGGAAGCTGCAGCCAATAACTTTCTTGTACTCTGTAGGTGGCAAAGCTCTCGAATGGCTAAGTCGCCATAAATATTTAGGCATAATCTTAACATAAGACTTAATGTGGAACGACCATATATCCGAAGTTGTGAAGAGAGCTATGAAGAAACTTCTTTACCAAAGAACTCTGCGACAGTGTACTAACGAGGCGAAATTAGTGGCAAATAAAAGTTTAGTCCGTCCTGCAAAAAGAATCTGGATCAATCTCCTGGGATCCATCTAGAAGAGGCAACATAATCAAGATAGAATCTGTCCAAAGGAAATCACCAAGACTTATATACCGTTCTTATAGTTGGCGTACATGAGCCAGCACACAGGTAAGGAAGGTCGGATTATTGTGTACAGAAAAGCGGCGCTAACGTGATCGATTAGAATGCATGTATTGCTACAATGCGATATGCTTTGTATGAGCAAACTCGAGTACATAAAAGCATTGTGTAGGCGTACCATCCGATCACGCCATAATAAAAGAAATTAAAAAATTATTATTTGTAAGCGATGTTTATTGCCTCACGGCATAAAGGTTATGAAATGAGGGATGAGGAGGATGCTTAAATACATAAAAAAGCTTGGCCTATGTAATGAAATCAAGTAGTCAACAATGGTTCTGTCCTAGTGTCCAAGCGATATATGAGTCCGGATTGTTTGGTGGGAAACTAACTGCCGCCAGGTGCCGAATTCTCGGTGGCTTCAGCGCCAGACAAACCCACAGCAGGTGGTAAATATCCGCCTTACTATCTCTGATCTTGCAAACTGGACACTCGGGGCGGGGATATAAATCTTGGAATTGCGGCCACTTGCTTGTCACTGCTGGAGTTAGGGCAAACCCGACCCGTATCCTCCGAAGCGCAACCTCCTCTGCACGGTTAAGACCACGGGGGAGGGTTGCCACACACGGAGGGATTTGAGCACGTGTGCAGCGCCGGAGGTATTCCTTTCTTGTTAAAAGGAGGGTGGTGTCATCCAGGCAAAGACGAGGTTGGGATCGAAAGGCGGGTCACCGAATCTGCGCGGCTTTGTACGCACAGTAGGTCACGCGGGACCCAATCAATACGGATTTGCTGCGGGATGCGTGCCGCTAGACGATGGATGTCTTAGCAGATTTTTGGGGTGCGACTGACACGTCGTAGCAGGCGTGTGACGTGAAGGGCGTCGGTGCGAATGATAATGCGAGCCGTAGGTAGCATGGGAACGGTGGCCACAGGGAAAAGTGCCTCTTGAACCGCAAGCATCTCCCCACAGGAGGAGGAAGGAGGTTCTGATAGGCGAAACATTGACTTTTTTTTAGGGCAGGCTTGCTAGGACAGTAAACTGCAGTTGTTTCGCAGGTCTGGATGCTTGCGTCAACGTACATAACGATGAAGCCATGCGGCATATTGGCGTCTTGCTCTGTAATCCGCTCGCGAAACGACGATGCCGCGTGGGTAAATGATGGTCCACGTTGATCAGTTGGTCTGTTGTCGCTTAGCTGCACAAAACGCCAGGGAGGGAGAACTCGCGGGGGCGGCTGTAGAATGGAGTGCGGAGAAGCCTATGCCCTGAGTGCACGCGTTGTGTGTGTAAGGCTTGACTTTATGCGGCGAGCATCGCGTCGTTGCTGCACCAGCTCATCTAGTGTATTCAGTTGCGCATGCTCTTGGAGCGCCCCGATCGGGGATATGCGGGGAAGGCAAGTGATGACCCTCATTGCCTCTCAATTAACAGCTTCAAGGCGATCCTACTGAGCCCTCGTCAAATGCTGGAATTGGACTTGGGAAACGAGGCGCGGTTCCACAACCGCAACAGCTAACGTGCAACATGAGAGCGGGCTCCGCCTTTTTTAGGAGCAATGTGTGTAACCAGACCCAGCGCCTCATGTGCTTGCTTTTTATCCCGAGAAATCAAAGCAGTACCTCTCCCTGACTAGTGTATTGTCAAGCCCAAGGTTTTTACGGTCCGACTTTCATAAATTGGAGTTCCGGATAGATGGAGACGAATTGGTGTTGTAGCGAGGTTACGGCACCCCCCCCCCCCCTCGGTTGGCGACTGACACGAACGTGGTTTTGCTCACTGAAAGTTGAAGAACAATTGAAAAAGCATAAGTCGACGTAATATCTATGCCCGATTGTAGGGCTGCTGCTAGATCCCAAAGGTCGTTGTGTGTGGTCCATACCGTTATGTCATTAGCGTACGTTAAGAGCTTAATCTTAGAGACATCATGTAATCGCCAAGCAAGGAAGATAAAAGCAATATTAAATAATGTCTGCGATAATACTGATCCCCGGTGAACGCTGCGAAGAGGCACAAATGATCCGACGGCCTCACCCCTGAGGCGTATGGCAAAGTGTCGGCCTTCAAGATAGGATTTAAGAAAATTGCGCACTCTAACGGGAAAATGCATGTCAAGCGATTCCAGGATGGCAGCATGACTGATACTATTGTACACCTTTTCAACGCCCATGGCCAGTACAGTACGTACATTGCGGCTGCGAGTTGATGCCAGAACTGCTGACGCCAAGACAGATAGCCCACCTTCTGTACCTATGGACTTGCGAAAGTCAATTTAAGCGGGGTGGTAGAAACCATGGTGCTCAAGTCACCACAACAGTCGTGTGGCATTTTGTCACTAAGATTGCACAATGTTGGCGTAAGCGATATAGGCCGGAAATTTCCAAGGTCTGTCGGCGGCTTCCCCGGCTTTGGGATGGGATCACAATAGCCGATTTCCAGTTTTCTGGTACGACGCCTTCTATCTATACCTTGTTAATGGTGGTGAAGGTTTGAAGGAGCACAGCGAACCTGAAGCTCTTGTAAACCTCGTAAGGAATAGAGTTCGGACCGGGCATAGTTTTCCAATGGGCCTCATCTATTGCTGTAAGCAACTCGGACATGGAAAATAAGCTTGCAATTCTCTCGGCGTCGGCTGTAGATGGGAGCTTATCGACATATGCTGGCAACACATCATTCTTGGGGAAAAACTTCCACACTGCCTCTTTGGCGAAATCATCCGGAGTTAAGTTAGCTGCGAAGCATCCTGCGGCCGCTGCGTCAGGACGACGGGAGCCATGTTGCATTACACGGAACGTTCGCCAGAGAGGAGCATTCGATGACTTTGCAGAGAACTGCTAAAACCACGCATGCCACTGCCGTCGCGAGAGATTGCATTCATAGCTGCGAGCCTTGGCAGTAAGGTAATTCAGCCTTGACCACGCTTGCGCAGAAGTCGGGTCTCGGCAAACAGCTACCTCCACTTGTCGGCGAGCAGCCCACAGGCTATGCAGACCCATATCCGGCGCCAGGCGATTGACGTCGGTCCAGGTGACAGCGGTAGCCTTATTAAGCGCAGTTTGTATGCAGTCCACAAGTAGTATAGATGATTGCAGAGAGAGAGAGATCTTCGACGGTGGTGCGAAAAGTGTCCCAATTGGCCACAGAACACCTACGATGTGATCGGCAGGCCCTTGATGGATGGAGACCAATGATGGTAGGATGGTGGTCACTCCCCCAACAGTCAGGCTAAAGGTGCCACGAGGGAGTGCCGGGGCCAGACCACCACGTAAGTTCAGGAGCATATGTGGTGCTGTGAGTGTGACGCATAGCCCGCGTTGCTGAACCGGGTTGATTTAGAAGAATAAACAACGCATCCGCGAAGGCATCCCGCACACTCCTGCCGCGGGGGCTCGAAGTATGGTACCTCCAGTCTGGGTGTGTGGCGTTCACTTCACCTCCGACTAAAATCGGGTACCTCGGGTATTTCCTACGCACATGGAAAATAATGTCAATAACCAGTCCAGATTAATACGGGAGGGAGCGCCACCCGCTGGTCTAACGTAGTAACATACCACCATAGCATTGCCTTGGGTAATTTAACAGCAACTGCAACTACCTCCTGATACGAGGTGCGCCAGGTTTCCAGAGAGAGGCATACTTGAAGGAAACGCGTGTCAACGTACACCATAGCCTTTACAGGGGGGGAATCAGTGTGCACACTATGGTCGTTCATCGAAGGCGACGCGTAACCACTGAAGCCCGGAATCGCTAGCAAGGCATTGGTCTCCTGCAGTAGCATGGCCCACACCTGAAGCTTGTGCAAGCGAAGACGGGTTTTGAGCTCTCCCACTTTAATGAAGAGGCCTCTACAGTTCCACTGGAGCACACCAGAAAAGCCGGAACGCGCCTTCTTCGGTTAGTAGTTCAAGCGTTGCAACAGAAGAGATGTCAGGCTGGATAACCGGTAACCATGAAGCGGAGCAGGGATGCTGTAGAGTTATCTGGCAATGTAGCAGGTACTCTGGGAGGAGCGTTGAATGAAGCTGGTGGGCGGGACATGCTTGGTGCTGATTCCTCATTTCTATTTGCGGTGCCAGATCCCGCTGCATGTCTACAGCGCGCAAGCATTTCAGGGTGTTGTCAGAGTCTTGAGACCTCTGTCAAGAGCCGTGCGATTTGGTCATCAACTGCTATCATATCATCGTAGGGAGGTCCCGGGATGCTACGCTATTTTGTAGCCTGCTGATTCCGGCGATACGCACTTTATCGCTATATATATATATGCTGGGTAGCAGTTCCATGCGTGTGCAGCACGGGAAGTTCGGGCAACTCGTCATCATCCGAATGAAGAGCTGCAAACCGGTTGGAAGTCTGCACAAGGGGTGTATTCACATTCTCAGTCACTTGCTTAGAGTAGTAGTAGTATTGTTCTTGATTGTGCTCGCATAGCCCGCACTGAATGACCAGACCAACTTGGGTTGCTTCACTTCCGGCGGCGATCCCAACCCGCCACCTCCCATACAATGACCTGCACAGCTCCGCCATTGTCTTGCTTAGAGTACCCACGACGAATATTTTCTGTTACCTTCCGCTCAGTTTTGCAGAGGCCACATCTGTACGCCGCTGCGCCTCCCGGCGCAGGTTCCACTTGAGTTGTGAAAGGGCAAGATCTACGCACATGGCGAGGCCTGAAGCAACTCTAGCACTAGACAGCGCTTGGTTTGTATGGCTGAGGCCGTAAAATGCAACCAAAGTAGTACAAGCATGCTGGCGGTGTCGGTGGGCTTTGCACGGGGACAATGCAAGAGCGCCCTTTTTCTATATAACGTGCAAGGATCACTTGTTGGATAGGACAATAAAGCTCACGCTGAAGGGCGGCCTGGTCCTCATTAGCATCGACGTTGTAGACAACACAACGTTGCAAGTCGGATCTATCTACCAGGTACACCTGTACCGGCACCGAAACCTCGCTGGTGCATTACAATTAAAAAAGCAGGTAAAAGTTGGCATTACAGTGCATTACATATCACTCCATGAAATTTAATGCACTGTAAAGCCGCGTGAAGCCGCACGTAATGCACGTAAAGCCGAAAAAACTTTTCCTTCCGAGACACGCCTCCAGATTTGCCTGCCGAATCTTGGTCGCTACATCGGCTTTTTGTTGCCAGAGATTTGATAGTGGCTTTGTAACTCACTGAGCCGTGGGTGGACAAAACTGCTGAGTGGTCTGTGGTTAGGCAGGAACGTTTCCCTTGTGAGCCGCCACTGGCCAAAGAGGAACCGGTTGCAGCGTCTCCCGAAGGGCGCTTTTGAGAAGAGCGGAGGGCCGACGGCCCGATTGGCGGGGCTGATGACAGGTCCATTGGAGTGCTCGGCGTCGGTTGCAGTACTGGTAGACATCGATCCAGACGTATAGGCTGAGCAGCCGTATCTATGTTCGGTCCAGAGGGTAAATCACTCACGAGCTGTTGTACATTTGAAGAATACAGTGCAAGCGCCGTATCCGATGAAACAAAGGCACGATTTTGGAGGACTGGCCCATGCTCAGGGAGCATTTGTACGGCCGGGAATGCCACTGAAGCAAAAGGCGCAGGCGGAGCTACCCCCGCCAGCACGTCACCGGAGGCGCTAGGCCTAGCCTCGGTGCGCAGTTCAGGTCCAGGAATAACTGTGTGACATTTGCTGTATGCCACGCAACCAGGCGGCGATTGGCCATCCGAAGCCTTCTCGGATGGCGTGAATCCAGGTCGTTTGCTATAGGCAACGTATTTACGCGGTAGGCGAGATTTTCACAAGAGCGAAGTGAAGGCACCTTAACAAGGACACTTCGTCTTCCTTATCTTTAAAGATTATTCCTGTCATAAAAACACATCCGCAAACACATTATCTCCGGAGACGATACGTGAGTTGAATCTGCTGCCAGCCAGTACTGTAGAAAGGCTTACAACTGAATCATTTGTTAAAAGCCTTCAGCTGTAGTTATAAGCGCTTTGAACTCAGCCACTTGTAACTTGTAACATTATTTTTTATACTATTTTCTTAATCTGCGCCTGCATTCCCTCGGTTGTTTTGTCGATTTTTGAAGGCAGTCTCGCTGTTCCTTGTTTCTTTTTCGCATGTATTACTTGTGTCAGTACTTCACGCCTCCTACTCCTGGTTGCAGCCTCACCTTGAAGCTAGCAGTTTTTTATAAATAAATGTCACGCCATCTTTGTAACCAAGGAGCTTCTTGCTGTGAAATTTCAAAACTGAACGCAGCCGTGCGGATTACTGTTTTACGTGCACCAGAACAAGTTTGTGTTTGTCGGAACGTTAACCATGACTAATACATTTGCTGTGCACCCGCACAGCAGTGGGGTCCAAAGACACTGAGCACTTTGTAGGGTGCAGAGGTCTAGTGGTGTGAGGCGCAAGGTCCTGTGTACGCAACCAATGTAGGGTACACTTGAGTGTGTCATGCAGGGCTCAATTTTGTCATTGATGAGCACTCCATGATATGTAGATGCATTGCAGTGCTGCAGAAGCAATAACAGATGTGCTATATTCACACATCGTTCCTAGCTGGATTTCAAAAGTTTGGAGTGCGCTTAGTATGGTGTACGCGAAGTGCAATTGTTTAATCAAAAACATGGAACTGTGCAAGAATCTCACCGCCTGTTTGGCTGCTCTCCTTTTCTGCCGCCTTCTTAATCAAGTTCATGTGCCCAGCCAGAATGGGTGTGCAAGAAAGAAGCAGATTTCTCAAACCAATTTTCTGTAAACAACGCTTGGCAGTGCGTTCATTCAGAGCGGTAACTCTAAAGGCGTAACTTATTCCTGATTTGTCTCGACTGCTAAAAAGTACACGCGGATAGCTTGTGGACAGCCATTCTGCGCTCTGCCTCTTTGTCTGAGGATCGTATTGAAAGCAAGCCGCCGCAGTGGCTGAGTGGGTATGGCGCTTGGCTGCTGGCCCGAAAGAGGCGGGTTCGATCCCGGCCGCGGCGGTCGAATTTCGATGGAGGCAAAATTCTAGAGGCCCGTGTACTGTGCGATGTCAGTGCAAGTTAAAGAACCCCAGGTGGTCGAAATTTCCGGAGCCCTTCACTACGGCGTCTCTCATAGCCTGAGTTGCTTTGGGACGTTAAACCCCAGAAAACCAAACCATGGAAAGCACCATGTTTCTTCTTCAGCAATCATGCTGTCGACGAATCCTTCTCTGCCTCGGTGAGCAAATCAGCGCTCACTGATGCCCGCGTATCCTTCTGGTCCTGTGTGAGGGAGTGCGGTAAAAGTCTGGCATTCAGCTTTCCTTTCCCCAAGTTCTCAAGCAAAATTTGGTGGCATGTTGTCTTGCTAATGTCGAGAGCATCAGATAGCATGCGGACTGCAATGGTGCGGTCTTGCTGTACGATTTCCTTGATCTGAGCTACGTTGTTTCCATTACGTGAGGTTCAAGGGCGCCCCTGCTGTGTGCCGTCTTCAATCGACGTTCTCCTCGAAACGAAGCTCTTGTGTCACTCGGAAACTCGCGGCCGCTATAATATCTCTTTGCCGTAAACATCACAAAGGAGCTAATACGTCTGTGTGGCTGTCTTGCCATGCTTCACAAAATTATATGTTTACACGCTGTTCGAGGTGGACGTGAATACCTCCACATTCAGTGACAGTAGAATGCGCAGACGGCTTGTGACAACGTGTTTTTCTACATGGAGTGTCATCTAGCGGCTGCCACACCAATTAACATAAATAGCTCAGGTTATCCCGAAAAGATGGAACTAATCACAGGCATCAACATTTTTTTAAGGAATCATTTCTAGAGAAGAAAAACCAGTCACGAAACTTTACGGACAGAGGTTGTATTTCGGGCATGTCAAACGAGTGCACTGTTACTCGAGATATTTGAATCCCGCATACCGGGATGATGAAAATGCAATCATTATCTCCCTGACCACACATCCTTGCAATATACTGCGATGTTTACAGCCGGGCGCAACCTACCCATCGGGCAAACCTGCCGGTAGACAGTGCACCTGTATTTCCTAAAAGACAAAAATGCAGATTAACAACCATCTCTAACTAAGCTCGCAATGCATTAGCACAGACAATGTCAAGCGTTGAGAGCTTGGCAAGGAAGACCTTTACAGAAGATTTGTTGGAAACAGTAGGTAGCAGAAAATAACGATGCATGCAATGTGTCTTCCTTGCCTACGCTCAGTGTATATGTAGAAATTCAGATTTGCTCACAAAATCCGGAGTATGAATGAATCGTATGCTTTGATTCCACGTGTTGAGTGAATCACGCTTGTACACTAGCACTCTAGAGAGATGTATTTAAACCTAGTACCATCTATGACATTCCGCACTGCGTGAAAATAAAAGGAGGCGGAAAATTTACATATAAAATCATTCTGCTGTATAGTTAGAGATCGTGGAAAATTTGGGTTGCATCCGCGACAGCTTTTGCTGCAGTCAACTCTTCACACGCTCATGATCGTAAGCAAGCGAATGCGTTCTACGTGTGGATATCAGGTGCGTCGATATCAGGTGGATATCAGGTGATTCTAAAGCATGCATGTCGATCGAGGCACTTGTGCACGAAAGTGGGCTGGTCATTTCTCGGCCCCTTCCGGCACGCGGGCGGCCACCTGTGTAGTTTTGTGCCAACACGGTTCCTGGTTTTTTTTTTCATCGGCCGAAAGCGATACAGATGCACCCAAAATAAATATAAATTTTGTCGCATCTCGTTCTCTGCCATATATCACAAAGAGAAAAATTCGCAATAAGTTTTACTTGGCATGCTATTACTTGATTGTGTTAATATTGCCAAATAAATAAGACCGCAAAACACAAAACATTACATCGTTTTAATCGCTCGCGGCAACTGCGAAGACAAAATATACTACTGTGGTAGGGAAATGGCAGGAGGACCGAAAGAAGACAAGTCCCCTTGTCGCAGCTTTGGTCGAGAATCCTAAGGCTCCCCACGGAAGAAACTAAGTATATTTTGAGCTACGTATCTACCAGCTGTATGGTAGCGCGCGACATAAACAGTTTCAAGAGAGCACTTGCCGATCAATAGCTGTCTTGAGCGCAACGGACTTCACAGCACAACGAGAAAAAGGGTAAAATGATAATGTGGCGTTCCGATAAAAAAAAACATTATACGGGACACGCCACCTTATTTGAAAATATAACAGTCTAAGGAAACGTCGACGATAGTGTCGTAGACATCAACGTTGTAACTCCGCTCAACTTGTTTGTTGCGGATGAATTACTACAGGCATGGCATTTAGCCTGGCTGTCTTCATCGCTGCAAGCTGGTCAGATCTTAAGGATTTTCCGTATTCTGAACCGAATCTTTTTGCCCGTCGTTCTCGCAGCGGCCGTGAAAAAAAAAGTCGATATCCTTGTCATAATCCGAGGAGGACACGCCTTCGTCGAAATCTGACTCACTGGTCATGGCGATGCGAATTTGTCAGTGGTCGATTGTCTGAATGCGCTGGCGAAGAACATGTATGGAAGATCAGACAATGCAGCACAATCTGCGTCACTACTTTTGGCAATCACGAGACCAAGCTGGGCTATGCGTTTTCCTGATCATGATGTCGCAGCACAGACTGGACCCCAGTAATTTATATCGAAATAGCTGACCTTAATAATGTAATAATAAATTATTTATCGGACATATATTATTGCTACAGTGCGTATCATGTTTCCAGAACTAATACGGAGCGTTTTAAACAAAGGACGCGCAAACAAAAACCTTCGTGTCTCCAAACCTTTAACCCTGTGGAGTATAAGGTGCATATGTGTCCCTGGTTTCCACCATTTACTGCTGGGAGTAGTAAATGTGTCGCATATACCGCTGCTGTGAACAATGAGTGCATTTTTCCCAAGATATCTGTGCCGGCAGCCGAAACGTCATCATTTTTCTTTTTAAGCGCATCTGGTTAGGCCGGTTGGCGTTAGCGTTTCTCCAGCATAGCGCCGCGGTCAGATGGTATGCCGTCATACCATTGGCTTGAGTATCACTCCATTCTGACCAATCATAGCGGCTCGTTCCCACGATGTCGTGCGTAATGTCACCTGGTGTGTTAGTGCCACTTAGTGACATCGACGGCGCATAAACCGAAAATGAGGCCTTAGTAGCTCTTGCTGTTAAAGCATTGGTGCAAATGCGCCAGAAATGAAAGTGTCTCTGCTGATTTCGTAGCACAACATGCGTCACCTGTCTTCCGTACGCGGTCATCTATGGAGCACTCGCAGACACAGGTAGCCTAGTGTGCATATCCAGGCGAGCTGTGCTCAGCTAGTGAAAAAGAGATTTTTCTTGTTTTTTGCGTAATAGCACCTGTCGCAAAGGAGCGCCGAGGCACAAGGTTTTTCCTTCCACTCAAGGTGAAGTCACACCCCCATTTCCTAAGACTTTAAGAATTTCACCCTAAACAAGCCATGCACCAAACAGGGAACAGCTTGTGCACACTGCATAACCGGTGGGCACACAGCGGCACTGGGGATCAAACCTCGATCCTCCCGCATGTGAGGTGGATGCTCAAATGAATAGGGAACTGTGGAGTTTGCAAAAGTGAGTCTCCTAAAATCTGTTGTGCTAGCTCTGATATTCGTATGTGTTAGAAAAAAGCAAGCGATAAGTGCGTTTTGCTCTGTGTGTAACGCGTCTCGTTGCGCTAATTGGCGTGATAAATGAAGATTTTATGAAACAGGCCATACCGATGTAGTGGCTAATGGCTTAACCACTGCGCCATTGTGCCAAGCCTGGTATGAGGTCTCCCACGGATCTATAGATGTTAAAGATATTAACCAAATATGCATGTATGGGCCATTAAAACTATATATGCCTTTAGGCAGAGCGTGTGTCACCTAAATTTTTTTATTCCTCCAGGATTTCTTAGCTAGACTTGCACAGTTTTCGAATTAGTGTTCCACAGGCGCTCACATTACTCTATAGGGGAACGGAAAAATGTGGCACGCACACCGATGTTTGTCACCTTTACCTAATTTCGTACTGATTTGGTAGCAGCTCTGCAGCATCTGCAGTCAAGCCCAGAATAAAGCTTTGCTGAGATATGTATCACCCTTGTGCTTTGTACCAAGCAGCCGCCGACGGCTGAAGGCCTCTTGTGCCGCACGGACGACTGCCGCTTCATCGCCGACTGGTTCGGCGTGATTCTCAACCGCAGCGTGGACCCTTGCGACAATTTCTATGACTTCGTGTGTGGCTGGCATCGCGGGCCTGAGGACATCTTTTTTTCGGTAAGCACCCCACAAAGACATCTGTGAAAGCAACATATGTTTTTAAGCATTGTATTGTGGTGTTTAACGTCCCAAAGCGACTCAAGTTTTGATGGACGCCGTAGAGAAGGCTCCGGATAATTTCAACCACGTCGGCTTCTTTTAAAGCACTGACATTGCACAGTGCACGAACCTTTAGCATTTTTCCTACATCGATAGGGCACCTGCCGTGGCAGGGATCAAACACAGGTATTTTCAGACAACAGAAGCGCACCATAGTGACTGAGCCACTGCGTCACTGAGCCACTGCGGCTACTAGCATGGATAATGAATGACGTGTGTTTGGAAGATCCGTCATAGCTACTCTATCGCGCTTGCATTCAACTGAAAGAGCCTGATCAGGCGTTGTTGCATCCCTCCGACCGAACTCATACAGCCCCAAATCACACAATTGGTGCAATCTTACAGATTGAACTCGCCAAGATTCACATACGCATTTCTCGCAGATCAAATATCCAGAGCGCCAGAGTGAGAGACGAGAGAGCTCGGAAAGAGAACCTGTAAAGGAAGCTAAACCTGCAACAAAGGAAGGATGCCCCCAGAACCCGCAGTATTCCACATGAAGACGTTGTGCCGTGCTTACATTGGATTCCTGCTTTTGGTAATACCTGGGTTAAACACAACTCGAGCAGGGAGCCACATATGCCTCCGAGGGCTCGGTTCCTTGGGCCTTCCGTGCACGATGGTGCCCTGACAGGTGCAGGCGGAACACGAGGTCTGCAAATGAGAATTTGAACAAGACAACGCGACCCTCTGGATCAGAGATAAGCACAAGAGGAACTGCTCTAATTAAAAGCCGACGAGATATCCTCCAAGTTAACATTTTCATCCAGAAACATGTAAGTATTCGTGCCAGTTTATTTTCTTATGTGCACATCATAGGTAGTTCGACACGCTTTCATATTTCATGCGTTCTGGCTTCTTATTCTTCACGTCAGAGTTTGATTTTGTGATATGGCTTGTGCTTGAACAAGATAGGGATTAGACAATTCTTGCGACGGACGATAAGGAAGCATTTTTAATGTGGGCTGTGTGCTGGTTTCACTGCAGAACGTTTCAGAAAAGGCGCACAAAATTCTTTTTAAATAAGTGTCCCTTAAGTATGTTTCCCTAAAATGCAGCAGTCCACACCAAAGCTCAGTAACAAAGGGGACGCTTAAATGTGGAGGACAAATTACGGTCATTGAACTCCGTAGAACTATGTGCAGATTTCGGTAGTGTAGACCAAGAATTAGAAACTTTTTAAGTACGAAACTTAAAAAGTTTCACCAAGACATATTTCGATTAAACGTTACTGCTAAAGTTTTGATCGTGGGTACTACATCTAAAGGACAGGACCTGAACGGTGGTTTTACTTAAATGGGGTGATGAATTTTAGAACACAAAATGAATACTTGAGTCTTTGAGGTATTCATTTTCAGTGTTTTTTTTTTCAGGTTCCTTTGATCTAGTTCTTTTGAAACCCAGTTTACTTTCTCTACCAATTTATCTACATTTTCGTGAGATGCAAACACACTAGTGTCATCTGCAAATTTAACGAATTTTAGAAGTCTTACGACACGAACAATGTCATTAATATAGGTGCTGGAAGAAATAACCAACGGTCAAACTGCTTATGAGATGCGAACCTCAGAAAATTACCGGCTCTTGCGAAATTGTAGATAATATTTTTTAGGGTTTTTAGTAACCACGATATAAATCGTAGTGGAAAGATCAAGCGCTTTCGTAAAATCAATAATGACATCAGCAGCTACTCTAGCTCGTCCATGTTTTTTCAATATGTGTCCTTTCTGGTGGAGTAAACATATTAAGTGGATATATATTTTCTAAAACCATATTACATGCTCGTGAATATACAGTTTTCAAACTCAAAAGAATTAATTTGCTTATAGCTAACATTTTATTAAATTTTAAAGTACTTCAAGTATTGATATTGGTCTCTAGTGGTTCACGAGCATTCTTTCACCTTTTTTTTTTGCAACGGGCAGTCCATACTGCACTCCACTAGAGAAAAGAGTATTACAAAAACAAAAATTCTTGGTATTCTTGGTATATGCGTAATGCAGGGAAACATTATGCCAAAAATGAATTGATCCGGCTTCATTTGTCACCCGTGAACGTCACAGGTCGTATTCCAGTTCACTGCATGAAAAGCATCAGTACCTGAGCTTTGTGCATAGGTTTAAAGAATAAGAAATTTTTTAACCAATCACCATTACTTCGTTATCACCAATAACAGCATTATAGATGCCAACTAAATGTTTATTGAATGTTTTCGCGAACCCTACTAATAGATTCTAACGTAATTAATTTCAATTTTCACATTTTAGACATGAGACCGCAAAATGCCTTTCGTTGGCAGCTATTTGGGCTGCAACAGAAAACATAACTGCTTAGTTCTTACTTCTTAGCAAAAGGCACAAGAGTCGGAATTACCCTCGTTAACTAGTTGTACGTTCTCTTGCACTGGTTTTTTTGTTTAGCCTGTGCCCAGCTTAAATGCCCCGATAGTTAACTTTACTCGTTGCGAGACTAATTTCTAACCCGTAAATGCAACGAGGATGAAGCTTAGATTTTAATCATTGATGCGGTTCGCTTAGAAACTGGAATCAGATATTGCCCGTCTGGGTTTGCCTGAATTCTGCCATGCACGATGGCTGTGCCCAAAACAAACGAATATGAATTGCAAGGCCACCTGGAGTGGAGAGCGCTCTGGCTACGATGTTTCGACTAATAAAACTGAGGCCTTGGTCCTTTTTCTAAGCACATTTCCTCATAGAGTGCCGAGTATCAGGCCAAATGAAATTTTGCACGCATTGGAAGGCCGATAGGTACCCGATGGCACGGGATATCCAAGGCGCCCCTCGCGCAGACGGCACAGATGTTGAAGCTAATAGGGGCCGTGTCTGACCGTTACTAGAAAGCGATTAAGTCATCTCTGCCAGTCTACGCTGTAGGAGAGGGCCCTATGACATAGGAAGACGAACTTTGCGCCACGGTTTACTGTCCTGTGACTGACTTCTTCGTTCAAGAAAGGCAAGAAAGATTCGCACCGAAAGCCGCTTCACTTGTTCTACAGGTAGCTTGTGAATCTTTTTGCAAGCAAGTGTACACAGTGAAATTTAGATGTTGATTATGATAGCCGACGCGCTGAGCTGCGTTTCTTGGATCGATTTAAATTGAGCGCCCAGGGCAAACCAATGCACAAAGATTTCTATATAATTTTGAGTGTGCTTTCTGTTACACTTGTGAATAAATGCTCTTGTTGAAGGCCGTTTTAAAAGCTTACAATCGTTAAAGTTAAGGCAACGTCAACGATGGACCGTGAACGGCTTCGCTGACTGGTTTGTGTTTATTTTTAACCGATTTTTTTATCAGCCGAATTTGCCCCAATAATGAAACATTCTATTCATGACGGATTTTAAAGGCGCCAAAAGGAAAACAAGACAGAACAGGAAGACAGATGACTGGATGAAGCGCAGCTTAAAAATCATTTTTCGCACCCAAGACACGCGCAGTCTTCTGGCACATTCCAGCAAATACAGACGTCAGCGCCAGTTCCTCCTATAGCGACCGCAAGGAAGCAAACTAGAGCGGTGTATCACCGTCATGGCAACGGCATCCAGAAGAAAAAAAACATAATGCCAAGTGGGATACGAAAATCTTCCGATGAAAAAAAAGGAGCTTCGTATGCAAGCCGCTCAGACAACTTGGCCAACTCCACAGCCTTGTCGAGCTGCGTGCCTGGGCAGCAATAATTCACTTCCAAGTATCAGTCCACCTTTCATCATCATCATCATCATCATCATCATCAGCCTTACTACACCCACTGCAGGGCAAAGGCCTCTCAAATGTCTCTCCAATTAACCCTATCATTTGCCAGCTGCATCCACCATTTGCCTGCAAACTTCTTGATCTCATCCGCCCACCTAACCTTCTACCGCCCCCTTCTACGCTTACTTTCTCTTGGAATCCACTCCGTTACCCTTAAGGTCCACCTTTAGTCTTCAGCATACATCGGCAAAATTCCGAATGCTCACTCAGGCTCACCCACAAAGGTTTAGTCAATTAAAATTCACTCTCACCAAGGCGCAGGCTCACTCATACTCATGAACTCACTCATTTAGGCGCACAACTCACTTGGGCTCACTCAGACTCACCGGTCAACCGGGCTCAACCACCGATAGCGACTCACATCTCACTCAGACTCATGACTCATCTGGGATCACTCACTCATTTAAACTCACGACTCATTCAGACTCACTCATTTGAACTCCCGACTCACCTGGACTTAAGACTCACCTGGGCTCACTAATTTCGGCTGGCGACTCACCTGGACTCATATATTTCGACTCACGAGTCATCTGCACTCACTCATTCGGACTCATTTGCACATTTCAACTCATGACTCACCCAGGCTCACCTTGACTCAAGACACCTATAAACCAACAAATTGGACAGCTTAATGGTTTTACGTCCAAAGGCCCAAGTTGCGCTCCTAAAATGCCAAAGAAGGTGCTAAAAACATGGTGATGCGATGAGCTCTTAACTGCAGGTGGCCTGTAGACATGCCTGGCCGAGACGTCTAGAGGCCTGCTGCTGCCGCTCGCGGGACGTGAATGTCTAAGCCCGCTGCATGTGTCCTGCAGCCAATTAAAAAACAGCAAAGAACTAGAGCAGCTGTTTTTAATTAAACCACAGCACATATCCAAAGAGTACAAACGCGGCGACTAATCAGCGTTTCTCGCCCTTTACAAATGCTCTAGACTGCAGCTGCCATAAAATTACATGCAATGGAAAAATGAAAATCCTCTACATCATCATCTCGATAAAAGCACAATCACCATCACGAGTTTGCATGCAACTCACGTTTATGAACGTTACAAACACGTGCCCAATTGGCCTCATGGATGCAGTTGGGATCGTGATACTGTTCAAACTAACATAATGTACTTATTTAATTTGATAAGCCCACACTTTATTGGACTGAATAGGGTTGAGATCACAATCTAAATATGAGCCCATTCTCACCACGACACAGATTATGATCTAAGCGTGAGACCGTAGTCACAACTCAGACCTTGATCAGAATGTGGGCCTGGACTCCTGACTCACATCGTGATCCGAATGTGAGCCCGAAATCACGACTCACATATTGATCTGGATGTGAGCCCGGACTCACGACTCACATCAAGATCTCAATGTGAGTCTGCACTCGCGACTCAAATCGTAATCTGAACGCGAAACCGGACTCACTAACGACTCAGATCATGATCAGAACTTGAGTCCACTCACTCACAACTCGTGAACCCAGACTCACGGTTCAGATCATGATTTGAAGTGAGCCTGAGTGGCGCGAGGTTGTTGACTCAGGAGTGAATTTGATGACCTATGGCCGCAAAGTTCACCGAAATAGTTCAAACCGAATCTAGTTGGAGTTCTGCTTTCCCTGACGAGCGTCGTGTGCTTGACGGTTCGGCTTCGTGCGAAGCAACCCCCGCGAAGGAAGTCTTATGGCCGAGTTTTCATATCGCTTGCTATATTATCTTGTATTATATATATATATATATATATATATATATATATATATATATATATATATATATATATATATATATATGCGTATATGAAGGAAGCCTACAGTCACCGAAACCAAGGTGCCTAGGGCAATGTTTTCTATTTTTTAAACTTGCAGTGCCAATCAATACAAGAGTAATTCAATTGATCTCTCACATAAAGAAAATTACTTATAAGGCAGCAGAAAAAACAACCATGCCGCCGGTGGGATCCAAACTCACGACATCCAAATGTCGCGTCCGGTGCTCTACCAACTGAGCTACGGCGACGGCTGTCCAATCTGCTGCTATCGTGGGTATTTATGTTTTTGCGTGTAAGCGAACCTTGAGAGTGTTCACCAGCGCCACCCTCGTCCATAGCGGTGGACGTAGCACGTCCTGCATTAGCACGAGTGTGATGTGGAACGTCATCTAACGGAGAGGGCGGGAACTGGGCGAGAACCCTCTTATGCTACCTATGGCATCAAGACTGCCAGAACCGAGACCCTCGTTAAGCTATTAGCTGACAAGGGAAATGAAATGGGGGGCTCGTTTGACAAACATATGAAGGAAGCCAACAGTCACCGAAACCAAGGTGCATAGGGGAATGTTTGTTATTTTTTTAAATTGGCTGTGCCAATTAATGGCAGAATGATAATTCTATTGATCGGTCACTTAAAGAAAATTACTTATACAGCAGCAGAAAAAACAACCATGCCGCCGGTGGGATCCGAACCCATGAACCCATTGAATATTACATATATATATATATATATATATATATATATATATATATATATATATATATATATATATATATATATATATATATATATATATATATATATATATATATATATATAATATATATTATATCTATATATTATATCTGCTGAAGGATTATACCGCAGGCTCTGGACAGGTTAAAACGCGTAACGTTGCTACGAGAGCACGACGCTATGAACGCGTAATGTACGGGGTAGCGCAACGAAAGCGTTTGTTTTAGGTCAAATGCTTAGGGGAGTACCCATAAGTGGAGCAGATTTGCGAAGGGAGCAGTTAATCTTTGGCATCCACCTAAGCGCAGCCATGCGTCTAGAAAGGGGTACCTGTGCACCTTCCACAAAGACTTCATTGTTAAAGAAAAATTATTCCTGGTCCATGGTTTGAACCTGGAACCTTCGCTTCACCGGAGAAGTCTCTCTACCAATTGGTACAACTGCGAGGGCCTTGGTTTGAGCCCCGGATCAGGGCGAATTTTTCTGTAACTGCGAAATTTCTGTGAAACCTGTGCAGCTATCTTTTGTAGCCGTATGGCTCCGCTTGTGGGATACCGAGTAATTGATCCCCCTACAAATCTACTCCACTTTTGGGGGTTTCCCAAAACAATTCATCAACACTGTTCCCACTTCGAGTTATTAATTTGCACTTACCCTACCATATGCTAGCTATCCTGGTGGGACTAGTTGGCAGGGTGGCTGCTCAGGTGAAGGGTGGTCCCTGGTTCGAATCCCGGACACAACGAACTTTTCTTTAACTATGAAGTTTCTGTGGAAGCTGTATAGCTTTCCTTTGTAGCCGTATGGCTGCACTTGGGTCAATGACAATCCGTAATCTCTCCCTTTATGTTGTTGTTAACTAAATGAATTCACCGATATCGACTGTCCTCTACAATTAGTGTTTTTGTCAGTAACAATTACAGGGACTTTCACTGCCTTGTAGGCTGCTTCTCGCAAATGTGATCTCCGTTCAGATGTCACGCGCACTCTATGCAGCAGATTGGTCGCAGCGCCATGAGGCTCGAATGCATAGCAGTAACTTATGGACAGGGGTTGTTTTGCACTAATCACAATAGCCAAGCAGATGGCGCTAACCACAGCTGCAGCAATTACGGCCATGCGCTTTCCATACTTCCTTTCTCTTCTCATTCGTCCTCCGGCGCAACAGTGTCGCATAGTCGTCGCTTACGGGATATTAAAATCCGGAATGCTGTACATACTTTGCACTGTACCTAAGATGTTTTGCAATTTTACGCACATGCTGTTTGAGCAGGAAGAGTGCCTTTTCGCCGTAGCACTATCAGCTGTGTAGCGCATCAGAATACAGATAAGACGTGCTAACTAGTGTGCTGTTTAAGCAGTATGGTTTAGTTGCCGTGTTATTTATTACTGCAAGTCTCCTTATTTGTTCACAGGCGTGTAGTGCACCGTAATATCCTAACACTTCTTTCGAGTACGCAGTTACCCTGGGCCTTGTAGCACAACAAATTTTGGCTGCATCTTCCCAAACTAGACGAGATTTCAAGACTCTTGCAGGCAGAGCAACCCCTCCAGTGCACCTATGTCGTGGAAACAGCCAAAATATATACTGGGCCACAATGCCGGGGGTAACGGCGTTTTCGAAATTCTGAACACTCATATGGAGGTTATCCACGGCGGGCTACCAGCCTCTCCAGCAATAAGCAGACTTATATGAATATGCAAAAGTTACATATTCAGTATTGTTTAACCTGGTAGCTAGTTAACAAAGCTCAATACTCGAATGCGCTATGCCACTCGCAATGCTATGATGAAAACAGCGGCCTTTAACCTAAAAAAAACTGTTTATTTAATTTGTTGAAGGTCTCAGGTGAAACACCCGGTACATAACTTCTATCGTCACATGTGCATGCAAGGCACCCAAAGATCAAGGAAGGCGCGGTAAAGCAATTCTTTATCAGCGTGATTTATCATGCCGTTTTTGATCTATAGGTGACTTTTCTGCACATGTGACATTTAAAGCTATACCAGGTGTTTCAGCGAAGCCTGTCACTAATTTCAAACTGGAGATTTTGATCTGAAGAAAAGCTTTTCGCTGCGTAGAAATACGTGTGTTGGCGGACGTTAGAAAATACGCGATTTATATTAGTATTTAAAGCTATTAGCAGATTGAGTTACTAACATTTTTACCGCTGCGGACAGGTGCTTCACTGTAACGAAAGATTTGTAGCTGGCCTTAGCGATAGCCATGTGAGCTTTTCCATGTGACCATGTGACATATGACCATGGTGACCATGTGACATATGTCACGTGTCACGTGTCAATATTCTCTGCCCCGCCCACTCTGGAGCAGCAAGGTCGCAAGAAACGGGGAGCACCGCGGCGTGGGCGGGGCAGAGATTGTCACGGGGCGCGTATGCCACGAAGTTGCACGATTTGATGGGCGCTGAACAGCGCAAGGAAGTGCGTTTTTGAAATTTTAAAAGCTGATATGAATATTACTAATTGAATTTGAAGTAGAGGGTACCAGCGTAAACGAAAGGTACACAAGACAGAAGTGCCAGACACGGACAGGTGCGGTACTTTCTACTGCGCTTTATTAGAACAAACATTGCCGCACGAAAAATTCGACGCATGCGCGTCCTATTACTTGTGAATTGATGAAATGATGATCCGTTTATTAATGTCAGCTTGATCATGTGTTGTTTTGTAGTGATAGCTACATTACGGTAGCATTTTGAGCCTTCAGCGTGGCGGCGCCGCCACCCTATGGCTGCGCTGCCACGCGGTGGCTGCGCCGCCACGCTGCCACGTGGTTGGTCACGTGGTGCGGAGCAGCTGCGGGTGGCATGGCGCCGTTGCTGATCACGTAATTCTTCACGTGGTTGGTCACGAGACTAGCCACGTGGTGCGGAGCAGCTGCTGCTGCCGGCGGCGCGGCGTGCCGGAGAAACCGGTCTGCAACAGCTGTGCTCATGCGCCGGGTCAAGTGGGACGAGGATGAAGAAGGAAGACCCAGCGCAACGAAGCGGCAAAAGAATGACTTGGAAATTCAACTGAGCAACTCGGCCAGCTGCAGCTATCGCGTCACTCCAGGTTTAACCAGAGCTGAACCGCCGCAAATTTTTTATCTACCTGCTAGGTACGTTTGTTCTTTGTTGGTTAAACACAAGGACACATCACTTGTACTGTTTCCTTTCTGACTGCCAATATGAAAATCTAAACTTTGCAACCCATATCCAGTGATTCTCCTCGGGAAATTATTCGCACGATCGAAAATCGAACGTCCTGACTCGACGATGTGATGTACTGCTTGAACTAGCAAAAAATATGCTCCTCGAAGGGGATGCGTCGGCTAAATTGTACTTCAGGAAACCAGGCGAACGCGTTATAAGGGGCGAGAGCTTGAACAGTAAGCAGGGCGAGAGCCCCGTCAGCCAGCATTAAAATGCATGTACCATTCTGTTGTAGGGCACATATTCGCCAATGGTTCGATCCCGGTCGCGGCGGTCGAATTTCGATGGAGGCAAAATTCTAGAGGCCCGTGTACTGTACCTTCACTACGGCGTCCTTCAAATCCTGAGTCGCTTTGGGACGTTAAAGCCTAATAAACCAAACAAAACATATTCGCCAAGTACCTTAGCTGCATAAGCACCGTACTTTATAAAGTTACTTTGATTTTACATTCTGTGGTTTTTGACTTTCGCAAGAGGGACAATTACAGCTTCATTTTAATATGAATAATCACCAGTAAGTTTATTGCACATCATTGGTATTGATTTCGGAAGGCTTTGTCAATTTGAGGTTCTAAGTCCTTAAATTACAGTTGTGAAATGAGAATGGTGTGTCGCTTGCATAGGATAAAAAAGTCGAATGAAGCTGTAAGGATGTTGGCAAATTGACACCTAGTATCGCCAGGGGGCGCATAGCTGACCATGAAGAAAACAACATAGGGGTCACGCTATCTCGTGTCAGCCCAATCGCCAGCTCCTCTGCCTAGTTGAGAGCATTAAAGCTCCCCTCTCCAACATTTACGTACTATCAAATACAAAAGTTTGTGGGGCACGATTTCTTGGAAAAACGTTTATTGTACCTCCACCTCGCTACTCAATCGCCTGACATTGGTGCTAGAGGAAGGGGAATTTAGGCTTTTAATACATTAATACAATATCAGGTGACCAGGTAGCGAGGTGAAGTTTCAATAAACGCTTTTCCAAGAGCTTGCATCCCACAAACTTTTGTCCCCGATTATGCATGAATCTGGTGGAGGTGCGGGGTTGATGTTAGCTTATACAAGAAACCCCTGTAGACAGCAGCCACGTCGGCTGAGTACTACTTCACAACCCGATATACTGCTTCAGTCGGATGATCCAGAGACTGTCTCGGAAGCTTGAAACATTGAAGACCGCCACGGCAACAGCCGCACCAAATCCTCTGCAAACGACCGTTGGAACGACAGCTTACTTCACCTTGCATACCCCGCGACTTCCCAAGGCGTTTCGTGGAGACCTTTTTGAGAATGTGGAAGGCTGGCTCCTTCAGCCGCTTTCTACCATCGCGACGACGGAGAAATACTCCACAAAGTTCACTCTAGCCGCGGCGACGGCACTCTCATTCTGCTTGAAAATCGAGGGCGTTTAAAGCTCGTGGCGAGAGTTCTGTCGTCAGCTGCTGGCGTCTTACACCAACTTGAATAACCGCGGATGAGCTGAGCGTGCACTCCAGTCCCGATTCAAGTGCCGAATGAAAGCGTCCAGATAAAGTACACAGAAATAACGCGCTAATTGAGGACAGCTGATCTGGCCATGGCGAAAAAAGAAACTTCGGCACTTAATGCGTCGCGTCAAAGAGCAGCTGTTTGCCGGCATCGAGCCCAGCCCACTATCCGCGGTATATTGCGCTCAGGCCAGGACAATTGGAAAAATCATACAACACCTTACTGCGACGCACGGCCGGCCAGTGCACGCTGTTTCACTGTGTGCTGCATTGTGTTCGGTCGTCGGGATTCATCTTGATGATTATCGTGAACTTATTCCCACCATCATGCGTGAAGAACTTTTAAATCTTGGAGTACATTGCAGCTTGGGGTAGGTTAGACTTCAGCTTTCGTTCGCAAGGAGGCGCCGCAGGCGTTCCGGGGCCCTTTTCCTATTGTCGAAATCCCACTCATGCTGCAGGACTCCCACTGTCCGACTTAAGCCTATGCCAAAGTTGGGAGGCATCAGGATCCCGCTTAGCCACCCCAATTCATGCAACGCCTCTATCTTCGCTGTCCTCGGTGGAACCCCTGAAGTATTTCTGCGATGGGCGAGCGCCTCAAAGGAAGACCGACGTTTAGCGCACACCTGAGAGACCGCCCCTCTGCTTTCACACTGAAGAACGAGGCCATCCGTCATTGTTCTTATCGACACCTCGACCGGCAGGGCTCTCACGCCGATTCGCTAAGACGCCGGTTTGGCCAACGACCCGGCAAATTTAGGCGCTTTCTTGTGGGACGAACAGCGAATTCCATCCCGTGTTCCACGTCAGAAATGCTTCTCTTTCCCAAGGCCATCTTTTCCGGCCGTTCCGCGAGCTCCTTGCGAGCAGCACTGGGCCAGTCGCCAAGCCATCGCCGAGAAAACTGAAACGAGCAGCATAAAGGGCCGATGTCAGTGGGAGTCGCTGAGCTGAACATCTCCTATCGAGAACTTACTGCGCCTTCATCCAAGTTAGACAACTGCATTGCTTTGGACATATCGGTTATTCTAGCCGGTCACAGCTTTGGTGTATTTGTAGTCAACTGTGCTGACTATTCGGTTTTGAGTGGTACATTCACCACTTCTCATAAAAACGTAATTACGCCTTGGTCTGCGATGTAACTTCGTGCTGCTGGTGGTGACATCTTTACACCAAATGTGTGTCTGCACGGCTCACGTTCTAGTTAACGAATTTTGGTTCGTCGTCAGTTAAGTAGCTTTTGTGATTGTTCCTAAGATCTCATTCTCGGCTTTGCTTTTCTGTGAGAGTGTGCGATGCAATCATCAACCTCCGCAAAATAATTGTCGCCATAGCTGCATAGCTACAAAGCTTTCTGAATCACAGTGCCGCACCTTGTGCAGGCATTCTCACGTTGCCAACACGGAGCAGTGTTTTGGTTTAGGTCGCCTGTCACGACTTGCACGGAGGTCTAGCAGCCGCAGAGGCTAACCACTCACTCTTGCTTACTTAAGGCATCTGCTCCGCTCGCATTTCCGAGACGCCTCGTAATGGCCGATCTGCGACCCTTGTCACTAATTTTCTAATGAGCCCCGGCAAATTCTCCGAGGAACTGCTATCGCTTCTCCCGACCCTTTTGTCGATGTTCCAGTCTGTTTTTCGCCCGGAGCAGCGGACAGTGACCAACTCTTTCTCAAAACCGTTTACACCATACCACCTGTTTGTGGAGACCACGTCCTTTAGAGCAATTTTTCTGGAATTCAACTCATCCCCTGTTTTTCCTCGAAGGTTTGTAAAACGCCTATCATTCAGCGCTTCATCTTTACTTATATAACAATGTTCGGGCTATACTGCTGCAGCCTTATCGTTTTTACACAAAAGAACGGGCAGTGATCCTAACGAAATTTCAGGGTATGCTGACGATGGTGCTGTTGAACCTTCCCAAACACTGTGGTTTCTGCCTGTCGTCCTTGTTAAAAAGGACGACACCCTTAGTTTCTTCGCAGACTATTTCTAATTGTAAATTTCGGTTAAAAAAGGCATCCACCTGTTCACGCGACTTGACGGCTCACTGGCCAGATTACGGTGCCCTAAATACTTCGCATCCATGGAGTTGAAGAACGAATATTAGTAAAGTGAAGTCGATGAACGTGAGCACTAAAAAAACTGCTGTTCTAACTACAAGTGGCCTGTAAGGACTTAAAAGTGCATATATTCCGCCTGTGCGCCGCACCGGCTATGTTTCAACGAAAGATGGAAGCTGTATTCACAGGCTTCGCGCGGCAATCTGTTTTTTATACCTGCATGACACCGTTGTTTTTTTCGGAAACGTTACCAGCATATCCAGCGACTGCAGGCTGTCCATTAAACCCTGGACTTGGTTCACCTTGCACAAAAGCCCCAGAAAAGCCAGTTCAGGTAATAAAAACTGAAATATTTTGGTTATGCTGTGAGCGCTAAAAGAGTGCGGCTGGATCTCGATAAAACTGTGCCGTCGCCAGTTATCCCTTTCCCACCGACAAGAAAATGGAAATGCGCTTTCTGGGTGTCTGCGTGTACTATCGGCTGTTTATTGCTTTTTTTCTCCAAGATTGCGGAGCCATTGCACCATCTCACGAGTTAAAAAAACCTCCTTCGTGTGCACAACTGAGCAACGGCATTCTCAGTGCGCCGCTAGCGCATTAAAACATAATCTCTTCGTGCGCACTTCAACGAACAGGCCGACAGGGGGATCGACAGCGAGGTCGACACCATCATCATCATCATCAGCCTTTCTACACCCACTGCAGGGTAAAGGCCTCTCCCATGTCTCTCCCATTAATCCTGTCTTTTGCCAGCTGCATCCACCCTTTGCCTGCAAACTTCTTAATCTCATCCACCCACCTAACCTTCTGCCGCCCTCTGCAACGCTTACTTTCTCTTGGAATCCACTCCGTTACCCTTAAGGACCAGCGGTTATCTTGCCTTCGCCTTACATCCCCTGCCCAAGCCCATTTCTTTCCCTTGATTTCGACCAGGATGTCATTAACCCCTGTTTGTTCCCTCACCCACTCTGCCCGCTTGCGGTCTCTTAACGTTACACCTATCATTTTTCTTTCCATGGCTCGCTGCGTTGTCCTTAACTTAAGCTAAACTCTTTTCGTTAGCCTCCACGTTTCTGCCCCGTAGGTGAGTACCGGTAAGATAAAGCTGTTGTACACTTTTCTCTTGAGGGAAATTGGTAAACTGCCACTCATGATCCGCGAGAACTTGCCATATGCGCTCCACCCCATTCTTACCCTTCTGGTTATCTCCCTCTCATGATCCGGATCAGATGTCACTACCTGCCCTAAGTACACGTATTTCGTCACACCTTCCAGGCTCTGCTGCCAATTGTGAACTGTTGTTCTCTTGCAAGGCTGTTGAACATTACCTTGGTTCTCTGCATGTTAATTTTTAGACCCATCGTTCTGCTATACCTGTCTAACTCATTGATCGTGATTTGCAGTTCACAACCTGAGTGACTCAGCAAGGCAATGTCATCAGCGAATCGCAGATTATTTAGGTATTCTCCATTTATTCTTATTCCCAATTGTTCCCAATTCAGTCCTCGGAATACCTCCTGTAAATATGCGGTGAACAGCATTGGCGAGATCGTGTCTCCTTGCCTGACGCCCTTCCTTATTGGAATTTTATTGCTGACTTTATGGAGGACTATGGTAGCTGTGCAGTTCCTATATATATCTTCCAGTATTTTGACATAAGGTTCTTCTACTCCCTGATTACGCAATGCCTGTATGACTGCTGAGGTTTCCACTGAGTCGAATGCTTTCTCGTAATCAATAAAAGCTATATATAGAGGTTGGTTATATACTGCACATTTCTCTATCACCTGATTGATAGTGTGAATATGATCTATTGTGGAATATTTTTTACGAAAGCCTACCTGATCATTTGGTTCATTAAAGTCTAACGTTGCCCTGACTCTATTGCCGATTACCTTAGTAAATACTTTGTAGGCACCGGATAGTAAGCTGATCGGCCTGTAATTTTTCAAGTCCTTGGCGTCTCCCTTCTTATGGATTGAGATAATGTTTGCATTCTTCCAAGCTTCTGGTACAGTCGAGGTCATAAGGCATTGTGTATACAGGGTGGCTAGTTTTGCTAGCACGATGTCTCCTCCATCCTTCAACAGATCTGCTGTTACCTGATCCTCCCCAGCAGCTTTTCCCCTTTTCATTGCTTCTAAGGCTTTCTTTACTTCATCTTTCGTTACTGGCGGGATGACGCATTGCTGTGCACTGCTGTCATTCTCATTAACGCTCTGATTACATTGGGTACTGTACAGGTCTGTGTAGAATTCTTCTGCTATACGTTAACTACCTTACCCATATTTCTAATGACATTGCCCTGCTTGTCTCTTAATGCAAACATCTGGTTTTTACCTATGCCTAGTTTCCTCTTCACTGCTTTTAGGCTACCTCCGTTTTTTAGAGTGTACTCGATTCTCTCCATATTAAACTTCCTTATGTCGGCTACCTTGCGCTTATTTATTAACTTTGATAGCACATTTAGTTCTATTCTGTGGGTAGGGTTAGACGCCCTCATGCTTTGGCGCTTCTTAATCAGATCTCTCGTCACCTGAGATAGCTTTCCGGTATCCTGTCGAAGTTTCCTGCCGCCTACTTCTACTGCGCACTCCGTATTTATTGATGCCAGATTATCGCGCATTGTATGAACATCAAGATCGTCTTCCTCAGTTAAAGCCGAATATCTAGTTTGCAGTGCTATCCTAAACTCCTGTGCTTTCACTCTTACAGCTAACTCGTTAATGGTCTTCCTCTTCACTAGCTTCTTCCGTTCCCTCTTCAAGTCTAAGCTAATTCGAGACCTTACCATTCTGTGATCACTACAAGGCACCTTTCCGAGGACGGCCACATCCTGAATGATGCCAGGTTTAGCGCATAGTATGAAGTCGATTTCATTTTTATTTTCACCATTGGGTCTCTTCCAGGTCCACTTCCTGTTTTCTCGTTTGCGGAAGGAGGTATTCATGATCCATAATTTATTTCTATCCGCGAATTCGACTAATAACTCTCCCCCTGCTATTTCTAGAGCCTATCCCGTACTCACCTCCCGCGTGGTCGTCAGCCTTCTTCTTGCCCACCTTCGCATTGAAGTCGCCCATTAGTGCAGTGTATTGTGACTTTACTTTATTCATTGCCGTTTCTACGTCCTCATAGAAACTTTCAACGGTCTGGCCATCATGGCTGGATGTGGACACCAACGGCAGGGAAATTGGCCTTGGCGCCGTCCTTGTCCAAAACAACGAGGGCCTCGGGAGGGTCATAGCCAAAGCAAGTGGCACACTCTACTACGCTGAAAGCAGTTCTACGTGAGAAAAACAAGGTTCTGCATTCATATGGGCCGCCGCAATATTTCGCGCTTGTCCATACGGCAGCTCATTCAAAGTCGTAAGCAACAATCAGTGTCTATGCTGGCTGGCTAATTATCCAGATTCGATGTCACTATAGTATTCAAGTCTCGCAGTAAACACGAAGACGCCGAAACGCTGTCGCGCGGACCAGTCACCGTTGGCGATGCAGAACCAGATTACGAAAACTACTTCCTTGGTACCCTTCGGTCTGCGGCGAGGTATCGTGGAGAAGAACTCGAGAGGACATAAACGACCTCACCTTCCGGCAATTCCACCCGGTCTTCGTGCCGATATTTTTCTCCCATGCCATGATAAGCCCACGTCTGGCAACCGGCTTCTCACGGACGCTGGCTAGAGTGCGGCAGATGTGGTACTGGCCTAAACTGTCCCGCTGCAAACGCTACATTAAAAGCTTCCGCGAATCCCAGCATAGTGGGACACCTCCACTTAAGCCTGCAAGGTTTCTCAAACAGACTATCGCGCTCCGTAAGCGAAATATGAAGCGACCTCCATGGGCCTTCCCGTTTGGAGCTAACCGGAAGAAGTGTATGCTGATTGGTACTTGCAATTTGGCTAGCTATACCGATACCAAGAATATCCTCCGTGGCACACCTTTCGATATCGCTGATTTTTTTCATGCACAAGATCAATTTGCGGTATGGCTCCCCTTCGTACGTCATTAGCGAAAGAGCAATGAATTTTGCAGGGCTGCTAATTAACCACATTTTTTTAGTTGAGCTGGCACAGGACCGCAGAGTACCTTCCGCGGACCAATCAACAAGCCGAACGATCAAACAGCCCCATTGCGGACATGCTGTCAGTGCATGCAGATGTCCAGCAGAAACTTGGGATAAGGTTCTACCATATGTTACCTTTTGCGTGCAACACCGCCCTGCAGTAAACTAAGCATATCACGCTATTTTTACTTGTGTACGGACGTGAAGTTCGCAACAACCTCGATGCCGTGCTGCCGTGCCAAGGTCATGTCGCGCTCTCACAAGAAGCCCAGCGAAATTCCCAAACCCCGCTCAAAAAAGCCCTTCAGCTGGCCCCCGTGCACATCGGGCAGAAGCAGGGCTACGATGCGGCAGCTGGAGCCTTCACCACCGCAGTAACCACAATCACAACGACCAAGCCTCGGTGTGGGCATCTGTCTGTCGCTAATGCTTGTCAGTGAAGCTGCTCCACCGCTGCTTCGGCCCTAAGAGGTGCAACGACGTGTAACTGATGCCAACTTCCAGTCGGTTCCCGCAGCCGCGACTTCGACAGCCCAGGTCTGAAATTGAGAACACTATGCGGCTTCGGTATGCGTTATGCGGCAAGCGTGTTTGAGTTTTTGCGCACTTCAATTGTGACGCACTGCTCGTTTTCGTCCCCATTGTTTATTTTCTTTTCTAATCTTCCTCGGATGCGATTCTGTCGCCATGTCAAACAACCACGGCCATGCATCCAGTATTGGCAGATGGCGCAAAGCTGATGTGGAAGCTGATGTACCGCTCGCACTATCGCATATCGGGATCTTGACTGGCGGCAATGTTAAAGCATCTCTCTTCAACAAGTACGTGACAGTATCTTTGAGCGTGTGCATTAAAGCGAGGAGCAGTGAAAGAACTCAACCATGGAAAGGACGTCACGTAATACATCGCTCCTCTGAGTTGTCACAGGATAACCCCCATTCCCTCTCCGCCATTCCTCGCGCAACCGCCTGCAACCAACTCTTCGTCGCGGCTAACGCAGCAGATTATCAGTGGGGTGGGGCTATACGTTTATCCATATAGATATACTGTATAGACACGACGAGCAACTAGAGGAGAGTTTTGCCTTGAGGAGGCAGTACTTTCCGAGCATCCGTCCCCGGCCACTCGCAAATGCACTCATAACTGGTAGCGAAACACAGAGCGGCGACAAGACGCAGCTATGCGTGATGCAGAGCGCAAACGTGATGGACATGTGGCCTAGCCGGACGGTGTCAGCTTCTCGCTAGATTGTTCATGTCAAGTGGCAAGGTGACTGCCGAAATGTCTCATCTGTACGCAATTACTTCCACGCGTGTGTTTTCTTAGATTCATTTAGGATATGTTATGCCTCCTATTTCTATGTGCATTGCTGAGGCTTTAATTCACCGCGATAATATTGCTTTACTGTGCGTATTATGTTGTTTAAAGCTGAAGGTGGAAATTTTCTTACGGAAGTGAAGAGATGGCCTGGCGAACGTGGCTGCGGTGATTTTCAGCCACACGGATTTATACTTGAGATACCGAATTGGGCAGTGGCATGATAGGCGTTCACTTTGCGTCATTTTTCTCCCTTATCGAACTTCTGCCTCCGGTAAAAATGCCGTATGTGCTTTCCCAACTCCCTCAGTCATGAATCTAGTATAAATTGGTGTTCCTATTTAGTGAATGTTTTATGCCGCTTGGTGAGCTTTCATTAGCAAGGACAAATTAGAAATGCGTGGAGGAAAGTGCGCCCAGGTAATTTTTTTTACTTACACGAACACTGATGGGTCACAAGGTCGCATTGTACAATTTTCTTCTTGTCCGTGTCATAGCTTCAGTGTAGAATTATGAATTTAATAATCATTTAATTGAAGGCGATTGACGACCATTGATTGAAGCGATGCGTTTCCAATCGCTGATGCTTCTTGCGGGCGGCAGGAGAACTGTGAAGCATACTGAGAATACTCCAAAAAATTATTTTTTGAAAATGGAGAAAAAAGCTCTTCCAACTTTGTTGTGACGGCTTTGAGGAGGCTTGTGACATTGTTATATTTTTGCATCCGCTACAGGTGAGTGTTCTGAGACTTAAGACAATGTTCACCAAGAAAACTCCCACTTTTTGTGTGATTGCATACGTTGGGTACGAATTTCAGGCAGGCTACAGAGTGTGCATATTCACGACAATGATTGGTAAATCCGCCGACCACTTCAAATTTCACCAAAGAAGCAGTCTTATATACTCCAATCAGGATGACAATGGCTGGTGGCGATCACTTTCAGCCATGTTGAACGCTTTGCGCTGCTTGGCTTGACAAATGATCACGAAAGCGGTTTTTGCGTTATCGTCTTGCTTTCGCAGGTCCAAACAACCGCACTAAGCTATATACGTGGTGGGCTGGCTGCAACCATCGTTCCGAGTAAGGGACAGACAGCGTGGCAGAAAGCCGCAGGGTTGTTCCAGGCGTGCACATCTCTCATCGATCAGGGGAGAGATGAGGTACGTTGTTGTGCACATCATCGAGAAGCATCTGTTGTGAATGGACGCCAAAACGCAGAGTACGAGGTATGGGACGCATCGAAAAAACTGTTCTTTGGTGGCGAATAGCGTCACTTTGTAAATGAACACGATACATGTCTCACACAGACGGTAAGTGTTGCAGAAAAAATGAAAGGGCAGTAGCGTTCACCATCACTTCCTCCCAGTGGAATTACAATTTTTTTTTCTCCTACCTGATGATTAGCTTTTGATTGCTATATTTGTTTTGTATTATTTATTCGTAGTATTTCATAAATATATATATATTACTCGAACGTTCCCCGACCATTTGAAGTCTTATTGTGAGTATTGGCTGGTGAGGAGCAAGAACTAAACAATGTAATTTTGTTTACATACAATGCCCCAAAAGGTCATCTATTGGTTAGGTAAGTTCAGAGACTACTCGTAACACCCAACACAACCTGACGTAGAACGCTGGACAAATGCTGAAGATGTGACGATTTTATTTTGCGTACAGATGTCTCGACATGCGACTTGTAGGTTGTGCGTTTAAGTCACTGCCTGAACCTTTATAATGCGCGCTATGAAGTGCAGCTCATTTCTTTTATTTCAGGGAAGTGGATAAATTTTGGAAAGATAAGTGGAAAGAACCACACCCCTGAATGAAGCCCATCCTGTTAGAAAATTGCATGCAGAGAGCATTAACTTCAAAAGCAGAAACAATGGTGGAGAAAATTTTGTTGCCCATTCACGAAAACATGGTGCACAAAAAAAGGACAAAAGAAGTGGCAAAAAAAGACCAAAATGCAGCAGAATATTACGCTAAAATGTTGAAGAAAACCGGAAAAAACACAGACTATTAGTTGCGACTAGACTGTACAATGAGCCGCCGCGGTGACTGAGTGGTTATGGCGCTCGGCTGCCGGCCCGAAAGACGCGGGTTCGATCCCGGCCGCGGCGGTCGAATTTCGATGGAGGCGAAGTTCTAGAGGCCCGTGTGCTGTGCGATGTCAGTGCACATTAAAGAGCCCCAGGTGGTCGAAATTCCCGGAGCCCTTCACTACGGCGTCCCTCATAGCCTGAGTCGCTTTGGGATGTTAAGCCCCCATAAACCATAAACCATAGACTGTGCAATGCTTGTAACGCCGATATTTTATTTATATGCAATGAAAACAATTTCGCGGTTCTCTGTGAAGGTACGAAGTGCGGCAAAGCGGACATTATTTGCACAGAAATTTAAAAGATCCTAATCTGAAAGAAACTTTCATCATCAGTCTGACTACGCCAACCACAGGGCAAATGTCCCTCCCATGTCTGTCCACTTAATTAAACCTTTCCTGTGCCAGCTGTGGCTGCTGTACCCAGCAAACTTCTTATTCTCATCCATCCAACAACTTTCTACCGCTCCTGCTACGCTTACGTTCTCTTGGAATCCACTCAGTTACCCTTAAGAAAATCGGTTATCTGGCCTTAGCAAACTAGCCATTCAACTGTTAAGGATAGAAAAGCGCTGTTCTCGGAACTCTTCTTCAAGTGGGCTAGAGAGCAGCAGTACCGGCAGGATGCTTACCTGTACATTCTTCTTTCTGCAGGTATGTAACCGCATAGGTGCTCGCTGTATTAGATCAGATGATCGGTTTTTACTGTTGCTCTTGTGTTCACATATTGCTGTGTCTTGCTCATCACGCATGGCGCATTGCTTAAGTCGGGTTCTTTAAGCGGTGACGTGGAAATGAACCCCGGTCCATCCATGAAAGTTCCTGCAAATACGTCATCGTTCAGAACTCAACCGAGCCCGGGTTGTCTGTCGTTATGCACTCAGACGCGCTCTCAGATAGGCGCTCTTGCACCTGATACTTCCGAGAACATTAGAATTGCTCAAAAGCTCTACGAACTTCTAGAAAGCAAGAAACAGTTGCGTGTGATGTTGCAGACTTAAGAACATTGAAGAAATCTATAGATGATCGTCTCGGAGGTATTGAATCTCGTGTGGCTGCGCTTGAGTCCTCACCGGCCGAACTGGGCGATAAACTGCGTTCTGGGATTTATTCTTTAAACGATGCTGTGGTGCAGCTAAGCAAGAAGAACGGTGATCTGGAAAACCGATCTCGGCAAAATAACACAACCTTCATGGGCTCCCCAAGGAATCAGGTGAAGGCGGCGAAGGCCTTTTGAGCAAAGATATAAATCTGATTTACGAGAACATGAAGACTGAACGGCCGAGAATTGAGTGGTGTCATTGGATCGGTAGGCCACGTGATGACCGCGCGCGCCCTGTCATCCTGAAAATCTTGGATTGCTCTGAGAAAATCGCTATAATCCAAAATACTTATCACTTTAAATACTGATTATCATGCAACCTAAGATTACTTCCTTATTGATCGCTTACTTCGCAAAAATCTTTGGGACACGTCAAAGCCCTTTCCTGACGGCGATTCTGTGGTGAAGCTGCGTTTCGAGCGTTTCGCTTTCATCGACAAAGTTCGTTATGTTTGGAACACTTCTTCGGATACCCCTGAAAATGCCCGTAGCTTCTCCACTAGACCCACAGGCTCGCCATCTGCCACCTCACCATCGCCATCACAAACGTCATCGCCGGCTGCTGCCCCTTGACAGCCCAAATGCGCACATTAAAAGTTATCTGTTTTGAACATTAACGCTAGAAGTATAACAAATGAATATGCAGATTTTATGTCCCTTACTCTTTCTTGTTCCCTTGACGTTGTGGGGATCACGGTAACGTGGCTGCACGATGGCATTCATGGTTCCGAATTTACGCCTTCTCTCTACGTGGCGGTGCGGGCGGACAGGCAATATGGCAAATGGGGTGATGTTGCGCTCTCTTTCGCTTTGAACACAAGTTCACGATCTCAGCGGCCTCTCCAAAAGTCGAATCCATTTGGTGAAAACTATTTCTTAGCAGGCAGTGCATTCTAGTTGGTAATATTTACTTTCGTCCTGGTTCTTCTGCACAAATATTGCACACTCGAAATGATTATTGAAATACTCAAAAGTTCAACTCCTCTAATCTAATTTTAACGGGTGATTTCAACGCTCCAGGCATCCATTGGCCCACACTTTCTTTCTCTGCTCGAGAAGCCAGTATCTGCCGTGAGTTGAGAAACATTTCTTTGGTCTTTGGCCTTAAACAGTTAACGAAGCTACAAGCCTGATTCGCTACTTGACTTGATTTTTCTAGGGTCTAATTTTTGTGGAACACGTTGCGAATACGAAGTTGTCGAAGGCATTTCCGACCATAAGGCGGTGGTTGCTTCGTTAAACTGCTCCGTTTCTGTTCCACGTTACACTTTGACTGCATTTCCTGACTTGAATCGCACCGACAACATTGCTATCACTCACAGTCTTGCTGATGCCTTCAAACCGTTTCTCATGATTAGTGACAGGGGTGCTATCGACACTTTAGTCTGCTACTTTGAAAACATTGTTGAAAACTGCATACAGCGTTTTGTTCCTTTCGAAACGAAGAAAAAAAATTCCGAGGTCCCTTAGATGTCTCGTGACATTCTGAATGCATCACGCAGTGTCCGCCGCCTGAGGCGCACCAAACGCTTAAATGATCCTGTCAGCATGGTCCGGTTCAACAGAGCAAAGGACGAGCTTCGATTAATAACTACTCTAGCGAAAGACCGTTTTTTCAACTGCCAGCTTGGTAGTCCTCTTAAAAGTAATCCCCAAAAATTTTGGCAGTTTTACCGAAACGGTCAGCATCTTCGTCTTTCATCATCCGTAACGAAGCCACTAATGATCCGGTAAAAATATTTAACGCGTTCAATGCCTACTTCCAATCCTTGTTTTTATCTGACACCGACGAAGTTCCAGCCTTTGGTCCTCCTGACATGTCAAACTGAATTGATGATATCACAATCAGTGAAGAGGGTGTGCTTAACCTGATACTGAAATTGGACACAAAAAAGTTGACTAGGCCTGATGGTATACCCAACTCAATCTTTGTTCGCCATTCATTATGGACTGCTCGATATCTAACCGTCATCTTCCGTTTGCCGCTAACCTCTGGTGCGGTACCATCGTCCTGGAAGTTAGGTGGGGGGGGGGGGGGGTGCTTCCATTATTTAAATACGGTAACAAACAGCTTCTATCTGATTTCTGACCAATCTCATTAACGTCGTATTCGTGTAAAATATTGGAATACATAATTCACAAACATATAGTAGAATTTCCTGAATCTAACAATGTGCTCTCAAACTTTCAGTATGAATTTCGACGTTTCAGCAGCCTAACACAAATAATTGAATTTGTGCACATTTCCTCTACCCTCGATACTGGAGCCTTGGCGGACGCCATATTTAGATTTCTCTAAAGTTTTGCCATTGTAATACATTCTAATGTGATGTGCAAACTAACCACCATTTTAAAAAATCTTTGCTTGGTTAATTGGATTGCTAGTTATCTTTCCCACCACTCAGTTTGTTACCTGTAATTGTACTAACTCCAGTCCTGTCGATGTATTATCTGGCGTTCTTCAAGGGTCAGTACTTGGCCGTTTATCATTAATATTATACATCAACGACTTACCTCGACATATCACTTCACAAATACGCCTGAATGCGGATGATTGTGTATTATATTACGTAATTAACTCACAAGTTTATCACTTTACACTAAACATCTCATTTACTAGTTTTTGCACCTGGTGTAATACAAAGCAAATGAAAGTATATTTTACTAAAACTGTAGTTATGTCTTTCACTAACTGCATGTCCTCTTCGCTGCTTAATTATGACTTCAATCATTCACCATTGCACATTAATTTCTAATATATGTATTTCGGCGTTATATTCACAACTAACATGTCATAGGCTAAACAAGTTAATTTCATTTGTTCTAAAGATTGGGTATTTGCGGAGAAGTTTAATTAATGCACCAAGGAATGATTTGTTTTGATTTATGGGGTTTAACGTCTCAATGCCACTCACGTTATGAAGGACGCCGTAGTGAAGTGCTCCGAAAATTTCGACCACCTAGGGTTATTTAACGTGCACTGACATCACACAGTACACAGACCTCTAGAAATTCGCCTCCATCGAAATTCGACTACAGCGGCCGGGATCGAACCCGCGTCTTTCGCGTCAGCAGCCGAGCGCTATAACCACTCAGTCACCACGCTGGCTAATGCACCAAAAGAAACTAAGTTATTGATATACAAATCCTTAATTCGTTCTGAAATTGAATATGCATCTCCCACCTGGAATCTTCATAAACAATGTGAAATTGACCAAATCTAGAGCATCCAAAGGGAAGCCATCAGGTTTGCATATCCTCGATATGATCGCCATTTTTCATCTCCTTGTCCCTTGTACGCTTTGAATCTAACTCCCCGGTCTGTGCGCAGTCACGTGGATTCACTGATATTCTTGCACTCCATCGTCAATTCTATTTATCATGGAACACCTAACGTCTATCTTACCCCTGATATTTTCCTATAAACCATGAGTGATCGCAGATTTAATATTAAGCCATACGTCGCCCGTACTAATAATTTCAAATACAGCTTTTTTCCTGTTACTATTCAACATTTAAGCTTAATTCCTGGCATAACGCAGCCTCATCCATTAAAATCTTTTTTTACAGCTATCGGTGCCACTTGTTGTTTTCTTTTGTGTTGTGTTCATTGTGCATTGCTTTAGTTTATTAGTTACAGCCAAATACATTGTTCGCGCTGTGTATTCAAACATGTCAGATGTAATATTTTTTGGATGTATGTTGTATGTTGCCGTTTTTGCAGGAATTGTTAACCCCACTCTAGCAATAATCCCGATAGGAACTGCATTAAGTAAAAATAAATAAATAATATGATATTTAGTTTTAGTTTCTCAAGACTTAATTGATAAACTGAAGGCCGTCAGCATCGAAGGCAAGCTTAGTTTTGAAGATGTCTTAATCAGAACAGGTTATCAACACGTCGAAAGAGTAAACTGTTTACAGAACTCATTAGGCTGCCAGATAATACTAACGCATATCCTGAGTTTACTGCGCTAGAATACGCTCATATTTTTTTTCCGTGACATCCTGTGCAGCGGTGCCACTTATTGAATGTGCAAATTGGAAAAAACAGCTTATTCAACATCTTTATGACTTTCTATATCTCAAACCGTCGTTCAATTTCGCATTTAAACTTTCCTCCTAAAACCGGCCCAGATACCGAATTTTCGAGGCTGCGTTTTTATGGAGGAAAAACGCTAAGGCGCCCGTGTGCTGTACGATGTCAGTGCACGTTAAAGATCCCCAGGTGGTCGAAATTATTGCGGAGCCCTCCACTACGGCACCTATTCTTCCTTTCTTCTTTCACTCCCTCCTTTATCCCTTCTCTTACGGCGCGGTTCAGGTGTCCAAAGATATATGAGACAGATACTGCGCCATTTCCTTTCCCCAAAAACCAATTATTATTATTAATATTAAACCAAACACGCGATATTATTTCCTTCTTGACCGTAAAAAGTTGCATTCTAACAAGTTGCACTTGCATGCTTCGAGAGCAACCTAATTTATAATCACTTCGAATGTTGTCCGTTAAGGGGCTCGGCATTCCACCCACACCGAGTGACCGCGCGATGAACTTGTGTCAATTATTTGGACGTCACTAAACGCGGTGACTGTTATCATGAACAACCAGTGCTTGCCGGAGATGCCTTAAAGGTTTGCTTCACTGCTGGCGCCGACCGAGACCGAAACTGGTGTAATGAATCCGTTCATAATTAGTTATTAGCGCTGAGCACCGGTGTTTTCACCTCATATTGTTAATTACAACGCCTGTAGGCATCGTTGAGGACCCTCTTTCAAGTAGCGCTTAAATAATGAACAGTTAGCTTTCTTTATTTAAATAACGACCTTGCGATTGCGTCGCATCGCATAAAAGGCGTTGCATAAAAGACGTTGGCCATGCTGTGGAATCCACGCGAGAGGCCAGCAACGTGTGCTTCAAGTGCCAGAAAAGAATTGTAGCGCCGAAGCGGACAGCACGTAGCAAGCGAGACGGGAGATGCGCTATGTGTTGTCCTTTTCGTCGCTACAGCCCTTTTTTGGAAGATGCACCAACTATCCCTCCAACAAGTATTACTCGGTATTACTGCTTAAAGATCTTTTAAAAACAGAGCCTGTATTGAGTAACATTAATGACCCGCAGAAGGTATAACCAGCAGCCCTAAGAATTACCGGACGAGCATATCATGCGTCCTCCTTTTAACATATTAAACACCAACCCCGAGCTGTACTCGTCATGGGAGATTGTACCAGTGTCGCCAATGGCTAGTTGCGTTTCCCCTCCCCACCGCCATTGACGAGTTAAGGTCGGCAATTACATTGGCTGCAATCATCAACGCTAGAAGCCGTTAGTTGTCAATGAAAGCGTTCGGCGCCTTCAGCGCGTATTTTAAGCCTGACAACAAATAGTTTTGGGTTCCATTCGCCAAAAAAATTTGCCTATTTTGGTACAATTTTGCAAGTTATTTGAAGGTTAAAGGTTTAACTTATTTCTACTGATTCTCTTTATTCGCGTACCATTGTCTGTATCTCAGCTGACCAGGCAAAGGAACAGAGGTGCTCGTTATTACATAAATGACAGAAGCCAACAGGCACTGAAGCCAAGGAGCATGCGGGAGGTTTTTTTCCAATATGTGGTTTTGAGTACTTGGAATTTAATAGCGGAATTATTTACTGGCCTAAAATATTTCATAACAAGATAGAAAAAAAGTCAAGCGCGTGGCGTCGGAGGGATACTTACACATGACCTCCGAGCTTAATTAACAATGTCAAAGTTCTGTTAAACTTCACATAAATACCCCCGAAAGCAGATTAGACATCCGTCGTGGCAGGTCAGTCGTTAGAGCACCGGACGCGAAATTTGGAGGCCGTGGGTTTGAATTCCTCAAGCGCCACGTGCCGGTTTTTCCTTCTGTTTTTATCAGTTATCTTTAAGCCATAACGTAATTACACTATTATTTCCAAGTAACCAACACCACAAATTTGAAAAAAACCTCCCCTATGGTTCTTAGTTTCGGTGGCTGTTAGTTTTCGTTATGTATGGATAAGTATTTGATGTATCGGGTACTTGGTGAGCCAGTTTCTGAATGCCATAGGATGTACGAGGTTCAACTCAATTTATTCGACATCATTCCATAGGTCAGGACAACGAACAAAATGGCGAAGACGACACAGCTTGACGAAGTCTGTGCTCCTTTGTCAAATCGTGTGTACATACCTGGATATATACTCGTATACTTGGCATTTGATAAAGAATACTCCATTTGTAATTTTCATGGAGTGTCATTATTAATATGACATTAAGACAGTACAAAAATGAACAAAACTCTTCTAAGAATAAAAGCGCCATCGGACGGCACTGTAGACGCTGTTCTTTCACTGCATTCTGTTTCCCAACTTCGTTTTGTAATACATGCATGTGTTGTTCTGTCTTTTTTATAATTTCTAGTTGTTGTCAGAAGTGTTACTATATCTAGTTACTGTTAGATCGCATGACTCTGACATACTGCATTTTGCACTGCTTCCTCTTCCTGAGCCTACCGACGTTGGCAGCAGCGATTAAACAAAAAAATAAATAATTAGTGCAAATGGTACAGAACGTAGGAGTCAATAATTAAGTATGTTTGTTCTCTGTTATTATCGCCCCAGAAAAAACGCGAACCATCTTAGTGTGACTACTTGGCCTGTCAACACAATCAGCCTGGAAACGGAGTGGTCTTACTTGCAGATGCCTGATCTCAAGAAGTGGTTGCAGTCTCTCAAGCTTGACTTGGCGGCCATGGCTGACGGCGATGGTTTCGATGCGGCCGACACGCTTGTACAAGCATCCTTAGAATACAACGTGCCACCTGTCTACCAGTTCGAAGTATCAAGGGTGGAATTCCTAGACGAAAAGCGTTCCATTATCGTAAGTTGGCCCGCTGCAGCACTGCAGTATATTCATTAGGATCACTTGAAAATTTCTGCGGCTTGACGGACAGCTTGGCTTTTGAGTTTCACTGATTAACATTGTAGATGTAAAATGATAACACCTGTGAGATAAAACGATAATGATAGGATGATCAAGTAGATAAGGCAGAACACCTGCTTCTGATGTTGACGCATGGATGTACTATGCGCATGTTTGTAATTAAATTTATTTTCGTTTGTCATCCAAGAAGAGGCGGGAAGAAAATCTACTTTTATGGAGCTTACTGCTCTTAATTCTCTCTCAACACAATCAGGAGTGATTTTATACAAAAACACATCTATTATTAAATAAAAACCATGAACAATTCTTCCACAACAATTAAATAAAAAGCAAAATGCACTATCATTAGCAGGCGCAAATAAGGGGCAGGTGAACTATTTTTTTTCAGAATTACAGGATATTCGTGGAATAAAATCTATATAGCCTGTGTCTATGCAGTCTACGTAGCCCTTTAAATCATTACGTAATTTGATTTAAGCATATGCTTCTCCTCGTGGCTTAGTAAACGTGTAGAGAAGCTCGGTGTGACGTCACGGACGGTGAGATTTCAAACCTCCGTAACCTTCACCCGCACCTTGTCGTGCCCGCCGGAAGCCGCCAAATAACGCCCGATGGTTTTCCCTTCGGTGGTGTTGGTTTTCTTCCTTCAAAAACAGCGTTGGTAATCTACCGGTACTCTAGACGACATCATCATGCGTCCCCAACCCAGCGCTGTGCGCTGCAAAGCCTGAAAGCCGTCGTGGATATACACTGCGATTACGCCACCATTTCAAATGGTAGCCCGAAAAGCCTCACATTCTTTACTTGCGCGTTTCACAAATTCGACCCCTCTAAGCTAATCGAATTCGAAAATCTCTTCAGTTCCATTTTAATAGCAAACACATGCAATGCACTACAAATAACACTTTAAACATTAATAATTCGCTGGTACAATCATAATGCTTAGGCATTTTCAAATTTTTATAAAAGTGAGGAAAAAATAACATTGAAAACTTAAACTGACATTATAATACCCAAGCGTTTGTGCTTGTCTACTCTCTTTATGTCTGATGTTGAAATACGTTTGTGTAAATCAGACGGTTTTTCATTCTATAAATCAGAGGGTTTTTCTTTCTAGCCACTCTCAAACAGACGTCCTTAAATAGGTTCAGCGTCATTTGCCAGTACAGACACCGTTCAGAAACTTGCACGAGTGCGTTGTGAAGAATTATTTGCTTTTCATGACACATGACATGCTTGTAAATAATGCAGTCGTCTGTGAACAAACGGACTGTACAGTTTGTTATCTGCAATCTCATTGGTATATATATATATATATATATATATATATATATATATATATATATATATATATATATATATATATATATATATATATATATTAGCAGACACGTTAAAGGAAATGAGCTGCTCGTTTGACAAACTTATGATGGGAGCCAAATCACCGAAACCAAGGTGCATAGGGGAATATTTTTATTAATGTGTTGTGCTTATCAGTGGGATATTAATACTTAGATTATTCTATCGCTTAAAGAAATTTACTTCTAAAGCAGCAGAAAAACAAATACATTATATGTAAATTTCTTTAAGCAAAAGATTCATCTCAGTATTATTAGCCCACTGATAAGCACAACACATTAAAAAAAAAAGATTACCCAATGAACCTTGGTTTCGGTGACTGTTGGCTCCCTTCATAAGTATAATGCGTATATATATATATATATATATATATATATATATATATATATATATATATATATATATATATATATATATATATATATATATATATATATATATATATATATATTAGTAGACAGGGTAAGGAAAATGAGGCGCTCGATTGACAAATAATTGAAAGAAGCCAACAGTCACCGAAACCTTGGGGCAAAGGGGAATGTTTCTTTTTTTTTATTGTTAGTGCTGATTAGGGGGAGAATAATGCTTCGATAAATCTGTCGGTTAAGGGCACAGGGTAAGCCCTATACTTCCCATGCATTTTAGGCCATGTTGAGGTACATGTTTCTCACTAACTAATAACAGTAGCCTAATAATACATATATCAGTGTTTGCCAAATTTTGTGCTCTTTTTACTGAACTAGAATATTTGAAATGTGTTGAAAATTCGATTTTTAATAAAAAATTTTCCGGTAGTACACAAATCTGGCCTTTCTTTGCGCATTTCAAAATTCATAACAGAATAACTGCTCAGTGAAATTGCTGAATTCTAGTTCAGCAGTTGGCAACACTTATGTAGATGATTGCAAAAAAAAATCAGCCATCTGTCTTGAAAGGCATTGGAAATAATGGTACCTTTGTAAGAAAAAACACTGTTTTGAGATAATAGAGCGTAAAGAGAAAAAAGATGTGCAAAACCATTTTTTATTCGCAGAAACGCCTCCATAGTAATTGGTTTAATAGCCCCCTGCTTCGTAGTCACTGTCGCCGTCATTTTTTCGCTTTTCGGCTTGTCGTTTTGACTGTCGGGCCTCTTTTGTAAGCTGTCGTGTTGCTCGGTCCGCAAAGTACATGCACTTATGGTCAGCTTCCCTCAGCCACTTGATGGTGTTGCTCCCTGGGTTCAATCCACACGCCTTCAAAACGTTGGCCCGTGCGATGCTACCATCATTAAATGAAAGAACAGCATCCAGTGTTGCCATCCGTAGGGTCCGAAGCCTAACAAACACATTCTTTGGCGCGCGTTCCCAAACAACATGGTTGAACGACTCATTTGCATTTTGAGTTCGCCCATGCAGGCACTTCTCTAGGAGCTCAGCCTTCGATAGCTCCCTATAAATGGGTTTGATAGCCTCCAAGACAGGTGCAGGCAAACTCTCCTTGTGGAAAAATGGCTTGCCCTCTGACTGACTTCTGTTGAAGGCACACCACGTATCAGGTCCCTTTGGGCAAAGTCCATGGCATGGGTCATCGTCTGTGGCCGATAAGTGGAAGAAGGTTGCCCAAGCGGCCTTTCGCATTTCATCCAGGTTTCCTACATTTCTTCTGATGGCCAAACCATAGTACGTCAGCAGCAACCAACACCGGCACAATTTACAATACTGATCGAAAGGGATAGCACTCAGACGCAGCTGCATGAAGGTTGCAGAAACGTGGAAAAAACGTGCAAAGCGTCTCAGGATTGTCTTGGCTAAAAAAGAGGAGCTGTACAATAGTTGCCAGACAATTTTTTATATGTAGCTAATTTTAGACAAGTTTTGAAATCAGGTGGTGGACTTTTTGGTTGAAAAAATTGACGTTAATCCTGAAAGAGGGCGTGGCCGCTCACTACTTGGTTTCGGAAAAAGCGTTTTTCAGCCGTAATTATGGCTTTCTGAGGAAAGTGCGATCATGGAACATGTGTAGAAAGAATTGAACTTCTAAAATTCCAAAAGAAAAAAAACGAATATTTCTAATTTTACCTTACCCTGTGCCCTTAAAGGAAATTACTTATAAAGCAGCAGAAAAAGCAACCATGCCGCCGGTGGGATTCGAATCCATGGCCTCCAAATATAAAGGCCGGTGCTCTACCAACTCAGCTACGGCGACGGTTGTCCAATCTGCGGCTCTCGTGGGTATTTATGTTTACTGCGTGTAAGCGAACCTTGAGAGTGTTCACCAGCGTCACCCTCGTCCATAGCGCTGGACGCAGCACATCCTCCATTAACGCGAGTGTTACGTGGAACGTCCTCTAATGGCGAGGGCAGAAACTGCGAGTGCCCTTTTATGCTACCTATGGTATCATGACTGCCAGAACCGAGACCCTCGTTAAGCTATGAGCAGACAAGGCGAATTAAATGCGGTGCTCGTTTGACAAACATATGAAGGAAGCTAACAGTCACAGAAACTAAGGTGCATAGGGGAATGTTTGTCTCTTTTTTTATATTTAGTCCTGATTAGTGGGAGAATAATGGTGCGATTAATCTGTCGCTTAAAAAAAACTACTTACAAACGTTCAGATCCCGCGCGTCGGATCCCACCGGCGGCATAGTTGTTTTTTATGCTGCTTTGTAAGTGTTTAGGTATCAGTATACACACACACACACACACACACACACACACACATATATATATATATATATATATATATATATATATATATATATATATATATACACATCCTCTTCGAAATACGTAAGGCCAGACATCCTGGACGTCCAATCGTGTCCAGCAATGGGGCTGTGACGGAGAACATATCTAATTTTATCAACTTTCTCATCAAGGACATCCCTCCCAATTTTCCTTCTTACATCAAGGACACAAGTCATTTCCTTCGGGAGATTTACAACTTGATCATCCCCACAGGAGGCCTTCTAGCGAATATGGATGTTTGCTTCCTGTATACAAACATCCCGCACGCCGACGGCATAGCAGTAACGCTGGCAGCCTTCGAAAGCTCAAATTCCTCGGTACATATAGACAATGGAACTCTTTTCATCCTTCTTGAACTGGTCCTTAATTCGAACAATTTTGAGTTTCGTGGTGAGAACTACCTCCAGATGAGCGGTACTGCGATAGGCACAAAAATGGCACCCAACTACGCCGGAATCTTCATGGCGTCACTAGAAATTTCGTTCCTTGAGAAACCGTTAAAAAAAGAACACTTTTCTGCAAGCGTTTCCTGGACAACATATTTCTTGTATGTGAACATGATGAAGCAAGCCTGTTGGAATTCATAGGTCAGTTTAATGCCCTGCACCCCTCAATCAGGTTCCCCACAGTATCTCCGACTCGAGAATTAATTTTCTCGACGTGGAGATATCGGTAGACGGTAACTGCCTTTCGACTACAGTATACAAAAAGCCCACGGATAGACAGCAATATCTTCATTTCTAGAGTAGCCATCCAAAACACTGCAAAACAAGCATTCCATCTAAGGCGCACAGATACCGAAGAATATGTTCTACAACAGAGAAATTTGGCCAACATACAAGGACTCTCAAAGCCGCTCGGTCACGACAGAAATACCCCGGGGAAACAGTCGATGACGCGATTGAACGCGCTCGCAACCTAGACCGCACATCCATCCTTGCAAAAAACAAAGTCAAAAACGACCGCAAAACAAACTTAATCCTTACATTCTCCTCAACGGCTCCCAGAGTAGGTAAAATACTAAATCATCATTTTAATATACTCAGATCTAGTTATAAGTTGTCACTAATATTCAAGGAACCGCCCAGAGTGGTGTACCACCGGGACAAGAACTTGAGAGACTTGCTTGTCAATGCGAAAACAAACAACTCTACCCAGTGTCGGTGCCACCCATGCGGAAAACCTCGGTGCAATGTCTGTCCGCACATTTTAGACGCCAAACTGGCAAAATCCAAGTTCGACAACTTTGTGTTTCACATAAGCGAAGACCTCGTCTGCGACTCAAGCAATGTGATTTACAAACTTGATTATGAAGTCTGTGGGCAAGAGTATATTGGTCAGACAAAGACATCATTTCGCTTCCGCTTTAGCAACCACAAAGCCCATGTATCATCATTACCCAGCTTACCCCTTTCCAAGCACCTGCGTTTGCCTCTCCACAGTTTCGAAAACATCCGTGTCATCCTTCTCCAGTCCGGGTTCCCTAGCACCTATAACAGGGAACAAAGGGGGGTCATACCTCATCCACAAGTTTGGCACGTTCTCCCATGGCATGAACGCTACTCCTGGGAGGCTCTCCTGCTTGAAGGAGACAACGTTGGAAATTTCACCCGTCATAGGCTTTGGACAGCATTATAAATCAAAATACGCCGGATGTTGTTCTTGACCACTTCAACCACGCTCTAAATGGCTGGGAATGTAGCTGTTTATTTTCTCAGTAATATCCTTTGTCCACAGCCACTATCCATGTTCTATCTGGAATAGACACCTATATTTTAACTCTATCACCTAGCCCACTGGGACCACGCGGCAGCCCCGCTGGCCGCACACCTTTCGCGGTTTCCGCACACTTATATCATTATTATTATTTTCTTTTTTAAACTTTTCTTTAATACTTTTCTTGCATTCTGTGTTAAGTCTTCCGCGCCTTATTCATTCTCATTAACCATTTGGTATTTGTTTGGCGCCACATTCTATTCATTTTTTTGTGTGTGTGTTAATATTTTCTTATTTCAAAGTTCTTTGTGCTAATAACTTTTCTGCTCTTTCCCCTTTCGTTTTCTCTCCCAAATTCCTCTCTGCCTTCTCATTACGCACTCGGGCTTCGCTCAATATTTGTTGTCTTTTTCCCCACGGCTGCCGCTTTTTCACGGGAAGCGTACTGCCGGACACGGGTTGAAACGGCCTAGTATATTTATAGGAAGAAGGGCGCAGGATGTCTGGTAGAAAATCCCGACAGAAGAGTCTACTGAAGAAAAGAAGCAAACCTACGCATACGACACCGTTGCAGGTTGCCGCTGTGGCGCGCAACAAGTGTCTCTCGTGCGCGTCCCCAGCAAGCGCCTCAGGACACCTGATACGGGCCGCCCGCGCGGACCCGGCGGCGTCTTGCGGGAGTGTCGTAGAGAGGGAGGGGGGGTGGGGGAGTGCGGCCTCCCGTGTTTAACGCTCCTTTCCCTTTTCTACCGCTGTTCAAATTCGTTGTCTTTTCTACTCCTTTACAACTTCCACCTCCCCGTTTTTCTATGCGTTTTTCTGTGTTCTATTCAGCCACTGCCCCTGTGAGAGCTGCTGCGCGGTCCATTATACGGCCCTTTGTCCTCACTCTCAAGTTTGCTTTGAGGGCGGAGTTTATACATCCTCGCTCGCTCTGTGTCCTTATATTGACAAAAATTTCATTGTAAGCCTGCTCTGACGAAGGGAATACCATTCCCAAAACTGTTGGCACAATAAACCATTAAAACACGAACGATCGCGTTTGTCGAAATACTGTACTCATATATATATATATATATATATATATATATATATATATATATATATATATATATATATATATATATATATATATATATATATATATATATATATATATGTGTGTGTGTGTGGAAGCAGTTAGGGTTGCTCAACGGGCCAGTGAAAACTTGCACAGTGAAAAGGTCACAACTGGTTCGATTATCTAGGTTTATTCACCAACGGTTTCAGACGGTGGACCGTCCTTCATCAGGGTAAAGGACGGTCCACCGTCTGAAACCGTTGGTGAATAAACCTAGATAATCGAACCAGTTGTGACCTTTTCACTATATATATATATATATATATATATATATATATATATATATATATATATATATATATGAAGGGAGCCAACAGTCACCGAAACCAAGGTGCATAGGGGAAAGTTCTTTTTTTTATATGTAGTGCTGATCATTGGCATAATAATACTTCGATTAATCTAGCGCGTAAAAAACATTACTTATCAAGCAGCAGAAAAAACAACCATGCTGCCGGTGGTATCCGAACCCACGAGCTCCGAATATCGCGTCCGGTGCTCTACCAACTGAGCTACGGCGACGGCTGTCCAATCTGCTGCTCTCGTAGGTATTTGTGTTTATTATGTGTAGGCGAAACTTGAGAGTGTTCACCAGCCCCTGGTGAACACTCTCAAGGGGATAGTTACATGCACGGTGTCGAGCCGGCATTTTTTCTGGTTCGCATAGAGTTCGGGTTCATACTTTTCGGGTTCAGTTCCAAGTTCGGTGACACTCCATAGCGGTTGCGACCGGATCAAACCAGTTCAAACTTGTTGAGGACAAAAAACATTCTGAACATAGATGGGTTTAAAATAAGAGCGTTAAGTTGTTTACTTTCCTCTGCGACATCCACAAACAATTTTTTTAATGCGAGATGTTTGCACTTTACCCGCTCTAATTTAATGTCCTTGAAAAGAAGAGGGGAATTTACGGCAAGAGCCGCAAAACCAACTCATCTCAAAATTAATGTTACTCAGCTATGTACACGCTGCAATATATCCGATGAGATACATTTTAATGCGATTTGAAGCTCATCACTACATCAATAACCTATTCATATTAAACTGCTCTAACGTGGTTTATTTTCTCAATAACGCTGCAGGAGATACATGAGCTTAGCTAGCCAAAGGGTTCCTTTGTCCTGCACCACCTTGTTTGTTGCGGACAAAGTGATCGTCACACCACGAAAAACCTTATGGTGCGTTTCAACTGGAACATCATCACCACCACCACCAGCCGGACTACACCTACTTCAGGGCAAAGACCTATCCGATGTCTCTCTAATTAACCTTGTACTTTACCAGCTGCGGACACCCTATATCCCAACAAACTCCTTAATCTCATACGCCCACCTTCGGTAACCCCTTTCTCTTGGAATCCATTCACTTGCTTCTACGGACGAGCCGTTACCTTGCCTTCACGTTACACGCCCTGCCGAAGCCCATTTCTTTTTTCTCTTGATTTCGATATGGTGTCATTATCCCACGTTTGTTTCCTCACCCACTCTGCCCACTTCCGGTCTCTTTACTTTACGCCTACCATTTTCCTTTCCATGGCTCGCTGTGCTGTCCTTAACTTAAGCTGACCGCTTTTCGTTCCCGTCCACGTTTCTGCCCCATAGGTTTGACAATACCTGTTGTTGGGCGAGTTGGTGCTGACGATGATCCATAACAGCGTGACCGACGGGACAAAGAAGAGGAGACACAACACACAACGCTGACTCACAACTAAAACGTTTATTGGTTGCCAGCCAGTATAAATACTGGCCTGGTGGCCGGGAAAAGAATACAAGCACGCTTGACTTGCGTGATATCAAACATCGCCAGTTCATCAGGCACGTGTCAACAACAAGAGTCATCAGTGCAAAATATCACCCCTACAGCAGGCACGAGTTTTCATTCACAATCAAGGTAGCGGGTTTCCTTATCCGACAAGGCTACAGAGGGAGTGCTGATACACTGATCTGAAGTCCTAGCTATCAGGTGGGCTTCCATTATTTCCCTAGTTAGCGAGTCGCGGTTCTTACCTAATTCAGAGCATTCCTTGTAAAGGGGAAAACAAGTTTTTGAGTCGTCGTTGTCTTCCCCGTCATCGTCGTCATCGTTGTCTTCCCCGTCTGTCGCGCTGTTATGGATCATAGCCCCATAGGTGGTATCGGTGAGGTATAGATGTTGTATTAGTAAACTACCATTCATGATCTGTGAGAATCTGCTATATGCGCTCCACCCCATTCTTATTGTTCTAGTTATTTCCCAATCATGATGCAGATCAGCCGTAACTACCAGCCCTAAGTAGATGCGTTCTCTTACCACTTCCAGCCCCTCGCTAACAATTGTGAACAGCTGTTGTCTTGCGAGACTATTGAAGATTACTTTGTATTTCTGCATGTGAATTTTTGACGCACCGTTCTGCTCTGTCTAAGTCATTCATCATGCTTAGCATTTAACCTCTTGATTGACTTAGGAAGGCAATGTCATCAGCGAATCGCAGAACATTTAGGTTTTCTCCACTGACGCTTAACCCCAATTGTTCACAATCCAGGCCTTAGAATGCCGCCTGTACACACGCTGTGAATAGATTTGGCAAGGATGTGTCGCCTGACACCCTTCCTTACTGGAATTGTATCGCTGATTCTACGGAGGGCTATGGTACCTTTGGAGTCGTTATAGATATTTTCCAGTATTTTCACATGACTCTTCTGCACACTGATTCTGCAATGCCTGCATGACTGGTGAAGTTTCACTGAGTGAAATGCTTTCTCGTAATCAATGAGCGTTGTGTATGTATATATATATATATATATATATATATATATATATATATATATATATATATATATATATATATATATATATATATATATATATATATATATATGGGTTGGTTATATTCTGCACACTTCTCTATCAGCTGATGTATAGTGTGAATATGGTCAATTGTCGTATATCCAGTACAAAATCCTGCCGAAACATTTGATTAATTGAACGCTAAGGTTGTCCTGATTCCGTTTGCGATCACCTTCTTAAGTACCTTATATTCAACGGAGAGTTAGCAGATCGGTTGGTAAATTGTCAAGTCCTTGACGTCTCTTTTCTTCTGAATTATGGTAACGCTAGCGTTTTTCCAAACTTGTGGTACACTCGAGGACATAGGGCATTGAGTATAGAGGGTGGCTGGTTTTGCACGCACAGTCCCTCCGTCCTTCAACAGATCTGCTGTTACCTAAACCTCACCAGCCACTTTCTCCCTTTGCATCGCTCGTAAAGCTTTCTTTATTTCCTCTTTCTTTACTAGCGGGATGTCCAATTGCTGTGCGCCACTGCCCCTCTTATTAACCTTCTGATGACAGTGTCTAATGTATAGATTTGACTAGAGCTCTTCGGCTCCTTTAACTATTTTATTCATAATACTAATGACATTCCCCAATTTGTCTCTTAATGAACACATCTGATTTTTGCATATGTAGATTAATGTTCACTACTTTTAGGCTATCTCCGTTCTTCATAATATGCTAATTCTCTACATATTAAACTTCCTTATGCCGCCTACATTGCCCTTATTTATTAACTTTGATACGACTGCACGTTTTACTTGCTCTGTAGGGCTAGACGCTTTATTCTCAGGCGGCGGTTTTTAACCAGATCTTTCGCCCCCTGAGATATCTTTCCGGTATCCTGTCGAATCATCCTACCGCCTGCTTCTACTGCAGACTCCTTTATGATTCCTGAGAAATTATCATTATTTGTTTGAACATTAATGTCGTCTTCTTCACTTAAAGCTGAATATCTGTTCTGCAGCAATATTCTGAAATTCCCTACTTTCCCTCTTACGGTTAACTCGTAAATAGGCTGCCTTCCGCTTCACTAGTTTCTTCCATTCCCTCTTTAAGTCTGAGGTAATCAGACTTTACCGCTCTGTGGTCGCTACAGCGCACCTTTTTGAGGACCTCTTAATCCTGCACGATTCCAGGGTCTCACAGTTGGGGCTGCATTACGTCCACTCTCTGTTCTGTCGTTTGCGGAAGAAGGTATTCCATGATCCGTAAATTACTTCTCTCTGCAAACTCTACTAATAACTCCGCCCTGCTAATCCTAGAGCCTATGCTATGTTCTCCTATCCTATCGCTTGGCCTCTGTTCTGCTGTTTCCTTACCTTCGCAGTGAAGTCACCCCTCAATACATTGTACCAGGGCTTTACTTGGTTATTTCGGATTCCGCGTCTGCATAGAAGCTTTCAACTTGCTGGTCATCACAGCTAGATGCAGGCGCTTACGTCTGTACGGCCTGCATTTGTACCTCTTATTGACTTTTATTACGACAACTGCCACCCTCTCGTTAATACTACAGAACATCATGTTGCCAGCTATATCCTGATTAATGAGGAATATCCACACCTAGCTCTCATCTTTCCCCTAATTTAGTATAGCACAGGATATCACCATCCCTTAGTACTGTATGCGCCTCATCGGTCCTAACCTCCCTAAGCCTGACGTCCCATTTCATACCCGCTAGTTCCTCGATTTCCAGCACTGCTACGGTATAACCTCGCTGGATAATATTCTGGCGTTAAACGGTGCCAGCTTCAGTTTCCTATGAACGTGATAAACTTCAAATCGCGCTAAGGTGTATATAGGTTGAAAAGCTAGTGGACTCTGCGTCAATAAAACCCTCCAGCTTTAGCAGTTTCGAATGCCCTTTCAGGCGAGTAACAGGCATTCCCGAAAGCTCATGTCAGTCGGGAATTTCTCCTATTCAAAGTTCTTGTGCGGGCACCATCATGAAAGCCGCATGTGCCCTCTACGTTACCGCATACTACAGAAAAGGGGAGCTGTCCTACACGAGTAGCTTTATGAAGTCACCTTTACGTCGCCCCAAAACCGACATGGTAGTCATAGGTTGCCTGAGCATTGACAGAATTTTCTGCTTCGTTGATAGAGTATGGTGAATTTGCCGAGCACTTTGTGCGCACCAACTAGTTTCTGGTTGTTTATTTTTCAAAACAAGAAACCGCTGTTTTCTGGCACCAGTGCTTATTAGGCGACTAAGTGCTTATCTGTCTTTTCTGGACATGGCCGTGACAGGCTTTTTGATATCCTTGCTCTTCGCTATTCCTTATGTAAGGAACACCACGGGCAAACGCGCGAGCCGCATGACCATCGCCTAGTGCACGCTCCTGGATGGACTAGCTTCCCTGAGGCTGAACTTGGCTCTGCTCCCGTTAAGAAGCCTCTGCGAATAAACCCCACCTTACATTTGGTGCAGGTGCTTGGTAATATCCTCTCGCCCTGGAACTTCGCAGCCGAACGTTACCCCCTACCGCGATGCCTGCGGATGCCAACCACCAAGCCGAACAAATGAGCACGGCCGCCGTCGTCTGGGCTGTTTCTCTCCGCCCGCTATACCCCAATATCGTCAGCGGCACGGACGACCATGATGTCGAGGATTGGCTCACATCGTATGAGCGGGTGACCGCATACAACATGTGGGAAGCGGAAACCAAACTGACCAATGTGACTTTCTATTTCATGGTCCTGGCGAATCTATAGGAACCACGAGGTGGACATTACATCATGGGCCGTTTTCAAAGCAAGCTTCTCAGAGGTATAAGGCCGTCCGGTTGTCAGGAAACTCCGTGCCGAACAGCGCTTGCGTGCGCGGTCGCAGCAGGTAGGAGAGAATTTCAAGAGTTATATCGAGGATGTCGTCGATCTGTGCACGCTAGTCGTCACCCTATTTCAGAGCTTCGACGAACTCCGCAAGAAGAGGGCTCTGACACGCGAACGCACCACGAACGTCGGCTCGATTGCTGGCCTGAACGACGCAAGAGAGCAGTCATCGCTCCTGCCGCACATCAAGAGCTTTATCCGTGAAGAAGTAGCTCGACACCTCTCGCTTATTTCACGCCATCAAGAGCGATCATCACAAATTCAAGAACAGATCGCTGAGGCTCTCCCGCAAGCCGCTCAGCCCACTCCTCCCGTTGCCCCACTGACATATGCGGACGTTGTTGCGCGACCTCGTCCACTTACCTATGCTCCACCTCCTGGTGCCGTTCGAAAGCCCGCTGCTTCTTATCCACCGCCTGCTCACTTGCGAACCTCCTGGCACACGCCTGATAATATTTGACCGCCTGCTCAACTGGGAAACCCCTGGCGCACGCCTGACAACCACCCGATCTGCTACTTCTACGGCTGGCCAGGTAATGGGGCTCCGGCTTTGCCGTCGACGCATGAACGTCTCATGACCACCTCCTGAAGTTTCCCGTTACTGGTCCCAGCGTCAGTACTCACCTACTGCTCAGCTGCCCCTGAGCCGAATGTTCTGTCTCCTGAGCGCACCTCCTTTTCTGGACGCCGTTCGGCTTCTCCACGTCGGCGCTCTATCTCTCCGATCGTCCCTCGACCACTCAATAGGAAAACTAGGTGCCGCAGTTCCTGGGGCAAGTACTGCGCAGTCGTCGAAATTTAAAGGCCTCGTTTTTCTTCCGCTAATTTGATTGAAATTTTGGTAGAGGACGTATCTGTGATGGCGCTTGTCGACACCGGTGCTGCGGTTTCTGTCATGGATGCAGCGCTTTGCCGATCTTTGAAGAAAGTGAAGACGCCCCTTTCTGGCCTGTCGTTACGAACTGCAAGTGCGCACCTCATCTAGCCGTTAGCACCGTATATTGCTCGAGTAGTCATGGAAGACATTTTATATTTGGTCGAGTTCATCGTTGTGCCGTGATGTTCGCAGTCGATAATCTTGGGCAGGGACTTCCTATCGCTCCACGACGCGGTCATCGACTCTGCTCTGGCTCAAGTAGCGTTCTTTACGTTGCAGAATCCCGTGCCAGGGACTGAAACTTTTGGTGCGCCTGTTTCTGCCAAAGCCTTTGTCGCCGACAATACCGATATTCCTGCGTGCTCTTCCGTGATTGTGCCTCTCTCCTGTGACTGTGTTCGCGATGCCAGTGTCATCTTCACGCCGTCTCCTACTTTTCTACGCTGCCAATGTCTGCCGCTGCCTCATTCCCTGCTCATTTTATCCGCCGGCCTCACCGCACTGTGGGTCTTCAGCCGTTTTCAAGCCCTCTCGCTTTGTTCCGTGGAGAATGTGTCGGAACCGCGCAGCTAATTGATTATGTTTTCAACCACCCCCACGCTGCCGCAGAATCACCGCCGGTCGCCATGGACGCCCTCAGCTCACCTACTCCTGCGCCCGTCCCGTTGTCCATCGGCCTATTCCTTCGCTCTATTGACGCGTCTTCCTGCTACTCAGCGAACCCAGCTTCTTGCGCTTCTTAAGGAGTTTCCCTTCTCCTTCTATTGCCACCAATGCGTTCTAGGGCGCACGTCGGCTGTCGAGCACCGCATTGACACCGGCGCCCATGCCCCTCTGCGAAAGCGCCCATGTCCTTTTTCCGCCACTGAACGCCGAGTTATTGAAGAACAGGTAGACACCATGCTCCAGAGCGACGTTATTCAGCCTTCCACCAACCCCTGGGCCTCCCCGGTTGTTCTCGTCAGGAAGAAGGATGGCTTCATTCGATTTTCTGTCGATTACTAGCCCATTAATAAGATCACACGAAAAGACGTCTACCCTCTGCCCCGTATTGCTGACGCTCTGGATTGTCTACGAAACGCGGAGCTCTTTTCTCCCCTGATATGCGCTCTGGTTATTGGCATGTCCCGATGGCAGCTGCAGATCTTGTCAAATACGCGTTTGTGACCCTTGACCGCCACTACGAGTTTACCGTCATGCCTTTCGGTCTCTGTAACGCTCCTGCCACTTTCGAGCGAATGATGGATACCCGTTTTCGTGGCCTCAAGTGGAAGACGTGCCTGTGCTACCTGAACAATATAGTAATCTTTTCGGCCGACTTTAAAACATATCTATGTCACCTGAAGCACATCTTGGCACGCCTCACGAACACAAGCCTGCAGCTAAACTTATAAAAATTCACCTTTGCTGCCCGCAAACTGACAATTTTAGGTCACGTTGTGTCGAAAGACGGTGTACGCCCTGAGCCCTCGAAACTTCGTGCCGTGACTTCGTGCCAAGCCTTCCACCACAAAGAACTTTGCAGCTTCCTAAGGCTCTGGTTTTATTTTAGGTGTTTCATTCGCAACTTTGCCTCAATTGCTGCTTCTTTGACTCAGCTGCTAGGCACCAATGTCGATTTTTCGGCTTGGTCGCCCGCATGCGAAGACGCCCACAAAACTTTGCGTTGTCTTTTCATGCCACCACCCATTTTGTGCCATTTCGACCCGGCAGCACCGACTGAAGAGATGCCAGTGGTACTGGTCCCGGTGCAGTGCTCGGCCAGCACAAATCTAGATTCGACGAATGTGTCGTTGCCTATGCCAGCTGCACTCTCAACAAGGCTGAGTCTCGCTACTCTGTGACTGAAAAATAGTGTCTCGCCATTGTGTGGGCCTTAGGCAAATTTCGCCCTTACGTGTACGGCCATCCTTTCGACGTCGTTACGAATCATCACGCCCTTTGTTGGTTTTCTTCACTGAGAGATCCTTCCTGTCGCCTGGCGCGATGGGCGCTGCGTCTTGAAGAATATAACATCCGAGTCGTCTACCGGTCGGGCTGCAAGCATCAGGACGCCGAAGCCTTGTCTCGCTCCCCGCTCCCCGCCGAACTTGCCAGCATCTGCAAAATCGAAGCCCCTGCGCCGTCTCCCACCATCAGTGACCTGCCTTCTGAACAGCGAAAGGAAACCCTGGATTCGTGCTCTTCTCGACTTTCTCTCCAACCCATCCGCGGTTACATCATCCCGCGTGCTGCGCCATCATGCTTCACATCTTGAGATCAGAGACAACCTGCTATATCTCTGTAATTGTCATCCTGATTGACGGAAATGGCTCCACGTAATTCCACGCCACCTACGGACCTATATCTGCTCATGTTTCTACGCTGACTTGCAATGCGACCACGCGGGCCTTTTAAAGACTTACACGCGCCTCCGCTTCCGCTACTACTGGCATGGGGATGTACAACTTCGTTTTGAAATACGTCCGCTCGTGCCTCGACTGCCAACGCCGCAAGACAACCACTAACCGTACTGCGGGCGAGTCGCAGCCCCTATCTTGTCCACCTCGCCCTATCGACCGCATTTGCATTGATTTAAATGGGCCCCTTCCGTATACTGCTTCTGGCAAACGATAGATCATTGCTGCCGTCGATCACCTCACAAGGTATGCTGAAACCACCGGGCTCCATGCTGCTACGGCACAGGATGTGGCATCCTTTCTTCTGCGTCGGTTCATTCTTCGACACGATGCCCTTCACGAATTCCTCAGTGAAAGAGGCCGCGTCTTCCTATCTGATGTCATCAAAACTCTGCTCCGCGAGTGCAACGTTCTCCATCGGACATGCACCGCTTACCACCCTCAGACCACGGCCTCTCTGAACGCTTTAACTGCACTCTTGGTGACATGCTGGCTATGTACGTCGGTTCGAACCACACGAACTGGGATCTCATTCTCCCGTATATTATGTTCGCGTCCAATACTGCTACGATGTCTAGAACAGGATTTTCTCCTTTCTTCATCCTCTATGTCCGACATCCCTCCGTTCGATCCTGTTCTCCCCTACCACCATGACACATCTGAGTGCACCACCGTTTCCGAAGGCGCCAGGCACGTCGAAGAATGCCGCCAGATCGCCCGTCCGCTCACGACAGCTACCAGTACGTCCCTTCAAAAAACTCGCCACGATGAAGATCAACCTCTTCAGCATTTCTCACCCGGCTCTCTTGTATTGCTGTGGATACCTCCCCGCACTCCGGGCCTCTCTAGGAAATTGCTCACTAAATATCAAGGGCCCTATCGCATCTTGGAGCAAACATCTCCGGTCAACTATATTGTTGAGTCCCTCTCGTCATCACCCGATCTCCGATGCCGCGGCCGTAAGAGTGTCCAAGTCCAGCGCCTTAATGCATACTAATACCCCGCTGTCTTATTCGCCCCTTAAGTCGCCAGGATGGCTGCTCTTTTGGCCGGGGGCCATTGTAAGGAAGACGACAGGTATAGGCGCGAGCCGCATGGCCAGCGCCTGGTGCACGCTCCTGGCAGGACTAGCTGCCCTGAGACTGCTGTTGGTGCAGCTACCGTTAAGAGGCCTCTGCGAGTAAACCCCACCCTACACTTAGAATGCCTGTACAGCCTTTCGATAAGGCAGATGACAAAGATTCTGGTCGGTATATTTTTCCGGTATCTATATATCTCGAGCCTTACCTAGCACCTTTGACGCCACTCTGTTGAAGCGAGGTCAGCGGATGTATACCCAATCAGCGGAAAAAACATTACACTTGAAACGTGGGCCGTATGCGTTAGGACGTGCCTCCATGCTAAGGGGACGCTTGTGCCTGGTCAGTGAATTGCTACCTGTGCAAGTAACGAGAAAGTATTGATGAATGAAGTTATTTTCTTCTTGTGCTGAGATACGGTGTTAGTTTGGGACATACTTCAGCAAAGCAAACTCTTAAAAAGGACAATGATATCATGCCTTAAACTATAAGATTTATGCCACTGATGAAAATCTCCAGGATTTTGTGTGAACATTTTGTGCTAATGAGATTGTTTAGCGTGTAGAAATGTCGCATGATGGATACACACTCAAAACCGCAGCGTTAAACGAGATTCAGGGAACAGTGAACTTTAGTGCAAGTGGTACATTCTGCGCAACGTCCTGACTGGTTGCCCTTGCATGACGTGCGCGGCTTCCAGAATTTTGACCTCCGGGCGGAGTAAAGTAGCGATGGTGGCACTAAGCCTTATGCCGAGGTCGCTGATTTCGACGCAATAAAGTAGGGCAAGGGGAGGGTTATGGAGATTTCTGGTACTCCAAGCAGAAACATTAATGGCCTTGTAGCCCAAGGGATCGGCAAACGAATCCTGTCTCTTGCACTGCTACTGGTACGAATTCCACTCGGGGTTAGAGTATGGTATTCATCAGTTTTTGTCTGTGTTATACGTATAGCCTTCTTTCTCAAAAATAACTGTGGTTTGTGTGTGTCTGTGTGTATATATGTTCTGTGCTTTTGTGTGTGTGTGTGTGCGCGTGCGTGCGTGCGTGTGTGTGTGTGTGTGTGTGTGTGTGTGTGTGTGTGTGTGTGTGTGTGTGTGTGTGTGTGTGTGTGTGTGTGTGTGTGTGTGTGTGTGTGTGTGTGTGTGTGTGTGTGTGTGTGTGTGTGTGTGTGTGTGTGTGTGTGTGTGTGTGTGTGTGTGTGTGTGTGTGTGTGTGTGTGTGTGTGTGTGTGTGTGTGTGTGTGTGTGTGTGTGTGTGTGCGCGCGCACACACACACACGTCATGTGCGTCGGTGCAGCTTCCACCCTTGATGCACACTCAGGTGGGCGCACATCCGAGCACCCTCCGGCAAAAATTCATCTTCATTAACCTTCACCCTCGTCTCACCCTCCTGCAGCCGATGTAGCCGAGGTGGGTTGCTGTGAAGGCTCCACGTATGCCACCGCCCAAGCGCTCAAAGAAAAAAGCGGCAACAAGCATAAGACTCTTTCCTCGTACACCGAGAACATGAGACGCGACAGGACCGGAAGACAGGCTTGGGCTGTCTGAAGATATTTGCTTCTTCGATACTAGCTTTTCATACATGTCATGGATCGGTATGAGGCATCGATTGCTAGAAAAGAAAGTGTCAAAATATCCGTATCGAAAGTACATCTTTAACGTACCGCGCATTTTAACGATTCCCCCTCCATTGTGGTTATGAAGTTTCATTCATTCAGTCATTCATTCAACAATATTCATGCTTAAAAAATGTCCCGCAGATTCTGAGGCTGCTGTGAGTCAGACTTTTGTGCAATGCGCAATGCGCAATGGACTGTGGTATAGAGTGTGTTGCAGCTTAACACCGGATGGATTTGGCTGCGCCAATAGCATAGCGCTTTTGTTATGTAGCCAGTGAAGCTGATATGTTTGCGCCACCACGAGTTCGAAGCCCAGTCTCGGCAATATTTATTTTAATTGTGCATGGGCTGCTGCGATGCTAGGTTTGGCTAATGTCACCCTCAATGTCCCCCTCTAATCGGCTATAGCTGGCGTTGCGCTCCTCCAAACTACCCGTGCTCCCTCCCACTGGCTCCAGCTTGCGCGACACTATTCCGAAGATACCCGAGCTCACCCCAGTTACTGCGAGGCTTCTGACAGGATTGATGGTTTGGACCGTGTTAAGTAGTGCTTTTGAACTAAAAGTTCCACCTTTACACGCGTGTAGTAAGTCAAGTCACTCCCTACGTTTCCGTAGGATTTGCTCTAAAGAAGGCGACTTTGAATCAAACTGCGTGCAACTCCGTGTGGACCTAGCACGACAGAGGCACCCATTGTCAGTCATCGACGATTCAGTCAAGAAAGCTTCAAAGCATGACCGGCGCGAACTCATAAATGGCAAAAAGCAGCCACGCCTGGACTATCAAGTCAATCTGGTCCTTACCCATTCGGCTTCAATGCCCAATGCTAGCACAATTCTTAAAAAACACCACAACATCCTTCAACAGAGTGAAAAGATCCAAGAAGTTATCCCCGATCCCCCACGTGTTGTGTATAGGCGCGCAAGGAACATCCGGGATATGATAACATCGTCTGCAATCGGCAACCGTAGCTTCAGAGGATCCGCGCCATGCAATAAACCTAGGTGCAAACTCTGTCCGATGATGACAACAACCAGTGCTAAAAGCACAGCGTCATGCTTCTCATTTAAGATAAAAGGTAACTTTTCATGCGACAGCGCTAATGTTGTCTACCTCCTGGAATGTGGCACCTGTAAAGCTCAGTACGTAGGGCAGACAGTTACACCATTCAGAATTCGCATCAACAACCACAGATCACATGTGCGGACACAGCCAAATCTCCCACTTTCAAAACACATCTACAACCTTGGGCACCCATTCGATAACTTTACAGCTATTGTACTTCAATCGTGGTTCAAAACAAATTATGACCGCGAGAGCTGTGAATCGTACCTGATTCACAAATTTAACACAGTCTCGAGCGGCATTAACGAAACAGTAGGCCGGCTATCATGCTTACACACTCAATAGATGTAACAAATAGTTATCCCAGACTCCTAGAATAATAATTATCCCAGACTTTCAAAAATAATTATCCCAGACTCATAGAACGGGCGGCAACATGCATAACAAGCATAGCTTCCGACGTGTTTTCCTTTTTTCACTTGCATTGTCCCCAGTTTTTTCACTTGCATTGTCCCACATTCTGCTATTTTCTTTCCCCTTTTTATTATTATTCTAATATTGTGTTGTCGCGCATTGTATTATATTGTCACCCATTTGCTGTTATCCCCCTCATTTTTTTTTTGCTGTCATGTCGGTCTTCGCTTCATACATTGATCAATTGTTTACTCTGAATGGCCATTTGTCTTGCGGTAGATTGTACTTCCGACTCATTGCAGTTCGTTTCTGGTGTTGGATTTATTGTTAGCCTTGTCTTTTGTCTGTATCTGTATGCGTGTGTACAGAGAGCCCTTCTAAGGATTGATTAGGAACTTGTATTATTTGATTTCTCTCGTGTTGCCACAACCCTTGTCTAAATAGATATTTCCAAGTCTTGTACAATGGCTCTTCTTTCCTTTTTCCCCTAATTTTCTTTGTTTTCCTTATTCTTTTTGTCTTTGTGTTTTTGTTTCTTTTTTTCTC